>NC_057849.1:319530809-320155809 GCF_015237465.2 Chelonia mydas
CAAAAGCTTATGCTCAAATAAATTGGTTAGTCTCTAAGGTGCCACAAGTACTCCTTTTCTTTTTGCGAATGCAGATTAACACGGCTGTTACTCTGTACCCTGTTCTATTCATTGCCTCTGAAGCATCTGGCATTGGCAACTCCAGAAGACAATACTGGGCTAGATGCACTGTTAGTCTGACCCAGTATGGCCATTCTTATGACATTATCCAAGGGGAACTGAGCATCTCGTAATCTTCAGGCATAGAGTTGCTTGCCAGGAACTAAGATGACTAACGGGGACATTCTCTGCCAGGGATATATTTTGATCAGTACTAACTGTTTTGTCATTATCAATACTGCCTCAGAGAAAAATTCTAGAACTGCATCACCTCCCTTTCAAAAGGATTGAAACTTGAGATCATTCTACCAAATATCCAACACTTACAGAGCAGAAAAAAGACAGACTGAAAAATTCTATGCAACCCTGAACCCAAGGCCTAAGGAAACCTGATAAACATGTGGGAAAACACAAGCCATGATATAGAACATGAATACAGAGTTACTCCCATTTCCAATATTTCAGAGGGCAGAGCAAGTTCATCAGACAAGGGAATCTCAATGTGAGCGCCAAAGTGAGTAAAGTTTGAAAAGACACAACTGCATTCCTCTTGGTAGTAAATAAAGGTATTTAAATTTCAGAAAGAGAGAACTAAAAATTAGACGGAACAGAAAACAAATCTGTGGAAAAGGGGAGTAGCTCCAGTCTTTCAGGGCTCTGGAAAAAGCTGACTTGTGAAGGGGGGACCCAGACAGGAACACAATTAAGTTCTCATTGAATTCTGGTCAGTCTGTCTTGGGCATTTTGGTGACCATTTGGTGACCCTGGTGCTATTTGGACAATGATTAACTGAATTGACACACAAAACAGAGACCATAGGAAAAAAGAGCAACATCGGCTACAGTAGGCACAAGACTGGAGCAAATATGACTTCATGTGACTTGCATTCTCTTTATCCTGGAGCCAGCTGGCTCCCAGTCCAAGTTACAGCATTCTTAAGGCTCTTATGTCCAGCAGCCAATGCCATAAGGTGCCATTCTGCAGCCAGAGATTATCTTGGCCCAACTTCCTTTGCCCCCTGAAATGTTCCCTACAATGCGGGCTAGAAGGAGCAATAATCAGAGAGATACAGTGATTGGCTTTACATCACCAAGGATCTGGATCTGCCAGATTGCTTGATGCTATGCATCACCAGCAAGGCCACAGGGTTTTTTTTAAAGACACAGCCATCTCCATAAAATTTTATGGAAACAAAATATTGCAGTAAGATTATTTTTCTGAATCCAAGACAAAACAGTGAAAACACTTTAACTGTAATTACATTCAATTGCATTATGCTAACTCAGCATACACTCTAGCCATAATGCATCTTAAATCTGTGCTCTTTCAAACACACCTCTAAGAGACTGCAGCCTATCAGCAACTGCCGAATTACCTTCACCAGCTAATCAGCAACTGCCAAATTACCTTCGTCATTAGATAAAGGGACTGGAGAAGAAAAATGAAGTCCACCTGGCAAAGACTGAAACATGTCAGAGGTTTATTATGCTCGAAGGAAAAGAACTAGCCCTTCCCTACTGTCTTCTTTCTACACAGATTTAGTTAACTACAGTATTTAACAAGAATAGGATTAACTCATCTAAACAACAAAGTAAAAGTCTTGTTTAAAAAAAACATCAGTGATTTGTGCAGCCCCTGGTATGGGTGGGGCGGGGAAGGGAAATCACCTAAGAGGCTTAAAATCTTCAGGTTTGAGACAAGTCACAAAAGAAACAGGACAGAGAAAACAATTTCTGAGAACTAAGATGTTATTATGCAGTTTAGCCCAGTAACAGATATGTGCATTCACATGTATGAGAGCATGCACAGCCTGGAATATTGTAACTATGCTGAAGATGTCAAAGGGAATGATAGAAGCACATGGGGGATGAACAAAGTGATCAAATTATGAAACAAATTTGGAGACTTCTCTTCATACTTTTCTTTTAAATGAAAATAATATTATGCACTTGACTTTAGGGTCAAATCTGAAAACTGTAGGTGGAATGCATAACAGCAAATTCAAATTCTGGCAAGCCAGGCAACTACCACTGAATTTAACCCCAAAAACTATTACAACAGCAGCAGACTGTGACATGGGACTCAATTCATTAATGTTAGTGAGGCACTTTGAGAGTGTCAGTGAGAAGGGGCAAGCAAGATGTGCTTAGGACTATTATTATTATTCTTGGTAAAAGGGGAACTACAAGAGCCACAAACACTCATTATCCCAGGTGGGAGGGGACAAGAAAGATGGGAGATGGTAAGATGGGGATGAAGGGAACTTGTAGAGGAACAAGTAGGAAGATGAAGGGGGGGGGAGGAGAAGGAATGAGATGAAGGGGTGTGCAGGAGATACAATCTGATGGGGGGGAATTAAAGAAGGGAGGGGAGGCTAGGGTCAAGGAGGACATATGGGGGAAGGGAGCTAGCCAGGGCTAAGAGGGGGATCTTTGGAGAAAGAGATGGGGCAAGGGGTTGGGAAAGGGAGAGGAAGGTTACAGGTGGAGGGAGTGGGAGGGGCTGAGAAAGGGATATGGGAGACAGCAGGATATATAGGGTGAGGGGAAAGGCATGTTGTGGGGAAGACAGAAGCAGGGAAAGGGAAGTAAAAAGAAAAGGAGTACTTGTGGCACCTTACAGACTAACCAATTTATTTGAGCATAAGCTTTCGTGAGCTACAGCTCACTTCATCGGATGCATACTGTGGAAACTGCAGAAGACATTATATACACAGAGACCATGAAACAACACCTCCTCCCACCCCACTCTCCTGCTGGTAATCGTCAGGGATATAAGGGGCACAGGGTGAGAAGAGGAGACACGATGTGTTGGGGATACAGGAGATTCAGGAAGAGAGGCAGGGACACAGGGCTCAGGATGGGGGATCCATGGGGCAAGAGGATGCAAGGACAGGGGGCTCAGGGTGAGGAAGGACTTGGGTTTGAGGGACACATGGGTGTAGGCTCAGAATGAGGTGTAGCAAAGGGGATTTGGGAGATACATGGCAAGGGGGCTTGGCAAAGGGGATTCAGGGTGTGGAGGGGCTGGGGGTAAGGAGATGCAAGGGACAGGGGCTCAGGGTGAGCAGGGGTATGCAGCTTGGGGGATACATGGATGGGGAGAGGACTCAGGGCTGGGAGGGATATGGGGATTTGGGGATACATGGAGGGGGGCTCAGGGTGGGGAGCAATACAGGGTTTGGGGGGAAAAGTGGGGAGGGGACTCAGGGTGAGAAGAGATACAGGGTTTGGGAATATGTGGGGATGGGGAGGGTTACAGCATTTACGGATACGTGGGGAGGGGGCTCCAGGTGAGGAGGGATATGGGGTTTGGGGGATAGGTGGGGAAGGAGCTCAGGGTGAGGAGGAGTATGGGGATACATAGGGAGAGGGCTCAGGGTTATGGTGGTTTGGAAGGGTACGTGCGGAGAGGGCTCAGGGTAGGGAGGGATACGGGGGAGGGGGCTCAGGGCAGGGGGTATGGGATTTAGGGGATACATGGGGAGCTCAGGGTGAGTAGGGATATGGGTTTGGAAGGGTACATGGGGAGGGGGCTCAGGGTGGGGAGAGAGTTGGGGGATATGTCGGAAGGGGGCTCAGGGTGGGGAAGAGTGCAGGGAGAGGAGGCTCAGGGGGAGGAGGGGTGCGGGGGTGTGGGATACGTGGGGTGGGGGCTCAGGGTGTGGGATACGTGGGGTGGGGGCTCAGGGTGAGGTGGGGTGGGGGCTCGGGGTAGGGAGGGGTGCAGGAGATACGCGAGGATGGGGCTCAAGGTGGGGTGGAGGATACACGTGGAGGGGGCTCAGAGTGCAGGATACATGGGGAGGGGGTTCAGAGTGGGGTGGGGAGAGGGGATTCACGGGGAGGGGGCTCAGGATGGGGAGGGGTGCGGGAGATATGCGAGGAGGGGGCTCAGAGTGGGGTGGGGAGCGGGGATTCGCAGGGAGGGGGCTCAGGGTGCGGGATACATGAGAAGGGGGTTCAGAGTGGGGTGGGGAGGGGGGATTCACGGGGAGGGGGCTCAGAGTGGGGTGGGGAGGGGGGATTCATGGGGAGGGGGCTCAGGATGGGGAGGGGTGCAGGAGATACGCGAGGAGGGGGCTCAGGGTGGGGTAGAGGGGGGAATTCGGGGGGGAGGGGGCTGAGTGGGGTGGGGAGGGGGGATTCGCGAGGAGAGGGCTCAGGATGGGGAGGGGTGCGGGAGATACGCGAGGAGGGGGCTCAGAGTGGGGAGGGGAGGGGGGATACGCGAGGAGGGGGCTCAGGGTGGGGTGGGGTGCGGGGGCTCAGGGTGAGGGATACATGGGGAGGGGGCTCAGAGTGGGGTGGGGAGGGGGGATGCGCGGGGAGGGGGCTCAGGATGGGGAGGGGTGCGGGGGATATACGAGGAGGGGGCTCAGAGTGGGGTGGGGAGGGGGGATTCGTGGGGAGGGGGCTCAGGATGGGGAGGGGTGCGGGGGATACGCGAGGAGGGGGCTCAGGGTGGGGAGGGGTGCGGGGGCTCAGGGTGAGGGATACATGGGGAGGGGGCTCAGAGTGGGGTGGGGAGGGGGGATTCGAGGGGAGGGGGCTCAGAGTGGGGTGGGGAGGGGTGCGGGGGATAGGCGCGGAGGGGGCTCAGAGTGGGGTGGGGAGGGGGGATACGCGAGGAGGGGGCTCAGGGTGGGGAGGGGTGCGGGGGCTCAGGGTGAGGGATACATGGGGAGGGGGCTCAGAGTGGGGTGGGGAGGGGGGATGCGCGGGGAGGGGGCTCAGGATGGGGAGGGGTGCGGGGGATACACGAGGAGGGGGCTCAGAGTGGGGTGGGGAGGGGGGATACGCGGGGAGGGGGCTCAGGGTGGGGAGGGGTGCGGGGGCTCAGGGTGAGGGATACATGGGGAGGGGGCTCAGAGTGGGGTGGGGAGGGGGGATGCGCGGGGAGGGGGCTCAGGATGGGGAGGGGTGCGGGTGCGGGGGGCGCTCAGGGCGGGGAGCGGTGCGAGGGGCAGGGACACCGGCGGTGCTGAGGGGCAGAGCGGCTGGGAACAGGGACAGGCGCCTACCTCCCGGCCGGCCACTAACCGAGCAGCGGTGAGCGCTTCCCGGCGCTCGACTCCGGCAGCCCCGTGCCTGCGCCTCCGGGTCTGGAGCGGGTGTCTTCCGGGCCAATGAGAAGGCCGCGCGTGCCCTACTGCCAGCAAGCACCGAGACGGGCCGGCTGGAAGGGACCGAGAACGTGCCTGTCTAGCACTCCGCGGAGGCCGCGCTCTATGGTTCTGCTCCTTGCTCCTAGCTGGGGCGTTCCTTTCTCCCCTCACGAGCCGCCCTGCACACCCGGCCCGGCCGGGTGACGGGACGCGCCCGCTGCTCCTGCGTCGGGATCCAGCCGCTCAAATGCCGCGATTGATCCGATTGACAGTAGCAGCCACCGCTCCTTGTCTGCTGACTTGACAGAGCCTCTGGGGGTCGCGTTTCCAGGCTCCCCCCCCGCAGCCCAAAGGCTGGAAACAGCCTTTGGTTTTGTTTTGTTTTAAAGGAGCTGCGATTCTTACAAAATCCCAGGACTCCCGGAGCTGGGGCTAAAGGAAATCACCCAATAGCATGAAACTCTTGATAAGAGCATGAGCATTGGCAATGCAGCATCCTGCCATCAGCTCCTGTCCCGCATCCACAGGTTCGGCCGATCGCAGCTCCCACTGGCTGTGGTTCGCCGCTCCAGGTCAATGGGGGCTGCAGGAATGGCGGCCAGCACATCCCTCAGCCCACTCCGCTTCCCTCAGCCCCCATTGCCCTGGAGCGGTGAACCACAGACAGTGGGAGCCGTGATCGGCCAAACCTGCGGACGCGGCAGGTAAACAAACCGGTCCGGCCCACCAGGGGCTTTCCCTGAACAAGTGGGGGACTGGCTTTGAGAACCACTGGTCTACACGACAGAGTTTTGTCAACAAAAGTTATGTGGACCATCGAAAAGCGCTATAATAACATCACTATTGCGTGTTCGCACTACGCTCCCTCTTTCTGTAAAGCGTGTCCACAATTGGTGCTCTAACATCAACAGAGAGAGCAGTGCACTGTGGGTAGCTATCCCATGGTGCTACTCTCCACCTTCTGCAGGTAGGACTTCTGGGAAGGCGGAGAGGATCACAGGACGTCATGGGGCGGGCTCAGTGTCCCATGATGCATTGGTTTCCATCCCAGCACTCTGTGGGCTTCTGAATGGAGGGATCTCAGTGTTATGCAAGTCTGGGTTGACAAGCAGTGGCTGCAGAACTTTTGGATGTGGAAAGCCACCACGGGCAGCTGGTGAACCGGCCATTGGGGAGGCTAGCCCCTGGCCCCTCCCTTCTGCCCCTCCCCTTCTGCCCAAGGCCCAGCTCCTCACCCTCCCCTTCTACCCTCCCTCCCCTGCAGGGACCCAGAGCACCCCCACTGTGGCCCCCAGGGCCCCTGCCCCAGCTCCAGAGGTCTGGTTAGGCCCCCAGAGCTCTGGGCGGGCCCCCAACCCCAGCCCTGGAGTGCCGCCAGCCCCAGAGCTGCGGGTGGCATGGTCCCAGCGCCCCAAGTGCCAGGTGGGCAGCGTGGCCCCAGCTCCAGCACCAGCTGCCCTGAGTCCCGGTGGAACTGCAACGCCAGCCAACCCCAGCCCCAGCCAACCTGGACTACTATGGAAGAACAGGAAGGAACTGCACTGCGGGAAAGTGCCTGGGGTCGGAGTGTGGGTGCGGCCACGCCAGGCTGTTTGGAGAGGCACCGCCACCTGAGGCGGGGAGCTGAAATGACGTCCCCATTACCCCTCACTTGGGCCAAAACTTTGAAAGGTCTCAGTTCTGCCTTCCTCCTGTTCTGCTCCTCTCATGGTACTGCTCTGCTACCTACCCCAATGAAGGAGAACTAACAACTTAAAATGCCTTGTTCAAAAATTTTAAGTAACACTTTCCTTTCATAAAAAGAAAAGGAGGACTTTTGGCACCTTAGAGACTAACAAATTTATTTGAGCATAAGCTTTCATGAGCTACAGCTCTCTTCATCAGATGCATGCAGTGGAAAATACAGTGGGGAGATTTTATATACACAGAGAACATGAAACAATGGGTGTTACCATACACACTCTAACAAGAGTGATCAGGTAAGGTGAGCTATTACCAGCAGGAGAGAGAGAGAAAAAAAAAACCTTTTGCAGTGATAATCAAAGTGGGCCATTTCCAGCAGTTGACAAGAACGTGTGAGGAAAAGGGGTGGGTGGGGAATAAACATGGGGAAATAGTTTTACTTTGTGTCTTTACTCCCAGTCTTTATTCAAGCCTAATTTAATGGTGTCCAGTTTGCAAATTAATTCCAATTCCGCAGTCTCTCGTTGGAGTCTGTTCTTGAAGTTTTTTTGTTGAAGAATTGCCTCTTTAGGTCTGTAATCGAGCAACCAGAGAGATTGAAGTGTTCTCCAACTGGTTTTTGAATGTTATAATTCTTGACATCTGATTTGTGTCCATTTATTCTTTTACGTAGAGACTGTCCAGTTTGACCAATGTACATGGCAGAGGGGCATTGCTGGCACATGATGGCATATATCACATTGGTAGATATGCAGGTGGCCGAGCCCCTGATGGTGTGGCTGATGTGATTAAGCTCTATGATGGTGTCCCCTGAATAGATATGTGGACACAGTTGGCAATGGGCTTTGTTGCAAGGATAGGTTCCTGAGTTAGTGTTTTTGTTGTATGGTGTGTGGTTGCTGGTCAGTATTTGCTTCAGGTTGCGGGGCTGTCTGTAAGCAAGGACTCGCCTGTCTCCCAAGATCTGAGAGAGTGATGGGTCGTCCTTCAGGATAGGTTGTAGATCCTTGATGATGAGTTGTTTTTTTTCTCTCCTGCTGGTAATGGCTCACCTTACCTGACCACTCTTGTTACAGTGTGTATGGTAACACCCATTGTTTCATGTTCTCTGTGTATATAAAATCTTCCCACTGTATTTTCCACTGCATGCATCCGATGAAGTCAGCTGTAGCTCACGAAAGCTTATTCTCAAATAACTTTGTGAGTCTCTAAGGTGCCACAAGTCCTCCTTTTCTTTTTGCGGATACAGACTAACACGGCTGCTACTCTGAAACTTAACTTTCAAATGCCTGAACAGCAAATGTAACTTTTCTTGTCTGCATAGTAAACACTGGCATTTTTATCTGTTTGAATAATCAAAGTGGTGCTTTCCATTCCTTCTTGGTTGCAAAGATTTGAACTGCTTCCTGCTGAAGGTCCACAGTCTGGGCCAGCTCATGCTCTATTGAGATGGTTGCAAGGCCGACCAGCCTCTCCTCTGTCATTGTGGAGCGTAGATCTGTTTTTATTAACTTCAGCGTGGAGAAGCTGCATTCTCCACTAGCACCTGTTAAAGGAAGTGTTAGAAGTATGCGCAGAGCAACAAAAGCATTTGGAAAGAGGGTGGTCATCTTATCATAGAATATCAGGGTTGGAAGGGACCTCAGGAGGTCATCGAGTCCAACCCCGTGCTCAAAGCAGGACCAATCCCCAACTACATCATCCCAGCCAGGGCTTTGTCAAGCCTGACCTTAAAAACCTCAAAGGAAGGAGATTCCACCACCTCCCTAGGTAACGCATTCCAGTGTTTCACCACCCTCCTAGTGAAAAAGTTTTTCCTAATATCCAACCTAAACCTCCCCCACTGCAACTTGAGACCATTACTCCTCATTCTGTCATCTGCTACCACTGAGAACAGTCTAGATCCATCCTCTTTGGAACCCCCTTTCAGGTAGTTGAAAGCAGCTGTCAAATCCCCCCTCATTCTTCTCTTCCACAGACTAAACAATCCCAGTTCCCTCAGCCTCTCCTCATAAGTCATGCGTTCCAGTCCCCTAATCATTTTTGTTGCCATCCGCTGGATGTTTTCCAATTTTTTCACATCCTTCTTGTAGTGTGAGGCCCAAAACTGGACACAGTACTCCAGATGAGGCCTCACCAATGTCGAATAGAGGAGAATAATCACATCCCTCGATCTGCTGGCAATGCCCCTACTTATTCATCCCAAAATGCCATTGGCCTTGGCAACAAGGGCACACTGTTGACTCATGTTCAGCTTCTCGTCCACTGTAACCCCTAGGTTCTTTTCTGTAGAACTGCTGCCGAGCCATTCGGTCCCTAGTCTGTAGCAGTGCATGGGATTCTTCTGTCCTCAGTGCAGGACTCTGCACTTGTCCTTGTTGAACCCCATCAGATTTATTTTGGCCCAATTCTCTAATTTGTCTAGGTCCCTCTGTACCCTATCCCTACCCTCCAGCGTATCTACCTCTCCTCCCAGTTTAGTGTCATCTGAAAACTTGCTGAGGGTGCAATTCACGCCATCCTCAAGATCATTAATGAAGATATTGAAGAAAACTGGCCCCAGGACCGACCTTTGGGGTACTCCACTTGATACTGGCTGCCAACTAGACATGGAGCCATTGACCATTACCCGTTGAGCCCGACGATCTAGCCAGCTTTCTATCCACCTTATAGTCCATTCATCCAGCCCATACTTCTTTAACTTACTGGCAAGAATACTGTGGGAGACCGTGTCAAAAGCTTTGCTAAGTCAAGGAATAACACGTCCACTGCTTTCCCCTCATCCACAGAGCCAGTTATCTCGTCATAGAAGGCAATTAGATTAGTCAGGCATGACTTGCCCTTGGTGAATGCATGCTGACTGTTCCTGATCACTTTCCTCTCTGCTCAGTGCTTCAGAATTGATTCCTTGAGGACCTGCTCCATGATTTTTCCAGGGACTGAGGTGAGGCTGAATGACCTGTAGTTCTCTGGATGCTCCTTCTTCCCTTTTTTAAAGATGGGCACTACATTAGCCTTTTTCCAGTCGTCCGGGACCTCCTGATTGCCATGAGTTTTCAAAGATAATGGCCAATGGCTCTGCAATCACATCCGCCAACTCCTTTAGCACTCTCGGATGCAGCGCATCCGGCCCCATGGACTTGTGCTCTTCCAGCTTTTCTAAATAGTCCCGAACCACTTCTTTCTCCACAGAGGGCTGGTCACCTCCTTCCCAAGCTGTGCTGCCCAGTGCAGTAGTCTGCGAACTGACCTTGTTCGTGAAGACAGAGGCAAAAAAAGCATTGAGTACGTTAGCTTTTTCCACATCCTCTGTCACAAGGTTGCCTCCCTCATTCAGTAAGGGGCCTACACTTTCCTTGACTTTCTTCTTGTTGCTAACATACCTAAAGAAACCCTTCTTGTTACTCTTAACATCTCTTGCTAGCTGCAACTCAAAGTGTGATTTGGCCTTCCTGATTTCACTCCTGCATGCCTGAGCAATATTTTAATACTCTTCCCTGGTCATTTGTCCAATCTTCCAAATGTGCACATATATTCCAAAACAGGCTTTAGAGTTGATCCTGTTGAAATGTATCTTGAAAGGGCTTTCAGTTCATTTTCTACATCACTTGCATCAGTATCGCGCATGTCATCATGTGTCAACACTGTCTCTAGTGCCCTGCATTGCTGGTGTAGGTCTTCTTCAGGTATAGTGAGGAGTTTTGGAATATCATAAAACATCCCAAATATACTGCTGTGTTTCTTGAACTGCATGAAACATTCTTCAACTGACTGTATTGCACAATCTAGCACCTGGTTAAAGAATTCAACTTTGAATTGTTGTTTGGGGTCTCTTATGGGATTATCCCATGCCTCATAATCAAAACGTCTTCTTCTTCGGTGACTCTTGTATTCTTGAATGGGTGGGAAAATAGCTTCAGCGTGAAGTTCCTCTGACAACTTCTGTGCACTCTTCAGAACATTTTGAAATCCCTCATCTGACTGGTAAGACTGTAGGTATGACTTTGCTTTGTCCAGTTGTTCCATTGCTCCAGATATCTCAAGGTCAACACCTTGGAGTCTCTTGCTTACAACATTTATTTCAAACGGTATGTCATGCCACAACACTAAGCCACACAGAAATTTGAAGTTCTGTACGTTTCTGGTGATTCCATTTCCCTCTGACACTGTTCTCCCATGAACAGTTCCTGTCATAGCATTATCCTCCATGATGGCAACTATGGCATCATCTATCTTCCCAATTTGGTGTTTGATAGGCTTTATTGCCTCCACTCGACTTTCCCATCGTGTGGCACTCAGTGATTTCAGTGTCAAAGAGGATGTTCCCAGATGTTGCTTTAAATTTTGCCATTGATGAGTTGATGCAGAGAAAAATATATAGATGCTTTGAATTACATTAAAAAATTTAGCAGCCTCACTAGAAGCTGATGCTGCATCACTGACCACCAAGTTCAATGAATGAGAACTGCATGGGACAAAAAAAACTTGAGGGTTTAACTCTCGGATCCGTGCTCCTCTGTTCTTTCCTTTCATGTTGGCACCATTATTGTAGCCCTGACCTCTCATGTCAGCTATCGCAATTCCCATATCTTCCAGCTTTTTAAGAAGCACATTTGTCATACCAGCACTTGTAGTATCATCAATGTCAATAAATTGTAGAAAATGCTCTCTGACAGTCACATTTTCACTAGGTTCACATGCAGAGACATTTTCACTAGGTTCTGTTGTTGTTACAAAGCGCACCATTAAAGTCATCTGTTCCGTATGGCTGATGTCAGGTGTACAGTCCAGAATAACAGAGTAATATCTTGCTGACTTCAGATCTTCTACAATGTTCTGTTTGACTTTTGTTGCCAGTAACTGTATGATCTCATTTTGAATTCTTTTTCCAAGGTTGTGGTGTGTGTTCATTTCTTGGGAGGTGACTCTTCTTAGATGCTCCTCGAGTACAGCATCAAACTGAGCCATCAGCTCCACAATTTTAAGGAAGTTTCCATTGTTTGGCACATACAGCTGATCTGAAGTGCCACGCAGTGCTAGACTTTGGGTAGCGAGCATTCTCACAATGGCAATGAGCCTTTTCAGAACATTTTGCCAGTAAAGAGACTCTGATGCAATCTTCTCTTGATGCTAATCATCTATGGTGGCCTTTAACCTTAGTCTCATCTCAAGCTCTTTCCACCTATTTAATGCTCTCTGGTGATTTGCTGCCTTCTCATGGCATGCCAGATTTGTAGCCAGATTTTTCCAGTCCTTTGTTCCTGTGGAACCCAATGTGGCTGGAACATTAGACTGGAAGAGTTTTCAATAAAAATGGTATGCAGCATTCTGGGTTTTTGAGTACATAAGCCATGGCCTCTCCACTTTGCCACCATTGGGGATTTCACGCCAGTAATGTGATGGATGGAAACTTCTATTTTCATTGTCTTTGGGGAACATGAAGTTTTTCACTTGCTGTGGCCCATGCAGTACAAGGAAGTCCCTCAGGCTACTGCTCAAGTGGGACCACAGTCCTGGATCATCTAGACTTAAGGAACTAAAGTCAGCAGCAGCTGTTTCTTGCTCCTCCACTACACTCTTCTCTGATCTACACTTTTCTTCAGGAATGCGCATAGTTACATCCATTTGAGATGGAGATATGGATGCTGCAGTAGCTGCCAGGTCACCTGCACTCTGACTGACTGGAAGATCAGGCATCTCCTCACCACTCACATCCTCACTGCGGTCGGAAGGCTCACCGTGAACATTTGTGTCTATGTCTCTCAGGAGAGCTCCTTCCTGCTTAGATAGAAAAGCTTCCTTTGCTTTCTTTCTTTTTCTGAATGCTGCCGCAGAGGAGCGTTTTCTTCTTTCACTCATGACTGCTGTTCTGTACCAGCTATAGTGGCTCTCATCACTCAGTTGAAGGGGACAAATAAGCAGGCTGGTAGCAGGGCGTGAGTGCGGGAAGATATCAGCATCTTAAGGGCCTAACTGGCTCCTACTACTTCAGTTGACTGCCTGTTCTCCTCAAGTGGGTTCAGGGAAGCAGCAGGAAACAGGAAGCTCCCTGAGAAGCTGGTGTTAATCAGTCCAGGCTCCTGGGGGTGCTAGAAAGGTACATAAGAGGCTCCTCCTCCTCTCTCTCCCTGTACCTCCTGCTGCTTTCTGTTATTCCCTCTCACCTTTTCTCCTGCCTGCCTGCCATGTCTCTTGTGCCCTCCTTCCTCCAACACAGCACTCCACCATCTCTGTGCATCTAGAGCTGAGAGAATACATATGCACCAGCAGCAGACACAATTTTCTACACTCTGGGTCCTGGTGGCGCCCCCCGACCCAGTGTGGCACCTGAGGCAGCTGCCTCAGTTCGCCACATGGTAGGGCCAGCCCTGGGCACAGCCTCCCCTGGTCTATGATACCTGCCTCCCATTAAAGCCACCTTCCTGGAACTGTGTGCAGAGCTTGCCCCAGCCCTGATGCACAAGGACACCTCCTAGTGGAGAAGTGTGTGGCGATCGCAGTGTGGAAGTTGGCGACTCCAGACTGCTACCGGTTGGTCGCTAATCAGTTTGGAGTCAGGAAGTTGTCTGTGAGGGCTGCGTTAACACAAGTGTGCAGGACTATTAATCACATCCTGCTACAAAGGACTGTGACTCTTGGCAATGTGTGTGAAATAGTGGATGGCTTTGTGGAAATGGAATTCCCTAATTGCAGTGGGGCAATAGGTGGAACACATATTCCAATTTTGGCCCCAGACCATCTTGCAACGGAGTACCTCAATAGAAAGGGGTACTTCTCCATGGTATTGCAGGTGCTTGTTGATGATCATGGGCAATTCACTGACATCAATGCAGGATGGTCTGGGAAGGTGCAGGATGGTCTGGGAAGGTGCATGATGCACGCATCTTCAGGAACGCTGGCCTGTACAGAGAGCTGCAAGCAGAGACTCTCTTTCCAGACCAAGATTACAGCGGAGGACATTGAAATGCCCATAATGATCATGGAAGACCCAGCGTACCCCTTACTCCCATGGCTCATGAAGCCTTACACTGGAAACCCGGTCAGCCACCAGGAGCATTTCAACAATAAGTTGAGTAGGTGCAGAATGACCAAGGACTGTACATTTGGTAGATTAAAAACGTACTGGCAATGCCTTTATGGCAGGTTAGATCTAAGTGAGGAAAACATTCCAGTGGTCATAGCTGCCTGCTGCATGATGCATCATCTTTGTGAGGCAAAGAGTGAAAAGTTTGCATGGGGTGGAGTGCTGAGGCAGATCACTTGACTGCTGATTTTGAGGAGCCTGATACCAGGGCTATTAGAGGGGCACAGTGGGGGGCAATTCGAACCAGGGAGGCTTTGAGGCAACATTTTGAGAATGAGAACCAGTCATGTGTATTTCTAGACAGCAATCTACCATGCTTCATTCATTTGAATTTTGTTTGTTTGCCTAACAATTGTGATGATTCCTCAGTGGGATTTGTAGTAAGCAAATGATTAAACTACATGTATATATTTTACTAGCAGCTGCAATCACAATTTGTAGGACACAAATAAAAATTGGTTATCTTTCAGAGAGTTTGTTTTTATTAAACACCAATAAACACACTCAAAAGGCTCGGTGGAAAGGGAGATAGCAGTGCAGGCCAGTGTAGGCTGTCACAGCTGCCCGTAAGTCCAGCTATCATTTTGGAAGCTGTCTGAAGGGGTGGAGTGAACGGGGTATCGAGATGTTCCAGGAATTTGCAAGAAATGGGGAGGAGGCGTTTGGGGAGGGCATGGAACACAGTTCTGTATTGGCTGCTGGTGGTGGTGGGGAGGGTGAGTACACATCTATTCTGACGGTAGCATGATTAGGGACTTCAGCATCTCTGTTTGCACCTCCATGACTTTTATCATCCGCTCATGGGCCTTTTGTATGAGCTCCTGATTCTACTTTCTGCTCTGCCTTTCCATTTCTCTCCACTCCCTACATTCTCTTTTTTCTTCCTCAGGGGAGTCAATCTCTGCCCGAAACATGTCCTCCTTACTGTGCTTTGGTCTGTAGAAGCACAAGAAACAATACACAGAAGCATGATTGTTAGTTCAGTTACAGCATTGAAACATTACAGTAAAAGTAAATACACCTCTTGTAACATACCAATCAGTTTCTCACTGACCCTTGGCAAGCACACATCTCAGCGAACACCCTGATCATGGTGAGTTTGGCCTGGTTGAATGAGGGGTGTTCAAGCTGGGACAGAGAGTGATCCATGCAGGTGACAAGGGACAATGCTTTGTCTAAACCCAATGAGGTTGTAATTTGTAAATGATTTGTAAATTACTGATTGTTAGTTTGCATCTGAGATTTAATAGTGAAATAGCTAATTTGAAGTTGTCCCTTTAATTCACAATAGATTTTTATTGGCTAATTATAGGACATGGGGTAAGTAGGTCACTGATCTGAATCCCTGTTTTAATTACAGTTGTTGTATTGTGAATCCTAAATCATCACTGCTAGACTAATATGTGTCTGTCTTCGTAGACAGAATATCAATAGTCAATAATACAAACATTTGTTTCTTTTGACTTTACAGTCAGTTTTGCGGAAGTACTTCTGTAATTGAATAAACGGTTAACATGAAGCCATTATGTTAGCATTTAGCAATTAGCATTTAAACAAAGATATTTACATGGGTGCACTTGGGAACATTGTGGCCTTCAATACATATTAGACAACTACAGTTTTATTCAATATTCTATGAAACTATGTTTCCTTGAATAAACAGTTTGGCATTAATAACTATTGTTTCCAAAAGTTCCTTTGAAGTTGCATATACATAAATTGCACCTACAAATCATCTAAGACAATGGTTTTCTCTTCTTTGTAGTCTGATTTATTATTACAGTTACAACTGATTATTTATTAGGTTTCAACATACTGGTCAGATAACAGGTTCTACTTGGAATTTGATTTAGAAGATAAAATTTGGTGAAGCACACATAGAAACTTTAGTTAATACAGACAAACGTAATCGAAATAATAGAAAAATCAATCTACATAATGATAAGAATAAGATCAGTAAAGTGATTTCCTGTATTGTTCATACTTAAATCTTACATTGTGGAGACCATAGCTAATTCATTAAATAGATCTATATTAGGGTCAAATGCTGGCAGTGAAGTAATGAATGACACATGCAAGAAATTAAACGCAATATAGTTTTCATTTATACAACATGACTTATGGTTGGGTTGTGCTGTCACAAATACCTATTTCCTTAGAATACTTAGGGATAATTGATTGCATATGGCAAGATATCTCAATTCTTTTGTTTCTCTTTAAGAGACCTTCCTCAATTATACCAATTTAATAATGGTTTATCTTTTTTTTCCCCCAATGTAAGTCTATTAAAGTTGTGATAACTGAAGACCTGGGTTTTTTTACCCATGAAAGCTTGTGCCCAAATAAATTTGTTAGTCTTTAAGATGACACCGGACTCCTTGTTGTTTTTATATTTAAGACATATTTCTTTAATCACCACCTTTAACACAATTGTTTTTGTTTACCTTTATCCAATTGAATATCTATTCAACACAGGCAAGACATAGGCATGGGAGCATTATACATTGTTAAAGAAGTTTAACTGATTCCATCCAAAAAGGGAACATTTTCCCATAGTTTGGTTATTAAAGTGCCCTATGATGTCCTATATAAACAGTTTTCGTATGCTGTGACTGTTACCATTGCATCAGGTTCCATCTGTTGATTTTGATTGATGTGAAAGTGAATATTAGTTCTAAAAGTTGCATCTTGATTACTCCTTTCAGTGAGGGCTTCTTGTTCTATATACAGAGCACGTACGGTTTTGCCCAGCTTCAGGCCCAAAGCAAATGTTTTTGCCGGGCCCTGACTGGTGATCACTCTATTGAGACTGCTGATTGGGAGAAGCAGCCCAACCAGAACTTGGAATTCATCTTTGGCTTTTGTAGGACTACTTGACACCTGTGGGGGCAGATCTTTTCCCGGGTACAACTCTATTTAATTTGCACGATAGAACTTTTACACATTTTCTTTATTCCACCATCCTAGACAACTATGGGTGGTATGGGATGTGGAATTGTTGCTGAATGTCTAACAATTATAAACAAACCTAAGCGACCATATGTTTAATATGTGGGTTGTTTGACTAGATTTTATTCTTTCTGGGAGCCCCCAGAGAGAGAACAACTGTTTAACCAATGCCTTATCAGTGGCAGAAATTGTGTTAGCTTTTCCCTTAAAAGTTTTCACCCACTTTGAAAAAGAGATCTACTAGTACCATCAAATTTGTATGTGTGTGTGGAAGATAGTTGTGTTAAAATTAATTTTTTAAACCAGGGTTTAACTGGTTCCCTGACATTTTTTAAAGGGAACATTCTACACTGAGAGTTTTAACTGCTGAATTGTTTTCATAATATTTTTATTTTTAGTTTGTAAGGCTTTTAAATTAGAGACAAAATTTTTCTGACTTCCCTTAATTGAAGAAATTGGATGGAATAGACAGGCTGGCTCACAAACTTTTGAGAGTCTGTTTATATCACGCCCCCTAGCATTCCCTTTTTGTCTAATACATTAGCTTTTGATTGTTTTGGACATACAAAGCATCATAGGTGCCAATGTCCTCTCTACCCCTTGGGTGCTCGACCCTGCCCCGCCCCAGGCCCCACCTGCAGTCTACCCCTTCCCCTAAACTCCCGCCCCTGCCCCACCTCTTCCCTGCCTCTTTCTGCCCCCTCCCCCGAGCACTCCCCATCCCCGCTCCTTCGCCTCCCTCCAAGAGGTGACCTGCACTCCATGAAGCAGCTGTTCGCAGCGGCTGGGAGGCGCTGGGAGGGAGTGGGAGAAGTGATCAGCAGGGCCGCCAAGGTGGGTGAGGAGCTGGGGGGAAAGTTGGGGCTGATTTCCTTTTTTGGTGGTTCAGGTTCTGTAGTTTCTGCATCGGAGTGTTGCTCTTTTAAGACATCTGAGTGCTGTAGCTGTCTTTAGAAATCTCACATTAGTACCTTCTTTGCGTTTTGTCAAATCTGCAGTGAAAGTGTTCTTAAAACAAACAACATGTGCTGAGTCATCATCCGAGACTGCTATAACATGAAATATATGGCAGTACGTGGGTAAAACAGAGCAGGAGACATACAATTCTCCCCCAAAGAATTCAGTCACAAATTTAATTAACACATTGTTTTTTTAAAGAGTGTAATCAGCATGGAAGCATGTCCTCTGGAATGGTTGATGAAGCATGAAGGGGCACACAAATGTTTAGCATATCTGGCATGTAAATATCTTGCAATGCTAGCAAGCAAAGTGCCATGTGAATGCCTATTCTCACTCTCAGGTGACATTGTAAATAAGAAGTGGGAGGCATTATCTCCTGAAAATGTAAACAAACGTGTTTGTCTGAGAGATTGGCTGAACAAGAAGTAGGACTGAGTGGACTGAGAGAAGAGTGAGGGGGGATTTGATAGCAGCCTTCAACTATCTGAAGGGAGGTTCCAAAGAGGATGGAGCTAGGCTGTTCTCAGTGGTGACAGGTGACAGAACAAGGAGCAATGGTCTCCACTTGCAGTGTGGAAGGTCTAGGTTGGATATTAGGAAAAACTATTTCACTAGGAGGGTGGTGAAGCACTGGAATGGGTTACCTAGGGAAGTGGTGGAATCTCCATCTTTAGAGGTTTTTAAGGCCTGGCTTGACAAAGCCCTGGCTGGGATGATTAGTTGGGGTTGGTCCTGCTTGGAGCAGGGGGTTGGACTAGATGACCTCCTGAGGTCTCTTCCAACCCTAATCTTCTATGACTTGTAGGCACTAAAGTTTTACATTGTTTTGTTTTTGCGTGCAGATATGTAACAAAAAAATCTACATTTGTAAGTTGCACATTCCCAATAAATATATTGCACTAAAGTACTTGTATGAAGTGAATTTCTTTTGTTTATGGTTTTACAGTGCAAATTTTGGAATAAAAAATAATATAAAGTGAGCACTGTATACTTTGTATTCGGTGTTGTAACTGAAATCAATATATTTGAAAATGTAGAAAAACATCCAGAAATATTTAATAAATTTCAATTGGTATTCTATTATTATTTAACAGTGCGATTAAAACTGTGATTAATTGTGATTAATTTTTTTGAGTTAATCATATGAGTCACCTGCGATTAATCGACACCCCTAATTTATAGAGTGTCTTGCAAACATAAAGGAGTTCACTAAAACAAGAAGGCTAAAAATCAATATAAAATAACAAAGTGGCATAATTGAGAGGTGAACCATTTGAAGAAATGAAGCCTCAAAAATACCCAAATGATGAAAATGTATAAGCGCGATGCATATGAAAATGACTCTCAAAAGAATCCAATAAAATATCAACTGAGGATGCACTACAATAGAGCCTCAGAGTTATGACACCTTGGGAATGGAGGTTGTTCTTAACTCTGAAATGTTTGTAACTCCAAACAAAATGTTATGGTTCTTTCAAAAGTTTATAACTGAACAGTGAGTTAATACAGCTTTGAAACTTTACTATGCAGAAGATAAAAACTGCTTTTAAGCATCTTAATTTAAATGAAACAAGCACAGAAACAATTTCCTTACATTGTCAAATCTTTTTTCTTAAACTTTCCCTTTATTTGTGTAGTAGTTTATATTTAACACAGTACTGTATACTATATTTGCTTTTTCCGCCATCTTAGCAGCCTGATTGCATACCTCCAGTTCCAAAGGAGGTGTGTGGTTGATTGGTCAGTTTGTAACTCTGATGTTCATAACTCTGAGGTTCTACTGTATAAAATTCCACTCCTGCCAATTCAGTGTATGCTGAAGTATATGTTGTGCAAGTGGCTTTCTGCAACAACTTTGATTACTATTAATTGAATCAACCTATAACTAACAAGCCCAGATACCTTAGCATATCAGTCACAGATTGATCCAAGGTGTCTCTCCCCAGATCATGTCTAGGGTTCCAGGCACTCCCTGGTTTTGGGGGTGATAGCTTTGATAATTACCCCAGTATCATGTTATTTAGCTGGAACCTTTTGTATTTGTATTAAATTAATTTGATTTAACAATTTACAACACAGATAACCAAACAATATATACTGTTATATTTTAAAACATTTTAGTTACAACACACACATCGATATTAATACTACATTAATATTGTGATGTTTTTGTTTTTAATGAACTTACAAATTTTAACCTGGGTTTTGCCGAACAACTGGCCATATTCCTTAACAAACCCAAATCAAAATTAACAAATAATTTAAACAAAAGGTTGATCAATTTTAAAAAAATGTTTATAATAAAATTATACATTATGGTAAATATGTCTATATTTATGACTGACATTTGCAAAAGAATTGAACTACCATTATGTGAGGTGATGAGTGATCCCTGAACTAGAGCCTGATTAACCCGCATGAACTGAGGAGTCATTCCTGTGCTAGGTTCCAGACAATCCACAAGCCAGGAGTTGTTCTGATGACTCTCAGGGCAGATACATAAGCTTCACAGGAGAAACAGCAGCTCAGTCTGCTCCATATCACTTCATGGCCTGGAACTCTCCCTTGCCTGATAGTAATGACAGACTCCACAGGCCTGAGCCTCCTTCACCCTTGTCCTTGCTCCAGCCTAACTCTCAGCCCTACTCTAGCTTTGTTTCTAACCTATTCTTGACTCCTGACTCTGGCTCTAACCTTTTAGCTCTGGTTCCAGGCATGACTGCCACTGCACGGACCACTGTCACATCTTTTTCTGACAATTACAATAATATGATAATATTGAAATAGGGCCATACCATAAAAAATTGTATTTTTATACATTTGTGTGCAAAAAATGTTTTTGTAACAACAAAATAAACCCCCCAAAATTAAAAAAAAATAGTTATGACAAAACATAACTGACAAAGGCAAAAGTTTCAACATTGCTATGTTTAAACATATAAAATAAAACATTAAATGTTTACTTGGACACCATATATTTAAATAACAAAGGATTAAATACATAAAGCAAACCACTAAACAATTAACTGGACATTACAGTTTAGAGCAGGTTTAGAAAATTTGAGGATTAAAATTAATTGTCCAATCATTGGTTAATACCTGCATTGACCAATAAAGTGGGTGGGCACTGGAAATCTGTTAATTTTTAAACAAGATGATACCTAGAAAAAGCTGCTTGAATTAACAATGCATTTTACCTTAGATTACACTTTAATTTTAGTTAGGAGTCAAAGTGTTTTTCTTGAACATTCATATGCTGTAAGAAAACGAATTGTTTAGAAAATGATAACAACACATGCTTCATTGAGAGGAAATATAAAGGGAATTATAAAAAAATTTCAAGAAATAAGTTTAGATGTGTTCATAGAGGTGATTAATTGGAATCTATATATTAATTGTGACTTATTTTGTGAGTAACAGAGGCTACCATGTTCTCTTTGATAGAGACTTCATCACTTCCTTGAAAGAATGATTTCTTTATAAAGCAAAAAGGCTCTAAGTTGCTGGTTTCTTCACCACAGCCATGGACGTTGAGTCCAGAATTGTGACTAGCTTGACTCCTAAAACTTCTGTGATAATAACACACAACAATTGATTAGTTACATTAAAAATATAATTTATGAATAAATAAGAAATTTGAACGCAGCAAGGTCTATAGCGCTGATACGCTGGTCAATACAAATGTGTAAGCAACAAAACAATTTAGATATATATTAATACTTTAATTTACCTAAGAGTTTATACTTTTGCTTCTTTTTCTACTTCCTCTTCTTTCTACCTGCCATACTTTGCAGGTCAGAGGGATAATGAGTGTGGGGTTGGGGGAGGGGGGGTTACCCTACTTTCACTTACTTATTTACCTTTTACATTTACATAAGGAAATGCCTTGTTTAAAGAGATACCTAACTTTATAACTTACTGATATACTTAAAGGGTATTAAATTACAATGACAAATGTTAATTGTCTTTGTTAACTACATCATTGATTTATGTGCAACAAATTTTATTTTAAATCAAATTTAGGTTAAAAGCTATTATTTTTTACTTTTTATTGTTATTATTATTTATTTCAGACACAGAGTGCCAGAGGTATTTCCCTTTTTTCCAATTTAATCTATATTTTTATATAAACCTTTTTTAACTCCATGACAGCTGGTTGCTCTATCTCATGGGTTACAAAATTTATAGCTACAAAGCCCCTAAGACTTGTAAATACCTAAGCTTCCATTATTGTTTGATAAACAGAGATTCTTTGTTTTATATATTGGTAATTGTATTAGTTATTAGTATATTGATTAGTCATTAATATTTTATATAATTATGATTACTGTAATTATGATTATTGTAATCCTTCTGCCAGGTGGAGCCAGAAGCAACAAGGGCCAGGTTCAGTATATAGGGGTTCCTTTTCAACAATACAACACAAAACTGGCTCGAGCCCCCATCCAGTGACCTGGGACAATTACACACCACCCCTGGGTGCTTCTAAGAGGCAATACTTCCCCTCTCGCAAGCACAGAGTCCGAGTGTAGCAAAAACTTTTAATAAAAGGAGGGAATTAACTCAGCATTAATTTGGGAAAACACCACAACTAGGGTTCATAGACACAAACCATGAGCAAAAGACCCACCCCCAATAAGTTGGGTAGTGTCCTTTTCCCCTCAAGTTCTTAAGTCCAGCAACCCAAAAGTCCCTTTACCGTGCCCGTCCCTTCTCTGTACCCCACTAACAGTTGCTGTCCTTGGCCAGTGCAGCCCCAGAGTTCGGAGGTTCATCCGCAGAGTTCACCTCCCACCCTGTGTGGAGGGGGGGAATAAGGAGGCACCTTACATGCTCCACTGCTTGGACACTTGCTTGTCGCCCCAATGGCCAATTGCCACACCTCTGCAGGGCTCTGCTCTGGCCCTCTCCACCAGCCTCCCTGCCGGCCGCTTGCTGTGCCTCTCCACCAGCTGTCCACTCACTAAGACATCTTCAGCCCCCACCCCCCCCTACACACACACACTTAACACAGCTCTCAGTGATTGCAGCTGCTTGTGGGGGAGCCTCACCAGGCAGTCTCTTGCAGTAGAGACACTGTCCCAAAGTAGGTCTAATACATAGACCTAGGTATCAGTGAACTGAGCTCTGGCATGTAAGAAGAATCTTAATTTAATTTAAATTAGCTCTTTTATTATACCATGGGGAGAGGAAGGGTCAAATAGCATCTAGAACTCTTAAACAAGGCCCACACCACCAGATACAAGTATTTGTCCCCAACCTCTCTTAACTCATTGGCCTTTAGAACCCATATCCCCTGCCTAGCGAGTGCCATTCAGCTGAGGGTGAGTCCCTCCATTGGGGTATGCCAGGTGCAGTTCTGCTGCCCTCAGGTCACAAAACAAGGATAAAACCCCTTTATTACTCCTGCCCCAATAACAAGAAGACTGGGGATCCGACACCAGCCACAAGTGATCATTTAGACAAACAATCCCATCATGATGAGCACATAGACAGGGTGGGTGTGTCCACGCAAACGAGATCAGCTTCTGAATTCTTTTTCCACAGCTCACCACTAGATGTCAGGGGAGAGCTCATTCAGACCCTACTTGTATTACTATTCATCTCAATGTTGTCCAACCTGTTGCCACCCCAACTCAAAGTGCTTGTAGCCTTTGCATTGTGTGCAGAGCCTTTGAGTGGTTAAAACTTTGTTACTAATAACAACAATATGAGGTGCCCCCCTTAATACTGATACACACACACAAATATGCAATCTAATTTATACCTACTGTGATGTTGCACTCTATATGATTTTATAAAAATATGCTAATGAGTGTGAATATAATGTAACTGGAATATGCTTCATGCAAAAGGTCTCTTACAGGGTATCATTACAAAGTTTGTAATCTACTGAATGTGGTCATCCTATTTGTATAACTGTATCACTCTTGTATCTGAAACTAGAAATATGAAATATAACTCTGAGATCCTATTGTAGTTATGCAAAGTGTGGACCATTAATGGTGGTTTGGAATCTTAATGGCTCCCATTAACCAGGACAATTGACTGTAGATGGCTCTGTTTTACTTGTAAGTCTTCCTGTATAGGTGTGTGCTGGCAAGTGGGTAATGAAGTCTTACAGTGACATGTGATCATGTCACCTGAACTGGAATCCGTCTTTAACCTGGTGCTTTTCTATTGAGAAGGAAGGGTGGGAACCCAGAGGGACAAAGGATTCCCACCTTATGCAAAAGATATATAAGTGGGTGGAAGAGAACAAATGGGGCGGCCATCATGAGAAATCCCCTAGCTACCACCTGAGCTGGAACAAGGGCTGTACCAGGGGAAACGTCCAGTCTGTGAAAGAAACTTATTGAAACATCTCTGAGGGTGAGATTTTATCTGTATTCAGTTTTATTACTGTACTAGGCTTAGACTTGAGTGTTTTGTTTTATTTTGCTTGGTAATTCACTTTATTCTGTCTTCTATTACTTGGAACCACTTAAATCCTACTTTCTGTATTTAATAAAATCACTTTTTACTTATTAATTAACCCAGAGTATGTATTAATACCTGAGGGGGGGGCAGCTGTGCATATCTCTCTATCAGTGTTATAGAGGGCGAACAATTTATGAGTTTACCCTGCATAAGCTTTATACAGAGTAAAAAGGATTTATTAGGGGTTTGGACATCATTAGGAGTTGGGCATCTGAGTGTTAGAGACAGAAACACTTCTTAAGCTGCTTTCAGTTTAAGCCTACAGCTGTTAGGGGACATGATTCAGACCCGGGTCAGGGTTTGCAGCAGGCTAGGGGGTCTGGCTCAAACCAGACAGGGCACTGAAGTCCCAAGCTGCCAGGGCAAGAAAGCAGGGGCAGAAGTAATCTTGGCACATCAGTTTGCAGCCCCAAGGGGGTTTCTGTGATCCAACCCATCATACCTACATCTTAAGCCATTGAGGGATGGAATAATTTTGCAACACTGTCCATGTTGTGGTTTTCCTGGTGCCTTCTGGCTTTAATTGAGAGGCATTGGTCAGGGAAGCAGTAGCTTGGACTAAGCAAGAGTGCCCAGGTCATGGTTTCTCTTGTCTTCTTACCTTAGTCAGGTCTCAGCTGGGTAAGCTGGCTCAGCTAGGGGAATCTCCTGGCTTTCTTGTCTCCCTCTTCACAAAAGGGATGTGCTAGAGACTGCCTCTTAGTCAGTCTCCCCCTTAGCACAAGAGAGGAAGTAGCAAACTCCTTGTATTTCAAATTTTGCTCCATATGTGTTTGCCTTGAACAACTACAGGATGAGCAAGAAAATGCGAAGAGTGCCTGCCTGCTGTAGAAAAGGGAAGTCATTCCTGCCAACAACTGAGATAAAAGACATAACCAAAGTGCAAGGAGTTGACCTCTTCTTCCCATGTAGATAATACAGACACGAAAAATGGATTTGAATGGTTGGAAAACCTAAAACTTGCTCCCTGTGATTTTTGAAACCACAGAGCAGGGGCAGCACCAGCCTCTTCCCAGTGGGGAACTGAGGAGGGCCTTACCCCCCTCTCACCTCGAGGCCCCTCCCCACACTACTCCTCTCCCCTTGAGGCCCCACCCCATGGCCAGGTCAGAGGTTGGAAGCAGGACAGTGGCTGTGCATGGGTAAGAGCCAGCTGGGTGGGGGGAGCCAGCTCTGGGGCTGACAGAGCCCTTGGGGAGCAGCGGCCATGGGGGGGTGGGTCCCAGGAGCCTGGGCTGAAGCGGATCAGTCTGGGCCACTGTGGGGAGCCCTGGACCCTCATACCCCAGTGGGCAGGGACACAGGCTGGGGGCTGCTCTCAGGCACCCCAGCATAGGGTGTCCAGACAGCAAGTATGAACAATCGGGACAGTGAATGGGGAGTAATAGGCACCTATATAAGACAAAGCCCTGAATATCGGGACTGTCCCTATAAAATCGGAACATCTGGTCACCCTACCCCAGCACCCTGCTCAGGCTTAATCCTGCACTGCTGCTGGAGCTGGGTGCTTGATCAGCAGCCGCTGCTTTCTCTGCTCTGCCTTCAGAGCTGGGTAGCTGGCGAACAGCAGCTGCTACAGGGTGGTAAGGCAAATTTTGGGGTGACCACAGCCCCTGCAAACACCTCTCCAGCACTGCACCTGCCACAGGCTCTCTGTTATGTGCTTCATCAATCCTGTTTGTAATGCCACTGTAGCCTGATTCATTATTACAATTATGATTGATTATTTATTGGGGTGCAACATATAGTTGTCACAGATAGGTTCTTTTTCAGGTGGCTACTTGAAGTTAATTAAGATGATAAAATTTGGTGAAGCAGACAGAATCTTTAGTTAACATAGACAAATATAATTGAAATAATAGAAAAATCAGTCTGTATAAGAATAAGATCAGTATAGTAAAGTGGTCTCCTACATTTTCATACTTACAATCATACATTGTGAAGACCATTAGTAACAAAGATGGGAAGGAAAAGTAAGTGTAGCCCATCTGAAGGGAGGGATGATTCAGTTTACACTATCTTAGGGAACTGATGAACCCAAAAAATAGGGAACTAGACTGGATCTTTTATACCCCTTCTTTATTTTTTTGAATACCTAACCCTATTTGATCATCATTTGACCATAACAGATTAATACCTATCTATCCATATGTGTTGTTTTGAGGGTCCACAATCACGCTTCTTAATATTAACAAACCACATCACTCATTTCTTAATAATTCCAATAGGTTATTGTGATCCGATTGTCTAATAACCAGAGTGCTGAAGCCCCCTTAAAAACCCTCTTCTAGCAGAATTCTTTGGTGTACTGTATTCTTTGTGTTTACTTGTTTGTCCTTCCAAATGAGAGTGCAGAATTTATGACCAGGGGTTATTGTCTTAGGCCTGCACTTTTCTCAACTAAAACAAAGCCTTCAGTACAGTGGTTCTCAACCTATTTATCACTGTGGGCCACATATACAGCTCTCTGTGTGTTATGTGGGCTGCGTCCACACAATATCCATACTACCTGTATGGCTCTGAGGATATCACATGGGCTGCAACTGTGTGCTGATTGGGCCGCAAGCGACTTGAGGGCTGGGGGTTGAAAACCACTGCTTAGCATAACTACTTCTAGAAGGCCTTACACTAATAAAACTGGCAGAGCAGGGGTGGAGTGTGGGCGGGGCCACGGGCAGAAGAGGCGGGCCAGGGAGCTAGCTTCCCCAAGCAGAAGCTTCACCCACTGCCCATGTTTCCCTCCTCTCCAGTGCAGTGGGCTTGGGCTCGGGTACATAGTTGTCCAATGAGAAAGAAGGGGCAGGGTAGGTGTGAACAGAGGCATATTAGACCTCTTGCTATTGAAGATCAATAGCACGTAGAGGGAAGGCAAGGGAAAGATCACTTTTCCTGCTGTCCCCAAAAACCTGTTGCTTCTACAACAATGGCATTTGAAAACAAGATGCAGTTCCCCCTCTCAGTGTTCGCGGCTGGCTGCCTCTGCGCTTGGCTTTTCTGGTTTTCCATATGTTGCCCACTGCTCCAGTCTAACAGTGTGGATGCTTCCACTGCCGAGCCTGCACGCATTAAGGTGAGACCAGGAAAGCAGAGGGGGCCATTTGTGCTGCTTCTCTCTATTTCCAATGCAGTTAAAATATTGGGGAGAGAGAGAGAGAAATTAAAACGTGTATTTGTTGGTCAGTCTAGAAGAATTACATAACTGTGTTTTATTTTATGCTGTTGCTGTATCACCCATCATACTTCCCGGGATCATGGAAAGGAGGGATTGTACTTTTAAGTTTTTGCATTTGACTTTTTTGTACAATTCCTTAATGTTATACAGCCCTCAGATGTTACAGTTATGGGCATTGACAACATCTTAAAAAAAGTGAAAGTTTATATGTCACTATGTCATTGTACTACAGTAGATTTATGTATTAACATGTATATGTTAATAGATTTAAATGGTTTCCCAGAAGAGCTAACTTAGTGGTCCAAGTATCAGATACCTACTACCATGGAATCACAAGTTAAAATCCCAGAAGTGTCAACTTAGCTGTTCATGCTTCCGAGGTAGGCAAGATAAGTTTCCTGCAGCTTACTGGCTGAGGATCTTTTGAATGAGAGCTTATAAACCAAGGTCCTGTTGTCTTTGCACTTACTTACTATGTTCTGAAGCAGACATTATTTAAAACAAATATCAGACACCAACAATATTCTGCATCTACAGTGAGAGTCCAGAACACTGTTATTTACCATTGTATTACTACAGGAATTTGGAGCAGGATTACAGAATATTGTCGTATTATTTTATTATGCATGGAGTCACTTATTTATTGTTAGGTAGTAATGGGGAAATATCCATTGATATTTACTAATGATTTTGACCCTGGGCAAAATAATGAACAGCATGATAATGAAAAATGTAAGGATATATTTTATCAGCTTTTAAAATTACTTAAAAAGAAAAGGAGTACTTGTGGCACCTTAGAGACTAACAAATTTATTTGAGCATAAGCTTTTGTGAGCTACAGCTCACTTCATTGGATGTAGCTGTAGCTCACGAAAGCTTATGCTCAAATAAATGTGTTAGTCTCTAAGGTGCCACAAGTACTCCTTTTATTTTTGCGGATACAGCCTAACACAGCTGCTACTCTGAAACCTTAAATTACTTAGATGTTGGTACTTCATACTAAACTCTATTTTTAAACTGTATGTCTTTGACATTTGCGCTGCCTGTTGGATGTTTGCTTATCTACCTGACAATAGAGGCAGTTCATGCTGCATCCTGGTTTTACATCCTCCTTCTTTGCACCTGCACAGTGACATCAGCTACTATCCTGGAGGCCTTTGAGGGCTCCTTTCCTGCCATTCTTTATGAACCAAACTGTGGTTCCATAAAAATCCAGGGGAATGCTCACCATTGATTTTAGTGGGACCTGGATTTAACCTTAAGTGGATAGAATGGTATAGTTTGTCTTCATACAGTAACAATGTATGTTAATAAATGTGTGATGTACAGTAATGTAATGTTGTAAAATGTATTAGATAAATGTGAAGACATGCTAATTGAAACAGTGAACACATGAAAGTGGAACAGTGATCCCAGCCACTAAAGAGGAACTGCCACGAAAATGGACGTTGGTGGGTCTGGCACATTTTTCAACAGCAGCTAAGCATGGGGGAGGGGGCGAATAAACGGATAACTTTGTTCCCGCTGAAGTTACTTCCTCTATTTGTTAGAGACTCCCTTCTTCTGACGCACACAGATAACATTCTAAAGCACCTCATAGGACATCTGCATGGGAAAAAAATGTTCCTCGAGGAGAGTCCGAAGTCATTCTATAGAATGCAGTGGTTTCTTTCTAACTGCACCACATTTTGACATTTGAATTTCTCACTTCATCTGAAGCGCTACAATGAACTGTGGGAAAGTGACTCAGGTAGCATCAAACTGGGATATAGAGTACCTATTGCAGATCTTCATTGCTTCTATCCACTGTTCTTGCTTTTATCCTGTTACATGCTACGTTGCAGTGAGTATAAGAGGAAAACAGCAACATAAACTACCTAGTCAAATCAATGGGCCAAATTAATCTCTGATATATATGTGTCTCATATTTGAGGTACCTTTTGGCATTCCAGGTAACAAATGCACAGTCAGTTAACAGGTAAAACTGTATCCAGAGTAAACCAGGATGTGACAGAGGGTGAGTAGCATTAGGCTAGGTGCTTGGTAGGCATCCCCACCTGGGGCAAATTAGGGAGATAATGGGTTAAGGACTGAATAACTAACCAATTTGGACAGCTAAAAGAGAGACAGGAAGAGGAAGAGAGGTAGGTTGGAATGAAGAGCTGCCGAAGCCCAGGCTCTCAAGTAGGTGAGAACTTGCCCTCCTCTCGCTCTGTACCTAGGGAGAATGTAAGCATCTTGAGCTGTGGAGAACTATAAATAGAGCATTGGGTGTTGAACTTGCCACAGCTTCTGTGTGAGGATTGTTTGTAGTAAGTAGAGCAAGGTGAAGGGTCGTTTTCCTTTCATGTTCCCCGGACTGGCACGTCTTTAAGCTGTCAGAAAGCTTCTGGCATGGAGCAGATAGTTAACATCTTAATACAAAGGTTTCCTAACAAATCATCTCTGACATTTCCTTGTATCGTTTCCAAGAGGGCTTTGTGCTCTTCCACATTGTGCAATGTTTTTGCTTCCTAGCCCTAGTCACAAAGAAATATACTGCCAACTAGAACTGACTGAATAGTGCTTGACAAATACACCATTCAACAAGTATCACCATTTTCAACAAGTACTTTAGTCAAGGAATATTTTGCCATATGTAACCAAGCTGTTAGAATACTATTAACTGAATGAAGTATTTGATGAAACAGTTACGTTCACACACTGATTCATTCAGGGTGAAACTAACCCCTTTGCAGAGGACCAGTGCAGGGCCTATGCCCCAATTATCAGCATCAGTAACAAACAAGGGAACTGACTTTCCATCCATTACTGTGATAAGCTTCAAACTCTTACAAACCACCACCCATCCACCACGTATGGCTGACAGACCATCCTCGAGTTCAGCTATTCTCAACCAGGGGTTTGTGGCCCCCTGGGGGTCCACTAGCGGTTTCAGTGGGTCTGTGAAAGAGGGCTGGCTTTTGGAAGCAGGACTGGGAGCCAGGGCAGAAAGCTCAAAGCCTCGAGCCCTGGCACCCTACAGCTGAAGCTCTGAGTCCGTCCTCCCCCGTCTCCCCCCACATCCTGCAGAGCTAAAGCCCAGAGCCCTGGCACCCTAAGGGTCAGAACAGAAGCCCCAAGCCCAGGGCTGTCTTTAGGATTTATGGGGCCCTATGCAGTATTATTTAACTGGTGCCCCTATGCCCAATGGCAGCCCAGGCTTGCATGTGTATTTTAGATAAGGGTGGTCTTTTGAAGGATTTATTTAAAAAACTATATGTCTGAAGATCCAAGCATTTCAGGCTAAAGATGAATATTCAGATTGTGCATCTAAAAATCTATGCAAGGATTTTTTAGAGATGTGATTTTATAATCTTCAGATCTTCAGCAACACACTAATGAAATATTTTTAAAACAAATTTTAAACTAAGGTCCTGTAGACTAACATGTTCTGAGTAAATATTACAGTAATGCACAACTGTTTGTGTCAGTAAATTCATAAACTGACAATATATACCTGGGAATTGGCAAATGCCTGTTAAATGGCTTCATTATCACTTGAATGGCTCTTTAACAGTTTCAGTGTTGTGCTAGAGGTCTGGCAGGCTGGAAGGCTTTTTCACGTTTAAGTACTAGATCCCCTCTGGAGGAAGACTTGCCAGGCTGCAGCAGCCAGCTGTGGTGGGAACCTGCAGGAAGGGTCAGAACAGGGATAGGGAGAGGCAGGAAGGTGGACACTAAGACCCAAGGGCGCCCCAAATTTTTGGGTGCCCTACGCAGCCACGTATGCCTAAGGATGGCCCTGCCCAAGCCCACACACCCGCAAAGTTAAAGCCTGGAGTCTAGGCACCCTGCGGGTTGGAGGCCCCAATCCCTGCCATTCTGCGGCTGAAGCCCAGAGCCCCAAGCCCCACATCCTGCAGGGGAGAAGCCCTGAGCCCCCCACATCCCATGAGCCCCACCATCCTGCAGTAGAAGTCCAGAGCCCCAATCTCCCCTGACCCACGGGGCAGGAGCCCAGTGCTTGGCGCCCTGCAGGGCAGGAGCCCTGGCGCCCTGCAGGGCAGGGCCTCGTGGCTAAGCTCCAAGCCCCCAGCCCTGCTGCCCTGCAGGCCAGAAGCTCCAAGCTCCCTCCTTTGCCACAGCTGAAGACCTGAGCACCCGCTCCCCATCCCCTGCTGGGCCCTGGAGTTTTTATAGCATATTTTGAGGGCTCAGAAAGAAAAAGGTTGAGAACCCCTGCTCTACTTCATCTCACTACTTTTTTTGAAGAGACATCAACATCTTTCTTCTTATCTTCCATTTACAGACCAGAGACTCAACTCTCCCCATGCTCACCCACTTACTATGGTCAAGAGATCACAAGATATCATGTTTTATTTTCCATATTTTCTTCAGTCTAGGAACATTTCCCATTCAATATTCAACTGAATCAGAAAGCCAAATCTACCCCATCCTATATGGAGTTGAACTCCCTTTATACCTTCCCTATTCACTCTTCTAATGTGACTCAGAGGCCAACCTTTGACACTCCACACCTTCCTGGTTCAGACTAGATGTCCTCCTTCACACACTGCACTCTAAATGTAGTGGCCTATGTTCCCTCTTAGTGACTAGACCCCTTGGCACTGCTTTTGTGTTGCAAAAGGGCAAGAAAGAAGATTATCTTTCCAGTTCTCCAGGCAAGGGGGAATCCAAAGGGAAAGTAAAGTCAATGAGAGGTGTGTTGAGGTTGCACTGCACTCCAACAGCCCCAGACTGCAGACAATCCCTTTGAGGGGCCATGAAGCTTAGAGGAGCCTCTAGGCTACTCTAATCTTCACCAGGATTGACATGAGCCTAACCCCAAAATCAGGGAGTCACAACCAACTCCTTTGTCCCCACATCCCTTTGCTGCACCCAATGGAAACTTGGTGAAGCAGAGAATCTAGCCCATAGCTTGCAGACCTCAGAGTGTCGAATGCTTCAAACAAAGCTATGATGTTATTTACCTCAGAGAAGCCTGAGAATCAACATATCTGCATAGTGTGTTACATTTTTAATTTGTAACTAGTGATTTCAAAATGTCTTCTTGCTGGATAGATGGAGAGTGGCTCTGGCATAGGCAGAGTTAAGTGTTTTTTGCTATTGTACATAATTTATATGTGTACATTCATTTAAAAGTTTGCATTGTATGAACTGTGAGTATATTTGAATATTTATCTACCTTTCCTTAATTGTTCATTTCCATACTTTTCAATATTTGGAGATTTTCTTAACTGTAACTTTCCTTAATGTACATATATAGTAGCAAGCTCAAGTTAAAATTATCAGAGAAGTTTTGCTGGTCAATTTACTTGTTTTTTCAGTGCTCCATGTTTCCTTGTTCTCAGGACACCTGTTGCAGAGGAGCTGTATGACGTTACTAGCTCACCCATCCTATCCTTTGCTTAATTAAAACGTTTTTTCTTCAACTACTACCTGTGCATGAGTTTCCAAAAGAGATTTAATTTGGTAAAAAGTTTCCAAGGATGGTAATGAGCCTTTTTCAGACTAGAAGGACATGAAGAAGAATTAAGTATAAGACAAATTTCTCCCATCAGGGTAATTTGTAATTTTCTGTAATTCCAAAAGAGCATGATGTGACAGGGTCGGGCCAGATGACTACAGGAGAGTAATAGAAGTATTCAAACTTTGCAGAAGAGTTCAACTTAACTTACAAATTATCACCTTATTGTCAGAATAAACCTGTCAATTTTTCAGGCCACCGGAGTTATGAAAAAGCTATAAATTGGTGGATTACACTGGAACTTGGTTGCAAATTTAGGATGGATGAAAATATTATCTTTTCATAACAGTTTAATTTGGTATGTAGAACATTAATAGAGTAAGATCGATCTTATGCCTTATTAGCAGATACTATTATGTAGAAGACATTCAAATTAGACACTAACTTATTTTATTTTTCAGGAACACAAAAGTGATACTAAAGACTGCTGCCGCCTCCATATTTGTAAGTGTATTTTGCTCCAAATAGATAGATAGATACTGGAAGCACTAACCTTATTTTAATTGCTCTTTTACTGTGGAGGTTCTTTAACTTTCATTACAGTTTGTTGAAATGTGGTTTTGAATTTTTTTTAAATGAAGTATGATTGGCTTTTTAAAAACCATACTGGTAAATCTAGCCTTGTACTTCAATAATCACTCTTCATGCTGCTATGTGGGATATCAAAACAGCCAACAGGGATATTTCAAAACCTTCTGAGTTTGAAAACCTATTGGGTGTTGTTCTGTGGTCAATTTGTAACTTGAATGGGAATGACCTAACCCGCTGTTTACCGGGCAATATTTGTTCCCTGGTGTTTGTTTTCTTGCTGAAACTAATTTAAAACTCTATATGCAAGTAAAAATGTTGGACAAGATTTTCCAAATTGACTCATGACTGTAGGTGGTTAACATTAGTCCCCTTTAAAGGAGCTTGATTTTTAGACAGTGCTGAGCCTCCCACTCTCTGAAAAATCAAGCTCCTTTCCGTTGTCTCAAGAGAACCTAAAATAATGGGACATCCAAACCTTACTAGTCACTTTGGAATACCCTGCCCATCAATCTTATCTGCAGAACATTCTAAATTATTATTTAATACAATCAGTAAAGGCACACTTTTTTCTTAACTAGTGCAGTTCAGTACAAGTCTTTCCTCACGATTGTAATCTCTCTTTTAGGTGTGAAAATGTGTAAGCTGGTGCCTACAGTCATCCAGTTTACATACAAACGTTGTAGCACTTCAGTTAATGCATCGAAATGCAGTGATCATTGCAGAAAAAAAGAAAAGTAAGTTATTAGGCTGTATTTAAATAAAATCCAACCCGATTTGTTATTGGAAATGTCTTTGTATGAGATTCTCAATTGTATAAGAACAAATTATTTGATTTTTTTAAATGATACTATAAAAGAGGGAGTGCCCTATTTCCCCCCTGTGCTTCCACAACTGAAGAAGAGACAAACTCACACTATCATGGAAAAGGTGAGGGAAAATTGGTTTCAGTGTGCATCATGGTCCCCTCTGTGCCCAGTCCTGGAGAAGCCGCCATATGAGTACAGTATGGTTCTGAGTGGAGCCAGGAGTGAAAGAAGTTGGAATCTGCTGCCGTTTTTTCTGAAGACTGGTGGTTTCCCACTCAAAATCCAACTGGGAGGTGTTGATGCTTTGTAAACAGCACTAGGTAGCAGCAGAGGATGAAAGTGTAGAGCAATGGGTCTTTGCAGGTGTCCCAAAATCTGTGTGGAACCTGAGACATCTGCTGGATTAGAAAGAGGAACATTGCAGTGGGAGAGGCTCCTTACAGTGGAATGAGGAGGAGGAAATGCCAAGAATTGGAACTTTGAGTCTCCTTCCCTTCACAGGCAGGGCCGGATTAACTTTTTGTGGGCCTGGCGCCAAACATATTTGTGGGTCCCCCAGAGAATGATTGTAAAAGGGGCTGGGGGAAAAAGCATAGTGGGGTGGGAGCTAGGGTTGGTCCCTGGAGCAAGGGAGGGGCCAGGGGTAAACTGCAAGCACAGCAGGGCTGGGGAGGGGGTAAACAGAATCCCTCCCCACCCCCGCCCCTGCTCACATAGAGCGGGTACCTACCTAGTTCTAGCCCATTCTCTTTGTCTCTCTCCGCACTGAGCTGCCCCTCCTCCCGCAGGCCCACGTGTGCTGTACTGCCCTGGTAGGTTGTTCGTGCACAGGGGAGGGTGTGGCTGTGAGGGAGAAGCTTTGGCCCAGATCCTCAAAGGTATTTAGGTGCCTATCTCCCTTTGAAATCTATGGGAGTTAGGCACCTGAATACTTTTGTAGATCTGGGCCTTTGTTCCTCACTAGTTCCATTATCTCTGTTATTTTTGATTCAGGTGTAAATCTTCACTGGAGGCTGTAAATAAAATCTCTCTGTACCTATCCAAGCAACTTTCAAAACAAAACACAAAGCAGTATCTAAAGGAGTTTGAACACACTAGAGCGAGAGGTCTTATAACCAAGGAGAATTTGTCTTTTGTTTTTGTTTTTCCTACTGATGCATCAGAGGATGAATTATTACAATAGTTAGACTTCAGCCCTGACAAAATAGAATCATAGAATCTTAGGACTGGAAGGGACCTTGAGAGGTCATGGCAGGACTAAGTATTATCTAGAGTAGACAACCCCTGACAGGTGTTTGTCTAACCTGATCTTAAAGACCTCCGTTGATGGAGATTCTACAACCTCCCTGGGCAATTTATTCCAATGCTTAACTACCTTGATCTAAAGTTTTTCCTAATGTCCAACCTAAACCATCCTTGTTGTAATTTAAGCCCATTTCTTCTTGTCCTATCATCAGAGGTTAACAAGAAATTTTTTTCTCCCTCCTCCTTGTAACGACTTTGTAGAGAACAAGTACCTTATTGTGTTAATTATATAATAAAGACAGTATTTAAGAGAGCATTTTGTTTGCAAGTAAATCATTTTCAGAAAAAAAATGAATACAATTTGTATATGGTATCATGCCAAATTGATTTCCAGATGACAGCCTCTCACAGGTTTGAGAGATTTCAGCCAAAATGATCATGGTTATTACAGTTGCACTTCAGAGCCAACCCAGAATTGTGCTAGGTGCTGTACCAGCATAAGTAAGAGAGGGCCCCTGGCCTGAAGAGTCTAAAGAGACAAGAGAGACAAAGCATAGGGGAAATGAAAATAGCATACAAGCAAGTGAACTGTGTCATGGCAGCAAGGCTTATGTTAGCTCTGTGACTATTTTGTTTTGGTTTTGTTATTTAAATCCTTTCAGTGGGGTTATTAGGAAGGGATTAGCTAAAACCAAGGAAGGGAGGCAAGTGAAAGGGTTGCAGCCATTCGGCACAGGGGATGGACTGTTCAGAGTGAAAACTGTAGAAAGCAGGCTGATATCATCAGTGTGTATAAGTCTTTGCTTGAACTGCTTTCTGCAGCTGCCCTGCTGGCTTCAGTCTCTGGCTAGCTCCTCCCTGCAGTTTCTTTCCCACATCACAGGCAGGAGAGGGAATGCTGCATGGCAGATTTAAGATATAGAATAATTTGGGTAAATGTGCACAACGTTAATACTGAATGGAAAACCAGACTCCTTTCTTCATGTATATTAATCAGCTCTGCTGTTTCTTTTATGGAGAATCATTCTTCCTGACCTATAAGCAAGTAAGCAGTCAATTTAGACAAGAACAATTGAAAATTGTGAAATGGTTTGATTGACGAAGGTAGAAGAGGTCTTACAAATAGAAAAGATAGATTCTATTGTTTCGAGTGAGCAGTTTTGAGCAAACAGGTATCTTATGAATAACATAGAATCTGTCAGACTGGTCAGCTTGCAAAATACTCTTCTTTATCTGCTTAGAGATGTCAGGCTCTCAGGTGATGTTATGAAAAACAATTTTACATTAAAGCTTGGCACTCTGAAATTGTATTTAACATTTCAAAACAATACAATTTACCAACAACAACTTATTTCTTCCCTTTAGCTTTGATTACAAAGAACGCCAATGTTGCTGCTGCCAGGAAGATAAAACTGAGGCTCAAGTTGGTACTCTTATTTGCAACAGGGAAACTATTGACTTCAAGTACAAAAATGTCCTCTCTTGTGCATGCAAAGATTGTGCAAAACCATAAGATGTTATTATTAGCAGAAAATCAATAGTCTTTTATTCTTAAAATTATGATGTGATTTTGATCCTTTCTAACTATATAAAGCTGATTTCAATAATGATCCAACAAGCAAAAATAAACATAGGGCCCAGCTTGTTCCAGTATATGCAGGATGCACAGCACATACCCCTAGGAGCAGCCCACATGGACAGCTCTCAAGCGAGTTATTCTGTGGAGCATATCCACTCCCATTCTATACTAGCCTATATAGATACACATACGCAGCATGCCCTCAGCTTGTACCAGGATGCCTAGATCCAGGGGTGCTGGAACAATTTGTATAGTGGGGGTGCTGAGAGGCATTTAACCAAACTGTAAACCCTTTATATAATGGAAGCCACTTCAAGCCAGGGGGTGCAGCTGCACCCCCAGCACCCCTAGTTCCAGCACCTATTCCTAGATCAGCATGGGGTGTATCAGGGCCAAGAGCTGGAGTAACAGCTATTGTGTATCGTTTGCAAAGAACTGTTAGTTCTCGGGGCCAGCTAGTGAGTGACACATGCCAGTCATTCTGTTTTTTGCTGAGCTGCATGTTTGTGTATAGGAGTGTTCCTTCAGCTTGCACCCTGTGTTTGGCAGGGTCCTTTATGGTATAAAGACTACCCGCTGCACCTGTGTCCATGCTGAACTGCCAGCACTGATGGTTGGCACAGAGGATCCTAGCAGGCATTATTCAACACTCACATCCATGCTAATGACTGACTGGGGGAGGCAAAATTTACATGGAGGGGTGCATGGGAAATTAACCACTCCTACCATCACGCAAGCATCCCAGGCCCCTCCCAGAGCTACTCTATATAGGGACCTTCTGTGCAGTGACTGATGTCTTGATCCTACAGCCTTACTCAGGTGGTTAAGGGATGCAGGATCGGGCCATGAATGTAGACTCTTGTTGTGTTTTTTCCCAACATAGACAACTGAAACACACACCTTCCTGTTTTTCACCATGGTACTGCACTGGGCCCTTAGGCTACGTCTCCTCTGATTGGAGCACACGTCCACATACCTGAGCTAGCTGTGTTCTAGCTAGTGCTCTAGGACCAATAGCAGCGAAGCTTCAGCAGCACAGGCCTCGGTGCAGACTAACGGCCTGAGTAAGTACCCAGCGTCCCAGCTGTCACTTCTACAGCTCATGCTGGAGTCTCTGCTGTGGTACGCACGTTAACTAGCGCAAAGCCAGCTCAGGTATGTCTACATGGGCTGCACTCACACCTCTGACTGCAATGTAGACATACCCCAAGTCATGATTTCATTTCAAAACAGATGAAAATCACACATTTCTCTCCTCATTAGCTCTTTACTAATCACACCTGTCAAATAAACATTTCTTCGCATTTAAAATATGTGATGCTTAGTTCATTGTGAGCTGGTGTTTGATTTTATTTTTAATTATTTCATAGCAGCTAAGTGTGGGCTAGATGCTTCCCTGAAGACGAAGGAATACACAGTCCCTGCCTCAAAGAGTGACAGACTAAATAGCAGATGTGATAGAATGACTGAGGATTATGGAGAGACGGGAGGGGACAGCACTATGATTGCATGTTGCTCGGCGTAGGAACGTGCACATCATGGTGCTTAAGTTAAACCTTTTGTTAGTACTTTACATGTAGGTAACTCTTCTGCCAGGTGTTCTCGGCAGCAAAAAGGGCCAGGATCAAATATCTAGAGGGTTCTTCTTAAAATTAACAAACACCACTGGCTTGAGATGCCACCCAGAAATCTGAGGAAAACTACATACCTTCCCTGGACACACTTAGCAGGCAATGCTTCCCCTCTTGCAAGCATTCAGTCTGTGTATAAAACAAAAACAATTTCATTAAGGGGGGAAAGGAACACAGCATTAATCTGGGAAAACACAACAATGCTAAATCAACTATGTGTTTATACAAATAGTAAGTAAAACACCCACTTCTACCGTATCTTGGGCAGTAATCCTTAGTCTCTGTTTTCCACCTTGCTAGTGTGAACATCTGATGGACAAATGTCCCTTTGAGACTCATATCCTGCCTCTTTCCCCTCTGGGGCACTCCACTTAGGGTTTGGTGTTAGTGAAGTCCCAGAGCCTGAGAGTGACATGCACTCAAACAAGTCCAGCTCCAGCCCGAGGGAGAAGTGCTGTCTGGCTTCCTGAACAGATGCCTTGCTGCCACCTCTGCATCATCTCTCATTGTGCCCCCTCTAGCCAGGATGCTATCTCTCTTACCTTGCCATCACCTCTGCCTGCAATGCCATCTCTGTGCCATCTCCTCTATCTGCCTCTGTGTCATTTCTCACCACGGTCACCTCTCATTGCAATGGCAGATGTGGGTCTTCAGGCTCCTAGGCCAGTGATAGTGATAACAGCTCTTGTGGTGCTAGATCTAGGTCCCTCCCAGAGTTCACTCCGCTCTGCCATTATACTACGTGAAGAGTCTTGAGCAGAGTCTTGCCACCAGGGATTTACTCTTCCATACCAGGTAAAAGCCCCCTTCCCCTCCCTGTCTGCCCAATGGTCCCAGTTCCATTACCCAGAGGTGTATGGCTCTTTGCTCAAGGCATATTATGTACAGTTCTGTTGTGCTTTTGTCACACAATAAGGATGACAACATTTAATTACCCAAACATCCCATACTTCATTGTATTTTAATCAAAATACTCACACTGGGAGAGCTGGTAATGAACATGCAAATGAGGTCTGCTCACCAAGAGATGGGAGCTGAGAGGTCCTTCCCTAGAGCTACCAAGCTGCCACAGGCTTACACGTATAAAAACTAGAGCTGGTCAGGGTTGCATTAGGAAAACAGATATTTTTGTTTTGTTTTGTTTTCATTTAAATTTTTTGTTAATTTTTTACAGGTTTTCATTAAAAACTCAAACCTCCAAAATTTTCCAGTTTTTGACAACCAGCCTTTTGATTATTTCAGTGAAAACCTGCAAAATTAGGACAAAAACAGAAATGTTCATGAGAAGGTCTCCATGTAATCCCACAGACATTTTTAATCAAAAATATTCTCAATGTAAATTTTTCATCCAGTTCTAATAAAAATGCAAGGACTTTAGGCCAGACTTTCAAACATGTTCAGAAGCCAGCAGCTCTCACTTAGATGTGCTCAGCTCTGTCGAAAATCTGGTCCCTTGTTTTGGTGTTTCCTTGGGAACCAAGCTGGGTGGAATCTCAGGGATGTAAGATAGGGTGAAAGTTTTGTCTGGGTAAGGACTTCAGGATTTGACCCAGGAATTCTGCAATGAGAATTGTTGAGAACATCCCATTTCCTTTTACTTTAATGGGAGGTACAGGGTCTCAGCACAAAGCAATATCCAGTCCATATTTTTTAAAGTTCTTTGGACCCCACAGAATGAAGAGTACAATATAGATGTAAAATATTACTACAGTCTAAATGAAACCCAGCAGCCATCCCTCCATACACACCCCTTCGTCCCCATCATACTCTGGCTAGTCTTTATGAAGGAAAAATATTGATTTTGTTAGCAACTTTGTGGTTTACTTATCAGGCTGTATCAAGGATGGACCTTAGTCATAACAACTGCAACCATCAAGCCTGTGATGACGTGACAAGTCATAGACCAGATCCATATTGCCCTAGCCACCAGTGGAAATGATGACTCACCCTAAATCCAGATCACTTGCCAGTGCTGGGACCAGAGATGTAGGAAAGAGGTTTCTAAGTCCCTGCCTCCAGTAGTTTGAGGCCCCACTCTTGCTTGGGATCCTATATAACTCAAAAGGATGGACCTACCTGTAACTTATACATAACATATACATCTTCCGCTAAATTCCTTTCGCACATAATTTTTCTGCAACAAAAATGTTTTTCCTACAAAATGTTAATAAAAGATCAAGCATTATTTTACAATGTAGTATTATCCTAAGAATAATATTCTCTTACAATATTTGACCCTTATCTACACTGACACCTTGATTAATCATGAAAAATAGAATGTACATCTTGTAGGAAAACTGATTTATTGCTTAATCCTTTGTGTTTATTTGTCAGTATTTATGCCCACTAAATGTAAAACACTTCTACAATAATTCATACCCCCTGTAGATGATACACACCAAATAAGGGATGAAGTGAGCCTGAGAAGAGGATGTTGTACTCCAACAAGTAATTTACAAGTGTTCCTGAGGAGAAACATTTCTAAAAATGTCGGTGTGTGAATTATTTCTGCTAAGAGCAATCCTGGTGACAGAAGAACAGTCACAACACTAAAGCCTTAATTTAGGAATTAAAGAACTTTCTGGTCATCATAGAAATTAAATGAGAGAAAGGTGATCCCCTGGTTTTACAATAATGTGTATTTTGCTCATCTATAGAACTTTCTATCACAGGATCTCAAGGTGTGTTACCAACAAAGCAATGGATTAGGCCGCACAGCACTCATTCTATACGTAGGGAAACTGAAGCTCTGAGGATTTAAGACTAAAAATTTCAAAAGTAGCCACTGATGGTTAAGTGTCTTAGTGCCCAACATTTTTTGGGTGTTCAGCATTTTTGAAAATCAGAATCAAAGTGTTTCAAACTGGGGAACCAAAATTGGAGATGTGACATTCTGTACCTTGGGGGAGCACCCTGTAACTCCCAGATTCCTCGTTTTTATATCATTGTGATCTGACATATACTGTAAAGTATGCCATGTGAGGAGAGTCACTGTTCTCTCTGCATATGCATATCTTTAGCGCATATGAAGTTATGAGATTGTGTTGTATTGTTGTCGCTAAAACATGCTGTAAGTTGGGGAATCAGCCAGATATTTGCTCCTCAGAGACAACAGCCAGGAAAGTAACCAATGCCAGGGTGAAGTGTCAAACAATCATCAACAGCCCACTATCCAGCAAGAGAGCTACAATTCAATGACTCATCTTCATGAGGCCACACCAGGGGAATTGCTCAACCTTGCCGGGGGACTCAGCAATGCCCCCAGACATGCCTGGACTTGTGCTTCCCAAACACATGGGACTGAAGGTATAAAAACAGAACATATCAGGCCCATGCTTGGCCTTTCTCCTGCCCCCAGCTACGCTGCAAGCAACCAAGACACTCAGAAGAAAACTGAAGACTCCAACAGAGGAGGCTGGCCCAGGTTTAAGGGACAACCCTGTATATTAAGGACTGCAATATCCAGTGGGGTGAGAAAAACTGCTTAATCTAGATGTTACCCAGTCTAATAGGGTTGAGAGTTTAGACTGCGTGCTTATATTTTATTTTATTTTATTTTGGTAACTAACTCTGACTTTTTGCCTATCAATTAATATCACTTAAAATCTATCTTTTGTAGTCAGTACGTTTGTTTTACTGTTTATCTTTACCAGTGAGTTTGTATGAAGTGTGTGGCAAAACTGCTCAGGTTTACAAAGGGTGGTTTATATACACTTTCCATTGATGACATGGTGAAACAATTAATAAATTTTCACTGCTCATCTTGAGCAGTTTAGGATGGTATATTCCTGGGGTACAGTGCTGGGAGCTGAGGGGATCTGGCTGGTGCCTTTCCCTATGTGATTCATGAGTGGCTCTGAGAGCATTCATGCAATCTAGCTGGGTGTGGGGCTCCACATGCTGTTGTGCTGAGTGATCACAGCGCCTGGAGGGGCTTGCTGCTTGTTACTAGCAAGGCATTGTGAGAGACAGCCCAAGCTGGAGAGACTTCAGGGGGCACAGCGGCCCCATGGTCCTAGGCTGCACTCCGGGGATCGTGTCACAGGAGACACCCTGAATCAGTATCCACTTTTGAAAATGTGGCTGTGACTTGTCCAGAGCTACGCAGGAAATCTGTGGTAGTGCTAGGTACATGGCCAGATCTCTTAGCTATACTTGTACCACCAGCCCCTTATTTTCAGTGTGTGGTTCTACATCGTCTCCTCAGACACAAAGGATCGATTCTTTAAGTCAATGTGCACATCTGTTGGAAGTCCACTCTACTCTGGTTTGAATTGTCCCTACCCAAATTAGGGTATTCACATGCTACTAATCTTTTGTTGTAAATTAGATATAAATACTGTATGTTGGTTCTCAGCTACAAAGTGGAACACAGAATCAAAGACACACAAGCCAGCATTTTGTGAATCGTTGACTAATTCTTGAACTAAAGTAATGCTATTTTCTGCTCTAAATATACCGATTGCTGTTTCTATTTACTGCATGTATTTGCTAACGCCAAAAACTCAGGCTGAATGAATTCATAAATCACCTCTTTGGTAGGTTTTAGACTGGTTCTCCTTTTCTTCTACGCCCAGATGCCTGAGGGTAAGCACTTTCCTTTCTTAGCTGAAACTCACTGCTATGTCTTGTCTTGCTGTCTTCATTTTGTTCCATTCATTTCTAGAAACGCTTCATCTTCCCAGGTCCAGGTAAGACCTATTTTAACATTTAACTTTTCTGCTATGCATTTGAGCTACAGCATGTCATTTTTGCTGATTGTCATTTCACATGTTAAACCAATGCAACAGCAAAGGTAGGCTGCAGTGAATATTGTTAGTGCAGCACTTTGTAATATTAGTAATTCAGATACTGTAGTAGTGATGGGGCCATACAGGTAGATAGATAGGTTACTATTGACACGTATCTTACTAACAGGCCAAGTGCTGTTCAGTGGCAGTACTTAAAATTGTACTTAGGTCCAGTGATGAGCTGCCAAAATCTTAACAACCAGTTCCCTATCAAAAGTTCTGATTTAAGGGATGTGCCCCAGTATATATTTTTTGTACCGAGAGGGTTACCATACGTCCGTATTTTCCCGGGAGGAATTTTTAAATTTTTAAATTTTAAAAATTCCTCCCGGACGGCGATTTAAGAACCAAAAAGCCTGACCTGTCTGGGAAAATACGTGTGTGTGTTAACCCTGCCTAAAGTTCTTTTTTAAAAAGATGGGCCTGAACTAGAAATGAGCTCTGTTTCATGTGTGGGTCCCAGCCACTCCCTGGGGGTGTGCTAGGGTGACCAGATGTCCCGATTTTATAGGGACAGTCCCAATTTTGGGGTCTTTTTCTCATATAGGCTCCTATTACCCCCCACCCCCTGTCCTGATTTTTCACACTTGTTGTCTGGTCACCCTAGGGTGTGCACATGTGTGGGTCCCAGCTACACCCTGCCCCCCCTCCCCCCCATTGAAGCAGGTGTGCAGGGTTACTGCCCTGGGAACTGCAAGGCACCAGTGGATGTGGGCCAGCTGCAGACAGGGGCGTGGGGCAGGTGCTGAGTTGGCTGCAGGCAGGGCAGGGGGTGCGGAGCTGGCTGGAGACAGGAGGGTGCTGGTTGGCTGGAGGCAAGGGGGTGCGGGGCTGGCTACAGGCAGGGCAGGGGGTGCAGCAGGGGCTGGCTGCGGGCAGGGCACAGGGTACAGGGGTGGCTGGAGGCGGGGATGGCTGGAGGCAGGGCAGGGGGTGTGGCAGAGGCTGGCTGCAGGCAGAGGATGCAGGGGTGGCTGGAGGCAGGGGATTCGGGGGGGCTGGAGGCAGGGCAGGGGGTGCAGGGGCTGGCTGGAGGCAGGGGGTGCGGGGTGGCTGGAGGCAGGGCAGGGGGTGCAGGGGCTGGCTGGAGGCAGGGGCTGGCTGGAGGCAGGGGGTGTGGGGGGGCTGGAGGCAGGGGCTGGGTGTGGGCAGGGGGTGCGGGGGTGGCTGGAGGCAGGGCAGGGGGTGCACGGGCTGGCTGCAGGCAGTGGGGTGCGGGGGGGCTGGAGGCAGGGGCTGGCTGCGGGCAGGGGGTACAGCAGGGGCTGGTGCAGGCAGGGGGTGCGGGGGTGGCTGGAGACAGGAGCTAACTGCGGGCTGGGGGTGCGGAGTTGGCTGGAGGCAGGGGCTGGCTGCGGGCAGGGGTGCAGGGGGTGGCTGGAGGCAGGGGCTGGCTGCAGGCAGGGGGTGGGGGGGCTGGAGACAGGGGCTGGTTGCAGGCAGGGGGTGCGTCAGGGGCTGGTGCGGGCAGGGAGTGCGGGGGGGCTGGAGATAGGGGCTGGTGCGGGCAGGGGGTGCGGCAGGGGCTGGAGACAGGGGCTGGTGTGGGCAGGAGGTGTGGGGGGCTGGAGGCAGGGGCTGGCTACGGGCAGGAGGTGCGGGGGGCTGGAGGCAGGGGCTGGCTGTGGGCAGGGGGTGCGGGGGTGGCTGGAGGCAGGGGCTGGCTGTGGGCAGGAGGTGCGGGGGGCTGGAGGCAGGGGCTGGCTACGGGCAGGAGGTGCGGGGGGCTGGAGGCAGGGGCTGGCTGTGGGTAGGGGGTGCGGGGGTGGCTGGAGGCAGGGGCTGGCTGTGGGCAGGGGGTGCGGGGGTGGCTGGAGGCAGGGCAGGGGGTGTAGGGGGTGGCTGGAGGTAGGGGCTGGCTGCAGGCAGGGGGTGGGGGGGACTGGAGACAGGGGCTGGCTGCGGGCAGGGGGTGCAGGGGTGGCTGGAGATGGACAGGCTGCGGGCAGGGGGTGCGGCAGGGGCTGGTGCAGGCAGGGGGTGCAGGGGTGGCTGGAGACAGGGGCTGGCTGTGGGCAGGGGGTGTGGCAGGGGCTGGTGCAGGCAGGGGGTGCAGGGGTGGCTGGAGGCAGGGGCTGGCTGTGGGCAGGGGGTGCGGGGGTGGCTGGAGGCAGGGCAGGGGGTGTAGGGGGTGGCTGGAGGCAGGGGCTGGCTGTGGGCAGGGGGTGGGGGGGCTGGAGACAGGGGCTGGCTGCAGGCAGAGGGTGCGGGGGGGCTGGAGACAGGGGCTGGCTGCGGGCAGGGGGTGTGGCAGGGGCTGGTGCAGGCAGGAGGTGCGGGGGGACTGGAGACAGGGGCTGGCTGCGGGCAGGGGGTGCGGGGGTGGCTGGAGGCAGGGCAGGGGGTGTGGCAGGGGCTGGTGCAGGCAGGGGGTGCGGGGGTGGCTGGAGACAGGGGCTGGCTGCAGGCAGGAGGTGCAGGGGTGGCTGGAGACAGGGGCTGGCTGCGGGCAGGGGGTGCGGGGGTGGCTGGAGGCAGGGAAGGAGGTGCGGGGGTGGCTGGAGGCAGGGGCTGGCTGTGGGCAGGGGGTGCGGGGGTGGCTGGAGGCAGGGCAGGGGGTGTAGGGGGTGGCTGGAGGCAGGGGCTGGCTGTGGGCAGGGGTGGGGGGGCTGGAGACGGGCTGGCTGCGGGCAGGGGGTGCGGGGGTGGCTGGAGGCAGGGCAGGGGGTGTGGCAGGGGCTGGTGCAGGCGGGGGTGCGGGGGTGGCTGGTGCAGACAGGGGGTGCGGGGGTGGCTGGAGACAGGGGCTGGCTGTGGGCAGGGGGTGCGGGGGTGGCTGGAGGCAGAGCAGGGGGTGTAGGGGGTGGCTGGAGGCAGAGCAGGGGGTGTAGGGGGTGGCTGGAGGCAGGGGCTGGCTGTGGGCAGGGGGTGCGGGGGTGGCTGGAGGCAGGGCAGGGGGTGTAGGGGGTGGCTGGAGGCAGGGGGTGGGGGGGCTGGAGACAGGGGCTGGCTGTGGGCGGGGGGTGTGGCAGGGGCTGGTGCAGGCAGGGGGTGCGGGGGTGGCTGGAGGCAGGGCAGGGGGTGCGGGGGTGGCTGGTGCAGGCAGGGCAGGGGGTGGCTGGAGACAGGGGCTGGCTGCGGGCAGGGTGGTGGGTGCTCATGGGGAGAGCGGCTCAGAGCAGCCAGAGCAGCAGGACGCAGCCCAGGCCCAGCAGAGCAGCCGGGGTCCCACCAGGCAGCAGCGGGAGCCCCAGGGCCAAGGGAGCAGCAGCAGCACCAGGGCTCATGCCCAGGGCCAGGCTCCAGCCCACATGGCTCCCGCAGTGCAGCGCCCCCGGCGGCTGGAGGAGGAATTACATCACTTCCTGGCAGGAGCCCATCAAAGCCTCAGCGCCCCCTGCAGGGAAGCAGGTTAACAACCGGTTCTAAAACTGCTTCAAAATTTAACAACCGCTTCACGCGAACCGGTGCGAACCAGTTCCAGCTCACCACTGCTTAGGTCTGTCTGTTATTTTCATACAGTATCAAATTTTGAAGTTCAGCTCAACAGGAAAATGTTTGCTGAATTATGCCATAGGAAATTGGGTCTGCTGGAAATTCCCTTTACAGTAACTTCTCACTTAAAGTCATCCTGGTTAATGCTGTTTCATTGTTACGTTGCTGACCAGTTAGGGAACATGCTCATTTAAAGTTGTTCAATGTGCCCTTCTAATGTCGTTTGGCAGCCGCCTGTTTTGTCCACTGCTTGCAGGAAGAGCAGCCCTTTGCAGCTAGCTGGTGGGGCCTGGAACCAGGAACCAGGCGGCAGCCTCCCATCAGCTCCCCACTCCCCTAAGTTCCCTGTGCAGCAGCCGCCCAGCAGGCTATCAATTGGCGGCAGTTCAGCTGTCCCTCCCCCCACTGCCATGTGCTGCTCCGGCCCTCTGCCTTGGAGCTGCTCTTCAGAGCCTCCTGCTTGCTGTGTGGGGGGTGTGTGGGGGGAGAAGAGTGAGGCTAATGTCAGGGTATCCCCCTTCCCCCTACTCCTGCACCCCGCTTACCCCATCTTCCATAGAGCAGGGGGGATACACGACAGGGCTCAGGAAGGAGGGAGCTTCCTGGCAGCAGCTGCTGTTTCAGCATGCTGATTAACTTAAAAAGGCAGTGTACTTAGAGTGGGGTCAGCGTACTTAAAGGAGCAACATGCATCTCTCTCTCACACACATGGTGTGTGTCTCTGTCTCTCTGCCATGCTGTCTCCCCTCCCTCCATTTGTGCTGCCTTGTAGAGTGTGAGGCTACATTAACAACAATGAGTTAACCCTTGAGGGCTCAGCCAATTGCTAGTTCATCATTTAGCAGTAAGGCATTCCCTGGGAAATATCCCACTCTCTGACTCCACCACCTCAACCAAGCTTCACAATCATCATCTCTGTGTACCAGTATTAAATTGTTTGTTTAAAACTTATACTCTATGTGTGTGTATATATATATAGTCTTTTGTCTGGTGAAAAAAATTTCCCTGGAACCTAACCCCCGCATTTACATTTATTCTTATGGGGAAATTGGATTCGCTTAACATCGTTTCACTTAAAGTCGCATTTTTCAGGAACATAACTACAACGTTAAGCGAGGAGTTACTGTACAACTAGATAGCAAAAGGCACAACTGCACAAAGGTTACTCAGCTTCTCATACGTAGTTCTTCAAGATCCTTCAAAGCTGCTGTACGCTAGGGGGAACTGAAATAATGAGATACCAGCATAGAGCACAGAAGGCTGGTTGTCCTTTTATAATTTTTTCCCAACTAGCTAAAATAGCTGTGTAATTACGGAGATTGCAAAATATGCTAACATAGGACCCAATTCTGCAAATAAGTAAATGACTTTACTCATATGACTAGTTCCATTGAAATGCTTGAAATGCTGCTACCCTGGTATCCTGTGGAATTTCATCTTAGCTCACTCCACATGGCAAGGGCTGTGTGGGAATTAGGATCAGGGATGGAATTGGAAAGCTGCTATTCTCTGCTACTCCACAGAAGTTAATGCTACAAGCAGTATCAACAAGTCCTCTGTGTCTGCTTGCCCCTCTTGAAAGGGAGTGGGTTATAATGTACACCGGGGACAGCATGGCTTCATTTGAGGTGGCAGGCAAGCAGGCACAGAGACTACCATCTGCTTTTCCAAGACCCTTGGGGTTTATAGGTCTCACTTCTTCCCACTCTGATTGCTAATCCTTCCCTTGGTAAGAAGGATGCAGAGAAAATCCCACAAGGAAAAATTTTGTCTTCCGATGATTCCCCTTCCACAGGTCTTTCTGCAGGGCACGAGCACCTGGTCCAGAGCTACTAGCTATTTTCCTCATTGCACATGCTTAATGACTCACTCATAATATTGTTTCTGCTATGCATATGGGCATGAGACAATTATCATGCCTCAGTTGATCTGCTTAGGGTTAAATGGGTTATATTTAAATGATAAGATGGGACTTCTGCTTATAGCACTTTATTTTTATTTTTAAGTGTCAACAACCTTTTGAAATCTTATCAAAAGCAATTCTGAGATATTCTTTTGCTTTGATGTAGCTGTTAGTCACTAGCAGAAAATCAAAGCCTGCATTTTCTTTTCATCTGCTTGTATTTTTATTTCAGTGGTATCAGTTAATGTAAGACAGCTCTGAGCATAATGTACACATGAGGAGAGGTTTGATGAGGCAAACTGTTAAATGTCATAACAGGTTTCTTTTCCTCCTGCAGGTATCCAATTCGTTTGGTTGTCACATAAAAGAATGTGGCTTGAGCTGATCATTCTTTTAAAGTTTGGTAGGTGCAAATACTTTACACATGTCCAGGCTAAACCTTTTTGGTTAATATTGTGTAATTTACATATTTTCCCATCCTTTCATTACATTGCTTCATCTTTCCTCTAGTGATACACAAAGTGTTTTCAACGGTTATTAAATTCTACTGAAATATAGTCCTGGTAAGACACAGGTGCAACACTCCAATGACTCCTCTTTCCAGCACCTGCATTCCAAAGACCTGATTCAAAGTTCATTAAAGTCAAAGGAAACCCTCCCATTGTATTCAATAGGCTTTGGGTCAGGCCCTAAAACAGGTAACCCATGCCTGCCAACAGTTGATAAATGTGAATCTGGGAAGCAAAGTAGGGCAAACCAAACACTCCTATTACTTGACTACGGAAAATGCTTGTAAGTAAACTGCCTGTCTGAAGTATATCCTAAGCCATAAATTGAAGTTTGACAGTTCAGCACTCCCTACAGACACTCTTAATTGATGCTAGTCTGCTATTTCTAACACTGCATTAATAATCTCTCTAGTTTCCCTTAGAATCCTAAAACACAATTTTTATCAGAAGTTGAGCCAAGCAGAGTTAAACAATGATGCCTCCAAGGCTCCCATTCCTGTTCAATGTTTCAGGACAGAACTTGCCTAAAAGGGTAAAACCCTGCAAGGAAAATCTTAACTTACTGGGAGGAAAATATTGAAAGTCATGTCAGGCAATGCAAGCCATAAAGCTTTGTGATTATCTGATTCCTAATTATTTTCTGTTCCTAAACTTCCATCTTATCCTGGAAAATGTGGGGTATGGAGACCAAAGCTAGGGGTTCAATTCAAGTCATCTGACAAGCTGAGGAATCACTGACTTGGATTCCAATCTCAGTTACGCTGGTATAAATCTGGAGCATTTCAACTGAAATCAGCAGAGTTACTCCAGATTCATATTAATGTAAATGAGGTCAGACTCTGGCCCTGTGCATGGGGTCACCTGTGATGTTATGAGTAATACCTCATCAATGCTTGCTATATCTACATATGAAGCACAAAGCATAACAAATTATTAGTGCTTGGCAGTTTCACATATTTATTGCACGATGTAATATTGATCAAAATTTTAGGACTGATGTGCAATATGCTAGTTACCAATTTATTTATAATTATCTGCAGCAGGTGGGTTCAGACTGAAAATAAGGCACACATTTTTAACAGGGAGGGGAATTAACCATTGGAACAACCTACCAAGGGTTGTGGTAGATTCTCCATCATTGGCAATGTTTAAAAGACATGGTCTACTTCAAACAGGAATTAGTTTGGGGAAGTTCCTATGGCCTGTGTTATACAGGAGGTCAGACAAATGGTCCATTCTGGTCTTGGAATCTATGAACCTATGAATTAGAGAAGCTCTTTTGAATCCTATCAAGCAGCTTTAACAAAGGACAAAAGGAAAGTGTAGACAAAGGACAATTCAGGTGACGTTGCAGTGTAGCTGCTTTTCTCTGGAGCATATAGCTGAGTATGTCACAACACCATTACAGCTGTATTTGTCTTTTGTGTTCAGTGCTGTTTAGTCTCCTGCATGCAGAGGATGAATGTAATAGTGGCTCCTGTCATCCAACCATTGGAGATCTTCTGGTGGGTCGCAGTGAGCAACTAACAGCCTCATCAGTTTGTGGACTGACTGGCCCTCAGAAATACTGCATTATAGGCTACCTCGAGGTTGGTTTATTCTTATTCATAAAATAACTACACAATACATAATAATAAGATGCTACATAATAATAAGATTCTTCTAGATATGTTTAAATAATTGTCAGATGACAAGAATACACCTGGTGAAATTATATATTCCATTAGGGCAGGAAGATAGCTTGGTAGTAGCCTTCAAGGTGATGTTTAATTTCTCAACAGAAATGGCAATGCACCAGTGAGACATAAGAACAGCCATATTGGGTCAGACCAATGGTCCTCTAACCCAGTATCCTGTCTTCCGACAGTGGCCAATACTGGGTGCTCGTGTTGTAGGAGCAGCAGTGATCTGTATGCTCTGTATGACTATGCTCTGTATAACCTGTAGGTTCAAAAGGTCTGTTACACCTCTTCCCCCCCTCCCCTTTTGTCTCCTCTCCCTTTTTGAATACCTGTGAAGTGGCTTTCCCCCTCCCCGCTCCTTCCTGGAATGCTTGTGGGATGAATGGGCTGCTTGAGCAGCTAGAAGATCAGAAGAGCTTGCAGGTAGACAAGGTGGCTGGGACTCTGATTAGGCAGCGATCAAATGCCCAATGTATGGACACTACCCAAGGTGGAGTGTAACCAACCAGATGTGGCCAAGTCATCTCTAGTCACAGGCCATGAGGAGCAGGTACTTAAAAGGGGAAGGGACCATGTGCTCGGGAGTGCACTCATAAGATTGTACCTCCTGTGAGGGCCCTTCACCCGGACTGCCTGGCCAGTCATTCGCCACATTGCATTCCATCGTGCCTCGGGAAGACTTACCTTCATCGCACCATCCATCGCTGCACTGTGGGACACTTACCTTGAAGGATCCTGACACCTCCAGTGCTGTGCCTGTCCTGGGTGCGTGAGTATGCAAGTGTGAGTGTGACACCCCCCCCCAACACACACACACACTTCTTCTGAGCTTAGCTATCAGTATAATAAACGTGCTGCTTTCTGCCAAACTCTGGTGGGTCATTAGTCCTCCCTAAGCTTACTAGCTGGCCGGATTTCAGGTAACACTTCAGAGGGAATGAACAGAACAGGCAATCAGCAAGTGATCTATCCTCTGTTGTCCACTCCCAGCCTCTGGCAGTCAGAGGCTAGGGATACCCAGAGCATAGAGTTCATCCCTGACCATCTCAGCCAATAGCCATTGATGGACCTATCCTCCATGAACTCACCTAGTTCTTTTTTTAACCCCGTTACAGTTTTGGCCGTCACAACATCCCCTGGCAACAAGTTCCACAGGTTGACTGTTCAAGGAAGTAGTGTGATGAAGTACTTCCTTTTGTTTGTTTTTAAACCTGCTGCCTATTCATTTCATTGGGTGACCCCTGGTTCTTGTGTTATGTGAAGGGGTAAATAACACTTCCTTTCTCACCTTCTCCCCACCATTCATGATTTTATAAACCTCTATCATATCACCCATTCGTCACCTCTTTTCAAGCTGAAAAGTCCCAGTCTTTTTAATCTTCCATACCCTTAAATCATTTTTTTCCCCTTCTCTGTACCTTTTCCAATTCTAGAATATCTTTTTTGAGATGTGGCAACCAGAACTGCATGCAGTATTCAAGGTGTGGGTGTACCATGGTTTTATATATTGGCATGATGATATTTTCTGTCATCTTATCTATCCCTTTCTTAATGATTCCCAACATTCTGTTAGCTTTTTGGACTGCTGTTACACATTGAGTAGATGTTTTCAGAGAACTAGCCACAATGACTCCCAAGATCTTTTTTGAGTTTTAACAACTAATGTAGACTGCATCATTTTGTATGTATAGTTGGGATTATGTTTTCCAATATGCATTACTTTGCATTTATCAAAATTGAATTTCATCTACCATTTTGTTACCCAGTCACCCAGTTTTGTGAGATCTCTTTGCAGTCTGCCAGGAACTTAATTATCTTGAGTAGTTTTATATTATCTGCAAATTTTGCCACCTCACTGTTCACCTATTTTTTTTCCAGATCATTTATGAATATGTTGAACAGTACTAGTCCTAGTACAGATTCCTGGGGGACACCACTGTTCACTTCCTTCCATTCTGAAAACTGACCATTTATTCCTACCCTTTGTGTCCTGTCTTTTTTTAACCAGTTACTGATCCGTGAGAGGACCGTCCCTCTTATCCCCTGACTGCTCAATGTATTCACAAATGAATACATGAATCTCCAGTGACACTTTGCTGCTGCTGTCCTCAAGTAGTTTTCCTGTAAAATGCCTCAGAAAGGCAAACATACACCGTATATGTCCGTCTGATGGGCATTCATGCATATGAAGAATGTAGTTTTGTAAGGCTACGTCTACACTTCAAGCTGGAGGTGTGAATTCCAATTCAAAGAGACATGCCCTCACTAGCTCTGATTGAGTCAGCACGCTAAAAATAGGGTAGCTGTATTGTTGTGAGGGGCTAGCCACCCAAGTACATACCTATCCGAGAAGCATATATTTGAGGTGGCTAACTCTTCCCATGGCTCATGCCACCACAGCTATGCTCTACCTTTAGTGAGCTAGTGTCATAAATATAAAGGGAAGGGTAAATACCTTTAAATCCCACCAGGCCAGAGGAAAACCCTTTCACCTGTAAAGGGTTAAAAAGCTAAGACAACCTCGCTGGCACCTGACCACAATGACCAATGAGGAGACAAGATACTTTCAAAGCTGGAGGGGAGGAAACAAAGGGTTCTCTCTGTCTGTGTGTTGCTTTTGCCAGGACCAGAGCAAGAATGCAGGTCAGAACTCCTGTAAAAAGTCAGTAAGCCATCTAGTTAGATATGCGTTAGATTCTGTTATGTTTAAATGGCTGATAAAATAAGCTGTGCTGAATGGAATGTATATTCCTGTTTTTGTGTCTTTTTGTAACTTAAGGTTTAGCCTAGAGGGATTCTCTATGTTTTGAATCCGATTCCCCAGTAAGGTATTTACCATCCTGATTTTACAGAGGTGGTTCTTTTACTTTTTCAATTAAAATTCTTTTTTTAAGAACATGATTGCTTTTTCATTGTTCTTAAGATCCAAGGGTTTGGGTTTGTGTTCACCTATGCAAATTGGTGAGGATTTTTATCAAGCCTTCCCCAGGAAAGGGGGTGTAGGGCTTGGGGGGATTGGGGGGGGGGGGGAGACGTTTCCAAGTAGGCTCTTTCCCTGTTATATTTGTTAAACGCTTGGTGGTGGCAGCAATAAAGTCCAGGAACAAAAGGTAAAATAGTTTGTACCCTGGGGAAGTTTTAACCTAAGCTGGTAAAAATAAGCTTAGGGGGTTTTTCATGCAGGTCCCCACATCTGTACCCTGGAGTTCAGAGTGGGGAAGGAACCTTGACAGCTAGTCTGGGTATGTCTTCTCGAGCTGGGAATTACACCTCCAGTCCAAAGTGTAGACATACCCCCAGTGGCAAGATTTTGTTTCTTGTGTACTGCACCTGTAAGTCTTTTGGGTGCCTAAATGCCTTTCAGGATCTAATCCTAATGCACACTGACTTCAATGGAGTTAAGCACCTAAATACCCTCGGGGTTCAGGGCCTAAGAGTCTGCTGGATGCAGTTGCCATTTTGTGTTCAGTTTAGATGTAGTGTGTTGCAGAGAAGACACATACAGAATGTGCTCTCTTATGTTGTTTTGTTGTGTAATTTAAAATAAAAAGTAATTAATTGAGCAATCATTATTTGTGTATGAAAAACATAACAGCATAACAAACATATGCTCTTTGACTGTGCAGGGAGACTGGGCTGATCTCCCTCACAGTTCTGTGAACATAAGAGAGGAATAGGAGCCAGCATGAGCAAACACAGCATTCCCCTGAAAAAGCTGCTAAAACTGTCAGATCTGACATTGAGATACATTTATTTGGGTTGTTGTAACTCAGTGAGTTGCAATGAATTCAAAGCTGTTTGCACTAGAGGACCATACACTCATTACCTTGACAGGTGCATCTTGTCCTCTTCCACATGGCTGCAGTGGGCCTCGCCTACACTAAAATCAGTCTGGCTTTGCCACATAAGGGGCCGGATGCATAGAAATGTGCAGAGGGAGTCTGCACCCTCTGGATGCCATGGAGCCCAGCTCTGAAGGGACCCACATAGAATCATAGAATATCAGGGTTGGAAGGGACCTCAGGAGGTCATCTAGTCCAACCCCCTGCTCAAAGCAGGACCAATCCCCAATCAAATTATCCCAGCCAGGGCTTTGTCAAGCCTGACCTTAAAAACTTCCAAGTAAGGAGATTCTACCACCTCCCTAGGTAACGCATTCCAGTGTTTCACCACCCTCCTAGTGAAGAAGTTTTTCCTAATATCCAACCTAAACCTCCCCCACTGCAACTTGAGACCATTACTCCTTGTCCTGTCTTCTTCTCTGTGCAGCCGAGCTTAGGTGACAGGGAAGTGATGGATAGCACTATGCGGATCCAACAGTCATTGCCTCTTATCAAACTTCCTACTGATATAAATGGGAGTTTCCCTGAGCAAGGATTGCAGGACATGGTCCCATGAAGTTAATGAATCATCATGAGAAAATATTTTTCACTAAATACCAGATGTGAACTGCAGAGGAAGTTAATGAGACATTGCTCATTTTAGAGGTAATTTTAAAATGACTATTTATCACCTTCTGGTCAAGGGCTGTGACATGTTTAAAGTATAATATACTGCAGAAGTAAGAGAGTCGGATGGTACATATCAAGCTAGTGCGGGTCAACTTATTCATTGTAAATCAGTGATCTGATCAATTTAACCACTTTTTCCATTCTCAAATAGTTTGTGAATCAGTCCTATTTTCTGTGAATCCCTTCACTTTTTGTAATTATCCACCAAATAGTTTGAATGAACAATTCTCAGGCAACATGGTTATTCATGAGCTATTCCCTATAACTATTTACTCTGTTGTTTTTTTGTGTGGCCTCAGATGCACATGTTGTTTCTGATCCCTGACTGGTTGACTGCAACTTTTTAACCAGGAGATTGAAGAATGAGAAATAATGAATAGTAAATAATCTTGTTTCTTCATGCCTACCTTTGATATCATGTGAATATGGTATTGTTAAGATGAACAGCCATCCTTGAGACATTAGTACAATGATTTGTGTGATTTGACACTGGTTAAGTGTCATGTCCTCTCTAGTTATTATTTTGCATAGAAGATAAGAGCCTACTACTGCTATCACCTAATGGGATTATTCCTTCAGATCAAAGAGTGGAGGCCTGTGCTTTGGGGGCTTGACTCTTGTGACAGGGTCAGGCCAGATGGCTATAGGAGAGTAATTTTTTTTTTTGAAGCAAAAGATATTTTTATTTGCATAACACACTTACAAAGTAAAAACAGCAGCATATGCAATGTGTAACACAGCAACCAATCACAATTGTTTTCTCATTAGCTTCAGGGGAGGGAAGTGTTCAAGCTTGCCTGGGCCCAGAGTGGGGGGCTTCCTCAACTCTCATGGTCTTCCACCCTTCCGAGTTACCTGGTGGCCCAGAGCGAGGGGGCTTCATCGACTCTCATGGTCTTCCACCCCCTCGAGTTACTTGGCGCCACGCCCGAGTGTCACCAACAATTCCCTCCTCTGAAAGCACCCGACAAGAGGGGCAGGCTGTGGGGTGGACAATCCGGGGGGGGTGGGGAGGGCATGTGCAACCACGTGTGAAAGGACCCCTCTAGGGTGGTGGTGTCCGCAGCAGCAATGGCTGGGGCTGGGGTCCCTTACTCTCTCCCCCAATCAAAGGGTCAGACAAAGGGACCCGGACGGGGACACCAAGCAGAGAACCTCGGACAGTGTCCACCGCTCCTCAAAAGCATCAAGGGAGTCGGTGGAGGCCGCCCAGAGGAACTCCGCCCAGATACGTGAACGGACCGAGGATCAGAAAACGGCTCCACAGTCACAGAAAACTCCATCGGCCAACCTCCTCTCTCTGGTTTTATAGATGGCCATTTTAGCCAGGGCCAGGAGGAGGTTAACTAGGAGATCCTGAGACTTTGTGAGGCCACGGATGGGGAGTGCATAAATAAAAAGGTGAGGGGAAAAATGCAACCAAAAACATAATAGGAGATTTGTGAGGAGCTGGAACAGGGGCTGCAGCCTGGCGCACTCCAAATATATGTGCGCCAGGGTTTCCCTCACACCACAAAAGGGACAAGTATCTAGGATGGGGGTGAACCACGCCAAGTACATGCCCGTGCTCACAGCTCCGTGAAGGAGCCGCCAACTGATGTCCCCAACGGGCCTCGGAACCAAGATGGAATATAGGCTGGCCCACCGGGGCTGCTCACCCTCCAAAGGTGGCGGAAGGTCTCGCCACTTTGTGTCGGGGCATGACACCAGGGTGAGGGTGTGAAGGGTGTGGAGCGCGAGCGTGTATAGATGTTTCCTTGGCTCGGTTTAGAAGTGTACCGGCTGCAGTTCATGCAGCTGGCTCGCAGTGAAGGGGTGGGGGGGTCGATTTGATCGGCGGGGCAGGGGTCCAATTAAAAAGTCCGGAGGGCCTGGGGTAGAGGGTGGGCGGGGCGTGCCCTTGAGCAGGACCTGGTCAAGGTAAGCTCGAGCAGCGGGTGGCAAAGCGGCCTTCACCTCCTGAAGTACGCGCCGGGGGGGTACGAGGTCTGCAGAGCCCCATGCGCCGGGCGAGCGTCAGAGGATCCAGCCAGTCTCCCCGGTCGTAGTCCAGGAGGTCTCCGACTCTCATGACTTCTGCCAGGATCAAGCTCTGGCGCACTGAGCGGGACTCTGCCACCTGCACACGGAGCTGGGGGTTGTGTAGCAGGGGCTCTGTGAGGAGATCTACTCCCTCGATGGTCGCCATGGACTTGGTCGTTAAAAACAGTTTCCAAGTCCGGAGGAGGTCCTGGTAGAAGACCGGCAGCCCGGAGAGGTCTCGCGGAAGACCTCCCGGACGGAGATAAAAGAGCTACCGGTCATATCAGAGCCCTCGGATGCGGGGCAGGATGGCGTGCGCCAGTGTGCTCCACGCCGAACTGCCTGCACCATAGAGGAGCCTCTGTAGGGCCTGGAAGCGGAAGACACGGACCTGAGTGTGTAGACACTTCAAGCCCTGTCCTCCTTGCCTAAGGGGTAGATGAAGAACCCCTACAGGGGCCCAGTGTGTTCTTGACCAAAAGAACCCCAGAATGGATGTCCGGAGGTTGGTCAGGAAACCCAGGGCTGGGACCAGGGTGTTGAGCCGGTACCAGAGCATGGACAGGACTAGTTGATTAAGCAACAGCGCTCTCCCTCGGAGGGAGAGACATCGGAGTAGTCCCGTCCATTTCCGGAGCCGCTCTATCACCCCGCCCTCTAAATTTTCCCAGTTCTCTGGTGGAGAGGGATGCGTGGCAGAAAGGTAAACACCGAGGTAGAGCAGCGGACCCGCGCTCCACCGGATGGTCTGAAGCGCTTGTGGGAGGGAGCTCGCCTGCCGCCAGTCTCCTACCACCAAGCCAGAGCTCTTGACCCAGTTGACCCGGGCGGAAATAGGTTATCAAAGATACTGCGGTCCGGGACGGTGTAGGTCTGGTCTGGGTGGATCACGTCCGCCAGCACAGACCCTAGCCGCAGTGAGATTGCTTTTGCTACGATTTTGTAGTCCATGCTGAGGAGTGAGACGGGACGCCAATTTCGTAAATCGCGGAGGTCCCCCTTCTTCGGCAATAAGGCAAGCACAGCTCGCCTGCACGAGAGAGGGAGGACCCCGCTCTGCAGAGACTCGGCCCAGACGGTGACTAGATCTGGGCCGAAGACATCCCAAAACACGTGGTAGAACTCCACAGTCAGCCCGTCCATGCCTGGAGACTTATTGGTGGGCATATGACGGAGGGCTTCCGAGAACTCGGCCAGAGTGAGAGGCAACTCTAGCTGGTCTCGGTCGCTCGCGCTGACCGTAGGGAGCTCCACCCAAAGCACTCTGCAAGCGCTAGGGTCGGTCGGATCCGGGGCGAAAAGACTTGTGTAGAAGGCTCGGGCCCTCCCACACATCTCTGCCGGTTCCGTGAGGGGGGTGCCGTCTTCTGCCAGGAGGCAGATGACGTGTTTCTTGGCCCCCCTCATTTTCTCCAGGGCATAGAAGAAGCGGGAGCCGCAATCCATCTGCCAAAGGAGGTGGATGTGGGATCGAACAAAGGCGCCCCGGGCCCGATGGTCCTCGAGGGCCCGGAGTTCCTCCCGCTTCTCCCGGCATGCTCCGCAGAGGAGCGGGTCTTCGGGGCTGGCGTCCAGACGCCTCTCCAGCTCTAAGACCTCCCGTTCCAACTGCTCTATCACCGCATTTCTCTGTCGGCTGGTGCCCCGGGTGTAGTCGCGGCAGAAAAGCCGGGCGCGCACCTTCCCCAGGTCCCACCATTGCCGCGCCGAGGGAAAGGCACGCCGCTGCCCTCACCGGGCCAGCCAGAATTCCCAGAAGGACATCACAATGCCCACATCCTGCAACAGGCTGTTGTTAAAATGCCAATAGGCCGGCCCTGGCCTCTCCGCACAGAGGGAGGCTGTCACGGTGGCTAGGTGATGGTCAGAAAATGGGGCCAGCCGAATGCTGGAGGAATGCGCTCGTGAGAGATGGAAGCGTGATAGATAAATGCGGTCCAACCGGGAGTGGCTCGACCGATGGGTTTCCACCCGGACAAAGGTGAATGTGGAAGTGTCATCCAGGTGGTGGTCATGCCAGATGTCCACTAGGGAGTGATGTTCAACTATCCCGGAGTGTGTCCGCGGCGGCCGGGCACTGCTCGGTCCCTGAGCGGTCTCGCTCCTCGAGGGTGGTATTAAAATCCCCTCCCAGGACCAGGCACTTGTGAGAATCTAAGGTGCCGAGGAAGGCGGACGCCTGCGGATAGAATTGCAGCCGCTCCGGGCCCGATGTCGGGGCATAGACGTTAACAAGGTTAACCACGAGCCCCTCTATACGGACCCGGAGATGCAGCAGACAACCTTGCACGGCCTCGGCAACCCCTAGCACCTCGGGCCGTAGGTCGGGAGAGAACAGGGTTGCCACTCTAGCCTGCCGAATTGTGGAATGGCTAAAGTAGACCCTGTCCCCCCACTCCAGCCACCAACTATCTTCGGCGGTCGGATCCGTATGGGTCTCCTGCAGGAAAATCACAGAGTACCCTCCCTCCTGAAAGAAGGAGAGCACTTGGGACCTGCGGAGAGCCATCCTACAACCCCGGGTGTTCAACGTTGCGATGGTGAGAGGTGTCATAGGGAAGGCTGGGGTGGGTCCTCACTGGCAGGGACGCTCGCATCCCCCAGCGGGCCGCGCAACAGTCCTTGACCCATCCCATAGGTGAGTAATTGGTCACGGAAGACGCAGACCCGCCAGTAGGCCGCGGCATCCTGCTTCCCCGTCCCTTTACCTTCCCCCATGAGGGCCCTTGTGGCCCGGAGGATTTGAAAAAAATCCCCCCATCGCTGGAGAGCAAGCTGTTGCGGGAGTCATGGACATCCTCTAAAAACTTCCGCAGCTCTCCTCGCAGCTCATGGGGAGGTGGGGTTATGGTTTCCCAGTTGTTCTCCGGCGGGGCCCTTGGTGCAGCCCTGTGGTCCACTGAAACGGACAAGAAGGGTGCAGACCCCCGACGGGGTGCCTGATGGGCTGGAGCTTCTAGGCCCACCTCAAGCTCTGGGGCAATAGGGGGCAGTGGAGGGAAAATAGCAGCCCCTAATGGGTCGGGGCAGGAGAACGCAAAGGCCGCTCCCTGGGGGTCATCGGTTGGAAAAGGGAAGGAGACAGCCCCAGGGGCAGCGATAACATCGCAGGAGGTAGACTGGATAGGGGCAGGGGCGGGGCAGAGGCGTGGTTCTGGGTTTTGGGAGGCAAGCAGCTGGATGGTGGCGCCTCCCGATCAGGCTCAAGGGTTAAAGGGGTGGGGAGGGAGCTCTCAGTGACACTGGGCACGCTCTCTGTGGTGGATTTAGCAGCCACAGCATCAGGAGGTGGATTATCTTCTGTTGGGCCCCCGCCCAGGAAGGAAATCAATTGCTCCGCACCAACGGGAGGTGCCCCTGGCGGCTCGTGCCCCGACCGCGTGGCGCCGGCTGTCACCTGGGCAGGCTCGGTGGTCATCAGCGGGGTGCCATCAACGGCCGGGTTGATGGAGGAGTTGCCTCAGGGTTCACGGGGGCTTCGGGTAGTGTCAGGACAGAAGGGGCTTCCTCGAGGGTCTCGGAGGGGAGGGTCTCCCGTGGAGGGGAAACACTACCTTCCAGTGCTACCACGTCTTTCCCGGCTGACACTGGTGGATGGGACGCACTCGTGGGCAAAGCGGAAGGTTCGGCATTGGTGCCCCCCTTCCTGGTCTTCCGGGGGGCCTCTGTCTCGGGTAGATGAGGCGGAGCTCGAGCCTTCCGCTTGCCTCACTTCCCCTGGACTAAGGCCCAGCCCTCCATGGCATCATCTGGGGGCTGGTTAGCAGGGGTCGTATCAGGGGGTAAAGGCGATGGCGCAGGGGCTTGGCGGGGGGACGGTGGGGCGGCATAAGGGAGGGAGGATTCTCCCTGAGGCAGGCTCTCTCCCATGCCTGGTGGTATCTCTGCCACACCCTCCTCCATAGGCCCCGCCAGATTGTCAGCAGCGTGGGTGGGGTTCTCCCTCTCGTCTGGGCATTGTAGGGGAGGTACCCCTTGGGCCTGAGCGGGAGAAGTGGTGGTCCAAAGAGGAGGGGGGGCGGGTTCGGGTATCGGGTGGCCAGGGGCGTCAGCAATGATGGGCCTGATGTCCTGCCGGGTCTCGGGGATCCCAGGTGCTCATCCTTGCTGGGCTAAGGGGCAGTCCCTCTGGACATGCCCTGACACCCAGCAGAGGTAGCACCGGGCTTCCCCCATGCAGAAATACACTCGGTAACAGGCCCCCTGGTGGGGGACTAGGAAGGACCCCTCGAGAGCCTCTCCATCACGCGCCGCCGATGGCAGTAGAAGCTGCATTTGCCGGCGGAAGGAAAAGATGTGACAGAGGGTGGGGTCCTTGCAGCCCAACGGGAGAGGGCTGATGACAGAAACAGGTTTCCCCAGGGTGGAAAGGGTGGGTAACAGGGCAGCATTGGGGAGAAAAGGAGGGACAGAGGTCAGGACCAGGCAGAGGCCCAGGTCCTCCAGCAGCTCTAGAGGGACAAACACCCTGCCCCACTGCCAGGCCCCTCTCCACCACCTTCTGGGCGGCAGCCTCCGATACTAAGAAGAAGACGACCTTCCCATACATTTTGGAGGCCGCCACAATGGCCGAGGGCCCCACCACCCTTGCCAACGCCCGCAAGTAGGTCTCCATGTGGGGCGAGGTGGGCACCAGGAGGCATCGGACACCGTGCTTCCTTGTCATGGTGGGGAAGGGGTCCCGGCCGCTGTTGATGGTGGCGGAGGCGATGGGCAGGAGAGATAACGAGGTGGCAGGTGGGGGGGCTGCCGCCGCCCGGGCATACATCCTGGGGGGCGAGGGAGGGACACCCGCAGAGCCGGTGGAGGGGCCGCAGCAGTGGGGGTGGCCCCTGCCACGGAGGGCCTGGTGGTTTTAGCGGGGCCCTTCCCCTTCTTCTTGCCCTGGCCTTTCCCGCCAGTTGGGGGGGCTCCCCTAGAGTCTGGGGAGGCGGTGGGCATAGCAGCGGCAGAGGTCACCCCGGTGCCCTCCATTGCCAATGCCCCAGTGGGGACGGTGGCAGGTGGTTAACTGGAGTTGGGGTCAGGTAAAAAGGGACAGACTATGGGATGGGTAGTTGGGGGGGGGCACATGAACCACCGTACGCTTGTCCAGAGAGTCCTGTTTGGTTGGCTGGTGCTTCTGACCCACACGGTGGAATCAGGGCGAGCAGCTAAGTCCAGAGGCAGATGTTAAACAGCCAGCAATGACGATGGAGGGGGCAGTGATAAGGATAGTAGTGTGTGGGAGGGGGGAGACACAGATGGATCGGGGGGCAGCTCCGTGCCACACCCCCTGTGTCCCTACAAACACAGTCACGACACAGTCAAGGCCTCCCCCCACACAAGAGCACAGTTCAAAAGTTACTCAGTCTTGGGCCCCCTCCACAGCGATTTGTAGATTCCCTGGGAGGTGTTCCTCCAGTAGACGGCTGTTTCCCTTCCTTGTCTGGGCTTTCTTTTTCGCAGCTCCAACATTCCAGGGATGCCGGAGCAGGTGACAAGAAATTCTCTCAGCCGGAGATGGGTCCACAAACAAACAGCAAGTGGCTGGGTCTGGGGGCTGGGTCCTTCCACCCCCCCCCGCCCCAGGAAGCGGGTCAGCAGGCCCCCCCTCTATCGGGGGGGGGTTCAGCTGGAGCAGCAGCAGCCTCCGAGGGCGGGTGGTGGGGGGGCTAACAGCCGGCCGGCAGCCGGCCAGCACTCTAGCAACAGCAGAGAAAGAAAAAAAACAACAAAAGAAAAGAAAGGGGGAGAGTGTCTGGCCCAGTCGGGGGGGAAGCCGAAGCAGGGGCAAAAAGCAAGAAAAGCCCAGGCCAGAGGGCAGCAGTAGGACAGCAGGCTAAGTAGGTCCCTTTTCCCTGGGTAAAGTAACAGGGAAGGTCCCAGAACAATCAGGAACCTTCTGGAGACAATTAAGACAGGCTGATTAGAACACCTGCAGCCAATCAAGAAGCTGCTAGAATCAATTAAGGCAGGCTAATCAGTGCACCTGGGTTTTAAAAAGGAGCTCACTTCAGTTTGTGGTGTGCGTGTGAGGAGTTGAGAGAAAGAGGCATTAGGAGCTGAGAGTGAGAACGCGGACTGTTGGAGGACTGAGATGTACAAGCATTATCAGACACCAGGAGGAAGGTCCTATGGTGAGGCTAAAGAAGGTGTTGGGAGGAGGCCATGGGGAAGTAGCCCAGGGAGTTGTAGCTCTCCCACAGTTGTTCCAGGAGGCACTCTAGACAGCTGCATTCCACAGGGCCCTGGGCTGGAACCCGAGTAGAGGACAGGCCTGGGTTCCCCCCAAATCCTCCCAACTCCTGGTCAGACACAGGAGGAGTTGACCTGGACTGTGAATTCAGAAAAACGGCCAAGCTGAGGGCTGCCGTGAAGCTCCAAGGCGAGCAAATCCGCCAATAAGCGCAAGACCGACCAAGGTAGCGCAGGAACTTTGTCACACTCTATAAGGGTTGAGCACTCTAGCCCCAATGCAGCAAAGAACTTCAGTGTATGCATAATATAATGTATGTGAATAGTCCCACTGGAGTTAATGAAACTACTCACATGCTTAAAATAACTACTTTGTTGGATCAAGGCCAGCATTTTTACCGATGAGTCCTGCATTCTTTTCCCACTGATGACCCATGTCAAGGGTTCTTACAAGAGAAAAGCTGTTGTTGTAAATATTTGTGATTAGTGAACATGATACAACTGAGCAGCTAACACTGGGTTCTGCTGTTACCTCAAGTTAGAATCTGTCTCCAAGAAAGCTACACAAATGAGAACACCCAGGTGAATGTTGTTTTACATTAGATTTTTTGATGATATTTCTGCTTATTATTATATTTTATTTCTGAGAACATAACACTCATTTTTGCAGTTAATATTAACATCTGTATTTGATTAACAAAGATATTACCGCAGGTGAACAGCAGAAAGTTACTAATTCCCATATCACTAATCCATTAGCCCCATAATTTCTAACCCTGTTATCATATTGCTTCAGAGGGAGGGGTAATCACAGCCATGGAAAAGGATGTTGATTACATTTCCTCTATGCATAGACAGCTACCTTGGACAGGGAGTGGAGGGGAGTGGGGAAGAACCAAGGCTCGGACAATCCCCAACCCCCTGGCCCTCTCAAATCTCTTCTTAAAACCCATTTTGTCCCCAAAATCATTGCTACCATGTTGTACTCACCAACAATCTCCCCACACCCTTATTTGCTGAAACCAGTATCTCATCTGTTGTTTCCTATAAGGTTTTCTCCCCTTAAATTGTTAATTCTATGGAGCAAAGAATATGACTTTATGTTTTGTAAAGTGGTCAGGTACACTGACAGTGCTCTATAAATAGTACTAATAACCTCTGTGTCTCAGTTTCTTCATCTGTAAAATGAAGATACTAATATTTCCATACACAGGCTGTTGTGAGGTTCAGTTTGAGGCCATCAAATGGAAGATGCAAAGTACTCAGTACACTTATTAATAACATAAGGGAGGGCAGATGAATAAAGATTGTTACTGAAATTAGAATACATTGTTTCAGCAATAGCATTTTGGGATTGCATGCTCAGTGTGTGTTCTCTGATTCTGTGTGCACAATTGGCAGCTTGCTGAAACATCGTTGGAAATAATGTTCAGATACTCTGGATTTTCATTAGAACAGTAACAGAGGGAAGAGAATAAGCCCCAGTCCAAGAGAGATTTATGCAGGTGATTAACTTTAGGCAATTTAAGAAATCCCATTGAAGGCTTGATATGAACACTTTATTGAAAATTCTGAGTCAAGATGCAGAACACAGCTTGATATTTATGTTTAGAAAGAGAGCACTGCATATATTTTAGTCCTGTTTATAAAGTGTGACTGTGTGTTTCTAAACTGCATGCTTATGTAAAATATCTGATTTAAAATATTCTTCTACTTAGTATGTATAAAAATTTAACAAGGAAAAGAAGAAAATGTGCTATTGGAGAAGGTGTAAAACTGCAAGTTTCAGAGATTAATGTAACCTGGCAGATCTTGCTATGTAAGACAAGCATATGCTTGTCAAGTAGGGAGCAAAAATCTTCTACCAGGCAAGGTCAAAGAAAGTGAAGTCAGTATCATATTATATATGTCCATACACACCTGAGGCTGGGTGATCTCCACCTCTACTAAGCATTTTTGTAGCTTTAGCTTTCTATAAAAATAGCATTTTAAAATTAGGTGTGTGGGATATTTTTTCTATTTATATATACACACATTCAGGGTCAGACACACTGTAGTAATGGTCGTATATAATATAAATTCATTAGTGTTTACACTCCATGAAATAATTATACATGTTACATACATATGTGCGTATATTTTGTAAAATATTTACTAATTCCCTGGGGATTATACACTTTAAAAACACGCAAACACTTTATATACAACATAAGTGAGTAGAACACCCAGCCTTCCACAGGTCGGATAAAGAAAAAGGATCACCTGGCCTCCTCCTGAGGTTGCTAGCCAGCTTCATATTGACATAAATGTGTTACTTGTATTTGGTGTCTTAATAGCAATGTGCAGTCAAGGATGAATCTGTTAGAATCAACTGTTCAGATATCTGTTTGTGAACTAATTTAATTTTTAAGAACAGTTTAATAGGTTCTGCTTCCAAGAGTCTCTCCAGCCCTACGAGCACAAATCCTTCCCCAGTGCCCACTCCATAATCTCATTATTCTCTCTCTCACACTGCAGGTGCTGAAAAACTTTAATGCACCAGCAACAAAAGAGATAAGTTTTTAATTTTCTAATACAGTTCCTGCTCGGCAACTCCCTGCCCATGAAACAAGCTCGTTCTGACACCAGTACCAAACACCATCCTAAATTAATTCACCTTTTCCTTTTAAGCTCCCCCTCCTCAGAAAAAGCTGGGGGAAACAGGTATTCTTCTAGCATGCCCAGATGGTCCCCATATTTGGGCTCTAGCTAACCAATGCCCCCCTCCTACAGTAGGCACATGAGACAGCCCACTGAGCTCAATGAGACTACTCACATGTAAAGTTAAGTGTGTGCATGAGTGTTTGCAGGATCAGGTCCCAAGAGACAGGTCCCAGTCCTGCAAACACTGAGGCATGTGCTAATCTACTGGACAATGGGGACAGAGAGTGCACTGATAGCTTGTCTTGCTTATTCTGTTTTTCAGGGTGAACAGAAATGCTTCCTTTGTGATTCCAGATACCCATATAATCCCTATACCCATCCCAACAGTCACCCAATTGAAAATGTTCTCACAACTTTTGAGCCAGACCGGAAAAAGAAGTGGTGGCAGTCAGAAAACGGTAGGTTACAGTCAAGTAATGTTTCTCAGCTTGGCTAGTTTAGCTTATTCTACTCAATATGTGCAATCATCACTTTATGAAACTATAAGACAATATGGCAGGAGTTCTCAACCATTTTCTTTCTGAGCCCCCTCTCCCTTCCTCCGCCAACATGCTTTGTTCCCTGGGCAGATCCCTTCTAAAGCCAGCCCTGCTTTGTGGACCCTCTGAAACCAGCTCATGGCTCCCCAGGAGCTGCGGAGCCCCAGTTGAGAACCACTGCTAATGCCACATCGTGGTTTGCCATGTCATAGGGCCTGAGCACGACCATGAATATTCATGCCAATACCCAGTCTTTCATGCCCAAAGCTAAATTCCTCCTCCGCATAATATTGGGGTGCACTTATTCTATAACCTAGAGTATCCGTACATATTAATACCAATTAGCTCATTCTCAGACCTACCACTTCTTGTCCAAACTGGTTTATGGTGGTTACTTTCACGTTCCTGCTGTGTTCCCTGGGGTCACCATCTACCATTAAGTTACGACTCTTACTCTGAGGCCTGTTATTAGTGCAAGGCCTTGTGGAAGTAGTTATGCTAACGGCTATGTTTTAGCTGAGAAAAGGGCAGGTCTAAGACAGTAACCCCTGGTCATAAATTCTGCACTCTCATATGGAAGGATAAACAAGTAAATACAAAGAATATAGTACACCAAAGAATTCTGCTAGAAGGCAGTTTTTGAGAGGGCTTTAGCAATCTGGTTACTAGGCAGTTGGACCACAAAAACTTATAGGAATGATTAAGAAATGAGTGATGTGGCTTGTTAATATTAAGAGGTGTGATTGTGGACTCCAGATATGCCACATATTGATGAGGGGTAGATATTAATATATTATGGTCACAGAAGATGATCAAATATGGTTGGGTTTTCAAAAAATTAAACAAAGGGATATAAAAGATCCGGTATAGTTTCCTAATTTTGAGGTTCATCAGTTTCCCAACACAGTGTAAACTGAATCCCTCCCTTCGGATGGGCTGCACTTACTTTTCCTTCCCATCTTTGTTTTGAATGGTCCTCACAATGTAAGATTGTAAGTATGAAAATGCAGGAAACTGCTTTAGTGTACTGATCTTATTTTTATACTTGTGCAGACGGATTTTTCTCTTATTTCAATTATATTTGTCTACATTCACTAAAAATTCTGTGTCTGCTTCACCAAATTTTATCTTCTTAATTAACTCCAAGTAGCCACCTGAAAAAGAACATGTTATCAGTGACAAATGTATGTTAATTTTAATAATTAATACAGTGGCATCACAAACTGGATTGGTGAAGCATACAACAGAGACCCTGTGGCAGGGACGGTGGGGGGGTCCTTGTGGGGGCTATAGCTACCCCAACATTTGCCTTAGCCCCCCCCCCCCCCCCCCGTAGTCACCCCATAACAGCTCCCGCTCTCCAGTCACCCAGCTCTGAAGGCAGAACGGAGAGAGTGGTGGCTGCTGGCCAGGTGTCCAGCTAAGAGACTCAAAAACTCAGAAGTAGAAGAAACAGCAGAATAATGCTAACCAGTGGTTCTCAACCTTATTCTTTCCAAGCCCCACCCCCCCACCCAACATGCTATAAAAACTCCAGGGCTTGGGGAGGGGGCTCAGGACTTCTGCCCAAGGGGTGCTGAGCTCCTGCCCCATGGGTTGTCATGGCTTGAGGGTTTAGCTCTGGGGGCAGAGGGGCTTCGGGCTTCAGCCCTGCAGCTGGGGGGGCTCGGGCTTCCGCCACGGGGTACCAGGGCTTGGGGCTCCAAGCTTTCTGCCCTGGGCCCCAGCCAGTCTAAATCCAGCCCTGCTTCATGGACCCCCTGAAACCAGCTCACGGATCCCCTGGTTGGGAACTGCTGCAATACAGTACATTCTCTTTCTCTCTGATTTATAATGTTGGAGCAAAGATTTACAATGATTTAGATCTGTTCATTTGTAACTACACAGGATTTCAGAAGCATTTGAAAAAATAACCAACTTATCTATAGAGAAATTGTAAGCATGATACCTTGAATCAACTTATCTTCAACAGCTGAACCAAAGGAACTATAGCAGGATTGAATTACCTACCACAGAAATATATGTTTTCATATAGCCTCTACTTTTAATTTAAATCTGTTTTTTGTGACATAACCTACAGCTCCATAAACCACAATAGCAGGTTGTGTACCCATAGGAAAGACGACTAATTTTACATTATTGATCTTCACTGTTTTTTAATTCCTTTTCAGGCATTGACCATGTTAGCATTAGACTGGACCTAGAAACCTTATTCCAGTTCAGCCATCTTATACTGACTTTTAAGGTACGCTGTTTAGATAGTTTACTTGAGCCTTCACATAGCTTTATGTAAAGAACATCATGGTTGCAAAGTCAAGTACTCAAAAGTTAGAAATGACAGAATTAAGGTTGCCTGTGCAACATAAATTTGGCCCCTATGCAGGGGTAAAAGTAAGTTAGAGGACTTACCGGTACGCCAGAGTCCTGAGCTGGGGGCGTGCCATCAATCAGAAGAGGCGTGGCCTTAACTGGAAGAGGCAGGGCCTTAAATCCCCGGGCCCTTTAAATCTTGATTTAAAGGGCCAGGGCTCCAGCTGTGGTAGTGGCGGCTGGGAGCCCGGGGCCCTTTAAATCACCCCCAAGCTACCAGCTGCAGAGGCAGCTGGGAACCCTGGGGCTCGGGGGTGATTTAAAGGGCCCAGAGCTCCAGCTGCTGCTACCACAGCAGAGCCCTGGGCCCTTTAAATCACTGAGGAGCCCTGGGAGCTCCCAGCTGCCACCGCTACCCCGGGGCTCTGGGCTCTGGCAGAGCTTTAAAGGGCCCGGGGCTCTGCTGTGGTAGCGGCTGCCCGAGCCCTTTAAATCCCTGCCGGAGCCCTGCTGCCCGAGCCCTAGGGTAGCGGCGGCCAGGCTCTGTTGGGGATTTAAAGGGCCAGGGCGGTAGCGGCGGCTGGAGCTCTGGGGCCCTTTAAATCCACGCCAGAGCCCCGCCACCACTACCCCAGGGAATGCCGGTCCCGGTACGGCGCACAGGCTCTTACCACTACGCTGTACCGGGGCGTACTGGCTTCCTTTCACCTCTGCCCCTATGTGTGTATGCTTTATGTTATAGTCTTTAATTACATGGTCACGTACTATTTTTCCCAAAGCACCCCTTCTTGGTTCTCTTAAAATTGCTTATTCACCATTGTTCCCAATTTTGGGTAGTACTAGTGATTCATTTTTGTTGAGAGAACTCAGTTGATGAACCCTGTTTCTTATGTGCTTCAGTTCATACTTACAGGTTTCAGAGTAACAGCCGTGTTAGTCTGTATTCGTAAAAAGAAAAGGAGTACTTGTGGCACCTTAGAGACTAACCAGTTTATTTGAGCATGAGCTTTCGTGAGCTACAGCTCACTTCATCGGATGCATAGCATATCGTGGAAACTGCAGAAGACATTATATACACACAGAGACCATGAAACAAAACTTGAAAATCAAGTATCCCAGATAGTTGACTGGGGAATTAATCCTGCAAACCTGCATGCTGGGAATTGTCATTAGCTGTTATTGGAGTTCCATGTGCAGAGGGCTTGTAGGTTCAGACCTTAGGGCTTATGAAAGCAACATAAATTAAACCAGAAAAGGCATTATTTGGAAGGAGTATTTGCTAGGAAACTTCCCCTTTCAGAGAGAAACCCTTCTATTTAGGGTATATCTAGACTGCAGTTGGGGACATACTTGTGTTAACTTTGACATAGCTTGAGTAACAATAGAAGTGAAGCCATAGCAGTACAGGCAGCTGCTTGAGTGTGGGCCCAGGGTCCTGAGTGGGTGGGGCTAGATCAAAGCTAGCTTGGGCACGTCTCTGTGTGCTGCAATCACACTTGCCATTTGCAGTGTAGACATACCCTTAGTTCTATTAAAAACTTTCTTCCAAAGTCTGTTTAAAGAATTATTGCAACAATGTTTCTTCCAGACATTTCGGCCTGCAGCCATGTTGGTTGAGCGCTCCACAGACTATGGTCACACCTGGAAGATATTTAGGTATTTTGCACAAAACTGTGCTGAATCTTTCCCCAACATCCCCTCTGGTCCGGCAAAAGGAGTGGGAGATATTGTTTGTGATCCAAGATATTCAGACGTTGAGCCCTCCACTGAAGGCGAGGTATTCCTTCGTGTTTGTGCTTTTTTTACTTCAAATTACACTGATTTTTTTCTCATGGCAATGAGATATCAGTGAGCTAGTTTGTATCCTAGGTCTGATTCGTCTCTCACACTAGTTTTACAAGGGGAAATGCAATGGGTTACACTGAGAAGAAAACCCGACCACTGAGTTTTATTTTGAGTTTCAGGTTCAAATGAACACCTACAAAATCTCATTCAAAACTATGTAGTTTCTCCAGGTTTCCCCTCTAAACCATAAACCCCTCCCCACAACAGGTCTTCGCTCCCCCTAAACTTCTGCTGACCTGTGCAGAAGCCTATTCTCTGGTGCATCTGCAGGTGACAGCTAGCTTCAATCTGTGGGGTTCGGGGCTGGTCTCTCTAACAAATCCCCAAAAAGGGTCTTCTATCTCCCGCACCAGTTTTTTAGTAAGAAGTCTCAAAAGCTTTACTGAGTCCCAAGGGACACTGATGGCAATTGAGTGTCATAAAAGTTTCCACAGCTCTGCTTATAATACATAAAAATCATGCTTCATGCAAAAGCTAGCTGAATATTATTTGTTACATAATTAAATTTTGCATAATTTTATTAACATTTTTGTTGTTGTTTGCCCAGAATCTAAAACTGGGAAAAGAATTTGTGAATACTCACCAATATTTAGGAATTTCATGAACATGTTCCAACAAAATATTCGCAAACAATTTTTAAAATGAATTAGCCATTTTTAACATTATTTTTGAAGAGAAATGTATTGTATTCACCCAGCTTTACTTCACATAACCTGTGCGCACACAGCTAAATTAAATGTTTAGGTGTCATAATGAATCACTAATAACTGTATACAAGATATTAGCTGCTCATTTTAGCTCTGTTGCTATATACTGATATTTAGTATTAATTAACCTTGAAATATCAGTCACCCTGTGACACCCCCCATTCATCTCTCCCGCTTCAGTATCGTATGTTAGCTACTATCCTAAAGAGCTTGTTAGCAATTCTCCATTTCATTCCCTTCTGAATCCTGTACATCAATGTAATATTGACCCTCAACCCAGCTTCACATAGGGCTGAGCTAGCTATTTCTTTAACTCCATACCCCTACTCCCCTAGACTAATTTGGGTCATGCTTTGCTACATTGCTACAATTTCAGGCCTCAAGTCAGCAAAGCACTGCAGCAGATGCTTAACTTCCAGTACAATTGTAAGTGCTTTGGGCCCTCATTCAGGAATGTAGTTGTGTCCAAATTCAAACATCTGTGCAGGCCTCACTGAAGCCAACAGGACTATTCATATACTTTGTTAGACATGCACTTAAGTACATTGCTAAACCAAGGCCTTACTGAATAAGGGTGGACTTACATGCTTAAGTGCTTTGCTGAATCAGGGCCCTAATCCTGTTCTTTCTCTTATATGATTAACAAAATGGCAAGCAATTTTATTAATCATTATCTTATTTCCAATAGGTATTAATTATACAGTGATAAATTTTAGCTAAAATATTTGCCTTTATGTACTAAAATAATACTTTGCATGTTTAAATATACATTCATCTGTTTTACAGGTTGTCTTAAAAGCTTTGGATCCCAGCTTTGAAATAGAAAATCCTTATATCCGATCTATCCAAGGTATGTATAGTTTGGGTTTTCTTTACAAATAGTTATTTGTTTGTCTTGCATGTTAAAGACAGTAGTTTAGATCCTCAGCTAGTGTAAATCGGTGTAATGTAGCTAATTTACAGCTGAGCACCCTGTAGATTTTCAAGTGAACAGAGCTTTTAGGTTAATTGTGGTTCTGGATTTCCTTTCTCTTATCCCAGATCTCATCACCTTAACAAACCTGAGAATAAACTTCACAAAACTCCACACTCTTGGGGATACTTTATTTGGAAGAAGGCAAAGTGATCTCCTTGAAAAATATTATTATGCAGTTTATGAAATGGTTGTCCGTGGAAGTTGCTTTTGTAATGGTCATGCCAGCCAATGCAGTCCAGTGCAGAAACTGCGGGGTGATGTTTTCTATCAGCCTGGAATGGTAAGCTATAAAACTTCCACTCCTAAAAGGGGATTCCCTATGTGGTAATTTTTGGATGATTATCCTTGGATTGCAATTTGTAATTCAACATTTTAAAAACATTTTAACATTGCTACCTCCATTCAAAACACTGGACCAGATTAAAAAAGACCAGAATCTGACCCCTGTTGGCACTAGAGTGGTAGTACTATAATAACTGACACACAAACATGTTAATAATAGCATGAAAATACCAGAGCTGTAATGGTGCAAATGTAATCCAGTAAGTAATCTGTGTTGTGTGCAGATTCGAATGGCTACTTTGTTGGGTACATTCCATAACACCAGTAGGGCTTGGTGAAAACTCTGCTGCATGAAAAGTCATCAGCACAAAGAGAATTCCCTGTTTCTACATTAAAAACAAACAGACTGGTGAACAACAGATTGTCCAAGAAGTCAGGAACAGAATAAAGTGTACCTTCATATTTGGAACCAGTGTTTTTTCCTGGATAAATTTTACATAAGTGTTTAAACCTCAGTTTCTGTCAGTAGAAGTATCTTTTCTAAAATTTGTTCAATATCTTTAAAACAGGTTGGTTATTGTTTCCACACGCTGTCCATGTCTCTTGCTCATGAGAATTGTAACTGAGAATTGTTTGTCACATGAGGGAGCCAGAGGGCTCTGAATTTCTCTGCTTATGATGGCATACCACAAGCCTAGGTATTTTTACATGGGAACATTTTAGGTTGGCATATAGCATTTTGTGGGGATCTATCCCATCATGTGAGTACATAGGACTCTTCATGTGATGTAGAACTGTCCAATTTTGGCAAATGATAAATTTGTAGATTTGAAGCTTATCTCCGCAAAGAAGGCAAATTCACTCTTGAAATCAGTTACTTTCTAGAGACGAAACAAACATCAGGAATACCGTGTTTCATTATAATTAACATACTAAATTTCTCCCTCTAAGAGAGAGAGGCAACCTGATCTGTTTCTGACACTAAGGAAATTTTCAATTTTCAAGAATCAAAAAGTAATATATTATCCCACATGAAAGAAAACTATATTGGGGTGGGTGTGGGTGGAGTGTTTTTCCTGCCCAATGTCCCAAAGACAATGGACTAAAGAAAATTCACTTATTTTTGTTGTTGTTGACATGTTGCAGGTTCATGGCAGATGTGTCTGTCAGCACAACACTGATGGCATGTCCTGTGAAAGGTGTAAAGAATTCTACAATGATGCTCCCTGGAGGCCAGCTGAAGGATCACAGGATAATGCTTGCAAATGTACCTGACAAATAGTTACTTAATTTTCATCAGATAGATGATAGCACAGTACAATCCCATGCATTGCCTACAAGGACAGATAAGCTTTCAGATGGGCTCGTTTCTCATGCTTAAATGAGAATAGGATATCCTAGATGGATTCAGGTGTCAGCGATGCATTGTCAGGCGAGATGTGTGGCAACTGTGCTGCGTCCCCTGGTGGTATATCCGTATATCTAACATTTGTGTTGCTCTCAGTGAAGGAGAGCTATTTCAATTTCCAATTCTCTGTAAAGAGTAAAAGTAAAATGAACAAGAAAAGGCAAAGAAGGCAAAAGGGATTATTCACTGGTTAGGGTTCTTGTTGCAAATGAGAATATTATTTAGACAAAGCTGTATTCTTTTCAGTAGATTACTAGCAGATTACTAAACCATCTTCAGTACACTAGAAAATTGTGATGGCCACAGAGATCTAAGATATTCTGGGCCAGATTTACCTTTATGCTCCAGCTGCTTTGCACCACCCCAGTGATGTAAAGCAGTCGGACCATACAGCTGAATCTGATCTGTAAATTCTGTGCATCTGATTGTGTTCTCAGTTGTTATATCAGTGAAAATTGTGAGTCGCTCCACTGAATTTTCATGCTGGTAAAGACAGTGTGAGATCAGAATCAGACACTTTACTTCAGCTGTGACATTCTTCATCCCCACTCCCAGGGTTGCGGGGAGGTCAGACCCAGGAACTGTTCACCCCACTGCCAGGCTTTTGAGTGGGGTTGTCAGCTCCAGGTCTTTTTCATCTTCCCTCAGCCTGAGTTGGAGAGGAAGGGGTGCTGTTCAGTTCCAATTGTGTCCTCTTGTTCCTCTTCACAGGGGTAAAGAGGAGCTGGCTCACTTTCTAAAGGTATGGGGGGCACTGCCTGCCTCCTGCAGCAGCTCTGATTGGTTGTTCTTTCCCAAGCGATAAGGAAGTGGGGAAGGCAGCCAATCGGAGGGGCTTTTCCCCGGGCAGGGCAAGATATCCCATGAAAACTGGCTCCAGCTGTAACAAAAATCACATTACTCATGATCAGATCATGAGAGTTGGCAACACTGCCTTTTGCTCTCACTGAAACCAATGGTACTTTACACTGATTGACTGGTATTTTAAAAAACACACATCCACACCAAACAAGAGTTTGTAATTATTCAGAATTATCAGTTATGCATATTGCTAACATATGTAAACAAGTGAACTTATTATTTTTACCCTCATCCTCCCACTCCGTTCCCTCCTATTGTTTGTCACACTCACTGGTTCCATTTTGTCTTTGGTTAGGCCCCAATCCTGCAAACACTCATCCACATGCTTAGGTTTTTGCAAGTGCGTAATCCCTCTGAAGTCAGTTGAACTACTAACTTGCATAGTGTACTTGTTTGCAGGATCTGGGCCATACATTGTAATCTCTCTGAGCGTGGTACTATGTACAGCTCCTGGACTTGTAAATCATCGCATAATGGGGCCGTAGTCATGAGTGACATATTGGGGCACTACTGTAATACAAATTTAAAAATAATATTAACATTAATAATTGACTTCAGTGGGAGCACGAGCAGAAGTATGAATCAAAATGTGCTGGCTCTTAAATAAAGCACACTTTGTTTTCTGTTTTAGCGTGTAAATGCAATGGCCATTCGGACCGATGCCATTTTGACATGGCCGTGTACATAGCTAATGATCGCATCAGTGGTGGCGTATGTGAAGACTGCCAGCACCATACCATGGGGCAACACTGTGATCAGTGCAAGCCCTTCTTTTACCGGGATCCCCTCAGAACAATTTCAGACCCTCGTGCCTGCATCCGTAAGTGCGCTGTTCTTTCCCCCCTTTACAAATGGCTAGCAATGATTGGCTCAAAATTAAATATTTCTAGTTCTCTCTGTAAGCTGCTACCCTCTCCAAGTGCTTTCTTCATCAATACACTTAATAATCAATATAGATGTAAAAATGTTTGCCTACCTTAGAAGCAGAAGCATTGTATAGACCAGTTGATTAACAGCATTTTCAAGCTAATGGGGAAAAAGACCCTGCATTAATTTCAACTATGGCTCATCACTGAATTCAGCTTTGAAGTCCGGCAGGGAGGTTATCTTTCTTGTAACAAATCAGGGTAAATATGAATAGCCATAAATGGCCAGAGTCCGGCCAGCCCCTGCACAGATGCAAGAGAAGAGGCGAACACAATGAATTCCCTATAACCTTGCATCCTTCAAGATGGATTTACCAGATCCCTATTCAGGAGTGTATTGCTTGCTTTTTCCTACCATCCTGGAGATGCTAGGTACCTGAAAGAGGGTGAGGAGTGACTAGGGTGGGGCTATGACTCCTCCCTTTGCACAAAGAGAAGAGGGAAGCATTTGCATTCTTCAAGGGATGGGTAACTCCCCCTCCAGTATGTTTTGCCTGGAAGGCCCTTCAAATAATTCTGGTTAAGATGAGGCTTTGCTTGTAGAGTTTCTAACACTCTGGGGCCCTGATCCTGGCAGGAGTCTCTGGGCACTACCTGAATACAAATATTTAATAAATAATAGCAGTTATGGGACCTGCATTTTAATGTATATTTCTAAATATCATTATTTCCACATCTCCATTTGAATATCTGTGTTTGTAGCCTGTGATTGTGACCCAGAAGGCACATTATACAGTGGGTTGTGTGAAAGCTGTACAGACCCTATTCTTGGAACTATTGCTGGTCGGTGCCTTTGCAAGGAAAACGTTGAGGGAGTCCGTTGTGACATGTGCAGGCGGAACTACTATGGGCTGAGTGGCAGTGATCCTCTTGGCTGCCAGCGTACGTAAACTATGATCTTTTTCTTTTTTCCTTTCAAAACTTAATTTTATGTGACAGAGGCAGATAAAAAATAAATCTGGCCCCTTTACAAGTCACATCAGGTTGTCTGCCGTCACTTATTGCACCAGATGATATTCCCTGGAAAAGATCTGAAATGAATCAGAAATGTAGGGCTGGAAGGGACCTGAAAAAGTCACCCAGTTCAGTCCACTGCACTGTGGCAGGACCATGTAAACCTAGGCCATCCTCCGGGGCTGGAGCACCCATGGGGAAAAAAATAGTGGGTGCTCAGCACTCACCGGCAGCCCCGCTGGTCAGCTCCTTCCTCTTCTCCCCCCCCCGCCCCAGTGCCTCCCATCTGCCAGTGGGCCCTGCTGATCAGCTCCTCCCCTAGTGCTTCCCACCCATCAGTGATCTGCTGTTCAGTGGCATGCAGGAGGCAGTGGGGCGGGCGGGAGGAGCGGTGGCAGGAAGAGGGGGAGCAAGGGCAGAGTGTCCTTGGAGAGGGGAGGAACAGGGTGGGAAGAGGCAGGGTAGGGATGGGATGGGGTCTGGGGTGTAGCAGGGGTCAAGCACCCCCAGGGAAACCAGAAAGTCAGCACCTCCAACCTGTTCGTAAAAACCTCTAGTGACGGGGATTCTATAACTTCCCTTGGAAGCTTATTCCAGAGCTTGACTACCCTTACAGTTGGAAAGCTTTTTCTAATATCCAACCTAAATCTCCCTTGCTACACATTAAGCCCATTACTTCTTGTCCTATTTTCAGTGGACATGGAGAACAATTGATCACCGTCCTCTTTATAATAGCTTTAACTTATTTGAAGACTGTTATCAGGTCCCCTCAGTAACGGAGACCAGTCAATAAAGGAGAGTAGGACTAGAAATATACGATTTGCCAAAAACATGGTAGTAAATATGTGATCTGATTCCTTTGATAAGGGGGATTTCAAACAGACGATATTTTTATTTATATTAAACAAGTATCAGGGTAATTTGGTAATCACGAAGGAGACTAGCTTGAATCGCTCATAGGGCAGGTAGGCTTTACGCAAGACTTCCCCAGCATGCCTCCCTCAACGCACCGCCCTCCTGGCTTGCAACATGCATGCTGTCCCAAGCTGTAATGTTCTGCTGTCAGTTTGTAGGGTTGTTAGTGACACAGACAAATGTCCATTGCAAGCACCTTACGTCAGATTTTGCAGAGTCATGTCCTGGGTTAGTATTTCAAAAGCATATAGAAACTATTTACCTGGGCAGGTAAACCAGTGCCTCTTAAACAGAGGAAAAGGGGAATGTCCTCAAAATCCCTAGCTGAACATTCATATTCATGGTTTTTATACCCTAAAAATATGAATGGAAGTCCATATAAACCCACCTGGAACAGAAACAAAACAGATGAGGTCTGCATTACCATGTGAGAGCCCTCTTTTGGGGATGATTTAGGAGGCCCTGTACTTTGGGCTGGTAAAGATCAAGGAGGTGGCAAACCTGACATGCTGGGTATCCAAAGGCTGCAGACTGCATTACTCTTGAACTTTCAGCCAATCGCTTCTTTGAACCAGTGTCAAGTGAAATTGTGCATCTTTGTCCTCCTCAGGGACTGTGAAATTTTGCAAACATATTGTGCTCATCAAAGAATAAATAACAATAAGGGGAATAAAGGCAGAGCTTAGGCTCAGCAATGGTGAGAATACTACAGTGGAGCAAAGATGAAGAATGCAGCAGAACCCACTGCGCAGAACTTCTTCCAGGAGTCCAACATGTTTTGCCAGAGCCATCCCTTGCACACCAGCAGAGCTTCTCCTTTCCGATGCCCACCACAAATACCTGAGGAAAATGATCTGCCCCTCAGAAACAGCTGGTTTGCGAAGTGTTAATTGGATTCTGAAGCTGGTCTTCTGCAGTTTGTTCCCCCGATAGTTGAGTGCAATGGTTATTTCGAATTCCCACCGAAAGTCAGTGTAGGGCTCGTTCCTGCAGTGGCACTAACGGAGGTGATTATGTGTTTCTTTCCTTGCAGCCTGCTCCTGCAACCCTTCTGGGAGCTTGTCTTTCTCCATGTGTGATCCAGTGACTGGAGAGTGCCTCTGCCAGCGCTTTGTCACAGGGCCACATTGTGAAGAATGCCTTGTATGTAATCGGGAGGCTTTTGTTATTGCTTCATGTAGCATCCTGTTTTACACCTCCCCAAATGTCTTCCCCTTGCCCATGTCCTGCCTCCTTATTTGTCTCTGCCATGGACATCCTGTTAAAGGGGAACACAACACGATGCCAAGTGGAGATGGCCCATAGGCCACAACATTTATCATAGAATTAGACAAAAAAGAGTGACAGGGCATGAGAACAAATAGTCCTTGCTACAAGGAGCCCTCAGATGAGTCTCTCCACCCATTCTAATTAAAGCAACCTGGAGACGGTCCTCTGTGGTGCTTCAGTTGATTCAGCCTGGTCTGGCTGGCTGGCACATAGCCGGATTCTGCTCTTACTGAAGTCACTGGCAAAACTCCCATTGTTTTCAATGGAGCAGGATCGAGCTGTTAGATGGCTAAACCAGCAAATGCTGTACCGCTGTAGAGATAGTTAGATTGCCCCAAGTACATCCCCCAGCAGACTCCAGTGGGGATGGGGCAGGGGGCTACTGCCATGTGAGTGACCTCTGCAGTTTCTACCATGTCCCCACTATGACAGCCCTGAGTGATGGTGGAGATAATTCCTTGTGAGAGTACCCATACTCACTGCTGTTGAAAACACTCGATGGCTTGTGCCCTCTATGTTCTTTTATGGGGGAAGTTGTCATGGCTGAAAATGTAGGTGGGAACAGTTAGGGTTGGACAAGTACTGAAAAGCATTGTCTATGCATATTCACTTGACACTTTAAATGACTGAGCTTCATCCGTGATTGGGCCTTTTTGTGAACATTTGTGCAGCCAAGTTTACTGGCACGAGCTTTTGCAGAAAGAAAATGAATGAAATCGATAGTCCCAATGAAAGCAGAGTTTCTTTTAGTCAAAAAGGATTGGGCTTTTTGTTATTTAAGTTGTTAAATATTCCCAGTCAAAAATCAATACATTTTCCTTTCTTATCATAGGTAGGATACTGGGGGCTTGGCAATCATTTATATGGCTGTTCTCCGTGTGGCTGTGACATTGGTGGAGCCCACAATAACTTGTAAGTCATTTAAAGTATCATTCTCCTTTTGATGGTAATGAATTAACACCAGCACATATTGCACCTTTTTGATAGGGTCATGGGATCTCGTGGTTAATGAAGAAACCAAGTAGTTTAGAGACAGAGGCTCATCGTGTGTGAGCAATGTAAAAACACCCTGGTGTATAAGATTTTGTGACTCTATTAGCGATGTTTCAATGGATTTGAGTCTGACCAGGAAATGTCAGTACGTACTAGGGAACTTTTAGTGTGCAGCAGCAGGGTCCATGTGTACAGTTTGTGCGCAGCACACTGGACGGCTGTAGATTGACACCTTAGCTCGCTATGCAGTAAGTGTTTATGTAGATGTGCCCTTATCTTTTTCTCTGAAGCAAACTGGCAATCATTAAGATTCAAGATCAGTTAAATGAAAAGTACAAACCACCCCAGCCTGACTCCCGATGCACAGGGCCCCCAACGTTGTACAGTTAGTTAGGGACAATATTTTGGAACTTGGGTTCCTACATTCATGTTTAGGCACCTAAATAAATAGCCTGGTTTTCAAAGGTACTGAGTTCCCATTGCTTTAAAAAAAATGCCTAAAGTCCACTCACATTTGAAAACATTAGCCCTATACTTGGCTGGGTCAGGGTCTTTATTACTCCAGGAAAAAGGTTACTAGAGTGCATGGTGTGGTCCCATATAGTAACTCCTACAGTACATTTCTATGCACATGGTTAGGTAAAACCAAGCTAGTGAATACAGGACATATTGCAGTTTGTGGAATTGGTAGAGCGAGCAAGGGTGACAAACACATACCTTTGCCAGCTGATTAATAAGGAAGCACTGGAATAAACTCCAGCATTATAAGCGAGAAATAGCAGTTGCTGGAAAAATATTTAAAAATTGAGTTAATTTTACAGTGAAAGGAACAATAAGAATAAAAGCAAAGGTAGAATAGCTACCGCCTGTGTATTGTACATAAACATATGTGCATTGATGAGACTCTTACCCCTCTTCTTTCTTACCTGTTCATCCAGGTGTTCATCGAGCGATGGGCAGTGTAAATGTCTTCCTAACATTGTGGGCCGTCAATGTACAGAAGCAGCCCCAGGCTACTTCTTTTTACCATTGGATTATTATATCTATGAAGCAGAGCATGCAAAGCCGCTTTCCAGATCTGCACCTTTGGTATGTTTCGCTTTTATGTGCGGTATTCAGAGGTAATGTGTAAGGGAGTCTAGGTTGGTGTCAGTGGAATGCTGAGGGCAAAGGGGAGAGTGCTGTAGCGGGAAAAGCAACCTAAAGGAGGATGGAAGATGATTTCATGTCAAGGGGGTTCCTCACCCTCCCCTGTAATTTTAAATGACACTCCTCATTGTGTAAATTACACTGACTGACACTCCCTGGCCCTAGTCTTTGACTGTAACCAGAGAGCCCTTGGAGAAGTGCCCACAGGTGTCCTCTGTGTTCCCCCAGTCTTGAGTTGTCCAGGTACCTGGCCAGTCCTGAGTGTAAATTAGAGCATCCTGAACGTTTATGCCAGCTGCCAAAGAGCCCGAGAGGCCATGATGGCAGCTGGATACTCTGGAGTGCTGAGGTGCCTGGCACAGACCTTCATCTCTGGCCAAAGCACTTGATTAGAAAGAACCTTTCAGTGGTTCTATCCCAACTGTGGCTTCCCGTATGTGAGGGGTGGGGGTCTTCCTCTGTTCATTAATGCCAGCTTTAGAATAGCTCTAATGGACTTGTTTAGACTCACTTACACCACTACGTACACTGACTCTGAACTTAGTCCAGATTCTTCAAAAGTACAAATAACTGAGCCAGTCCATATGTCTTTTAGAACATTGATTTTAAAATAGTTTCTTAATATAGACATTGCTGTTGTGCATCCACAATGCAAGCTTTGGTTCTACTGGAATGTGTTCTCTTCTTCCGCCAAGATTTCTACACGTTTCCTCTCACGTGTCCTTGAGAAGCCCCAAGCAGGGGATAATAAAAAATTATTTATTTGCTTGGCATATCTGCAAATAATCAGATATAATCACAAGCAGTAATCAACCTACGTTCCAGTAATGAAATAGAAAACAGATTTTTGGGACATAGTGTGGAGTGCCAATTGTCTGTGGCAATAAAAGCTAGTTGGAACAGTGGTTATGTCTTCACTGCAGATAAAAGCGTGTTCTTAACTCGAGTTACCTAGCTAGGGTTACACAGCAGTGACGACATGGCAACTCTGCTTTTAACTCATGTTACCAACTCGAGGGGGACTCTGGGGTTGAACTTGAGCTGCTAACCCAGGTTAAAAGCTGAGGTGCTGTGTCTTCACAGCTGTTTCAATGCAAGTTAGCTAATTCAAGGTATTTGCAGTGAAGACGTAGGCATTGCAAAATAGAGACATTTTCAGTGCTTATTGAGCCAAATTCTTGGAGCTGCCCCCATTTACACCAGGAGAGACTGTAGCCTATTGTTTGGATTTTCATTTTTACATAGCCATCTATGCTTAAAGATTGTTCAAACTGCGCTGTCACATAAATCATCCATTTTTGCTTTTAAGGTTAAACCACCAGCTTTACCAAGGTGTGATGTCTATTTTCAGCAGCAAGGATATGATTTCACTATTGAAAATGGAAATATTGTATTAAACAGGAGCAAGAAACGAAACGTAAGAAAACCGGGGTTGGAACAGGTAAACAGATACTACAGTAATCATTCAACAAAGAATTGCAACAAATGCTGCTAATGTTTAATATTGCAACAAGAGTTTTGGTTTAGGGAATGGATTAAACCACTGGTGACTATGAAATTGGAATTTACAGGCCGGTGTATCAGAATCCTTATGCCAATGGGATACATTAATTCATTAATACATTAATTCAGTTGTTCATATACAATTGGGCTGGATATTTTATAATTCTCTCTCTCTGTCTCTCTCTCTCTCACACGCACACACACACACACACACACACGGACGCACACACACAGTCTTATTTTGCCATGTTTAGTGGACAAGCTGTAGGACAAATTCAGAGATTTGTTTAGAAACAAAAATGTGACAAGGGAAAAAAGTCCATTTTTTTTCCCTCCGAGTAGGGGGCTCATTTTCAACTTCTGAGACTTACATAGATACTTGCATCATACCTATTAGAATCATTGCAATTTAAGCCATTGTCAGCTTTCCCATTATAAACATCTGCAGTCATGGATAATAGACTGCCCAGAAAAATGTGTCTGTGAGTGAACAGCCTGAAATGTCTATTAAACATATTTTAAAATAGATTACAGTTACGTCTAGAAAACAGAGAAAGAAAGAGACGGAGAGAGAGATGACACCTTTATTCACATAAAATTACATTAAAACTATTTTAAAATGTTATAAAATTGCAGTATATAAGCAAAAGGCATGAATAAAATAAAGCAAAACACATTAAGCAAACATTAAACATGGATCACTAAAGCATCATCATGAAGGCTAAGATTTTGTCAAGGATATTTTTAGTAAAAGTCACGGACAGGTCACAGCAAAAAAAAAAAAAAAAAAGAATTCATGGAAGCTGTGACCTGTCCGTGACTTTTATTAAAAATATACCTGACAAAATGAGGATCTGCGGGTCCCCACACCGCCTGAAGTTCAGCTGCTGCAAGGGCTAGGAGCTGCCTGCAGCAGCTGGGGGCTGCGGGGTACCCCTGCAGCTTCAGGGGTCCCCTACTGCCTGTGGGGGCTGGAAGCTGTGGGGTGCCCCCACCTCCCATGTCGGACAGGAGCTGCAGAGCACCCCCAGTGGCGGCGGGCCGGGAGCTGCGGGAGTTCTCCTGCGACAGCCAGGAACTGCAAAATTCCCCAACCAGGAACTGGGGGGTTCCTCCGCCAGTGGCTAAGGGCTCAATTTCCCGCCGCCCATGGGGGTCCTCTGTTGGGGGCTCAGGGATTCCCCCATTGCCCATGGCTGCCAGAGGCTCAGGGGTTGCCCTGCCAGTGGCCGGGGGTTCCCCCACTGCCCGCGGCAGCTGGGAGCTCCAGAGGGGCCGGGGGTACCCCAGAGCTCCCTGCTCCCACTGGAGGCAGGGGACCCTGCAGCTCCCGACCACCGCAGGCTGAAATCATGGAGGTCACTGGAAGTCATGGATTCTGTGACTCCTGTGACCTCCGTGACTAAATCATAGCTTTAATCATCATCGCCAAGTTCACTCAAAATATTGTTAGTACACCAAGTCAGCCAAAAAGTGTCCAAGTTGCAAGTCAATTTGATTACATGTTTTATAATCTGCAGCTGGGCCTTCAGCCAAGAGTACTTCCTAACAGTGAGGTGAGAGGGCCTTCAAACATCTACTAGTCCAAAGGTCTACAGGAGACAGTACAGTTCCATGCCTGACTGAGGGTCTGGCTCCTCATGTTTCCTGTCTAAAACATAATCAACACTGCAATTGAAATCCGTTTCAAGCACAATAGTAGTATCTGGGTCATAGCCAAACATGGCATAGGCAAGTGTCTACAGAAAGGAGACACGATCTCACCCCAGAATAGGGTCATACACAGAAAAAAGATTTAAAAAAATAGTGCCAATTTGTGTATCCACCTGGAGAAGCCGCCCCTGCCTAGTCTCCCTCACAGAGCGGATCTGTGCCCCAGTATCCTGGGAAAAGAGAGCAGCTACCTCAGCAGTGACATTGGAACCATGGCTCAGGAAAGTTTCACTTTTCCAGTCCTTCAACCAGTTCCCCTCGTTATCAGGGTCTGAGTGTGTCTTTTGCAAAAGGACCACATCAGCCCATAGTTGTCTGAGAAATTCGAAGAGTTGTGCCCTTTTATGACCACCCCGGCACCCATTACTATTTAGAGAGCCAAAATTGAGCAGCACCATAGTGACTAGGAGAGTGCCAACAGCAGAGAGAAACAATGGAAAGTGGAAGTACTTTTAACAAAATAAGCCATGGAGAGGCCAGTATATCTTGAACAATCCCTGAATGCTTCCTCACCTTACCCAACAACTTTTTGAGACGGAAATGATTCCTGCAATCAACCAAGGTATCTCTCGAGACAAAGGCGGCTGAGTGAACAAAGCACTGTAAATCAGGAATATAGGCCCAACCTCAACTCGCTGCTTCCCTTTAGTGCAGGGGTGGGCAAACTTTCTGGGCCGAGGGCCACATCTGGCTGGGGAAATTGTATGCAGGGCCAGGGCAGGGAGTTGGGCTGCGGAAGGGAGTGTGGGGTGTGGGAGGGGTGTGGTGTGCAGAAATGGGCTCAGGGCAAAGGATTGGGGCAGAGGAGGGGTGCGGGTTGTATAAGGGGCTCAGGGAAGGGGGTTGGGGTGCAGGAGGGGTGCGAAGTGCAGGATTGGTCTCAGGGCAGGGGATTGGGGTGCAGGGTGTGATGGGGCTCAGGGAAGGGAGTTGGGGTGCAGGGTGCAGCAGGGGGCTCAGGGAAGGGAGTTGGGGTGCAAGGTGCAGGCAGGGGGCTTAGGGCAGGGAGGTGGGGGGTGGGGTGCAGGAGGGTTTCGGGGGGCAGGCTCTGGCCTGGTGCCACTTACCTAAAGCGGTTCTGGGGAGGCAGCAGTGCCGCTCTGGGAAGCGGCCGGAACCACGTCCCTGCACGGCCCCTGGGGGAGGGCGTGGCACAGGGCTCTGAGCGCTGCCTTTGCCACGCCTCCAGGTACCTCCCCCAAAGCTCCCATTGGCCACGGTTCACCGTTCCCAGCCACGGTTCACCGTTCCCAGCCAGTTGGAGCTGCGGGGGGCGGTGCCTGGAGGCAAGGGCAATGCACAGAGCCCTCTGCACCCCCCACCCCCAGGAACGTGGTGCCGGCCGCTTCTGAGTGGCAATCCCGTGGGCCGGATCCAAAGTCCTGAGGGGCCGGATCTGGCCCACAGGCCATAGTTTGCCCACCCCTGCTTTAGTGCTATCCAAAAAGTCACTAATCTCGTTCTCACTGTACCCCCCTTCCTATGTAGCTGACAGACTGGGACATCTGGAACCAGTGAGAAGTCAGAGATCATCATTGTCCTCTTCATCTCCCTCAGACTCAGCCAGCTCAGAAGAACATTGAGCCACCACTGTAACATTCTTATCATTCATGCAGAAGAGAGATTCAGTGGGGGTAGCTGGCATATCTGTTGCCCCAAGAGCGGTAGGCAGTGCATGGGCAGGAACCCCTCAAATGACCAGGGTCACCAGACTAGAAACATTTCATGTTTTCAGTGGTATCAAATATTGTATAATCTATGTGGTGCATTAAAACCAGGTTCGAGAGCTGTTCCAGCTTATTTAGAACCACATAAAACTGGTGGCAGAATGACACAACATGCCCCACATCTGGGTTCTTGCAGCGTAACAGAATCATCCTAACTGCAGAAACTATCTTCCCATAGTGGGAGAGAGCAGATACCAATGTCTTGTTGTGAAGGAAGGGGGGACACTGGAAAAAACTACTTTATTAGCAGGAGTAAACAAGGGAAATACTTGAACAAAAGACTCCTTGACCCAGAGTCCCTACTGTACCAAACGATTCACAAACTGCTCCTGAACCAGGAAAGTCACTATAGATTTGCTCATTCAAGAGGCAGATTTTATATTAGCACAGCAAATAACCTTACCGACGCTCAGCACCACATCCTCTGCAGTGCAGGAGACAGCAGGCACACCCCGAAAACCATGCTTGCAGGTCAAACCACTAAACTCATCTGAAATGAACCCCATGGAGAAGACCACCCACCCACCCCAAGGGAAAAAAAGGAAGAACCAACAACACCCCTGAAACAAAGAAACAGAAAGTAACCAAACAGACTAACAGAAATCCAGCTAAAGCACATAACAGACACAGCCTCACTTCTAGAAGCTCCCACAATCCCCAGACAAAGAGCGAGAGAGGTTTTCTAGGTGTGACTATAACTTTAATTTATATATATGAGTTTTTTTAGGGGACCAAATCTTCAGCATGTTTACAAAATGATGCTGACTAGTTGCAGAAATTAAAAATCTGCACAGCAGAAGCACCTATCTTTGTCCTGTATTTATTGTTCACAGTGTCACTATCTCCTTGCAGGGCTGGGTTCAGTCTGGGAGGAACTCTGCTCTGGACATTGTTTTCAGGGAGCCCACCCCTGGCAAACATGGACAGGTCACATGGACAGGTCCCGGCTTTGCCCGTGTCCTGAATGGCGCCGGATTAAGGTTTACTATCAGCAACATTCCCTTTGCAATGGACTTTGATATCGCTCTTCGTTATGAACCTCAGGTATTTGAATTCAGACTTTTAATTCACCATTAACACTTTCCTAAGAGATGCTGTTCCAGAGCAGGGTCTCTTTCACTTTTAGTAGTAATATGACAAATGAACAAGAGCTTTGGACTGACACATCTGTTTTCAGATGGGGCTGATTTGTACAAAGGTTTGGAGCAAAACTATCAGCTTTATCCTATCATATTTTTGTCCCATAAATAGAAGATATAGGGCCCAAAACCTGCCAGGTGCTTCACAGTGGCCTGTAAGGAGGAAGTAATTATGCATCAACAGGCTCTGATAACCAACCTAGCACTAGGACAAGGGTCTGGCTACCGGACCCACTCGTGTGCCACAGCTGGCTAGTGCGTATGCTCCCACAGGCAGCACATGCTAGCTAGGAGCACACTCTGTCCTTCTGAGAGGGCAGCAATGGGTTTCTCCCCACCCCCTCCACCACCACACACACACGTGTTCCCTGGTCACCTTGAGCCAGTCTGCCTTGTACCCAAGCAGGATTGTGCTGCTTTCTGAAAGCTGGTACCATTCTACTTTGCCCCCTCTCCCCAGCCTTGCTGATCCATGCAGGGCAAGATTTACCCCATAGTGCGACTTCTGAAGCATCTTTAATGATAAGGTGGTTTGAGGAAATAAGAGATTTCCTCCTCTTAAGCTTAATGTTCAAAAAATCCAATATTGTCATTTTAAACTAAAAAGAAAAGAAATATGGCCTTTTCATCTTTTTCAAGGGAGCAGTAACATGCACCCCACACAGCAATGCAAGTAGGACGGTCCGGTCCACTGTACCAGCAAGGTATTTATAGCCAGTACGGTGTACCGGAAAGACACAGGAGGAGCTGGTGGCCCCACACCAGCAGCTTCTGTGGCACAGCTGTCCCACCCACAGCCCCACCCTTTGGCCTTCAACGGAGCTGCGTCTCCTCTGTCTGTACAGCAGCAGCCCCGCCGGAGGACAGGGCTGGGGGGCCACAGCTGGTACGGCTGCAGGAGGAGCTGCCAACGTTCTGCTCCTTTCCCTGCTGGAAGGGGCAATGGGGAAAGGAGCAGAACACTGGCAGCTCCATCCCTGTCCTCCGGCAGGGCTGCTGCTGCTGTATAGACAGAGGAGATGCAGCTCTGTGGAAGGGCAGGGAGTGGGGCTGGGGGATCTGCTCCTTTCCCCACTGCGGTTCCCAGGAGAGCCCTGAACCACAGGGCTCTTCTGGGAACCACAGTGAGGAAAGAAACAGAACCCCCAGGGCTCTCCCGGGAACCGCAACGGGGAAAGGAGCAGAATGTGGGGCCTCCGGGCAGCCCCACGCAGGCAGCTCCTCTGGCACAGCTGTACCACTGCCAGCCCCACCCCCCAAGCCCTGTCCTCCGGTGGGGCTGCTGCTGTACAGACGGAGGAGACACAGCTGCCTGGAAGGTAGGGTTGCCAACTTTCTAATTCCAGAAAACCGAACACCCTTGCCCCGCCCTCTGTCCCGCCCACTTCCCCGCCCTTCCCTGAGGCCCCACCCCTACCGCACCCTTCCCAAGTCCCTGCCCGCTGCTCATTCCATCACTCCATGAGGGGGATGGTGGTGTGGGGGCTTGGGGAGGGAGGCAGTGAGGGGGATGGAGGTGCAGGGGGTGGGACGGGGAGGGGTGCAGGGCTCGGGGGGAGGAGTTGCCTAGAGTCCGGGGCTGCTGGGGCCAGTGGCGGACTCAGGGGTGGCGCTGCTGGGGCAGAGGTGGTGTTGTTGGGCCGGGCCTTCTCCCGACTCCCCAAGCTGGCTGGGCCGGGCTGGGTGCTGGGTTTGTCTCGTTCTCCTCCCCTCTCCTCCAGCAGCCCCATTCCCAGTGCTCGGAGATGGGGATACATACCTTGAACTCCTGGGTGCCAGCGATGGGGCAACAGACTGGTTCACCGCAGGGCACACGCCAGAGCTCAAGCCCAGCCACAGGAGAAGCATGAGAAGGAGAAGAGGGCTGGCAGCAGTGGGAGAGGTGTGCGCCATGACCCCTCAACAGCCGCTTGCTGAGTGCTGGCAAGTCGAGCTAGTTCGTCCCCTGCCCTGACCCGGCCAATGGGAGTTGTGCCTGCAGGCGGAGGGCGGGGCAGCACGCGGACCCCCCTGGCCACCCCTAAGCCTAGGAGCCGGACATGCTGGCTTCTTCCCAGGAGCCACATAGCGCAGAGGCTAGCAGGGAGCCTGCCAGCCCCACTGCGCAGCGCTGCCAACCGGACAGTCAATGGCCTGGTCAGCAGTGCTGATTGGAACTGCCAGGATCCCTTTTCAACCACGTGTTCCAGTTGAAAAACAGGTACATGGTCATCCTAGTGGAAGGACAAGGGGCGGGGCTGGGGGCTGTAGAACTGTGCTGGGGGAGCTGCTGGCGTGCGGCTGCCCAGCGGCCCCATGTTCTTCTCCTTTCCCCACTGCGGTTCCGAAGTCTCCAGCGCAGCAGAAAGAGGACAGAGCTCCGCCCCCGCCCAGGTAACGTGGGATGGATCAAGGGGAGGGAACGGGGAGAGCGTGGGGGCCCTGGACTGGGGGTGGGGCAGGGAAGAGTCACATGGAGGGTCACGTGGGGAGGTCACATGCCCCCTCCCCCTTAACTGATGCCCCCCCCATACCAGTAAGAAATGGATTCTACTTGCACCACTGACCCGACATGATCCCCCTGCACCACATACCATTGTCATTCATAAAATAAAACAGAACCAGAACTGGGGAATATTTTCTGGGCAGCCTCACCCTCCAGAATTCCTGATCTGTGTCCCCTGATTTGACTTCATCTTGTGCCTATATATTTGACACATGAAAAATGCATAATCATTTTAGATATGATTAAACAGTTGGCAATTATTCCTATAAACCACATATGTGGTCTACATGGCCCAGTAGAACATCCCTTTTTCCTTCACTTCTCAGATATTTACAGTAACAACACCATTCAGGTTATCAGTTATGACTGTTATACTTTAGACAGTTTACTAATCTATGTAAAGGTCCACTCCTGTCATTCTGAGTCAGGCAAAACTCCCATTGATTTAGAGTGCAAGAATCAGCTCTGAATGAATCTGTGATTTTGAATTGTGCTGCTATGATATAAATTTTTCCAGGTAAAGATTTAGGCAATACATTTAGAATTTTAAGAATCTCATTACAAAGTTATTTCAGTTCATTTTTACTTACTAGCAATTTGAGCAAAGTTATGTGCTGAATACTGTATTATAACCTCTTGGGACATATCCTTAACTGGTGTAAATGGGCACAGCTCCACTGACTTTGTTGGAACGATACCCATTTACATCAGTTCAAGATCTGACCCTCCATTTCGAACTTATTTGGATTATACTAACCATTGTTTTTCTCCTGCACTTTTCAGTAAAGAACATTCTAAAAAACATCATGTAATGAACAAAAGGGAACTTGGTGGTTATTACTGCAATATGTTATAATTTAGTTTGGCTCTCAGTAACATTGGCAGGTTGATGTGCATGTGAGAGAGAATTTTTCGGGTATTTTTTGAAAACAATCACAACTTTCTTCCCAAATGTGTAGTCTTTAGAAGACTGGATAGGAAGTATTGCAGTCAACCCCTCTGGTGCTTTGACAAGTGATCGCTGCAGAAACAAGGCACTTCTGCAAGAGCCACACACATTGGCTCTGCCAGCTACAAAGAGGTCAGGATGTTGTTACCTTCTTTACAACTCTAAATATTCAGTGTTCAATGCTCTTCTCGAAGGTGTTTTGTAGCAAAGGGACAAATGCATGGGAAAGTGAGAATATGAATGGAACATACTCAGAATTAGAACAGGGCTTGTGGCCTTTCGCATTGCTGCTACACCAAAGAACCGGGCAGCAGTAGGATGCAATCTGAGGGCCTGATGCAGCAGTCCTGATTTAGGCAAAACTCCACATAAGTCAAAGGTTTGCCTGAGTAAGGAATGCAGGCCCAGCTCCTGACAGCAACCCTTTTGGCTACTGGACCAATAACTCGACACAATGTTGGTCATTAGAACCTACCTCATTAAAGAGATGAAATATTGGCCAAGAGACCCCAAGGATGTCCCTGGCTTCGCCTATTTTCAGAACTGCCTTAAAGTTTTTAACTTGCACTTCCATAGCTAAAAGAAGGAAACAGCTTCAGTTTAATGTCTCAGCCAAAGAATGGTAGGAAGTGCACAAATGTGAATAACGAGTTACAGACTCCACAAATATCCTCAGAATGACCAGGTGGACATTGCTCATGACAGATCCAGGACTGGGATACTAGCAAGAAATAGAATGTTTTTAAAAGTTCATCATCTTAAAAATCACTCTACAGTGATCATTACAGTGAACGAATGGTTGCCACTTATTTCAATGAAATTAAGCCATCAAATGGATTATTTATTATTTATATTATTGTCACACATAGGAGCCCCAGTCAATTGCACCCTCCTCCATCTCAAACTCCCACACAGGATGTAGTCCCTCCCGATCATGTGTGTGTAACTCCTGTTGCGGTTTAATGACAAGACAGCACAAAGCTTTAAGCAAGCAAGCAAGCTGGTTTGCCAACGGACTGGTCCTGTTAGCTTTTTATTTATTTATTTATTTATTGTGCATTATATTTTTTAATAGATAAAAGGAATATACTGGTTTTGTTTAATATTTTTGTTTACTAATTTTTATTTATTGCATTTTTTGCTTTTGGGCCTTGAGCCCAGGTTTGGGAGGCTTTCCACGGTTCATGTTATTTGGGCAAGATTTCCAGGTTCATGCCCTTGAGAGGAGCTGTGTGTGCACTGCTCCTACACAACACTCCGGGTGTGCCCTGAATGTTGCCAGTGCATGAACCTTGTATGAATCCTACAAACTCCCATTGATAATAGGGCATGTGAACACAGAAGACTTATCCAAATCTTTATTTACATCCTTTATATATTTTCTTAAGCAAATACTTTATACCTATTAACTCTCTGATAAAGGAATATTGACTCCTATATTCATTCCTTCTAAACAGAGTTGCACTTCTACATACTCCTTTCTGCTTAGACCCAGGAGTAGAGTATTTTGTAGATGTTTATTTATCGCAGCCTTCTGCCTCTGATCCAAAGACTATATCATACATCTTGATTGATTCAGTAAGTAATCCTGTTACATATTTCTTTTTAATAATATTTATCCCTGTTTCACGCTCCTTGACAGAGGCATATTCAAAAATATTTTGTGAACAGACTTTAGAACTCTTATTTTAACCATTTAAAATAAAATTTTATCCAAAAAAATCAGAAAAGCATGCCTGTGGTTACACCAATTTGTACTGGGTGTACATATTTTCATGTTCAAATACAGATTTGTATTTGTGTACTAAGTTCTGTGTCTGAATATTATAACTGTGTGTCCAGTCACAGTATTTGCACACGTTACTAGCCAGTTGGTTGTATAATTGATCATTTGTTCGTTTACTGATGATGTGCAATCATTAGTAGGGTAAATGCACACAGGCCTTTGGGCACAGCTTCTCTACAAAATCTAAGCTAATATGTGTGATCCTCATGGAAAATCTTGGATATATGTAGAGATGGATCCTGGAGTTTGGATCTAAATCTAGATCTGAATTTTCCCAGAAGTGTTCATATTTGAGTTTTGGAATGGTTCATTGCAGAGCTGGGAGTCACACTTGAAATTCATATCCAAACATTTCCCAAGTTTAAAGGAAGTTTTGGAGGGGGATATTTGGTTTGTGCTCATTTCCAGATAAAATTTTAAAATAGTTTAACATCAGTTTCTCTGGTAATCTTCGTAAAACTGAGTTTGATGGGCGGGGGAAGGGGGGAGAGTGAACAAGTTTGGACTTCAATTCTTCAAATTACTTTTCTCTCTCTCAAGAATGCATGTAAAAATCGTGGCCAAATTCTGCCTGTAGATTCACAAATGCAGCTGCTGCTGACTTCATCAGCAGTTCTGTACATACATCATTCTGAGGACGTACCATAATTTGGTTTTCTATATATATAATGCAGACTCATTTATCTCAAAATCTAGGGCAACACCCAAAACCTTAGAATAAATGGGGATTTGGGTGATGGAACAGTAAGATGGAAGGTCTAGAAATGGCTGAGCTCAGGGTTTCCAACCGTGAAGCGCAGAGTTGAAGTAGCAGAGTTTGGTAAACTACAGTTTTCTGAACGCCCTTTCCTTTCTTTGTCAACTCCAAAGCTTGGACTTATTCCCAGAATCAGTTCTGCGGAGAACCTGTGCAGTCAAAAAGATCTAGATGAGTACCAGCAGTATCAATGTGTCGAAATTGCTTCAGAAGTTGGACCTCATATTCTACCTGAAGTATGTGCAAGGCTCACAGTTAGCATGTCTGCTCGTATTCACAATGGAGCAGTTCGTAAGTATCTGTACTAACAGCATGGTATAGACACTTCCACTGAAGGCTCACTTTACATCAGTGGTTCTCAAACTTTTGTATTGGTGGCCCCTTTCACACAGAAAGACTCTGAGTGCGACCCACCTTATAAATTAAAAACAATTTTTTTTAATATTTAACACCATTATAAATGCTGGAGGCGAAGTGTGGTTTGAGTGTGGAGGCTGACAGCTTGCAACCCGCCCCCATGTAATAACCACCCAATCCCTTGTGGGGTCACGACACCTAGTTTGAGAACCCCTGCTTTACATGCTCTTGATAGAATATTGTTATAGGTGCACTATAACTGCGTAGATATAAATAGTTAATAAATACAGTGCCAATAGATGGCACTCCAGAGCATGTTGCATAGTTTCCTGGATTTTGTAGGATTAATAAAACTTGTCGTGCACTTCAAATGGCTTCCTCTGGCAGCTGTTTGCATCAGCACTGTTTGTTTGCATGATCAGAGCCTAGGATTGGTGCTGGAAAAACATAGCACGACTGCCATCCTTTCACCCATACTGCCCTGTCCTACTGTGGCAGGAGCCAAAAGACTCAGAGAAATTTGAGCTGAAACAGTGATTCCTAATCTGGTGGCTGCTAGCAAGTGCTGCAAAAATACCCACAAGTCATACTTAACCTGGCTTGCTCAGTATGCTGAAAAATATTGTGTGTCCTTCAAACAAATGTCTTATTGCTTAGAATGAGCAACCCAGTTCAGATAAAATAGGCTCAAAATATGACCCTTTCTTCAATCTAAACCAGAAAGTATTTCTGCCATTTGAAAAATTCATTGCCACTCTGTGAGTGGCTGTGCACATGCATTTGTGCATGCGTATCTGTGAAAGAAAGCAAGAGATTAATTCTCACACATAGAGCTAGTTGCATAATGGGGAAAACATTCACAAGTAATTTGTACACAACTGACAGAAAAAAAAATCATCAAATAAATTATCTGCTACATATTATTCCACCATCTATAGTGCAGGTTAAATTATGAGGGAAAAATCGTTGCATCCCATAAAATAAGCATTGCAGCTAGGGCCTACAAATGCTATTATGGCTAACAAAAATGTGAACGTTCATCCGGTACATTACTTGCAACAAATAATTCAATCATGTCTAATTATACAACTCTTCTCTTCCTGGTGGTAACCAGGACAGAAAGCAGAATTACCACAAGTGACGTAATTATCAAGGTATTTCCATTTTTTATTTTTTTGCTGAAACATGATGATTTGTGATTTGCTCTTACCACCTCCATTAGTTGATGATGTCTGTAAGTGGATTTGTGAGCAGGTTCAAAGTCCAAACATTAGCAAACCTCTCTTCAAAAGTATTAGCTAGAGCTAGACCTTAACCAAACACCTCAGACTTTGAGCATATTTATATCTGGATCCAAATTTGGCAACATCCTGAACTTTACAGATCCAGATTAGAACTTTAAGGCTCATGTTGATGACTGGTCAAATAGTTCAAAGCACATAATTTGGTGGCAGATAAACCCCTGGTTCTCAGGACTCAGACTCTGCTTTGTTCTCTTAGCACATCTCTGGTAACTCTAAGTATAAAACCTGCTAAGGAGGGGAAAAGCATGAAAATAGTTAACTTCATTTTTCATTATATTTTTTTTTTATATAGCGTGTGTATGACTTTTTCTTGCCAACAGCATGCAAGTGCCATCCACATGGGTCCCTGAGCTCCAGCTGCAGTCAACTTGGAGGCCAGTGTCAATGTAAACCTAATGTTGCGGGCCGCTGTTGTGACAGATGTTCTGCAGGAAGTTTTGGTTTTGGTTTCCATGGATGTTACTGTAAGTAGTAAACAGTGAACATTAAACAGTGGTTCATATAAAAGCAAACTGAATCTTTACCCATTCCTCCAAGTGAACCTCATTTGAGATTCAAAGAGCACAATTAGCTTTCCTCCCAACCCCCACTTCCATATGACTCTGCGCTTCCTGGCTCCCACTGGCAATGGAAATGGAAGTGCTGAAAAAAGAATTGCTCTGATGGTAATTCCAGCCTGATTGGAAACAGACAATTCCAGAAGGCTTATTAGAAGGCTCTTCTGGTGTGATTCACAACCCACTTGTGCAGGCCAAAGAGGTTCAGATAAGCTAATGCACACCAACTTTCTGGGATTTCCAACCACTGATGTGCATGAACCTACAGTGATAAAATCAAAAATGTTACGCCTACAGCCCCTGCTGCACATCTAAGTGAAGCCACATCTCAGTCTTATGGCCTCAGATGGTGACCAGTTTCAGGAAAATACATTTAGAATTTAACTGATCCTTAACATGGCATCTGCTTTTTCTTGTGTTTATCTAGCATGTGAGTGCCATCCTCAAGGCTCAGTGAGCACTATGTGTGATCAGCTGACAGGACAGTGTTCATGCCGCCGAGAGGTTGATGGTCGATGCTGCAATCGGTGCCTGGCTGGGTATTTTGGGTTTCCCAACTGTCGTCCGTGTCCATGTAATGGCTACACAGAGCTTTGTGACCCAGTGACTGGTGCATGTCTTAGCTGCAGTGGGTTTACAGCTGGAAGTAGGTGTGAAAGGTATGCAAGGGCTGTCATCTAGAAAGTGTCTGAATGGTAGTGGATAGTTTGATATGCATCTCTGGGTGTGAGGCAGTGCCATGTCAAACCTTCAGAGCTGGGTAGCCAGAGAGTTGCAGTTGCTGGCCGAGGGCCCAGCTCTGAAGGCAGCAGCGGAAAAGTAAGGGTGGCAATACCATACCATGTCATGGTGCTGCTGGCGTCAATGCTGCCTTCAGAGCTGGCCTCTCATCCAGCAGCCACCGCCCTCCGGCAGTCCAGCTCTGAAGGCAGCGCTGCCGTCAGCAGCAGCCCAGAAGTAAGGGTGGCAATACTGCAACCCTCCTGCAATAACCTTGCGATTCCCGCACAACCTTCTTTTGGGTCAGGACCCCTACAGTTACAACACTGTGAAATTTCAGATTTAAATATCTGAAATCATGAAATTTAAAATTTTAAAAATCCAATGACCATGAAATTGACCAAAATGAACCGTGAATTTGGTAGGGCCCTACCTATGAGGTTCTGTGTGCTACCTGCAGGGACCTGAGCATCTTTACTCCACTGAATTCAAGGGACCTCTAGAGACCGCAGCACCTGGTAGGAGGCATTCAGCACCTCACAGAATTGACCCCTCAGTCAATGATGCATGTGAAAGGTCCTGCATATATCTTAGAATTGTGAATCTTACCAATTATTAAAGGAAATTTTCCAAAACAATAATAATTCTCAATACTTGTTCTCTTACTTTGTGTTTGCAATAATCTTTGAGGCGCCTAAATGAACAGTTCTCTGTCTACTGGTTTATAGCTTTTCCATATGAATGACAAATTATTTCCCCCATATGTTTCTAATGGGGCTGGAAATCGTTCTTCTTTTTGTCTGTTCTTGCAGCAACAGAAGTGATGTCAGTACAGCTTTGGTACAGTAATAGGGCTGGATGGCTGATTAGTTTAGTTTGGCTGAGTCATCTCCTCTCATTCAGTTTAAGGAGAACTTCCTTTTGCATTCTATGGGGAGTTCTTCTAGAAAATGGTTTAGACAATATGAACCTTAGGCTATGTTTTGAGTTCTGCTGGCCGACTAGCTGTCTTAGAAGTAGTAGAGCAAAAATATGGTGGGTCCTTTATAAATAACAGTTACTCAATGCATCAGAGATCGTGTGGGAAATTTAAAATACATACATTTAGAAAATTTTACATTACCAATTAGATTAAAAGGGTCTCTGAGGAGGTGGATGATTGAGCCAGAACTATTTGGCAATGCCCCTTGAACATAAAATGAATAATTTGCTCCACGTTTGGGGAATACAGCAGTGTCTCTAATTCCTTTAATCTCTTCAAGCCTGGACACTTCTGTACCAAATAATGGGAGTGGCATTATATTAAGTGCTGTCATATTTTAAAACATGGACTTGAATGAACCAAGCTATTGGCATGGACTGAGAGGTATATCTGTCACGAGGATAGTTTAACGTGTCTCTGTGGTGACTGTTTTGACAGGTGTGTTGATGGTTATTATGGAAATCCTCTCACAAGAGAGCCTTGTCGCCCATGTATGTGTCCAGAGACCCCTGAAAGCAATAGATATTTTGCACATTCCTGTTACCAGGATCCTCACACTTTGCAATTAGTCTGCAATTGTCATGAGGGCTACTCAGGTATGAAACATATTGTTTAATTTTCAGCATATTACAGTTCTTAAGGGAAGATTGAAAAATTACAACTAATTCCTACCCATCTGCTCAGTGACAGAGTGGAATAATGAAAATAAGGTACATAAATAAGGCTAGTGTCTGGTTTATTGGGACAAAGGGGGAAATCATGTAGTAGCTGATCGTCCAGCGAAAGCAACAGTACTACAAAATTAACGTTCCAACAAGGAACTAAGGAAACCAGAAGAAACCCAAGAAAACTGGACTCAGTGAAGCAAATTAATCTATTTTTACTTTCACTTATTACTGATTAAACCTGTTGTCTGTCCTTCTATTAACTCCTTATGCATTAAAGCTCAGATTTGAGAAAGTGTGCTCCAAGATCGGCCGCTCAATCTGAGACTCTTAGGGCAGATCCTCAACTCGTGTAAATTGTCATAGCTCCATTGAAGTCAATAGAGCTACCATAGTTTATACTACCTGAGGATCTACCCCTTCAGACCCCATTTTCAGTGGTGCTGCCCAATGGGAGTTGCAGGTGCTCATCCTCTCGGAACTAAACAAGCCCTGGATACCCAAAAACTGAGGCACCCAAAGACTAAGTAGTGAACTGTTTTGAAAATGTTGGTTTAAAATGCTGCCCCATAAGAGAAAAGCTCTTTATACGTGAGTTTTGATCTGATCTCTCAATCACTGCAGAGTTTTTTCTTACTTCGAACTATTGTTTTGCAACTGGGTGGTTTTGTTCTGGGTTATTTTACATGTTGCTGTTTTGGTGGCAACTTGACTCTATTTCTTAGTGTCAAATTAGTCTTAATCTCCAGGGGGGAAATGAAAGTGCTTTTCCACTGCTTTGTCCATCAGAATGAAACCAGCTTATTTTTGTGAGATAGAAAAAATTACCTTAAATGAACGCTTAAAACAGAAAATAAAGTTAGCTGGTGTTTCTATCCAAAGATCCTCAGGAAAAACATAGTTGATACTTTTTCTTTCACCAGCTATTCCTAAAGGAGAAGCAGTCAGGTAGAAATGGCAGTGCTAGCTTTATTTCCTATTTGTAGCATGTATTTAAGACAAAACCTTTTGTTCTCAAAATATGCTGCCAACTTCCGACATAGTATCCACCTTTACTTAGTCAAAACTAAATAGCAAGACATGCAAACATTGTGTCAAATTCCATAATCTTTATTCAGGCCAAATGCCCTTTGCAGGCCTGATTAAACCCTGAAGGATTGTACTTGTTCTGACCAGTACTTATCCAGGGGACTTCTGCCATGAATAATTACTGCGGATCTGGTCGTACCTCAAAGATCTGCACTCAGTGAGAGATCTCCACAGTTAGTCACCTGTCTGGCAATATCCCACTTCCTAAGAGCCTGTGAAAGGCTCTGGAGACTGTTATGGACCAGGACCAGGGAGCGGACAGGTGTTGGTTGGGACTGAGCCAGCCAGAGGTGAAGTGGAGTCACACTGGCCCCCAACCAGCCCATTAAGATTTCTGAGATAAAGTAATGTAGCCTCTTGGGCAGCTGCAAGTAGGAGGGGCCCTGGAACTCCATTGCAGCTGTAATGCCAGGGTGAGGAGGCCCAGAGCCAATAAAGAAACAGAGCCTATATGAGGATGGCCCTGGCTAAGTCACTCAGGAGCTGGAAGGATCATGGGGATCTGTTGGGTTCTGGGACAGATCTGTGGCTCATGCCATGAGTGTGGAAACCCCCTAGCTTCCCATTGGGTGTTTGGGGGGAAATCTCCTCAAAAAGATTCCTTCAGAATTTTCCAACTCCTAAAACCACTCTCGCAGGGATTTCCTTGGTAAGAGATGTTGTGGGGGAGGAGGGAGGGAAAGGGCTGCACATTTCCAGCCTCTGGCCAATGTGGTACATATAATCTTAACCTACTGTACAACTAAAATGCAACAATGTCCAACTGGATGATATAAGGTTACTTGGGAAACTTGCATCTAAATCTAGGTTATCACAGGCGGTAGGAATTGTCAAACAGTTTTGTCAAAAAATGATTTCACTTGTGTTCCTAGCACTCAGCAATTGATTTTACCTTCCTTTCTGGCAGGCAATCGGTGTGATGAGTGCTCCAGTGGGTTCTATGGGAATCCAGGAAGACCAGGGGCTCAGTGTTTGCCATGTTCCTGCAATAATAATATCGATGTGATAGATCCAGGATCCTGTAACAAGGTTACAGGAGAATGCTTAAAATGTTTATACAACACACATGGACCAAACTGCCAGTTCTGCAAACCAGGTTACTTTGGGTCAGCACTTCTTCAGAACTGCAGAAGTAAGTAAACAATTCAATTGCAAGTAGATATTATCACCAAGAACTAAGATCTGCCTTAAACAAATCATGGTGCACAGAGGGGTTGGTTTTTACAGGGCTAATAAGACACATGATGGAAACTGGACAATTTATGTAATACTATCTTCAAAGTGCTGAACAAAGACTCATTAATTATGCCTGCACTGCCAGTTAAATTGCCATTCCTAGTCATTCTTCAAGAATTCCTCCCAGGGTATATGGCTCATGTGAGAGAGTCCACTATGAAATGAGATGCAGTACAGTACTATGCTCTAAGAAAAGAAGCAAAAACTTGTTCCCTTCACAGAGAAACAAAAATTAAAGGTATTAAAATGCATTTTTAACATTCTCTTATTTTACCCAATATAATAACTGGCATTCTCTTTCCAGGGTGTACTTGCAATTTTTCAGGTGTGAACCCAGCAATATGTCCACCTGGAAATGGAGTTTGCCTGTGCAACCGAATGACTGGAGTATGCCCTTGCTTACCTAATGTAATAGGTTCTACCTGTGACCAGTGTGCTTCTGGCTACTGGAACATGTCTAATGGAATAGGATGTCAGTTCTGTGACTGTAACCCAAGAACCTCTCAAAGTAACCAGTGCAATCAGGCAAGATAACGACTCTGCTAGATGGGAGATGTAATGTTTGAAGTTACAGGGACATTTTGAAAGAATCTCTCATAAATTATCAAAATCTTTTGTTTTTCTCATTGTTAGTAACAATTTCTTAGAAGTTTGAAGCTGTCACAAATTGATTTATCTTTTTTTTTTGTTTGGGTGCATCATACAATACATGCTGTTTTGTTATGGAGGGTTTGCTCATGAACAATGAGCTCTTTGCATTCATGTATTTTCTTGAAATGGAGCACTGAAGCATTTTGTGTGGAAATGGCACACACAGATTATACACCTTTATAATAAGGGGGAAGGGGGAAGAATTAGTCAAGTGTGTAAGGGGAAAGAATTAGTCAAATTTTGAACCCAACAGGCAACCTCGACCGTGTCCTTTTAAGTATTTGTTTGCACGTGGTAGTAACTGAAGTCATGTTGTAGCCACGTTGGTCCCAGGGTATTAGAGAGACAGGCTGGTTGAGGTAATATTTTTGACAGAGGTGTTAATGGGCCACTTCACTTTGAATGGTCTCTCACGATATGTTAACTACTTGTGCTAAACAATCCATTCCACCTCGCATTTTGCATCTGAAGAAGTGGATTTTTACCCATGAAAGCTTATGCCCAAATAAATCTGTTAAGTCTTTAAGGTGCCACTGTACTCCTTCTTGCATTTTGCTGTGACACTGGGAGGACCTTTCCCAGAAGCTGGTCCAATAAAAGATATTGCCTCACTCACCTTGTCTCTCAAACTGAAGTCATGTCATTGGTTTATATCTTATCATGAAATGAGTTGTGTTTTATCATATTTAATCTATATGTACTTCATAGGGCTCAGGGGAGTCTGGAAAAATCCAAAGTTTTTCTAAGGCTGAATCTTTGGTTGAAATTCTGATCCCCCCTTTGAAATCAGTAGGAGTTTGGCCACTGACTTCCACGGCAATGGGATCTTATCCCATAGTTCTAACAAAAAGAATTTCAGATTTATTTTATGAGTGTTTTCTGTTTGTTTGTTCTTTAGTTTAATTGTTGGAATTGTAATTTTTCCTAGTCAAATTAGATCTTAACCTTTCAAAAGTTAGTACAGATTTCACCAGTTAATTTCACCAGGTTAATTTTATTGTTTTAATTGTTTTAATTCCAAAATATGTTTTCTGGGACAATTTGCATAGTGTAACCTTGAGATTCTAAGTTACAGTTCATGTATCCCGAAACTGGGATCTAAAGATCAGTAGTTTAGCCTGGAAGGAATAAGCATTTGATGAAGCAAATTTTCTATATACAACAGAAAAACCCTGCCTTAGATGAGCTGAAAATAGCCAGGGGATAGCTGAGTTTAGGAGCGTCTACCATTTATCTTCTCAGAGGTCAATAATGAGGTCTGGAACATGTGAAATCCTTCATCTCAGTAAACTAAGGGCATTTCCATGCACCCATTTTGCTTTCACTTCCATCTGTGTGATTTCCCAACTTTTAATCATATGTCACTAAGCAGCTGGAGCATGGTAATATTTTTTGGGAGGTTTGAGCCAATCCTGTAACTCATTCTGTTTTTTAAAAAAGCATGAGAACAATCCCACTACATCCTTTGTGCAGCTGTATGTCATAAATCACAGAGGAAAAAAATGTATCTATTGAATTAAATGTTTATTCAGTTGGCTCGTGCTATTTCTTCCAAATCATATTCCTGAGACAAGGGGGGGTGAGATAATATCTTTTATTGGACCAGCTTCTGTTTACCACACTCACTTTGTGTCTCGAATATCCTGGGACCGACACAGCTACAGCAACACTGCATACATAATCATATTGCTGGCAGTTGTTTACTGAAGGCTGTCTTTGCAGGTCACAGGCCAATGTCCATGCAAACTAGGCTACAGTGGAAGACATTGTGATGAATGTGAGGAAAATTACTTTGGCGATCCACGGATGCATTGTATTCGTAAGTATTATTAGGGGGGATGTACTGTATCAGAAATCACAATATTTTCTGTAAATGTTAGACCTTCATCTGAATATAATAGACAAGACATACAAATAGAGAAATAGTTTTGATTTAGCTTTTTTTCTGTAATATGGATTAAAAACCATTACATAATATTTACTATGTTTGTCACCTGTAAGGTTATCATAGAATCATGGAAATTAGAGTTAGAAAAGACCTGTTAGATCACCAAGTCCATGTCTTTGCAACTCCAGCATTGTTCTCTATGGTACATTTTACAGCATTTGATTAGTCTAGTTTAAATGACCCATGAGATGTGGCATTTAGCCGTTCTCTAAGGAGATTATTGCCCAGCCTGACAGATCTCACTGTTAGATAATAATTGTATATAATTGTGCATAAAAGAAACCTGTCGTACAATGGTTCGTAAAATTTTTCCCACTATAAACCCATCTTAGTGAATTATTTCTGTCCAGGATCCCAGACAGCATGGAGGACACAATTTTGTAGAGCAAAATGGCGTCCTCCATGCATTGTGACCTCACACACTGTACATGTGAGGTCATACTGTGAGGAGCAAAATGGTGTCCTCTACACAGTAGGGGTTGCCACAACCCCATCCGCTGATGATGCAACCCCATTGGAGTCACGACCCACAGTTTGGGAACCACTGGTATAGCAATTATTTGTATAAAAACTGTGTTTTGCTTATTGTAATCAACATGGCAATAGTGTTTAGGACTAACTCCCTTAGGTGCCTTGAAAATCCTAGCCTAAATGGTCCAATACCAATATGTCAATAAATGGCAAAAAAATGTTTATTTGTATTGAATTGCATTATCTTTCATGTTTTACCCCTATAACTTAACTAACAACTAAAAGAAGCAATGTCATGTTCCTGCCTCCCACTGTAGCATGTACATGTAACCAGGAAGGAACTCGCAAACCCAAGTGCGACAAAGATACTGGAGCTTGCAACTGCCGCATTGGTGTCACTGGAAAGCTCTGTGATCAGTGTGGTCGAGGCTTCAAACAAGAATTTCCCATATGCTCTCGGTGTCACCTTTGTTTTGATCAGTGGGATAATGAAATTACTACCCTATCTCAAACTGTTCAGGGGTTCATGAGATTTGCTGCAAATCTAGAAGATAAAAGAGACACAATGCCCAGCTGTGATATCCGCTTCAAAGGCTTAGAAGATAAGATTTCTGAAATAGAAAGAATTTTAAAAACTCCTGTTCTTTCATTGGAGACATTCTTAAACATCAAGGATTTTCATGACTACATTCGGTAATATTTTTTCGTGTAGAACAAAAGGGCATTATAAATGTCACTGAATTGGAAAAGCAATCTTCCACTCTACTTTAATAGTTGTGCAATGTATTTATAGTTCTGTTTGTGATCACCATGCAGATGCTGGATTGTCAATTAATGATCCTAAATCATCAATAGATTTATTATTGTGTATCCTATTAACAGCTCAAATCCTCAGCTGCATCACAGCATTGTTGGATGCAGTTGAGGAGAGGGAGGGGCCAAGTTGGCTATAAAACACTTTTTCACTTCCCTGAACCCAAGGTCAGCTTCAGGCTGGTCCATCCCACCAGCATAATTTAGAAGAACCGCAGGTCTGCTCTGAACTGTGCCCAGCTGGAGATTCAAGCAGTTCCAAACTTTAGGTGCTCAGAGAAACTGAACTTCCAGCTGACCAAAATCCTTTAAGATGCCCACAAAGACTGCAATAGCCGTAAGAGCCTTTCAGTGGGCAAATACAAGCACCCCAGAGTCCTGGATTGCTTGTGCCTGAGACACCAGGCTTGTCTACACTTACAGCGCTGCAGTGGCACCGCTGCACTGTTGCAGCTGCATCGCTGTAGTACTTAGTGAAGATGCTACCTTCACCAATTGGAGGGCTTCTCCCATCTGCATAGGTACTCCACCTCCCTGAGAGGCAGTAGCTGCGTCGACAGGAGAAGCCCTCCCGTCGACATAGTGCTGTCTACACCAGGAATTAGGTTGATATAACTACGTCGCTCAGGCCCGTGGATTTTCCACACTCTTGGGCAATGTAGTTATACCGACATATGTTTGTAATGTAGACCAGGGCACAGACTTGCACATAATTCAAGTGCATGTATAAATCATGCCTCTGCCGTACACTTTCCCTGAAAAGCAGGGAGGTCTCTATACTCACAAGGGAGTCAGTATCTGAAGCTACATATAATAAATACATAGATTAATAACTGACTAATGTACAAGAGCATCACCGTATCAGGATGTTATGCTAATATATAAGTGAAACTAATGGGGTATTGGTATCACATCAGAATAATGGGAGAGGTGAAGCAATAATGTTGACAATCCAGTCAGAGCAAGGTGAGCACGAAGGGAGGAAAGGCTCCAGTGTAGCACCTCCTAAAACTTACAATTAAAAACACTTCAGAAAGAAGCTCCAGGCTGGGAGGAAGCACTGGAAGAAGGAATGGGGCAGTGACTAAGGCTGGGTCTACACTACAACACAGCAGTGTTGCTATAGCCGTGCCGCTAAAAGTCGTGCAGTGTAGCCGCTGTTTGTCAGCTCTCCTGCTGACAAAATCTTCTACCCCCAATGAGCAGGGTTAGTTTTGCTGGCCGGAGAGCGCTCCTGATGACCAATGCACTGTTCACACCGGTGCTTGAACGACAAACATTTTGTCTTTCAGAGGGGTTAAAAAAACATACACCCCTGAAAGACAAAAATTTTGCCGATAATTGCCAGTGTAGACATAGCCTCAGGACCCATAACAGTCAGGAGATGCATTTGAAAAGACTTTAAGAGGCCTGGATTTAACACCCAGACTTTCAAAAAGCATGTGATTGCAAAACTACAATGGTATGCTGCAAACAGGTATTTGCATGCACAAATAGAGTGGCTGAATGCCTAATTAGCCAATCAGATATGCATTCACCCACTCTGCACATGCAAATTCATATTTGAACATGTGAATCTGGGGGCTTGCCATGCGTTTGGTGTTCAAACATTTTTGCGGGAGCATTGTCTGCATCCTTCACTGGCAATTTTTAACAAAATTCCATGATTTCAAGCATTTGAGGAATGGAAGATTGATAAATCTCCACAGCAGGTTTTATCATGACCAATCTGAGCTTGAAGCACACAGAATGGCATCCTTTCAGAAAGTGTCAATAAAATTGGGAATGTAAATGCTGGCCTTTTTTCACTTAGTCCTCTGACCTTCCTAAATATGATGATGCCACAAGTGAATGTTTCCTTCTGGTCTAGGGTAAACAGTTGTCATCTAAAATAACATGTATCTCACTCCTAGATTAATAATAAATCTTGAATGATTACTGTACAATTGCACTTTGCTCCTGTAGACAAAAAGTTGCACAAATGGACCTATATCGCAATAAAATGGATGAATTTCCCAACCTGAATGGGATCATATATGACATTAGGAAAGAAGCTGACCAGCTATATGAAAGCCTGAAACAGAAAATACATCTATATCACAGTTTGAATAATTTGAGGCACAAAGGTAAGAAGACCAACAGCTAATCAAAATAAGAGAACATTTTTCATGACATTTCACACACAATTTTTCTCCAATTTATTTTGCATGGTTTTAAACTCTCAGATTTCAGCTTTCCATAACATCTCAAGAGTTTAAAAACTGCCATCATTTTTTCACATATCAACTTGCAAATCCACTTCTAGCTCAAAATTCCATGACTTCAAGCATTCAGAATTTAATACAGAAGTACCAGAGCAGCCATGTAAAAAGGCAGAAGAAGGCTTCAAAAGCCCCCTGGTTTATAATGGGTTGGGAGTTAAGAGGACCTGGGTTCTGTTCCCTCTTCTAACATTGACTGGCCTTAGTAATATTTTGTAAAGAGCTCTATAAATGCAAACATTATTTAATTAAGAAGCAGGTCATATCAATAGCATACACTGTGGCCAAAAGGGCTAATGTGATCATTGTATGCATAAAGAAGGGCGTCGCGAGCAGGAAGGTTATACTACCTCTATATTTGGCAATGATGCAACCATTACTGGAATACTGTATCCAGTTCAGGTATCAACAAGTCAAGAAGGATGTTAATAAACTGCAGAGGGTTCAGAGAAGACATGCTGTATAGGGATAGACTCAAGGAGTTTCATCTATTTAGCTTACCAAAAAGAAAGTTAAGGGGTAACTTGAAGTCTAGAAGTACCTACCTGAAGTACAAAAATTTGATAGTGGGTTCTTCAGTCTAGCAGACAAAGGTAAAACAAGATTCAATGGCTGGAAGTTGAATCTATACAAATTCAGATTGGAAATAAGGTGAACATTTTAAACAGTGAAGTTAATTAACCATTGGAACAACTTACCAAGGCTTGTGGTGGTTTTTCTAACCATGGCAATTTTTAAATCAAGATTGGATGTTTTTCTAAAAGATCTGCTCTAGGAAGTATTTTGGGGAAGTTCTATGGCCTGACTTCCCATATAACATAGACTAGATGATCACAGTGATCCCTTTTGGCCTTGGAATCTGAATCTGAATATCCTCACAATATACATCTGGGGAAAACAGAGCTCAGAGTGGTGAAGTGACTTGCTTAACATCACAGAGAATTGCAGTGTTAGAACAAGGTTCCTGTTCACACTGCATTCTTAAGTGAATTATGCTTAATATTAACTCATGCTAAGTAGAATCTCCATCGGCTGGTAGGAGTAGTAGGAATGATATCCTCATAGGCCAGCTTCTACAGAATGAGGCAGAAACACTGAGCAGATGTTAGTCCATCCATTAAGGGCAGTGGAGTACATACAGTACAAACCACCCTACTGATTGATCAAAACAAATAATGCTCAAGACAAGAAAGACCTTGGATTCTGGAAGCCTATGGCTAGAATGTCAAACACCATACAATACAATAAAGAACCTAACTCTTAGTTCTATAATACTGTCAGAAAGATGTAAATTAATTCCAGCCTATAGAATATGTGTACATTCAAAGTGGGCTTGCTGTTGTTGTTGTTTTATTAATGTGCTCAGTGCTTACATGAAGCAAAATACCAGCACTTCTCTAAATTCAAAGTTTCTTGCTGTTTTATTTCAATAAGAATAAAATGGAGCTAAATAAGATTAAAAGAATGAAACAGAGGAAGAAAGATAAAGCTGAAAGAAAGAAGGAAGGAAAGAAAACAACTAATTGTAGATGATCCACTCTGCCACACCCCTTTGTGCCTGACTCCTCCATTCAGGCTAGTGCACTAGTATTTCAGCACAGCATGGTGCTATTCCCACATTGATCACTTCCTGCTCAGATTTTCTCAAAGCAATTCATAAAGCTGGAGAAACCTATTCAAAGCGGGACTAAGAAAGAACTTCTTATGCAAAGTAGTAAGCAGGTCACTGATTTATGTACCTTTGTAGCTTAACCCATTGATGCCGTTTGGTCAGCTTCAGAGGCCTTTTCATACTTTCAACCTTTTGGAGACCAACAGTCAGACATTCATATAAAACACCCATAATTGAGGTCTCTGGTTTATACTACATACGGAGTCATGGCCCTATGCAGCCATTAGCCCTGCCACCAAGTATCTCACAGCTCCAACAATAAGCACTGCCACCAGGCTGCCAGTTCTCTCGTGAGCCTTCCTCCCTGTTCAGTTTGTTTTTTCTTTCCCTGCATCTATCCTCAGTTTGGTGCCAGCACCACGTCAGAGTTGTTTCCCTTTGGTGTGTTGTCGGTCTAGTGAGGTTAGAAAGCCTGAGCCATGGGTGGGGAATGGGACCCCACATGTCTGTCTTTGCATAAGACCCTGAAAAACAGAGCGTCAGTAGTGCATAGATCTCCTCCTAAGTATTTGTTTGGCTAGCAGTCTAGAGCATGTCAATATTATAGTGGTTAATTAGAGTTGCTGGAAAGACACAAACATCAATGTCCTTAAAATGAATATTCACAATTGATGCATACTCATTAAATTAACTTTCCAGCTCCGGCTTTGCAGCTTGATTCAAAACCTGTTGAAGTCAAAAGTTTCATTAACTTCAGTCAGCTTTGGATCAGGCCTCTAGTATCCAGCTGAGGCCTGGTCTACACTAGAAAATTAGGTCAGCATAACTTCCTTCTCAGGAGTGTAAAAAATTCACACCCCTGAGCGGCGTAGTTAAGCCAACCTAAATCCCTGCAGGCTGCACTAGCTTGATGGAAGAATTCTTCCATTGGCCTAGCTACTGCCTCTCAGGGAGGTGGATTATTTACACCAATGGGAGAATCCCTCCCATCAGCGTAGGTAGTATCTATAGCACTACAAAGGTGCGGTTGCAGCAGCGCAGCTATGCAGCTGTAGCTTTTTAAGTGTAGACAAGCCCTGAGTTGGTTACGAAAATAGAAACCTATGATATGCAATGACCTATAAATAATATCTCATTGCAATGAAGCCACTTGAGTTTCTACTCCCTGCACACGCTAACATGGTGGGAGAAAACAGTGCAAGCTGTAGTTTTTATGAAACTTTTACAACTTTTTCTTTACATTTTAAGTTTTGCAAAATGTTTTGAGTTTCAGAAAAATTTTCCTTTAAACTATTGTGTTTCAATACAAATTTGAGAGCTTAAGATAAGGAATCAAGAAAGGTTCTTGCTTGAAAGCATTTCTTCTCTTGTTTATGGGATTAACAGGGGAATAAAAAAAAAATGTAAGAATGCATCAAATCTAAAATCGCATTTTTCCCAAACCACATGAAACCCCAGAAATTTCAATCTCTGTTCTACATTTATGTCCCAATTCAGTAAAGCACCTCTTTAACTTTTAAGTGCTATGATGAATAGGGATAGGATTAAGTGCTTTGCTGAATTGTGATAATAGAAATGACCATTTTTAGGGGTTTTTCAGTTGGCAAAATTAATTCTCCCATCCCAACCTCAAAATAGCAGAACATAAGAACTGCCATACTGTGTCAGACCAGTGGTCCATCTAGCCCAGTATCCTGTCTTTTGACAGTGACTGGTGGCAGAAGTGACTGGATGCTCCATCTAGTCAATAATTCCATCAGCTGACGAGCCCTTGATACAAGTAAATAGCTGTCTGAGTCATTAATCAGAACCCGTTCATACACCGGAATCTTTATTTGTCTGCCCCATATCTTGGACATCCAAAAACGATGTGGGAACCATCCCTGTTGTATCTGTTTTTAGGCTTTCAATAGCTAGAGCTCTAAAATAAAAACTCCATAGCTGGCTGAATAAAGGATTCACAAACCTGACAGAAAATCACAATCCCTGGCTTCCCCAGCTTAATTTCCTTTCTCATGCAGAGTCAAGAACCAGCTGACAACCTAGCGAAGCTACTGCCACTCATCATGTATCAAGAATGTATTTGTTAGATACAATAAAATATGGTCTGCCTCTCATATTAAATGCTATTTCTCTTCATGTAGATTCCTTCAGCAACATCAGGAAGTATTACCAAATGTCATCATTTGCTGTAGAGAAAATCAGTGGAGCAATCCCCATCATAAGATATTCAGAAAACACCAGGGATGGCATACTTGCCATGTTAGGCAATCGAACCTCAAAAGAAAACTATACCTTGGAGCAGCTCAGAATGTTTAAGACTCCAGATATCCAAAAACTGAATGAAAAGGTAAAGTGCTATGGATTTTATTTTTAAAAGGGAGATAAATAAAATACTTGCTTTTGCTGTTGCCAATCGGTAACACTGATATACACTCTTTTTTCTTTCTTTTTTTTTTTTTTTTTTTTGTAAAGGAATGTTTACAATACTTTTAAATCTGGAAAAGGAGATCTCAGGGTATGTCTACACTGCAATTAGAGACCCGTGGCTGGCCTGGTGCCAGCTGACAGGCTCACAGGACTCCGGCTGCGGGGCTGTTTTATTGCAGCATAGATTTCTGGGATCAGGCAGAAGCCCAGGCTCTAAGACCCTGTGAAGTGAGAGGGATCTTGGGGATGAGGTCTTAAAAACAGAGGTACTGTCTGCTCTGTATGGACATTAAGGCCCTGTCTAAAGGTCATATGAGATAAAGCCATGTCAAAGAACCTGGTTACAGTTCTGTTGTCTAGCCTGGTTACAAGCATGGTTCAGTCTGTAACATAGATTGGATCTTAACCATGTTTTATAACTCAGTTAGACCTATGGTTTCATGGTTAGGCCATGGCTTTACTCACATAGTTAAGGTTCAGCCTACACTTCAGAAGTGAACCACAGATGTAACCAGGCGAGGGGATGAGCCAGCTCTAACTGCATTCCTTGACATGACTACATTTATACAGTACACAGAGCCTCAGCATCCCACAGCACTTTTTGTAAGACTAGCTGTTTTCACTGTTGTCATTGTCCAAAAGGTTCCCCCACTTCATCAACCATTATATAGTGTGTGTCAGCTGGCTCACTGCCCACTATCCCAGAGATGCCTCCATCTCAGTCGCGTTGTATTTTGTGAAGTATTTTCGGATCCTTTAGGAGAAAAGTGCCATTATAAATGTCAAATATTCTTCCTTGCTCCAGTATTACATTTCAGAATCCTGAAAAGCTCAACACGTGTTGCTTCTTGCCATTAACGTGCTTTTATTGCAGAGTTGTGGGCTACCAGGAAACCTGCCGTGTGTTATAACAGCTTGTGGGGGAGCTTTATGTCGAAATAGCAATGGAAACGAACAATGTGGTGGCCCAAACTGTAATGGAACTCTTCCTCTTTCTACAAACACAGTCAAGAAAGCTGAAGAAACAGACATGCTGTTAAATAATTTGACCAGACACCTACAAGAGTCTGAAAATCAGGTGCTGTATAACCGAATCTAGTGTATTCTGAGGAATAATTTGGCAGCCAAATGTGATGCAGGAATTAAGATAAAGAATCTGACTAATCCAAATGGTCATGTCCAGAAGGTAATTGCACAATTTATTATAAAAGGGACAGTGTCAAAATTAGAGAGACAAGGTACATCAGGTAATATCTTTTATGGAACCAACTACGGTTGGAGAATGAGGCAAGCTTTTGAGCTACACAGAGCTTTTCTTCAGGTCTGGGAAAGGCTCTCCAAGTGTCCCAGCTAAATACAAAGTGAAACAGATCGTTTAGCATAAGGAGTTAACACATATTGTGAAAGAGGATTCAGAGTGGACCATTAAAACCTTTGCAGGCATAGAACAAAAAAAGGGGAGGGTAAATGGTTTACAGATTGTTATAATAAGCCGTCTTTATTAAGACCATGATTTTTAGTTTCAGAGTGGTAGCTATGTTAGTCTGTATCAGCAAAAAGAACTTTTAGTGTCTAGCATAGTTATGATTTTAAGCTCCAAGTCTCATGCTGTGAAGGTTTCCTTTGAGGACAAGGACTGAGAGGTCAGATATAAAGTGACTGCTTTGTGACAAGTGTTCCCTCGCAAGTGATACAGTGTTTTTGTGTTTTATCATTTTTCTGTGTGACTGTCTAGTTTCACCCACGTAGTTGTTATTAGGGCATTTAATCCACTGGATGAGGTATACCACACGTTGTGATAGGCATATGTAGGACCTATAGATCGTGAAAGGTGTTTTGTGGGGGGTATTGATCGTTATAGCAATGGAGAGATGTCTGCAGGTTTTGCATCTGTTGTTATGGCAGGCTCTGGTGCTGCTCTGAGTTGGTGGGTCCTGGCCTGTGGGGAGCTTCCTTCTGATGATGAGATTGTTGAGGTTGGGGGGATGTTTGAAGGCCAGAAGAGGAGATGGGAAAGATTGATTTCAGGATGTGGTCCCAGTCGAGTATAATTTGGTCTGGTTGTAATTATTTAATAATATACCATCTGGGTTCCAGTGTGGGGTGGAAGGTGACAACTAGGTGTGTGTGGGGGTGTGTGTTTGTGTGTTTGATCAAAAGTTGTTGTTGTTTTTTTCTGTATTGAAGCAGGTTCTTTTGCGGTATTTGAGTGGCCCATTCTTGAAGCGATCTACTTGTCTTGTGGAGTGTCCTTATATGGTGAAGGCAATTTTAAGTGTGCTAAGATCTGTATCCTGGACTTCCTCCTAGGAGCATATTCTGTGGTATCTGAGGGCATGGCTGTAGATGACAGATTTCTTGGGGTGGTTACTGGATCTTTGAAGGTAGGCATGGTGGTCCATGAGGTTCTTGTATACAGTTGTCTGTAGAGTTCCATTGTTGAAGCTGATTGTAGTGTCCAGGAAGTTGATGCTGATGCAGGAGTGTTTGATAGAGTGTTGGATGGATGGGTGGTGGTTGTTAAAGCTGTGGTGGAAATCTGAAGAAGTTAGGTCATCTGTCCAAAGGATGAAAATATCATTGATGTATCTTAGGTATATCACAGGGTTCATGGTGTTTTCAGAAATTCTTCCTCAAGGTGACCCTTTTGGGGAGCCATCCTAGTACCCATGGCTGTTCCCATGGTTTGGACACAGTATTTGTTGCTGAATGTGAAATTGTTACGGGTGAGGATGAAATGGATGGGTTTAGTGACGTGTTTGGGGTGGATAGCTGAGTGTTGTCCATTGTTTGTAGATATTTGAGGGAGGCAGTGATGCATGTCGTCATTGCGAGGGATGTTGCTGTGCAGGGAAGTGACATCCATGGTGGCAATGATGGTGTTTGGAGGGAGACTGTTAATGTTGCAGAGGTTCTGGAGGAAGTCAGTTGTGTTCTGGAGGAAGCTGGCCCTTTGTGTGGTGAGTGGTTTGAGGATGATCTGATGAGTCCTGAGATTCCTTCAGTAAGAGTGCCAGGTGTTGATGTTTGTATATCTTGGCAAGCATGTAGCAGGTCCCTGGGGTGTAGTCATGGGGGATGAAGTTTGTAGAGTTTCTTTTGGATTTGTTTAGGAAAAGATTTGGTGATATCTTCACACACAAATGTAAATTGTGCTGTGGGATGGTCTTTGAGTTCCTTATAGTAGATGGTGTTGGAGAGTTGTCAGTCGGCCTCTTTAACATAGTCATCATGGTTGGGAACTACAGTGGTGCCTTTGGCACATCACATCTACCACAATCTCTCCACTGTCAGGAGGACAGCTATGCAGTCCCTGAAATCCAACCACCAGATAGTGATCAAACCAGCAGACATTAAATTTATGATTTATTAGAACAATCTGTAACCCAATAACTCCCCTTTTTTGTCCTATGACTGCAGAGCTGTTAATGGGCCACTTTACTCTGAATGATCTCTCACAATATGTGTTCATTAGTTATGTAAAACAATCTGTTCCACCTTGTATTTAGCTGTGAAACTCTGAATACCTTTCCCAGCCGTGAAGAAGAGCTCTGTGTAGCTTGAAAGCTTGTCTCTCTCACCAACATAAGTTGGTCCAATAAAAGATATCACCTCACCCACCTTGTCTCTCTAATATTCTGGGGCCAACATCTGCCCACAATACTACAAACAGTGGCAAAAATGTTGATGTGCTGTCATTGTCTTCTAAAGTGAACATCTACCTCTTTTTTGTCCCAATGTGCCTTTTTACATCAAGGAAGAAATGTCATCTAGTGGCTAAAGCACAGGACTGGGAGTCAGGAAAGCTAAATTATATTCCTGACTGTGCCACAGACTTGACAGGTGACCTTGCAAGACATTGGTCCTGATCCTGCCAAGACTTAACCACTTGCTTAACATTATGCACCTGAATAAGTCACACTGCATGCTCACTGATATCAATGGGATTCCTCATGTGTATAAAGTTAATTTAAGTTCACAAGTAATTTTTTTTAAAAAGCCATTCTCTGAAGGCACACTCTTTTTAAATAGTTTGTCTTTCACTTTTAAAAATGTCTTTACAAATATGAAGTGTTCTGGTCCTGTGATGTTTTATAAGGATCTCTTCAGTTGCCAGGTCTCCCTTGCTAACTATGCAACAAAACAGTGAAAATGACTATACATAAAATCCTGTTAAATGCACAGTAAACAAAGTGGAAAAATATTAAAAATTTGTTCTCGTTACTAGTTTCTTTCAATCCTGATAATCTTAGGTGATACTTGTGACAATAATAGGTCCAACATTTTCAGACAGAAACTTGATTTTTCAGGTTGACAATGTCCCTTTAACCTCTCTGGGCCTCGGTTTCCTACTTTATAAAATACAGGTGATATTTACAGTACCTTACAGGGAAATTGTGAGGATTAATTAATCTATTTGAAACACGTGTGAAGCATTCTCTCCCTGGATTGTAGAGAACCAGTACATAGAAGTTTCACCTAAACACAGTATGGCCTCCAGCAAAACAAACACCTGTTTTGCTGTTTAAAAAACTGTTGAAATATAGCTAATTAAAATAAAACTGTCAACTGGGGCCTGGTCTACAATAGGAAATTAGGTTGGTATCACTACCTTGTCAGAGGTGTGAAAAATACACAGCCCTAAGCAATGCAGTTAAACCAACCTAAATACAGCACTAGGTTGATGAGAGAATGATCCCATTGACCCAGCTACTGCCGTTCGGGGAGGCAGAGTAACTATCCTGACAGGAGAATCTCTCCCATTAGCGGTGTCGGTAGCATCTTCACTGAAGTGCTGCAGTGGTGCAGTTGCACTGCTGCAGCATTTTAAGATTAGACCAGCCCTAAACGATTATGAATGTAGTATTGAGGGAAACATTCAACTTTTAAAGGCATATTTTAAACCTATTGGCCTTGGCACCATCCTTTATGTAATAATTTTAATAATAAATGTAACAATGTTACATTTTACACTGATTCCAAGCAGAAAGGGGGGGAGTAGATGCAATTATTAGATATTCCCCTCCTTCAGCCTGAATGTCCATATCATTTTAAGAGTGAGTGAAGTGCAGCATCTCGTTTTTTAACAGTAGACACTTTTTGCCTTCAAAACAATAATTGTTTAACAGTCTTTGAAAATGGAAAGAATATGTTATGTCGTCTTTGGTGAAGGTCCAAATGAAGTCAATGCTATAACGCCCACTCAGTTTAACAGGACAAGAAGCTGGGCCGAAGTCTTTTATAAGTATTGTTTTACTATATCCCGATGGGAGCCAAGCTTGCCAAAGAATGACACTTAAACCCTAGAAAGGATAACACTATATTTTAAAATATTTCCAGATTGAAAGCATCAGAAAAATGGCAGAAGAGACCAAGACAAAAGGCTCACGGTTACATGGGAAACTAGAGAAAGCTAACAATCAAACTGAAATTGACAGAGAGAACGCAAAGGAGTTCATCAGAAAAGTTAAAGACTTTTTGTTAGGTAAATATGCAAGGAAAGTTCTTCTTTGTATCCTGCTTCCTGTATTTCAGTATCATATGGCATTTACCTCTCTGCTCTGTAACGTGATGCCTCAGCCTGGGCACCCCCAAAATGCACTGGCATTTTCAGCTTTAAGAGCCACACTGCACACATGTGTCTGATTTGCTGTCTAGACTTGAATCAATCAATCTCTTTCAGTGATGCTGTTTAACACAGCTCTCCCTCCTATGGCATATCAGTATGTTGGACTATTTCCCTGAGATCTATTAAGTCCCAGTCCTGTGACGACTTATTAATGGGCTTAATGTTAAGCATATGGATGCAAGTGGTCCAGATGGTTACTGCCTTACACAACTAATTGTTGGTCCAGGCATGTCCACAAGCTCCAGAGCATTTCCCACATGGAAGGTTCTCTATGGGGAGCCACACGTGGGGAGTGACCGCATAGGCAGGGCTGCCAGCTGAAGGCAAAAGGCACATTCAGCCTTCCCCCACTAGTCCTGCAGAAATCAGGACACAAAGTGATACATTCCCCCAGCCCTGAATAGGCTGGCAGAAGGTGACAATGAGGATGGCTTGGGTGGCGGGGGGGAGGATCCACATTTATGCAGCTCTAACAGCCATAAGTGGGGCAGAGCATCTGCAACTCCAGTTTACAAGCATGGGCCCTGCTCTGCTCTGCATCCTCACCCCCTGGGAGCTGCATTTCATCTCCCACTTTTCTGCACTTCACCTGCATAAAGCCCAGCAACCCCCTAACAATGCAGTTTTCCATGCTCACTAAGAGACACCAGGTTGACTGTTGCATGGTAGGGAGGGAACTGGGGACTTTCCTCTCACCCTCCCTTGACCTGCTTCCTCTCCTTTTTTAAAAATAGCTAGGACAGTGAACGCACCGAATCAGTGTTGCCAGCCCTTGTGAATCTCACAATATTTGGTGTTCTTCTTAGAGCCCTAGACCTGGAGTCAAGTGATTACAGCAGAATCTCTGCTTTCATTTTAAAATAAAGTTTCCAGCCCTCATCGCTGTGGAAAAAAATTTAATCCTAAAGGTTCAAAAAACAAACAAACAAACAAACACAGAAGGCAAGTAAAAAACCCCAGCTTTATTGATTTCTCAAGATTTTTAAGTCAGTCTTGTGGTTTTGATGGCTTGACTTACGATTTTTGAACATTTGGGGTTGGCAATCCAGTAGCATCCAGTCTGCTGTGGTGGAGTGACAGCTGGGAACAGAGTCCTCCTTTGTAATGAGATAATTAAGTTACTTTATCAAAAATAAAGGCAAAACTGTGCATAAGTCCTAGTGATTCATAGATTTTGTTTACTTGATAGCAACGGTGAATGAATCATTCATAATTGGTTTTACTTACAAATTAAAAAGGCAGGAAATACAACAGTTAAGGTGCCTATGGCAATGTTAACTCAGCCACACTGAGCATTGCCATGTGTACTAGTTTTTGTTTCTGTTCTTTGTTGTAAAATATTTCTAAGAAAATTACCCTTCAGGAATGAAGGAGTTAACGGTGCCCCCTGAACAGCACACCACTATCATTTCTAGTGTTTAATCTTTGGTAGGTTGTTTTGCAACATTTGCACAAACTTTTCAAATGTTTATTTCCATACAGTCTTACTTGTTAACCATTGGATAGGTGTTATAAAGCCACCTTCCAAACACTGTGGCCATGTTCACACAACACTCCCCTTGGTGTCCCTTTGATTGGGTGGATGGGGGGAGAAATGGGCTCTGCACAACACAGCAAATGTGTCAGTGATTTAGAGACAGGTTTCAGAGTAACAGCCGTGTTAGTCTGTATTCGCAAAAAGAAAAGGAGGACTTGTGGCACCTTAGAGACTAACCAATTTATTTGAGCATAAGCTTTCGTGAGCTACAGCTTACTTCATCGGATGCATACTGTGGAAAGAGTATGTATACATCCGATGAAGTGAGCTGTAGCTCATGAAAGCTTATGCTCAAATAAATTGGTTAGTCTCTAAGGTGCCACAAGTCCTCCTTTTCTTTTAATGATTTAGAGAGACAAGGAGGGTGATGTAACATCTTTTATTGGCCCAACAGAAGGAAGCTGGTTCAGTAAAAGATATGACCTCACCTATCTTGTCTCTCTAATATCCTGGGACACGGCTATAGCAACACTGCAAACATCAATGATTTAGAGCCCTCTGGGGATTGAGTTTTACACCCAAATTTTAATGCATCAGTTCAGAGTAGGCTCAAATCCATTTTTATCCTGCTCTGACAACAGATTAGCAGCACCTTGAAATATAACATTCCACTACAACAAGTGCTTGACCCCTCCTTGCTGTGGTTTGTCAACTTTATTAGCCAGCATAACTCAGCATATATGACACTGTATCAATGTTTAAATTGCACTGTGCAGAAAGGTACATCTTATTATGTTCTGTACTCTATTTGTTAAAGATGAAAGTGCACCTCCAGAAGACATAGAGAAGGTGGCAAAGCATGTTCTAGTCATAAACCTTCCAAGGACTCCACAAGAGCTAACAAATATGCTTGATAAAATCCAGAACCTTGTAACACACTGTGAGGACTATGAAATAAATGTGAACAAGTTAAATAAACAAAGGAAAGATGCCCAGAAACTTCTGGTGGAAGCCAAACAAGCTGAGTGAGTGGAATATTCTCTTACTGATGTGATAAATCTAAATGAAATTGCAGTGCACATACCTAGGGCAAATTCATTAGTGAAGTCACTCAGTATGCCAGCCAGCAGGTGGAAAGGCTACACAGCAAATAAAGTTCTGGACTTTCATTATAGCATGTTCCTACTTTTCATTTGCACTGGGGCCTCTCTCCAGTGGTAATGATCTGACACCTTTCTCACTACGCAAAGCTGTGTAAACCATCAAAAGCTACAGCCCAGATCCTCTCATGTATTTAGACGCCTAATCCCCATTGATAGAAGTTAGGCTCCTAAAAACCTTTGAGGATCTGAGCCTACATCTCTGCTAGATCTTGACTGCTCTGCCTGCTGAACTAGCCAAGCAGACTTGTCAACCCAAGGAAGCTCTTCACTTCATTTGGGACCTCAGTCATTGGGCGGTTTGAATGGTGATACGCAACCAGAGGAGGAATGTGGGGAGGAGGAAAATGTATTCAGCTTCTTGGCCTCCTGAATGGTAGCACAGCATCAGCCAGCCTGCCGCATCACACACCCCAAACTTAACTTTCAAGTCCATGTTGATTTCTCTTTTTGATGGGTTGCTTTCCCATCCCATTGGGACCAGCAATTCTAGATTTTTGGAAGAGCTGGTGAATGCTGGACTCAAGGAACCAGGGGACTAGTAATGCATTTCTGGGTTTGGGGGTATAAAGGGATTTGAGGAGATGCCTTTTACTGTGTTTATACATAACAATATTACACAACTATTTACTTTTATTTTAGGGAAGCAGCAAAAGCTCTGCCACCTCTTGATGAAATGATAAATAACCTGAAGGAAGCTGAAAGCACGAAAGGACAAACCAAAGACACCTTCATAAGATTAAATGGAGAGATACAAGAAATTAAGACAAAAATCTCACAGGTATCTTTATGTACAATATAGCCAATGATTTTAGTTTATTATCCATTTACTGTGTGATGTTATGATTCTTGCAATTCACTTAAATTACAGCCTGTTTCTAAAACCTAGATTGCAATGCAAAGATCCCAAAGATACTATAAATTTAGACCAGTGTAAATGTGAACAGATTTTGGCCCAGATATGGCACCAGTTCCACTTTAAAGGGGACGTGTTAATCTGTTTGCCTTAATATCCTTCAGTGGTGAGTTTTGCAGGTTAGTTATACATTGCATAAAGGGAGTATGGCTTTCTGGTTGTTTTCCTATAGGCTGAGAATCAAGTGAATAAGACAAGTGATGAACTAAAGGACTTTTCAGGTAAACAGTCTGAGCTGGAAGATGAAATTGCCATGCTGCAGAAGAAAATGCTGATGAATGGAAACGAGGCTGCAAATGCAAAAGCAGATGCAGAACAGGCACAAAATCAAGCTATGGACACAGATAAAGTAATGTATTTCTGTCACATATTCAAGAAAGAAAATCGCTGTCTTTCCCACGTTTTGCACTATTTTTTAATGAAAAGTGTACTGTAAATATGCATATATGCTCCTTCCAAGGTTTATTTAAATTTTCCATTATGCCATCCAATTTAGAGTTGCACAGAATTAGAAGCGTTTCCTCTCCATTTTAACTTATCCAGCAAACAATAGTCCTGTTTATTTACATCAATTTAAACAAACACAAATCTTGGGCCAGACTGTGATATCCTTACTCTCATTGAATAGTACGTTACATCATGGGGCAAGGTACTACTCATTGTGAGTGAAGGTATCAGTCTTGTCCCTTGCATTTAACACACTTGACTTCAGAGAAAACTGTCTTGTTTTTTCCCCTTGATGCTCAATATAGCTCAAATTCTTAAGTACCCACTAAGTAGCAATTTTCCAGAATTCTGTGTATGGATAACAAACAGCCACAGATCAAAAGCCAAAGTATGCACTGAATGAGCCTCCACATTACAAGAAATCCAGCAGAAATCAAACTGCAACCTTCACAGGAACCAAAACCAAGTAGGCCCAGAGCTAGAAAGTCAATATTATAAAACCAAATTTGTAAAAATTATGCTATGCCTAGTTCATTAAAACTGAATTGAGCCTTGTGTCTAAAATGGAAACAAACCCAAAATCAATAAAGGGAAATAAACTAGGAATAACACAATCTTTTAAAATCCTGCTTAAATTATATTTATTATCCAGCTCTATCCTCTCTTTATTTTGGATTGTTCAACAGGAAAGATAGTTTTTATTTTGATTTCTGCTGGATTTTGCATTTTCAGGGCTTCATTCAATGCATATTTGTCCCGAGTGAGTTTTAGATTAAAAAGAATTAAAGACATAATGTGTGATTCAGAGAGGAGCGGTAAATGAGGTAGAAAAATCTCTGCTTTCTTCGTAGGTCAAATAAATTACAGGGCACGTCGTTACACAAAATAAAGTGGGATTTTTTTGTTTGTTTTTGTTGTTGCAGGAATTTACCAACCTTGAGAGAAAATACACCATTCTGCAAGAAAAAGTAAAAGTGAAAGGGCTTCCCAGAGAAACGTTAGAGAAACTGAAGCAGCTGAAAGAAGCAGCAGAGAAACTGGCTGAAGAGACTGAAGAAAACATCAAAAGAATAACAGGTGTCCCCCTTTCATTTCTGTGCCCAGCAGTGAAATACATATGAAAATGCTGAAAGACGGAAATATAACCTGAAGGCCTTGTCTACACACACAGTGCACTGCCTTACCTACAATCAGTTTTAAAAACCAGCATAGTTAAACTACTGCAAACAGTTTCAAACTCGTTACCTTGGTTTAGCTTGTGCCTGTACATTTTCTAACACAAGCTGCTATAAGCCAAGTTTAAATCAGTGTAAGAGTGTCCACACAGGGTTTTGCAACAATTTTACTGAATTGATTTAAAAACACACCGCTTGCAACATTGTACCCGAAAGCACAATCCTGCCCAGTGCTGAGCACCTTTGGTTCCCATTGGAATCAGCAGGTTTGCCAGGGGAATGGGGAAAAGTTATTCAAGTGGTGAAAATTTGGGATGGGGCGGGGTGGAATACAACAAGCTCCACCGGAGCCAACGGGAGGTGAGGCTATTCGGCACCTTGTAAGATGAGACTCTTTTGTCCTGATGGGTTCTGTGTACATCTGTAAAGCACAACTGATTGCAAACACCAAGTGGCTGGGACATGCTGGTGGGATGCTGTTTGAGCATTAGGCTTTTGACTTTTATGAGCATTACAGTCTGTGTGTCAATAGTAAATCACAGTAATATCCCCACGCTAGCAAACCACCAGAGTGCATAGCACCAGTCTACTGACTGGGCCCAATCCTGCATCCATTGAAACATATGGAAGTTTTATTACTGATTTCAAAGAAAGCAGTACGGGGCTTGCTCCTATCAGGCTCAGCGGCCTATAGAAATAACCAAACAGCAAATTGCCAGCATGGGAGTAAATTCTTTTGGATGTTAATGGGGGGTAAGAAGGGGAGCACAGGGGGGAATAAACCTTGAGAAAAGACACTGAAGAAAAATACCCCTGTTCTGTTGTCTCTGAGCATTCCCCAGTCCAAAGGCCCCGAAACCATGACAATGGGGCTCTTAGGACTGCACATCATGAAGAAATGCAGTTTTGATTCATCGTCATTGCACGTGTTTTCATGATAAAGACTGGGGGCCTCTGAACAACCCTTGTGTAAATCTGGAGTAACTGCGTAGAAGCCAGTGGAATTACCTGCATAAAACTCCCATGAAGGAGAGTAGCATGAGTTATTTGGAGCCAGACTGTGAGCCTTTACACTGCTGAGCGCTCAGTTTGAGTCATCACCACTGAAACCAGCTGACCAAGACAAAATCTCCACAGACTAAGGCTGTGTCTACACTGGCAAGTGACCGACAAAACTTTTGTTGTTCAGAGGAGTTAAAAAAACACCTACCCCCCGCCAAAAAAGACAAAAGTTTTGTCAAGGAAAAGTGCCAGTGAGAATAGCGCTTTGTCAGCAGGAGCGCTCTGCTGCCAATAAAGCTAACGCTGCTTGTAGGGGATGGAAGTTTTTTGCCAGCAGGAGAGCTCTCTCCTGCCGACAAACAGTGACTACATGGTGTGTCTTTTAACAGCATGGCTGTAGCGGCATAGCTGGGTCACTGAAAGCTGTGTAGTGTAGACAAAGCCTTACTCACAATGGCTAACAATAAAAGCACACTTGGAAAAATAAACATCTTGAAAGCTGTTGTAATCTGCAGATAAAACACACATGTTCTTGTCAAATAGTTTTAGCGACAACACACATTTCTCCAAGGGAATCTAACAGTTCTGCAGTTTTTACTTGCACAACAATAAATGCATCATTAAATGTTACTTTCTTCTTTCAGATTTGGCAAAGAAGCTCCAAGATCTGAATCAGACTAAACAAGATAAGGCTGATCAACTAAAGCAACTAGAGGATCAAGTAATAGCCATAAAAAAGGACATTACTGAGCAAGAAAACAAATACGCTACTTGCAAAAGTTAGGACCTGGTAAAACATCCTGTCTCAAATGGCAATGGAAATTGGCTCAAGCCTCTGTTTTTACCATTTTCTGAACTTTTCAGAATCGAATGGCTGTATTCTGCTACGCCAGTGCTGTGTACAGTACTTAGATACATGGAATCATCTAACTTTCTCTTGGTTTTTAGTCCAGTTTAACTTACATGGCACTAGGAAAAAACCTTTTAATAAAATACTTGAAGAAGTTAGCAGGGGCTGTTTTTCATGCTGACTCTTACAGACACTCCCAGCAGTAAGCCCACTAGCTGCTCTTGGTGAAAAGGGGAGAATCTGAATGTAGCTCACCCAGTGACATAGGTAACAGCCTCAAAGGATACGGTCACACCACAAGGACTATTCGCTACCAGGTTTGTCACCTGTTGACAACCTACCATCACCACCAGGCCTTTCAGTGAACCTCCACTCACCCCTGTGCAATGGCCCTCTGGTGTGTGAGTGACAAATTATACAGGGTGATGTGGAAGCTGAGAAGTGAGAGGATGGAGAGTTTGCATGGCTGAAGGCACCCTTTTCTTTGTCACCCTCCCATGCACATCCTCTGAATGCTAAGCAGAACTGTCTCCTATGTACCCTCACCACCACCCCTGTCCCCCCATGACAGGGGTCCCAGCATTCACTTCGAAAATCTGGTCACCTTTGCTGGGACAAAGCAGGGAGGAGCAAGCCTTGCTCAGCCCAGTGAAGCATGCAGCCTGTTTGTTCACTGAAGGTATCCTCATGTAGCATCGGCCTATTAAAGGACATAGGTGATGGGTTGCAATTTTCCTCTCACACACTAGGTGGCTGTATACAGATGTTTAAATCCAGTCTTTCCAATGTGACTAGAATAAGTTGTAAATTCACTAACTTTGGTTAAAGAAATGTTTTGATCAAAAGCTCGTGTAATATAATGTATCTAATCCACATGAAAAAAGCCAGGTTACAGCGCTGTATAATAAAGATGTCATAGCGATAAAAACCAATGATGCACCTGATTCTGCAAACACTACCAGGCATAGTGGTTACTACCGGAGCAGTCCCTAGTGAGCACTTATGTTTGGTTGGCCAGGTCTACGCTACACTTACTTTGGTATAACTACATTGCTCAGGAGTGTGAAAAATCCACACTCCCAAGTGACATAATTATACTGACCTAACCCCTTGTGTAGACAGCGCTATGTTGGTGGGAGAGTGTCTCCCGCTGATGTAGCAACCCCCTCTCGTGGAGGTGGAGTTATTAAGCCAACAGGAGAGCTCTCTCCCATCAGCTTAGAGCATCTTCACCAGAAGAGCTACAGAAGCGCCTATGGCAATGCAAGTTTGTAGTGTACACCTGATCATAGTGTTTGTGGAGCAGGGCCCTATATCATAGAATATCAGGGTTGGAAGAGACCTCAGGAGGTCATCTAGTCCAATCCCCTGCTCAAAGCAGGACCAATACCAACTAAATCGTCCCAGCCAGGGCTTTGTCAAGCCTGACCTTAAAAGCTCTAAGGATGGAGATTCCACCACCTCCCTAGGTAATCCATTCCAGTGCTTCACCACCCTCCTAGTGAAATATATCACAAAGGGTGTGGCACTTAAATGGTCAAACAAGATACTGAGGGTTAACTCAACCCACTCCTGGGGTTCATAAACCCACATCTCAAAGCTCTGATCCAAGATGGGAAAGACCCGTTTAGCTCTAATTAATCTACAACTGAATCAGTGTTTTAAAAAAGTACTAACATTGCAATGAAAGTACAATCTTAACAGAATTTGAAATCAATACCTCTATAAGCTACAGCTTGTTTGGTTACTATTCATGAATGCTGAGAGGTATTATTTTTGCCACTGGCGATTGCCCACATTTTTTATTAGTGCAACAAAATACATTTTGATAATATTTATTATTAAATAGTGAATATAAAGGACTATGAAGTTTTGAAAATCTGTGTTCTGTGGTTCCTAATATCTCCATTGATGCAGCATTTCCAGAAAATCAGTTTTAACATGCTAAGACTTGCTTTTTTTCAACAAGAACATGAAAAGAATGTTAGAATATAAGACACAAGGTATGATTTTTTTTTTATTTTTTGGTTACAGGGTTGACTAAGCACAGGAAAGAGAAAGCATCAGGCTGGGATATTCAAAGGATCTGGAGGGAGTTAGGCCTCCAAATCCTAGGATTTGAAAATCCCAGTCTCAGTGCTTGGTATTACCAGGCAGTACTTCAAACCCCTCTATAAATTTCTGTCTTCTCTGTGTGGTAACTATGGTTCTAACTTGGCTAAAATTACTACCGTTACCTCTCACCTCACTTGTCCAATAAAGGATATCCCATTATCTACTTTGTTCAGTTTTTCTGAAGGGCCTATATGGCTACTGCCATGTGCAAAGAGCAGCGCTGAGTGTTAAAATGAACCCCAGGCTCTTGCAACCACACCAATATTTACAGAATTCAGAACTTTCTGCAGTAATAAAAGGCTCTTAACTTTACATGTTCTAATGCTGGGGTGTTGCGTGAAATATTCCTTATCTAAAGGCAAGCAGCATTTTGATCCATTAAAGAGAAAATTCCAGAGTTGTAACTTTACATTTATGAGAGCTCAGGTAGTAGGGTGGGAGAATTACTGGAATAGATGAGATTGTAGAGATATTCTTATTATTCAACGCAAATGTGCCCCAAGGCAATGCACAATATGTATTAATAGTATAATAGCTTTCATTGTGAAAATGATGGAGCCAAACTACAACTTTGATTAACACTAACAAAGGCATCTTAATGTAGGTATGCAAATAATTCCTGGTTTAGTGTTTTACATTTTTATCACTTTTTTAAAAAGTGCTATAACAAAATCAATCAACTCTTGTAGTTGGAAAACACTGACAATCTGAGCTGTTTGCATAAATACATCTCTGTCTAATTCTAGAGAAAAGGCGCTCAACTTTCTTTTAGCTTTGAACATGGCCAACTATATTTTAACTAAAACAGGTCAACTAAAATTGTTTACAGAAAATTAAGAATGAATATAAAATTGCTAGTCCACTCCTGGCTTTGAAGATCCAATTTTCAAGCTTCTAGAAGGTGGACGGAGAGGAGAAATTGTCAACTGGATTTAGTATGAGCAGTGTGATAATTGCCATATTGTTCTTGCTAAGCTATAAGGAAGAGTATGTATGGCATAAGGAAGTTGGATAGAACTATGTTAAACCTCTTTAGGGGGTACAGTGAAAATGGTGGGCAGAAAAGCGAGAAAGTAAAGAGGATGGCCCAGAAGAATGAAGTCAGCTTAGCATCCAATGCAGTCAAGTTACATATGGCCATGTCAACCATGGTAGCAGAGCGGGCTGCAGGATCACAATTCCATTTCACAACAACTTTTGAGGTTTCAAAATTTGTTTTCACGCACTGAATGAAAACAAAACCTTTCCACCTTTTTTTACAAAATGGCATTCTGCTGACAGGTCCATTTTCAGATCCATAAGATCAGATTTTCCATTTGGGTGACCTGAGAGCTCTGGAACTCAGAAACCTTCCTGTCAAAAATGTATCCAAATTTGATACATCTCTGCAAAACATTTCAACTTCTATGCAACAGTATCATTTGGTCATTTAGTCAACTATATTCCTTGTTATTCATACAATCACTGTAGTAGTGTACAACATATTGGGTGAAATCCTAGCTCTGCTGGAGTCAAAGGGAGTTTTGCTCTTGACTTTAGTGGAGCCAGGATTTCAACCATTGTTTTGGTTATATCCTCCATACACTGAGCAACAACAGAAATTCAGGCAGATGCCTTATTTAGATTAAGCAAAACAAGAAAGACAAAAAATAAAGTTCCCACAAGAGGGCAACATATGTACACTTCCTCAGATAATGTATTGGGACACCTAATTGTATATTTTCTAAACAGATTTCTAATTTCTATTATTTAATTCTTCTTATTGTTAATAATAAATTTGTAAAGGATTGTTAGAAGAAAGATGCTATATAAAGTAAGGATTGATATGATATAGCATCAAATATAAGTCAGCCATGTACATTTAACAGGTCAAGTTTCATAGAATCTGGTGTTATACTAAATCCAAGTTTTTAAATGCAAATTTCCCACTTATATTTTAGATACATAATGGGCTGGGCACAGGGGTGAAAGTAACTTAAAGGACTTGCCCGTATTCTGGAGTCCTGAGGAGGGGGCGGGGCCTCACCCAGAAGAGGCGTGGCCTCTACCAGAAGAGGAGGAGCCTTTAAATCCCTGGGCCCTTTAAATCAGGATTTAAAGGCCCAGCACCTGGGAGCCCCGGGCCTTTAAATCACCCCTTGAGCTCCCAGCTGCAGAGGTGGCTGGGAGCCCTGGGACTCAGGGGCAATTTAAAGGTGGCCATTTAAAGGGCCTGGTGCCACTGGGAGCCCCAGGCCCTTTAAATTGCCACCTGGGGAAGCCGGTCCGCCCCGGTACGACGCACCAGCTCTTACCAGCAGGGGTGGCAGGTTTGTAGAAATTTTGGTGGTGCCCAGAACCTGCCCCTGCCCAAACTCGGCCCCCCCCCCAAACTCCACCCCCCACCTGCCCAAGGCTCTGGACAGGAAGTTTGTGTGGGGAGGAGGTCTGGGGTGAAGGCCCTGGGCTGGCGCAGGGGATTGGGGTGCAGGAGGGGTGCAGGGTGAAGGCTCTGGAAGGGAGTTTGGGGATGGAAGGGGGTTCAGGTTCTGGGAGGGAGTTTGAGGATGGGAGGGGGTGCAGGGGTGAGAGCTGTGGGGTGAGGCTGGGGATGGGTTTGGGGATGAGGGGTTTGGGTGTGGGAGGGGGCTCAGGGATGGGGCAGAGGGTTAGAGTGTGGGGGGGATGAGGGCTTTGGCTGGGGCTGTAGATGAGGGGTTTGGGGTGTTGGAGAGGCTCAGGGCTAGGGCAGAGGGTTAGAGTGTGGGGGGATGAGGGCTTTGGCTGGGGGTACGGGTCCTGGGGTGGGGCCGGGCTGGGGATGTGTTTGGGGTGCAGGCAGGCTGCCTGGGGACTGGAGCCAGAGAGGAGGACTCCCTCCAGCCCCTCTCCACTGGCAGCAGCGAGCTCTGGGGGAGGGGGCCCCCTCTCCCCTTCCCCCAGCAGCACACTCACCCCCACCACTGTCACTACACATGCTCCTAGGGCCCCTCTCAGGTCCAGGAATCTCCCTCGCCTCCCCTGTGGTGGGTGCTGTTGGGGGTGAGGGCTGCCATCACATGTGCACCTCATCCTCTGCTGCTGCCCTTCACTGTAGCCCCACTGGGGGTGGGGGAATGGGGCTGCCCCTAGCCCAGCTTGGGGCAGGAGCGGTGACTGCGGGCACGGGGGGCGGCTGTACTGGTGGAGGGTCCCGCTGGAAAATGAAAGGGTCTGAGGGGGAAGGGCAGGGGAAGGGCAGCCTGCCCTGCCACTAGGAGCTAGGGGGCACTAGGACCCTGCAGCGGCAGTTGATGCAGGGAGGCAGCATGGAGCTGCAGGGGAGAGACAGGGACGCTCTGCTTTGGGAGCCAGGGAGGTGCACAGGGGCAGCAGGGGGGGCAGGGGACACTCGGGGGAGGCGTGGGAGGGCAGCAGGTGGGACCGGGGGGAGACCCGGCCCCGAACATTGGTGAAGCCAGGCCCCCAGGCCCTCAATATTGCTGGAACCACGAGCCTATATAACTCATCTCTGCTGCTTGCCAGTACGCTGTACCAGGGCGTACCGACTTACTTTCACCTCTGGCTGGGCATAAGATGAATTGTGATTCAGTGAAGACACATTTAACTCATGTAATTAGATCCAACACGCACACACACCCAAGACTGTAAAGCTACTTCACCAACCAGAGGAATATGGTATGCTACAAAATGTCATTTTAAAGCTATTTTAACATTTTAAGACACAATCAAGTTAAAATGTCAAGATTTACTTTCTGGTTCTCAAGCTGTATCCTAATGTTTTGCTTGCTAATACTGCAAGGAAATAATTAAATCAAGCACAGGCAAACCCATTTTTCCAAATTTGCAAACATGCTAGGTTTTGAAAGGCTGACTTGTATTCTGAGGTTAAGTTTTAGAGTATTATTGTGTTTAAACAGGATTCTGAAAAATCAAGATAGCTAGTATGGTTCATCCTGGTCTACACTGACCACGAAGTCAAGGTGGTCATCATCATCCGGCCAGCTAACTCGATTCTTCACAACCAGCCCTAAAAAACTGTGAAAAAAGAAACAGAGAGAAAAATTCAGTGAGCATGGAGAGTGAAGAAAACAGACAGAGGTTACTTTGAAAAAAATTTATGAAAACTACACACAGTGCCCACTGTTCTATACTTATAGTTTGGACAGAGTAGCCTTTTCTTTTAGAGGTGTGAAGTTCTATCTGTAATTGGTGTTTAACCTTTAGGGAAAATCATCTGGTATTTCTGTGTTTCAGTTTATCCATCTGTAAAATGAGGATGACTATAATTACCTGCCTCAAAAGGCAACAACGTGGCTGAGGTCATATATTTTATTGGATCAATTTAATTTGGTTAAAGAGACAAGCTTTCCAGCTTACACACAGCAATTCTTCAGGTCTAGGAAACTTACTCAGAGTGTCACAGATAAATACAAGGTGGAACAGATTATTTAGAATAAGTAGTTAACACATATTTCAAGGGACCATTCAAGGAGAAGTGACCCATTAACACCCCTCCAGTCCCAGGGAGGAAAGGAAGTGGGGGTTGGGGAAGAAATCTGTTCTACCTTGTATTTAGCTGTGACCAGGGCCATCTCTAGGGGGTTGCGGGGCCCGGGACAACCCCCCACTCCATCCCAGGCCCCACCCCCACTCAACCCCTTTCCCCATGCCCCTGCCCCAAACCCACCTCTTTCCAGCTTCCTCCCACTCCCCTGAGCAATGCTGGGAGCCGGCAGGGCGGAGCAGGGTGGGCTGGGGGCAGGTCGCTCGATGCTGCCTGCCCAGGCCCCCCGCTAACTCCCCAGGCCACCCTAGACCCTATGTCCTGAAGCACGGGGTCCCCCAAAGCGCAGGAACCAGGGAGGTTGACATTCTGAGCCCTGGTCTACACTACAGAGTTAGGTTAATATAAGGCATCTTACATCGACCTAACTCTGTAAGTGTCTACACTAAAATGCAGCTCCTACCGATGTAACTCATCTAGCCTTAATAACTCCACCTCCACGAGAGGCGTAGCACTCGAGTCAATGTAGTTAGGGTGACGCAGTGTTAGTGTAGATACTGCGTTACTTACATCTCCTGTTGCTGCCTTTCAGAAACCATCCCACAATGCCCCACACTGACAGTTAAATCCGTGCAAGCACTGCTGGTGAGGACGCACACCGCCGACACAAGAAGCATAGTGTGGATGTTCAAAAGCAGTTTAATTACTGTGGTGGCTGTGAGTTGATGTAACTTAGGTCAGTGGTTCTCAATCAGGGGTACACGTACCCCTGGGGGTACACAGAGGTCTTCCAGGAGGTACATCAACTCATCTGGATATTTGGCTAGTTTTACAACAAGCTACATAAAAAGCACTAGCTAAGTCAGTACAAACCAAATTTCATACAGACCAAGACTTGTTTATACTGCTCTATATACTATACACTGAAATGTAAGTACAATATTTATATTCCAATTGATTTATTTTATAATTATATGGTAAAAATGAGAAAGTAAGCAATTTTGCAGTAATAGTGTGCTGTGACATTTTTGTATTTTATGTCTGATTTTTTTAAGCAAGTAGTTTTTAAGTGAAGTGAAACTTGGGGGTATGCAAGACAAATCAGACTTCTGAAAGGGGTGCAGTAGAATGGAAAGGTTGAGAGCCACTAACTTAGGTCGACTTAATTTTGTACTGCAGACTTGCCCTTAGTAAGTTTCCCAGACCTGAAGAATTGCTCTGGGAACTCAAGGCTTTGCAAAGGGCTCTGAGATTCCAGGATGAAATATACCATACTGTAAAAGTCCAAAATATTCCTTACAGCCCCAATCCAGAAAGGATTTGTGCATGTGTCGTACTGTCTGGAGTGGTTCACGACAGAGCAGACTATCAAAAACCAAGGCAGGCACCCCAAACTGGTGGTATGTTCTATAATTAGATTTCACCAACCCACTAACAAATGTGATCTCTTGAAGCAGTATGCCAGTCTTACCATGGAGTCACTGAAAGTCCCCTTGGGCATTCCAGTCTATCTTGCCACACAGGCTGGACATAGAGATAAACAGCCACTTACACCCAAGATCACAAAATATTCAGGTTGCTCCCAGTCCCAAGAGACCAGTCACTTACCCCAGATCAATTTGTACCTTAGATCTCGCACCAAAGACCATGCTGGTAGCCAATCCTAATCGTCCACTAATTAAGAATTTATTAAATAGGAAAAAGAAATGAAAGAGTTATTTACAGGCTAACAGAGGCAACATATATGCACAAATGAGTTACAGTCTACTATGGTTCCAAAAGGTGACAGAGAAGCAGTAATCCTTCCACTGAATGTCTTTTAGGGCTTACCCATGGTGGCCCTTGCAATCTCTGCTTTTGTTTCTTAGCTCCAGCCCTTGTGAAAGTCCAAACAGAAAAGAGAGAATTATTTCTTCTTGTGAGCATCTTTATATGCCCTTCCCCCAGAGTTCAAACTCCTGTGTGTAATTAGTGGGGCAATCAACAAAGTTTTTGTCCTACAATGGCCCATTTAGTTTTGATAGTCCTGCTTGATGGTCCTGCTGTCTGAATTCACAAGTTCAGAGCAGGCATTTTTACAATTATAAAGCAAAACTTTCATTATTACCTTCTAGCATGGTATACAGACATTACAGGTAAGATTAATGCATGCAGCAACTTACAAGCACTTTATAGAGTCTAAACACTAAACACACCTTTACAAGTCTAACACCTAACTCAAACAATAGTAACATATAGGTGAGCTGGTCTGGTTTCCAGCTATGAATGAGTCAGTGCTCAGCTGACATAACAACTAGTGCCTGGTCTACCAGCATCACGCCAAGAAACTACAAAACCTAGAACAAAACCTAGGAGCAAGCCGAAAATCAATGCTATTAACACTGAAAACCAGAGGAAATGCCAGGAGTTTGTGAAGGCTTTTGAACTTAGCATGCATGGGAAGTCATTACCAGAGAAGGCAGAGGAATTTTGGGAAGATTTAAGAACTACAATCCATGAAACAGCCTAGCTACATTTTGGGGAAAGAGACCATCAAAAAAGGACTGGTTTGAAGAAAATGAAGTGGAACCTCTCATCAATATTAAGAACACAGCCTTTCCGGAACACAACAAAAAGCCAACAAAGAGCACCAAAGTGAGACTTCAACATGCAAAAACCAAGGTACAGCGAGCAAGCAGACACTGTGCGAATCATTACTGGATCAACCTCTGTGAAGAGATACAAACAGCCTCAGACACAGGAAACCTCAAAGTCATGTATGATGGCCTGAAGAAAGCTCTCGGTCCCACTGTCAACAAGGTTGCCTCTCTCAAATCACACAGTGGTGAAATTATTACAGATAAAAGCAAGCAATTGTCTCATTGGGTTGAACACTATTCAGAGCTATATGCATAAGAAAGAAACATCACCAGTGAATCACTGGACCAAATACCAGCTCTACAGTCATGCCAGAGCTAGATGTGGAGCCCACTGTAGAAGAGCTAAGCAAGGCCATTGATTTGCTATCAAGTGGTAAGACTTCTGGAAAAGATGGCATACCAGTGGAAATCGGCGACTGCAGGAAAGACAGCCTATTACCATATCTTCATCAGCTGCTACTTAAATGCTGGAAAGAGGGTGAGGTACCACAAGAGATGCGTGATGCAAACATCATCACTTTGTATAAAAATAAAGGTGAAAAGGGCGACAGCAACAAATACAGGGGTATCTCGCTACTAAGTGTAGCAGGAAAAGCTTTCGCAAAAGTCATCTTAGTGCACCTACAACAGCTAGCGAATTGTGTCTACCCCGAATCACAGTGCAGATTCAGGGCTGGAAGATTAACTATAGACATGATATTTTCTCTGTGTGAACTCCAAGAAAAGTGCAGAGAGCAAAACTGACCATTGTACATCGTCATAGTGGACCTAACCAAAGCATTCAACACAGTCAGCAGAGCACGTCTATTTGCAGCACTAGAAAAGATAGGATGCCCACCAACCCTGTTAAGTCTTATACGTTCATTCCACAAAACATGAGAGCAACTGTCCAGTTTGACGAGTCCTCAAACCAGACAGGTTTGAGATGAAAAGCAGAGTGAAGCAAGGATGTGTTCTTGCCCCTACACCCTTTGGAATCTTCTTCTCGGAACTCTTGAATTGTGTGTTTAAGGACATGAAAGATGGAGTGTATCTCCACACAAGATCAGATGGGAAACTCTTCAACCTTTCCCGACTTAAGTCAAAGACCAAAGTAAAAAGGGGCTAATCAGGGAATTTTTATTTGCTGATGATACTTCCTTCATAGCCCATAATGAAGATCTACTACAAGAACTCATGTACCGCCTTTCAAGTGCCTGTCGGGCATTTGCTCTCACCATCAGCATCAAGAAAACTGTTGTATTAGGACAGGGGGTTCCACAAGATCTTCATGTGAGCAGGCTCACTGATTTCTCATGAGCATAAATTTGGGCATCTGTGTAAGCCTTTGCAGGACTTGGGCCATATTCAATAAGTACCTCTGAATTACCAGTCCACAATTATGCTCTACTTTCAGCCTAAATGTTTCCTCTCCCTGTTCTCACAGTTTCCAGAAAGCAGCAACCACAGCAGGAGGCAAATACTCTCATCTTTCAGGCCAGCCATTTATTTACTAGTAAAACTTTCCTCTCAGCACTAAGCTAACTTTGTTGCCTAATGATTAAGCCCATATGTGCCCCTTTCTGGAGCCCAGAGAGTTTAATAATTAGGTCAGAAGAAGAGGAGTAGGAGTTGAGAAGTGACTGTTTGCCCCTCTCAGCTGCTCAATCCCCTCCCCCCTGCCTTCCCAGTGATTGATGATGAGGTAGGAAAGCTACCATTACAATAACAAACTCCTCCACTCTCCCAGCAAATCCTGTCTCACGCACATCCCCTCCTGCCCCCACAGAGTCCAGGGGAAGAAAGGAGAATTCTGCATGCAGAAGTGCTCAGTTTCAATACTCACCACTAACAAGAAACAGCCTTAGGGCCAGACTGCACTTCAAGTAGAACTGTGACTGAGAAGCCAGCTGCAGCATGCTTCCACTCAGTAGATGAGCCCTTAGACATGTACCAAAACATGGGCAATATCCTCACGTACATTCAGAGGCCCCATCCACACACCAACTTTTTACAGTGGTGCTAAAGAGTTGGGGCATGGCTGGTTAAACACATGATTTGCATCCCAACAGCATATGCTTAATAATCAGTTACTAACTGGTGAATATTAACTGTGCATTTAGCTTCCTGATCTGGGACATGGTTCAGTTCCTGTCAGCAGTCATGCACACCAGTATTTTATTGCATTGACAGACCATTCCACCCATGCTAATGTTAACTAGTAAGCCGTCAGACATCCATCCCAGAGTGCACATTCCCTCCATCATGAGGGTGCCATTTGGTGTGCCTGATCTCTAAGGACTCTGCCCCAGAGCATGTACCTGGCTTCTTCACCCAGAAGATGTGGGCTGATTTAAAATTCCCAGCACTTTCTCTTACTGGACATTGTCTAGATAGTTGAACATTGTGAGCTGCAGAACAGCCTCTTCTTCCCATAAATCTAGGAAGAAGGGGAAAGGGGGAACAAAATCAAAATACCCAGAGGTCTTGGCACAAGCAGCTGCTGCTGAGGCACTATGGGATACTGCGACACAGAAGTCCATCTGTAGTTCACTTACTCTGTGTCAGCAATTTTTGTCAGGCCTGCCAGACTCACTACACCTAACACACTGTTGTCATGATATAGACCCAAAAGATGGCAAGTAATATAATTGGAAAACTAATAGATCATTGATATTCTTGTGTGGTGTATGTACAGGGCATGTACAAAGAGTTATGGATATGTGCTAGAATTATGTTCTTAAAATGTGTCGGGCAAGTCATGCATAAGGCCAGTTTGCCCTAAACAGTGGAGTGTGTATTTGCTTGGCTGACCATCCTGGTCATCAGGCAGAGACAATGAAGGTGCATTTATATAAAATGGTAAACAAAGCCATCAAACTGACACGGGGAGGAGGTAACGACTCATCTGTCACCAACGGGGTGGGAAGAACCAGCATGAAGTCTTCACCAGACCACATAGCATCTTTTCCCATAAGTTGTGAGTTTACTGAACTTTAAAGACGGAGGTCTGAACCTCAAATGATAAATAATTGAATCAACTGACTGTATACAATATTACTGTACTATAAAAGTATGCCAGGTAAGATCTTTTATGAAAGCTAATGATACACTGGTGATTAATATCATTGCAAAATGTATGTATTAACACTATATAAGGAATTATGAATACTCACTTATATTATTCTTTAAAGTCTGTGACCAAACACAGGTTTTTTCCCCCAGACAAGAGGGAAAGCAGCTATCTACCTCTCTGCAATGAAATTAAGCAAGATGTGACCAAAAAACAATGGACTCCCTATTTACATACGAATCAGCAAGGGGATGAGAAGTCCACAGGAAGGGAAGAACAGCAAAAGGTCATCCTGAGTCTGGGGACAAAACACTGAGTTTGGGAAGATATAAGGAGAGAGAAGAAACCATCTTGACATCCATCACTGGACAGACACAAGGGGCCAGAGCTCTTGGAAGGGGAGAAAGATGGGTCCTTCAGTCAAGGGGATTGAAGTCTCTGGGAACGGAATATAGGTGAGAAACCAGTTTAGGCAAAGATCTTTCACCTAGGAAGACAAGTGAAACCAGCACCATGTACTTCTGTGAAAGGTCCTGACTGAGAGAAAATGGCAAAAATTTAAAAATTGTTAAGGAATCTACCTTGAACAAAGTCTGTGGATTATTAAATTAGATCTGAGCCATTAGAAAATATTTTTACTTTTATTTGCTTGTGACCATTTTGTTTTATACCTTGTATTTGAATGAACTTAAAACCTCTCTTTTTGTTAATAAATCTGTTTTAGTTTTAGTGTAAGCCAACCTCATGCTGTGTTTGAATTGAAGTGATCGTTAACTCCAGTTAAAGTGATAAGTTGTGCTTTTGTCTCTTTAAGGCGCAACGAACCTTATTAATTCTCTGAGCGTTTCAGGAGAGAGCGTTTCAGGGAAGAGGGTCTTGGGGAAATTTGGGACCAGGGGTGTTTGGGGTAAGTAGTAACCAAGGCTGGTGGAGAGCACAGTAGTGTTGCTGGGGTCAAAGCACTGAACTAGGGCTGCACAGCACACAGGGGCTCAGGGAACTGCATGCTTGTCTGCATGCTGTTGGGGGCTGGGCTGTGAGCCACAGCAGTAGAGCATTTTAAGGCACCCAAGGTTACAGGGCAGGAGGTGACAGAATCTCCAGCTGGTCTGGATTCCAATCCAAAATGTTACAGATGCCTTCCCAGAATATACTCAAGTAATGGTTAAGCAGCATCATAGAAGTGTAGGATGGGAAGGGACCTCAACTGGTCATCTAGTCCAATCATCTGTACTCAAGACAGAACTACATAATAACTAGACCATTCCTGACAGGTGTTTCTATAACCTGTTCTTAAAAACCTCCAATGATGGAGATTCCATAACCTTCCTAGGAAATTTGTTCCAGTGCTTAACTACCCTGGCCGTTAGGAAACTTTTCCTAATGTCCAACTTAAATCACCTTTGCTACAATTTAAGCCCATAGCTTCTTGTCCTATTACCAGAAGTTAATGAGACCAATTTTTCACCCTCCTTGTAACAACCTTTCATGTACTTGAAAGCTGTTATCATATCCCCTCCCTTAGTCTTCGCTTCTACAGACTAAACAAACTCAATATTTTCAATCTTTCCTCAAAGATCATGTTTTCTAGTCATTTAATCATTTTTGTTGCTCACCTCTGGGCTTTCTTCAATTTGTCCACATCTTTCCTGAAATGTGGCATTTAGAACTGGACAAAATTCTCCAGCTGATCCTTATCAGCGCAAAGTAAAGTGGAAGAATTATTTCTTGTGTCTTGCTTACAACACTCCTGCTAATACATCCCAGAATTATGTTTGCTTTTTTTGCAACAGTACTACATTGTAGACTCATATTTAGCTTGTGATCCACTATAACACCCAGATCTCTTTCCGCAATACTCCTTCCTAGGCAGTCATTTCCCATTTTGTATGTGTTCAACTGATTGTTCCTTCTGAAGTGGAGTACTTTCATTTGTCCTTATTGAATTTCATCCTATTTACTTCAGACCATTTTCTCCAGTTTGTCCAGATCATTTTGAATTTTAATCCTGTCCTCCAAAGCACTTGCAACCTCTCCCAGCTTGGTATCATCTGCAAACTTTACAACCTTACTCTCTATGCCTTTATCTAAACAATGTATGAAGATATTGAACAGAACTGGCCCCACGACAGATCCCTGTGGGACCCCTCTCAATATGCCCTTCCAGCTTGACTTTCAACAACTGATAACTACTGTCAGAAACAGTTTTCCAACGAGTTATCCATCCACATTATAATACAGGGGTGAGCAAACTACAATTTGCAGGCCGGATCCGGCCCATGAGCCATGTTTTAAGCCAGCCCCTGGACCACACCAGCGACTTGGTGCTCGAGATGGGGAGCAGGGTCAGGACCCGCACCACACGGCTCCCGGAACTACAGTATGGCCCTGCTTCTGCTCCTACGCGCTCCAATGGCTCCCTCCGGTGCTCCAATCAGAGCTGCAGGGGTGGTGCCTGCAGATGGGGCAGCGTGCAGAGCTGCCTGGCCACACCTCCGCGTAGGAGCCAGAGAAGAGACATGCCAATACTTCTGGGAGCTGCTTGAGGTAAGCACTGCTCAGACCCTGCACCCCCAGAGCCTCTCTCCATGCCCCAACCCCCTGCCCCAGCCCTGATCCCCCTTCTGCTCTCCAAACCCCTCGATCCCAGCCTGGAGCACCCTCCTGCACCCGAAACCTCTCATCCCCAGCCCCACCCCAGAGCCTGCACCCCCAGCTGGACCCTGCACCCCTTCCCGCACCCCTACCCCAGCCCTGATCCCCCTCCTGCCCTCCGAACCCCTCAATCCCAGCCCAGAGCACCATCCTACACCCCAAACTCCTCATCCCCAGCCCCACCCCAGAGCCCGCACCCCCTCCTGTACCCCAACCCCAATTTCTATTCCCTGAAGTGGCCCTTGGGCCCAAAAAGTTTGCCCACCCCTGTTATAGTAGCTCCATCTAGGTCAGGGGTCTCAAACTCAAATGACCACGAGGGCCACATGGGCCCAAAGGCCACACTGCTGAGCAACCCCCCCCCCCCCCCGCTGCCCCACCCCTGCCCCCACTCCACCCCTTCTGTGAGGCTCCACCCCTGCCCCGCCTCTTCCCACCCCTTCCCTGCCCCCATTCCACCCCAACTCTGCCCCCTCCCTGTCCCCAGGGAGTGCAGGAGGGGTGCGGGGTGCATCACGGGGCTCAGGGCAGGGGGTTGGGGAACAGGGTGGGGCAGGATGCAGGGTGTGGCAGGTGGCTTGGCAGGGGGTTGGGGTGCAGGAGGGGTGTGGGGTGCAGCAGGGGGCTCAGGGCAGGGGGGGTTGCAGGAGGGGTTGGCTGCAGGAGGGGTTTGGGGGGCTGGTCCGGCCCGGCACGCACTGGGGGCAGGGCAGGCTCCCTGCTGCCCTGCCCCCGTGCCACTCCGGGAAATGGCCAGGACCGCGGGGGCAGAGGGGGCATAGGGGTCTGTGTGTTGCCCTGGCCGCTCCTCCAGGTACCTCCCCTGAAGCTCCCATTGGCTGGGAACGGGGAACTGAGGCCGATGGGAGCTTCGTGGGAGGTACCTGGAGGAGTGACCAGGGCAACACACAGACCCCTGTGCCCTCCCCCTCCCCGCCAGGTCCCGGCCACTTCCCAGAGCGGCATGGGGGCAGGGCAGGCAGGCAGGCAGGCAGGGAGGGAGCCTGCCCTGCCCCCGGTGCATGCCGGGACGGAGCCGCTCCAGGTAAAAGCTGGGGTGCAGCAGGGAGCTGGCAGGCCGCAGACAATAACCCCGCGGGCCGCGTCTTTGAGACCCCAATCTAGGTTATATTTCCCTAATGTGTTTATGAGAAGGTCACGTGAGACAGTATCAAAAGCCTTACTAAAGTCAAGCTATACCACATTTACAACTTCCACCCAACCACAAGGCTTGTTACCCTGTCAAAGAAAACTATTCGGCTGGTTTGATAAGATTTGTTCTTGACAAATCTATGTTAACTGTTACTTATTATTTTCTGGGTGTTTGCAAATTGATAGCTTAATTATTTGCTCCATTATCTTTCTGGGTACTAAACTTAAGGTGCCTAGATCTGTAATTCCCTGGGTCATCTTATCTTTATTCCCCTTTTTATAGATTGGCACTATATTTGCCCTCTTCCAGTCCTCTGGAATCCCTCCCATCTTCTGTGAGTTTTTGAAGATAATCACAAATGGCTGCAATGAATGAATGAATGAATGAATGCAAACACACAGCTGTGATGACAGAAAAGCTGCTGTATAGACATAAAGCAAACTGAGTTACTTGCAACTGGTTACAAAATCATAGCTGGAGTTGCAGAGTGGACAGGACTAAAATGGAATCATCTTGTAACTGGGTTGAGGGACAACTGTGTAATAACTAGACCCCTTTATATAGCTCTGTTTGTAGGGAGGAGGACCTTAAGTCCCCACTGGTTGCTCCTGGTGTGCGTGAGCAGACACACACAGCTCACAGAATGAAACAGTCTGTACAGTTCATCTTGTTTTATCCTTTAAAGTTTTACTTCTGGGTTAAAAATTGTATTTAAAAATTCTTTTCCTGTGTTACTAATAATGCCTTACATTATTGAAACCGAAAACTTCTAACTTTCACCATTTATATTGTTTGTTTTTCTGCGTTACACTTAGCTTTGACCAGTGATGAGCTGCCAAAATCTTAACAACCGGTTCCCTATAAAAAGTTCTGATTTAAGGGATGTGCCAAGAGGTGGAGGGGGCGTAGTGGCAGGGATGAGATTGCACAGATGCAAAAGGGGCTTTTGTTGCAGAGAGGGAGTAGCACAAGGGAGAAGTTGGTTCCTAGAATCATAGAATATCAGGGTTGGAAGAGACCTCAGAGGGTCATCTAGTCCAACCCCCTGCTCAAAGCAGAACCAAACCCCAATTTTTGCCCCAGATCCCTAAATGGCCCCCTTAAGGATTGAGCTCACAACCCTGGGTTTAGCAGGCTAATGCTCAAACCACTGAGCTCTCTTTCTCTATATATAACCACAGAGGCCCCATCCAGCCGCCAGGCCACACCTCCACCAGCAGCCCATAGCAGTGGGTCTCTGTAGTCCCCAAGGTCATGATTACCTTGGGAATATGGATCATGACAGAAAACGTTGGCTGAATGAGCTGACTGCCCTTTGTGACGACCAAGGCAGTTATGTTTAAAAACGTGTTAGCCGAAGAGTTAACTATGATCCACTATCACATGGTGGAACACACCTTGACCCTGTCTACACTAGGTGCTAAGTTGCCTTTAGCCACGTTAGTTAAGGCGGGTGAGCGAACAGGGTGCCTAACGTGGTGCATTTCCCCAGCGCAGACGTGGCCCCGCTGAGGAGCATGGCCAAGCGCAGCGCTGCAAACATTGGCAAGAGCCCGCAGGAACTATGCACTCTGTAAACAACTAGCACGATTTGGCGTTGCGGGCAGAAACAAAGGCGAGGACTGGAGCTGCCGCGGAGCCCGCTGCAGCCGCATCAGCTCCTCTCCTGGGTCCGGGGCCGCAGCCCCCACCCACCTCCAGCGCCTGCGTGAAGGCGCCTCCCAGCCCCTCTCCGCCTGAAAGTTTCTTCTCTCCGGGCAGTGCCGGGCTCGGGGCTGGAGGAGCCGGGCGCTGGGGGCGAGGACGCGCCGCGTGCGCTGCTTTCCTGTTGGCCGCCGCGTAGTCAGGGACCGTCTCCCTCGGAGCCCATCGCCTCCTTTGCGGGCACATAGGGCGAAGCTGGGCGAGCGCTTTCTCCTGCCTCCCTTCCCGGCGCGCGTGGGGAGATGGGCTGCCTGCAGACGTACCTTGGCGCTCTCCTAGGTAATTCGCGCGGCCCCTGTTTGCCTTGTGCCGCCCCCCCCCGGCTTGCCCCGCTCGGCCCCAGGGCAGTAGCGGGGGCAGCGTTGCCAGACAGTCCCGTCGCGCTCACCCCCAGCCGCGGGCTGGGATCCGAGGGTCTCGGTAGCTGGGCTGAGCCGCCCAGAGCCCAACTTGCTGCGGCTGGCAAGCGACTCCCCCAGCCGCCGCCAGCTGCCCGTGGCCCGCACGGGCACGTCCCTGCAATAGCTCCGGGCCGGGCAGCGCGGCCAGGTTAGGACCAGCGTTGCCTCCCGCGCAGACAGCTGGGGCTGTGGGATCCTGGAGCGGTGCAGGCGCGCTCACCTGGGGGGTGCGCTGAGCCCCCGGGGGGGGGGGGTCTCCGCTGCCCCCGGTAGCTCTGCCCCGGGGTGTCCGCGCCCCCCCCCCCCCATGCCCCGAGCGCGCCCCGCGCCCGGGACCTGCTGCCCCCTGCCCGGCCTCGCTGCCCGCCTCACCCGCTCTGCCTTCCCCCGTGCAGGGCTGTGGGCCGCCGCCCTGGCTCAGGAGCCCGAGTACAGCTACGGGTGCGCCGAGGGCAGCTGCTACCCGGCCACCGGCGACCTGCTGATCGGCCGCGCCTCGCAGCTGTCCGCCAGCTCCACGTGCGGGCTCCACCGGCCCGAGCCCTACTGCATCGTGAGCCACCTCCAGGTAAGGGCCCGGTGGGGGGAAGGGGCTGATGGCTGCACAAACAGCTGGCGCTGGGGAGGGGCGGAGAGGAAGCCGAGTGCATCCCTGGGGCTCAGCTTTGTTTGCACAGTTGCATCCGTCCTGCGTTTCCTGCCCGGGATTGTCTGGCTGCCGGGATGGAAGGAAGCACCTTCTCCCAGGAAAGGAGCGGGGGAGTCGGGCGGGAGCGCAGGGGCAAAGGCTGTACCTGCCTGGGAGTGCTGTGCTGAGGGGGGCCAACACCACTCCTCCCCCCCATCCCACTGCTGGGGCTCTGCGCCCAGTGCTAGCCACTGGCACGTCCCATTCCCCTGTTCCCCTAAGCCCTGATCCGGAATCGGAGCCCTCCTCCCCCCAGCTCTGTAAAAGAGTGAGCATCCAGCATGGCCCTGAAAGCCATGAGTGTCACCCAGCCCTCTTGGGAGATGCTTCATCACATGTGACATTTGAAACTAGACTGGCCAAAGCTAGGACAATTCTGTATGGAACAATCCTGCGGGGGCTGGGAGCAGGATCCCTCCTCCCTCTAACAGTGATGAGTCTTTTGTGCTCCTCAGATTAAACTAACCTGAACTACTATACTTCTAAACAGAAAATGTTCTTATATGCAATCTGGCCAATGGTAACTGCATTATTTAGTATTAAAAATACTAACTCCTCCCACCCACCCAACACAACACTAAATAAGATGAACAATATATTGGGTGTTATACTAAATCGGGGGCCCTTGAGTTGCTTGGGGCCCTAAGCAATTGGTTAGTCTGTTTAGGCCTAGTGCCACCACTGGCAGTAGTATTGCGGAAAAGGATTGGGGGTTATAATGGATCATATATTAAATGTGAGTTAACAATGGGATGCAGTTGCGAAAAAGGCTAATGTCATTCTGGGGTATATGTCATATATAAGACACAGCAGGTCTTGTTCTGCTCTACCCGGCACTGGTGAGATCCCATCTAGAGTACTGTGTCCAATTTTGGGTGCCACACTTCAAGAAAGATGTGGACAACTTGGAAAGAATGCAAAGGAGATTGACAAAAATGATAAAAGGCTTAGAAAACCTGATCTATGAGAAAAGGTTTTAAAAAATGGTCATGTTTAGTCTTGAGTAAAGAAGATTGGGGGGGAGGTAAAGGAGGACCTGCTAAGTCTTTAAATATGTTAAGAGCTGTTAAGAGGAGAGTGATCAATCAAGTGTTCTCCATGTCCACTGAAAGTAGGCCAGGAAGTAATGGGCTTAATCTGCAGCACAGGAAATCTAGGTTAGATATTAGGAAAAACTTTCTAACAATAAGGATAGTACAGTATGGGAATAGGTTTCCAAGGGAGGTTGTGGAATCCCCTTAAGAACAGGTTAGACAAATATTTGTTCTGCCTCATTGTAGGGGGATGGGCTAGATGACCTCTCAAGGTCCCCTCCAGCCCTAGATTTCTCTAATTCTGTGATATAGAGGCAGTATAAATAGCATGTCTAGCTATTTGCACCCCTAATGTACTTATACGTTTAAACCCAATTTAACTAGATAAGTTAAGTAATAATGTGGCACAGGGAGTTCAATTCATACTTTTTCAGGCTTGTACAGAGCCGTCTAGACTACTTCCTGAATCAAAGTCGGTCTGTAGTTACATTTATAGTTTAAATACTGGCATTTGGCTTGAGGGAGGGTAGTTAAATCTGTATGTGTCATCAAAGAAAACAAATAAAGTTGTCCTTGCTTCTCTAGTTCCTCTCTTTAAATAGAAAATATGACTTTATGTGAAAAATAGTTTAGCAAATTCCAGGTTTCCAAGACAGAAGGGACTATGGGTACATGTAAAAAAACCAGTCAGTATAAATGGAGCTATATTACATTTGAAAGTAGATAAATAATCTCAACCTGAGTTTACAATGTCAAAAACACTAGCCCAAATTCTGTTGTTCTAAGTGGAGCAAAACTCCGTCTGAAAGCAATGGGAGTCTTGTTCCATTCAGGACCGTAGAATTTGGCCCAAAGTATATTGCTTCATAGTATACTTGAACAAACGTGTTGTGTCAGCTCGTTTAGTATGACAGTGCGCTCAGCACTTTGCAGGATTGGGCCCCACTATGGCTATAGTAAAATTTCTGACATAACTTGCAAGATTTCAAGTGTTCCCTTATTTTTATTCTTGCAATTAAATATTCTGAGTCAGCATTGTATCCTTGGTTGCTTTTGTTGCTCCCCGCCTCCCCCTCAAAGGTACAGAGTATGGCAGAAAAGACATGGTTAGAAGGGGGATTCTGAAATTTGCCACCTCTCTCTGGCAAAAATAGGATTTGCGGATGCTCAGAAGTCTGTGAGAGTGAACCCTTAGGGAACTGTCCTGCTCCAATTTAAATAACAGACATCTTTGACCCTGATTTCACTGGCGGGAGGATTGGGTCTATATTTGGGACCCCTATTCTGGCTGGTTTGGGAGTGCTCATATAGATTAGCCCAAATAATCTGACTGTATGGGAAAATGATAGGGACATGCATAACGAATTGAGAGGATACACAGACCACAGAGACTTGTCTTGATTTGTTTGCTCATGGCAGGAATGATCCTGGGCTTGTGGAGTATGAACTCTGTGACTGGGGACTACCAGGAAAAGGGCGCCATAATTGGCACTGAACTGTGTGAAACAGCATCACTTACTGTATACTGTAGCAACATCTCTAATGCTCAGATCCTTGACTGCTGAGGTGCTGTTTTACTAAGGGCTGAGTGAATGTGAATGTAGCCTCCACTCTGCCAACAAGGCCATCCTTAACTGCCTATTTGTCCAGTGTTTGGACATGCCCCATTCTGCTTTTTGCCATGCTTCCCCTTATGCTTGCTTGGAAGGAGCGCCCAGTCAAAAATCCCCAGTACCACCACATTGTCCTCTTTTGAATCTCTCCATAAAACCCATCCGAGCCATGATGCCCACATAACACTTGACAATAGTTATTGGCTCCTGCACTGTGACCAGCTGCGTATTGAAGCTGTTTTACCGTTATCTCAAGCTCCCCCTGTTGGTCTGTCATATCCATCTATTGTCTCTCGTCTTACATTTAGATGTAAACTCCTTTGGGCAGGGACTGTCTCTTCGTTATATCTGTGCAGTGCCTATCACAAGTGGCTCTGGCATATTAGGCACCTTTACAATACGAATGAATAGATAATGACAGCTGTTATGTTGCGCTTGTTCTGTGGAGGAGGGTTAGTCACTGAGGCCCATGATTTCAAACAGGTGCAACTTGGGGCTGCATGCACAAGTTAGGGTTGCATTTGTGCTCATAACCATATGTGTGCTCAACCTAAGTATATGCTTGAAAATTTGGACTCAGTGGTGAAATTCCACCCTAGTAAATAGGACCTACACTAAAGCTTTACAGGGGACTTTGAGCTGCACAGGGCTTTGTCCAGGATATCTGTAACTTGGAGAAGCAAACACTACTTCACAGAGCATTTGAACTTGTTGTTTTCTGGGTCTATGTTTCAGCATACATCAGATTAATAGTTTTCTGTAAGCATTAATATTTACTTTTGAATTGTGCTAGAGAGTAATTATTCCCAGGGATAGTCCCTGGAATTAGTTTTAAGTAAAACATACTTCCAATAAAACTAAAAGCTTATTGAATTCCTGTCATATTTTTCCCTTTGGCCTTCAATTTACATTAATTTAAGAGTAAATTATGCTTTCTTTCATTTTTAAAGTAAAAAAACAAATCTTTTTGATTCACTCTACCAAAGGCACGAAGAGCTAGACGTAACACTAATGCAAAATAAGTTTATCTTCAGGGAACAACTATTACTTTTTTGATACAATAACCAACGCTAAGACTAATAAGTTAATTGTCTTATTATTTCAGGAGGACAAAAAATGTTTCACCTGCAATTCCCTGTTCCCCTTCCACGAGACTCTCAACTCCGATAGCCATCTTATTGAAAATGTGGTCACAACATTTGCTCCAAACCGCCTCAAGCTGTGGTGGCAGTCAGAAAATGGTATGTAGTTCATCTGAGGATCTTTTCTAGTGAACTGAATTGGTCACCCTTGATTGATTTAAAGGTTCCAGTGTGTTTTGTTATCTGAAGGGTTGTTAGTGCTGCATGGAGCATTAGTGTGTTAAGCACAGATCCCTTGGTAAAGCTAGATTCTTTGATTTATACTTGAGTGGTGTTTTATTATAAACAGTCTTATGAACTTTAGGAGTGCTGGAAAAAAGTATAATATAAGCTTTAAGGAATCTCTTATTAAGGTTTTTTAAAAATATATGGATTTTGTATATTGTGCCCAAATCTCTTGTGCTTAGTGGAGTGAGCAAAGGGGGAGGAAACAGCCCCCAAGGAGCATCCCAGTGCAGAGCAGCCAGAACAGCTGTACACTGTTGTTCCTTCCAGCCTCTGGCATAGCATGCCTGTCAGTGGAGGGAGGAGGCGTGGCTAGAGTGCACAGTGCTCAAGCCATTGTCACCCAAGTACCCTGAGGCTGGTCCAGTTTATGCCATGGACTGGACAGGACTCCTACAGCTTAAAGCCCCTTTGGCTCTGCCCTTCAGGAGGAGTGAAGAATCAGAGCCACTCTCTCAATATTCACTATCACCTCACTTCTCTACTCAGGCTATGTATTCATCTGCCAAACAATATAAATGAACAAAGCAAGCAAATCAAAGCAAATAAAAACTACACACATTAGTTTCGTGGGTTTTTTTCCCCCTCTAAAATTTCTTTCCAGAGTAAGCCACTCCTTTTTACTTTTACAGCTGTGCTCCCAGCCTGCCTGAATTTCCTCAAGCTCCTAAGAATTTCCTAAAGCTCCTAAGATAACCGTTAAAAAAAAAAAAAAAAAAAAAAAAGTATGGAAGGCATAGTATTTGGCAAATATGTTGGCAAAGGCTCTTATTGTAACTTAACGAACACTGTGATGTTTTGAAAAACTCTTTATTAGCCCACTAAAAAGAAGTTTACATGATGTCCTTTTTTAACAAGTGAGATTAATCCAGCTAGCTATCTGTCTCCACTGTTTCTAGTTTAGCATTCCAGATAACTCATGTTTTTTGCAATAGACTTGGCAACCTACCAACAGAAAAGTTTTAGCTTATAAGGTCACGCAAATGTCCCTCAAAAATAAACAACAAATGATTCTTTCTTTCTCCATGTAGGCATAAAACAGCAAGGATCGTTGTATTTCTATGTGTTCCCCACACAAAATTATAGCTATTTAAAAATTGGAAAGCACCATATTTCTTTGGGTTATTCTACTTGTCTTCCTCTCCTCCCCTCCCCACACCCCTTTAAATCATCTTATTTGTTTTTATGCTACAAACTAGAATGTAATGAGTTTCCAGCTGTTTCAAGAGATCTTTTCACATGCATCAAATAACTGGTTGTGTTATCTTCCTTCAGTATACAGTCCTAAAATTTTGATCATTTATAGTTATACAAATTGAAAAATCTCTCTCTTGCTGCTGGTAAGTTGGAAAGCTTTCATTAATGAGTGAGGGGACCTGAAAAGTCAATTTCTGTAAAATTTAACCTTTCATTTGAAAAACAATTGTAGGCTTCTATCCCTTACAGTTATAAAAATAATCTTTCAACTGTGAACCCCTGCAGTGCAATCTCTGACTGTGTAGACAAAGGGCTCCTATGCCTCTGTTTCTGCCCATAAGTTTCCCCAAGCAGCTGCTGAGTGAAATTAGAAAAAGAAAAGAATCTGGTGGGTTTCATTGCTGATATTCAGGAAGTTGTAGGCAGGTGTATGGCAGTTTCATGATACAGTAGACCCTCAGAGTTACGAACTGATCAGTCAATTACACGCCTCATTTGGAACCAGAAGTATGCACTCAGGCAGCAGCAGAGGTAAAAGAGAAAAAAGCAAATACAGTTCAGTATTGTGTTAAACTACTAAAAATATAAAGGGAAAGTTTAAAAAAAAATTGACAAGGTGGGGAAATTGTTTTTGTGCTGTTTCATTTAAATTTGAGATAGTTAAAAGCTGCATTTTTCTTCTGCATAGTAAAGTTTCAAAGCTGTATTAAGTCAGTGTTCAGTTGTAAACTTCTAAAAGAACAACCATAACATTTTATTCAGAGTTACAAACAACCTTCATTCCCAAGGTGTTGGTAACGCTGGGGTTCTACTGTACCACTCAGAAAACTATGTGCCACATCAGAGGCAGGTATGGGGGATATACATGGCTGAGGAGGATTTGGGAAATAGGCTGGGGGAGAGTAGCAAAGACACCTTCACTTCCTTGGGATAGCCAGGAGGCTCTGAAGTCAAGGTCAAAGAAGAGAGAGGAAAAAGCTCCCACCCAACAAGCAGAGGTTGGGGGCAGGTGTGTGTGTGTCTTACAACTGGAGAGACCCACTGCCAGAGGCTGATACTAGAACTGGAGCCCTCAGCCAGTGTCCAGCATCACCACTATGGTATGAATTCCATCACCCTGAATCTTATCAGCAGCTGAGGGACGGGGCAGGGCTTCTCATCAGGGCATTATAAGGGAGGCCACTTCCAGTCCCCCGGCTATCTTTTTGTATCTGCCTCTGTCTAGCAACTTTAGTTCTGTTATACAAACCAAGATAAGGGTAATCCAGTCTCATGCTTTGGGTGTATGCTGATTGACACAGGGGACAGGAAAGAATGCCCCAGCTCCTTCTGTTATGCAGCATTGCGTAACTGGCTAGAAGTGAAATCAATATCCTCGTCTGTAAAACTAGAATTAAATAGGCTTTGGGCAGGGACCTACCTGGGGCTTAGGGAAGTTTGTTGGTACTAGTCCAGTTAATTCAGGCCCTCGCCTGATCACTAGGCTGCCCCAAACACCCGTGTTCCTAGGCAGAGAGCCATTTGCAGAATTCCAGAATCCCTCTGCATGAGAGCTCAGCAGTCCAGCTCCTAGCAGAAAGAATCATGGTGCATTTCCATTGCACGTCAGGCCTTTCGCTCATGCAGAGTGAAGTGAGGGCCAGGATTTCATCCTTAGTGGACTGTAGAGTTTTTCACTTTCTTCTAAAGCATCCGATAGAGGCCTCTGCAGAAGGCTGGATACCAGACTAGTTCTGCATTGTGTGTGATCTTGTGTGTGAATCACTTAACCTCCCCATGCCTGAGTAATGGGGTATTGTAAAATGTAAATGTAAAATGTAAAATCTGTAAAACGGGGTAATGATACTGGAAATACCTCAACTACTGGGGTAAAGTGAAATATGCTAAATGTCATACAGACTAAATACATGTTCAGCACTGTATAAGAAATAATATCTCCAATTGGCAATCCCATGTAATGTGATGTTTAGGAAGTTTGCAAACACTGTGTCTTCACTGCAATTCCCTAATGTTTATTGTAGTGCTAATCCATACATTGTTCTGTCACAACATAACAGCCAAAGTCAAGAAAAAGATCCTTATGCTACCAGAATGAGGGTCTCTTAGGAAAATGATGAAGTTATTGCTGAGAAATGTTCCTGTTTACTGTAGAATATCCTTTTTCTGCCTTTAGGTTTGGAAAATGTAACTCTCCAGCTGGATCTGGAAGCTGAATTCCATTTCACTCATCTCATTATGACCTTCAAGGTAAAGAATCCATAGCATTCTCACAAATCACAGACTGGAGCACTGTGTAATCTAACATCTGTCATGGAGGGCAGTTGTGGGCTTAACTGGTTATTTAGACTAAGATAGATAGATATATATAATGTTCAAGTTTTGAAGATACAGGCTTTAATAAATGCATTAAAAATGCTGTTAATATTGGAATGCAGGGGAGATGGACTTCATAAGCCTGTTGGTGTCAAATTTTTAATTGACGATCTTTGTATAAACAGATAAGTTTCTGCTTTGAATAAATCCAAAACTCATAAAATAGAAGGAGATTAAAGCGCTCTTCTGTTGCTCACTTGCATTTTATATTTGGGTTTTTGTAGCAAAAATGGAACTGTGGGGTCTTACCATCATTTTAGACTTCAAGATTGTGGAAGTGTGCAAAAACTGTGCTTTGGGTTATCTGTTTGCTCTTTGTGCGTTTTGTATTTTACAAGATCATTATCAAAATCAACATAGCTGCAAGTTTTTTGTTTTGTTTTGTAAGCAATCATTTTCACTTGGCAAATGAAAATGTGTCCAAGAGGACATCTGTGCCTTTGTTTCCTTTCAAACAGATGTCCTGGAGAGAGAGATTATGTACCATGTGTCTCAAAGTACATTTTATTATGAAGGCATTAGTAGTGACTCCATAGCTGAATTTAATCTCTGCATTTTACATGCTAACTTTCTAGGACAACTGAATACTCTATAATATCCCTGGGCTACATCTCAAACACACACCTCTACTTCCACCATGACCCATCACATGTTACTCTCCCACAGGGTGGCACCCCACCAAGCCCCCATATTTCCTTACCAAACTCAGCTTCTAAACACTGGTATGTATAAATGTCTGTGTGTATTAGGATTTAAAAACTGAATGTGGTAGGGCAGTATGGGGTCATGGCGAAAGATGGAAGGAGAGATTTATTAAGGAGGACTGGATTGGGACATGTGGGAACAGGATTGCTTAAGGGGAGTGAGCCTGGGGAAAATTAGTCTATGCACAGAGAATTGTGGAGCAAGGGACAGGACTGAGAGTGGCAGGAGGAAGAGTGCAGCAATGCAAGGGGTTGCAGGGCTGTGTGAAAGGCATAGTAGTAGGGGTTGCCAACTTTATAATCACACAAAACTGAACACCCCTTCCCCGAGGCCCCACCCCCACTCGCTTTATCTTCCCTCCCTCCATTGCTCATTCTTCCCCACCCTCATTCACTTTCACCAGGCTGGGGCGGGGGTTAGGGTGTGGGAGGGGGCTCTGGTCTGGGGCCTACGGGTTTGGAGTGCGCGATGGGTGGTGGGCTCTGGGATGGGGCTGGGGATGAGGGATTTGCGGTGAAGGGGAGGTCTCTGGCTGGGGATGTGGGCTCTGGGATGGGGCGGGATGAGGCGTTTGGGGTGCAAGAGGGGGCTCAGGGCTGGGGAGGGGTCTTGGGGTGGAGGTGCAGGCTCTGTGATTGAGTTTGGGTGCGGGAGGGGACTCTGGGCTGGGGTAGGGGCTTGCGGTGTGGGAGGAGGTTTGGGGTACAGGGTCCCAGCGGCGCTTACCACAGCTCTCAGGAAGCAGCCACCAGGCCCCTGCGGCCCCTAGGCTCATGGACAGCTGGGGAGGCTCCGCGTGCTGTCCTCACACCCACAGGCGCCACCCCACAGCTTCCATTGGTCGGAGTTCCTGGCCAATGGGAGCTGCGGAGCCGGCACTCAGGTTGGGGGCAGCGTGCAGAGCCTCCCTGGCCACCCATAAGCCTAGGGGCTGCGGACTGGACTCTTAACGCATGGTCAGCGGTGCCAGCCAGAGCCACCAGGGTCCCTTTTCAACTGGGCATTCCAGTCGAAAACCAGATCCTACATAGTAAGGATCCTTAGATTATAAGATCTTTGGGAAGGCGCTGTCTTTTTGTTCTGTTTTTTTACAGTGCCTAAAATAATGGGGCTCTGGGCTAATACTGGGGTTCCGAAGTGCTAAATCAAATTATGAATAATAATACATATAATTGTTGATGGCTATTCATGCGAATAGTCATCAGATACTTCCTAAAAAGCCTGGCAAATTTCCTTACACCAAAAATCTTGGTTAATTTTGAATTAAGGCTGCTTCTCACTCAAATGCAAAACTTTACTCTGATCTTGTACCTTTTTTATGGGCAATAGACCTATTTAATGCTGCATGTACGCCTGTTGGTTTGATGTGTCCTTGTCTGGGTGAGGTCAGAGTGAAGGGTTTGTGTTTGGGTGTGATCGTGAGGGATTAAATACATGCATTGTGAGTGCTCCTGTGTTCAAAGTGGAAGTGAGTTTGCTGTGTAGTTGTGGCTATGGAGAGTGTTCGGGTGGAAAGGCGTGAAATTTGAGATTGGTATGGATGTGAATGTTGATTTCAATGATGACATTATTGATTTTTAGTAATTGCTTTGGTGGGATTTGCTCTTAACTCTTAAATTATCAAATTCTAGTTTGTAGGACACAAGTTAGTACTGTGGATGGTCGTTTTAGCTAAGCAGGAAAACTGATTTTAAATTTTAAAAAATTTAAAAAATTAAAAATTTTAAAACTGATAGACCTACTTTTGTGTTTGGCTTTTGGAGGGTCTTGCCTACATATATAAAACAAATGAATTAACTGTTGCTGACATTGTCCCCTCCGTGCAAGTCATGTATTAAACCATATATTAATTTAGTTGTCTGAAATGCTGGTAGGTAAGGAGAAAAACTATTCATATAAAATAAAGAAAGGATTAGATTGTATCAGATCATGTCAAAGTTTGGTCAAAGTCAGTTAAAGCAAAGTCATTATGGATCCTGGGAGCAGAGTCTTATAAAACTGGCTGAGGATGAATTTCTTAATCTGGTGGGGAAAAGACCAGTTTCAGTTGCCTATTCAACCAACAAGACAATTGTTAGAGCACTAAGAAAGATCATGCAGACAGATTAGGATTGCCAACTTTCTAATCGCATAAAAGCGAACACCCTAGCCCCGCCCCGTCCCTGAGGCCCTGCCCCCCCACTCACTACATTCCCCCTCCCTTGGTGGCTCGCTCTCCCCCACTCTCACTCACTTTCCCTGGGCTGGGGCAGGTGGTTGGGGTGCATGAGGGGGTGAGGGCTCTAAATGGGGGTCCAGGCTCCGGCCTGGGGCCAGAAATGAGGGGTTCAGGGTACGGGAGTGGGCTCTGGGCTGGGGCCGAGAGTTGGGGTGTGGGAGGGGGTGATGGTTCCAGCTGGGGGTGCGGGCTCTGGGGTGGGGCCGGGGGTGAAGGGTTTGGAGTGTAGGAGGGGGGTTCCAGGCTGGGGGGGATGGGGTTGAGGGCTTCAGAGTGTGGGAGGAGGCTGCAGGTTGAGGCAGGGAGTTGGGATGCAGGAGGGGGGTGAGGGCTCTGGGGTGGGGCCGGAAAAATGGAAAAATATTACCATTGTTCTGTATGTGTGACTTGACAAGAGACCAAGGATAAGAAAGGGGAAATATGTATAACTGGATTCCCTCCTCTGTGCTCCATCGTTCCAGGCCCCGCCCCATCTGACAGGAAATGAGAGGCCTCTTAGATCTTCCTGTGAGCCAGGACTGACTGGGATATAAAATGAGGAGCTACAGTAACTGGGGAATCTGCACTTTTTTCACTGACCTTAAAAAAATAATCATCTTTCTCCAAGTATTTCTCTCTTACCTTCATTTTAAATAGGAATCTGAAGTCTTAGTAGCTTACAGTAAACAATCCTTTATTCTAAGTTTGTGTGTTGCATTATGAGTATGTTTAAATGTCTGCGTACCTATAATTAGAAATATCATTCTAAAGATACTCTCTGATTAGATTTGCATGATTCAAATGAAGGCCTTACCATAATCTGTCTCCAAAAACTAGCTGTAGCTCACGAAAGTTTATGCTCAAATAAATTTGTTAGTCTCTAAGGTGCCACAAGTACTCCTTTTCTTTGTGTGTAATAGCAGTAGTAAAAAGAAAATTGGGACGAAAATAGAAAAAATATCATTCTATAGAAGAAGTCTTGAAATTCAGGCACACGAGTTGCTCCTTCTAACAATTGATTCCAAATAATATTTAATAGTATATAACCATTTGCTGTTTTTTGGTTTTTTTAAGACATTCCGCCCAGCTGCAATGCTAATAGAAAGATCATCTGATTTTGGAAAAACCTGGAAAGTATATAGATACTTTGCATATGACTGTGAGAACTCCTTTCCTGGTGTTTCAACTGGACCCATGAAGAAAGTAGACGATATCATTTGTGATTCCCGATATTCTGACATTGAACCTTCAACTGAGGGAGAGGTTGGAGGTTATTTTTATATATAATGAAGACTTTTTCTCTGCACATTTCAAGATCCCTTATTTTAAGGTTGATTCTTTCATTTTTCATTTTTCTTTAGGTCATATATCGTGCTTTAGATCCAGCTTTTAGAATTGAAGACCCATATAGTCCAAGAATTCAAAGTATGTACATAGTTACTTTTCTTTCGCATTCTAACTCTTGTATTTTTAAATGGGGGGAAAAAAAAAACTACAAGCAAAAAATCAGCCCCAGTACGGCCTCAGAACTGCACCAGGAACCAGGGGTCCGCTCCACTGACTTTAATGGGTCTCCACATGGGAATAAGAACCAGTGTTGCCAACTCATGGGTTTTTATCATGAGCCTCATTACAGCTGATGTTTTTCGTACAGGCTCAACTCCTGGTGTCATGGGATTATGTGAGAATCTCCACTTCCATTTTTTTTTTTTTTTTTTTTAAAAGGTGTGTGGGGGGAATTCTAAACCTCATTGTTTCAGAGAAGAGCTTGAAAATGTGACCCCTCCCCCGCCAAAGAAAGCTGATAAATAAAACCCCAAATTTATGATTATTTTTTTAAATCTCATGATATTTTTAGCTAAGCTAAAGATTTTTGTGGGTCTGACTCATGATTGTTGGAGTTGGCAATACTGAGTGCCTGCCCACACTGATCTGATTGTAGGATTCACTCCTAAGACATTAAAAGTAATGCATCAATTATTTACAGTTATTGGGACAAAGGAATGCAAACACACAAATCTGCTGCTGTATGAAAGCATACAATTTGAAAAAGAAACTTCTTTAGGCACTTTACTTGCATAAGGACAACAGGATTTGGCTTTAGTTTAAGTTAGTATCTAACAGTGTAAAGCTGCCTGGATGAGAGAGCAAAGGAAAAGAACTCCAGTAGAAGGCTGTGTGCTGGCTGCTACATTGATTCAGTGTTTTCTGTTTAACCAAAGTTTAAAAAGAGAAATTTATAAGGAATTCTATTTTTACTAGCTTAGGCCGAGGGTATTTTCAAACATGGGAGAAAAACAAGGTTTTAATAATATCAAGGCAGAAAGAGTCAAAGGTCAAATTAATTGCTATAATGTTGTCTTCCTGCGAGACCTCTTCCTGTGAGAACAGTTACTTTTTATTTGGTAGGATCAAGATGGTGGTTTTTCCCCTCAAAATACAATTAATTGTATTCAAAGGGTGTGAGGGCATATAAAGAAGAGGATTATATTTGTATCCTAAGTGTTTCTGCAATTTCCATCTCAAGTTCTTCCAAACATGCACACAGTCTTTGAAGCTCATACTCCACTTGTCAGTACTTCCTTAATATTAACCCCGACCCATTTTACATTTTAAATCCGAAATGTGGTTGAAAACTAAGACATCTGTTGTGGCACTGATGCATGTGCCATTAATGTTAATATTCTGTGGATGTATGTATCAACAGCAAAATAAATCCCAGTTTTGTTTAAATTAATCTAGTGTATATATAGTGATCATATTGGGGGGGAAAACAATTAATCTCTGGTATTTGTAGCTGGAGGATTCAGTGAGGGAAATTTGTATTTAAACAAGATGAAGTCTTGTTTACAATCTCAGATATTATATTATATCTTGACATAGAAAATTGCTCTGTGTGAGGTTTCCCATAATTTATGATCTGCAGTTTTCTTGGTTTCCTTCAGTTCATAGAAGTCAGTAGCTAATTCAAGCAACTGTTTGTTTGCTTTTTTCCTTGCAGACCTATTAAAAATCACCAATTTAAGAATCAGTTTCACCAAGTTACATACATTGGGAGACAACCTCTTGGATTCTAGAATGGAAATCAAAGAAAAGTACTACTATGCAATTTACGACATGGTGGTTCGTGGGAACTGTTTCTGTTATGGCCATGCCAGTGAGTGTGCACCAGTGGACGGCTTTAATGAAGAGGTGGAAGGAATGGTAAATGCTCACACTTTTTCACACTTAAAACCATGTTAAAATGCCTTGAGCCTGATTCTGTCCCCTTTACTCACATTGAGAAGATGTATTACATTAGTACTAAGGTACATCAGTAAGAGTGGCAGAATTTAGCCCTTTATTTTTCTTCTTAATTTCCAAACAATAAAACAGCGTTCACCATTTTTGTTGTTGTTCAAACACCGAGAGCTGAGAGTAGTTTAAAGTTACTTTAACATCTTGAAATTTCTTCTTTCTAATTATATTAGAGAACTGATAAAAATAAAAGGAACAGTATTGTAACGGATATAAGGGAATGTATTTTTATGCAACATTGAACTAACCTATGGACCTTGTTTCTATTGAAGCAAATAGCAGGGTCAAAGGGTGAGATACTTTAATGAACAAGAACAGCACTACATTTATATTAACTAGTATAAAAAGAAAACTACAAGGGCTATCCATTTTCAGAGTTCAGCGCACAAATTGATCAACAGCAGTGCAGAAGAAAATCCTGCTGCTTTCATGTTATAATATTGTATAATAGGTCAGGTGCATTTTCCTTTCTTCTGTCAGTTTTTCCCATGATTTTTCCAAGTGGATGCAGGTAGGACTTCTGCTGGAAGGGGAAGAGATTGGGTGAGTTGCCAGCCTGAAAGCAGGGTTTGTTGGGTTGTTGTTTTGGGAAGTGGAGTTGTGTGGGAGAGGAGATTGTCATGGTTAACACAAAGTGTGAGGGAAACTTTTGGGCAGATTCATCAAGTTTTGGCCTTGTTTGTGGGAGTCTAGCCTGCCAGTCAGCATGGACTATGTACTCTGTGCCCAACCCACAGTAGCTATGGGTCTGTTTACAGCCCCACCTGCAGAGCTCAGTTCATCAGCTCAGATTCTAGAGACATATTCTTCTAGCTCTGGAGTTCCCTCCAAATTCAATCCATGGTCATCCAAGATGGCAGCAGTCACAGGAGCAACTTGTCTGATTTCAGTTCTGTATATATTGATGCTTGAGCCAGGCTTGTGATAAACATCAATTATGGTGTGGAAGAGCTTTGGCCCCCTTCCTCTAAAGCGTCTGTATTCACTGCTGGAGAAAGGTATTAGACTAGTTGACCCTATGTTCTGATGTGGCTAATCCTATTTTAATGGATTATGGACAATTTAATGATTTTGCCCTAATAGGTTACTAAGGGCATTTTGGGCTAAACTGTGTGCTCCATATTCACATTGGTGACCATTTATTCACACAGGCAATTCCATTGAAGAAAATGGGACTACTTTGTGTGGGTGAGCATTTACTCACACAGGCAAGGAACTCACAGTCTGGCCCTTTCTGTATATGATTATGTCCTCTTTAAGTGTTTTTGCTGCAATGGTAGTTGGCAAGGGTATGCCAAACGCTCACTGGTTATATTTTAGGTAGATGGGAAATGGTAAGGTACATTCCAATTTGAATGCACTCTATGTATTGTGTTGGCTTTTTCCCCTCCTTATTTTCTTTAACCAAGCATATTATATTTTTATATTTGTTTTTTATTCTTTTAAATGATAGGTCCATGGGCACTGCATGTGCAGACATAATACCAAAGGGTTAAACTGTGAACTGTGTTTGGATTTCTACCATGACTTACCATGGAGACCAGCTGAAGGACGCCATAGTAATGCATGTAAAAGTATGTTTAAATACAATACCAATTCTAAATCCTATATTCTTATTTGCTTTTAATGTTTGATGAATTTTACATAGTTGGTTCATGAGGTTTTTGTTGCATTAAATGAACTGTAAAGATATTATCTACAAGACTAATATTTCTTTAGTGAAAACATATTACTTTAGTAAAGCTGCTCTTTTTCGCCTTGTATCTTAGAGTGCAATTGTAATGGACACTCTATCCAGTGCCATTTTGATATGGCTGTATACATGGCAACCGGAAATACCAGTGGTGGAGTGTGTGATGACTGCCAGCATAACACAATGGGACGCAACTGTGAACAATGCAAACCATTTTACTTTCAGCACCCAGAGAGAGAGATACGAGATCCTAACATTTGTGAGCGTAAGTGCAATGTCATCACTCAGAATGTTGAAGCACATTGTGTCTATACTTTGATCACTAAGGCATTCAGTTAAAGAATTCCAAAGCAGCTGCACCTGTATTCTTGGGCCCCGTTCCTCTCCTTTGAGTTACTGACTGTTCATGAACAGATGTTCTATGCTTCTGATGGAGGCCTGGGGTAAGTGTGGCCTCTCTTCTTTGCTTTTTGTTTAAAAAGCGGGAAATGGCGGCCACTTGGTGACTTCACATGCAAACAATGCCGTGTCTAATGAGCTATAGCAATCAGATCTGAGAACTGTGTATTTCTTTTACTGTAGTTAATAAAGGTGTATGCAATGCTTCCTTTTTAGCATGTAACTGTGACCCACTTGGCTCCCAAAATGGTGGAATATGTGATCGCTACACTGACTTCTCTGCTGGCCTTATTGCTGGACAGTGCCGCTGTAAATTATTTGTGGAAGGGGAACGTTGCGACCTCTGCAAAGAAGGGTTCTATGGATTAAGTGCAGATAATCCCCTTGGTTGTCAATGTAAGTAGAAAATTTATGGAATGGGAATAAACTAATGTTACTTTATGTATGATCCAAAGCACTTCCTGGAATTGTTAGGGCTTGAAGAGGAACTTCTAGTGCAGCCCTTGATTTTTATTGAAGGAAGGACATGATTTGAAGATTTCAGGTGACTTGGATTCCACCCATTTCCATCAGAAGTCCTAGGTGATCTTACTGTAAACTCAGTTGAAACACTAGAGAGCCTTTCTTGGTTTCAATTTGAGTCCTTTACTTAGTCTATGGAAATCTGGCAGGGAGGTAGGGGAGGAATATAGACAGGAATGTGCAATAAAACTGCTCACTGAGAAAAGAAAGATGGTCTTACTGTAAATATTTGTATTAAATACTGTGCAAAATATAAATAAACTCTTGTGTTCTGATTTATTTACTTGCATTTCCTAATATAGCTTGTGCATGTAATCCTTTGGGAACTCTTCCTGGAGGGAATCCTTGTGATTCAGAGACAGGAAGCTGCTATTGTAAACGTCTAGCAACAGGAAGGCACTGTGAGCAGTGTCTGGTAAGTAGCCTTGCAATAAGAATAGATTTGTAATAGAAAAATACACTAATATGAAAGGGGCAGTGTAGCATGTCAGAAGTATAGAGTGAGATGGTGCCAGACTTGTGTGAGTAATTGAGAGCAGAACATGGAGAGAGAATCGATGGAAATGGGCCCTTCTGAATGTAAAGTGACAAAGAACAGGTGTTGTGACGATGGATTGGAGGGTAAGCAAGAAAGTGAGTGAGCAAGCCAGGAATATTGGAACGCTAGTGTTCAAAGAGTCAATTTTTCAAACCAGACTTGCATTTTGAGGGGCACGGTGTTGCACCGGAAGTTCATTGTGTGAGAAAATGTTCATGTTCAGCTATCTAGCTGCCTGATTGTGCCTGAAATCAGGCAGTTTACACTGAGATTATCTAAAACTTGTGCTGCCCATTAACCACCATCGCAAAACTGTCCCAGCCAGAAAGAGAGGCCTGCCGTGAAAATGAGGCCCAGGGTGCTGAGTATCTTCCCAGCCATATCGCTGTTTTTCATCAGACTAACTCCCATTACCCAAACCTCAATCAAGGCTATGATAGCTAAGGAGTGTGTGTTGTGCTGCTCTTTCTCTTATATCAAAAAAGTGAGACTTTGAAACTCCCCTGCTAGAGCACTTTCTGGGGGTTAAAAAACACGTACTGACACAACATCTCGTGAATCAGGGCTCTAAGACATTAGCATCTCAGGTACTTTGTCTGCTTTCATAGATGTCTACCTACTGTTATCTGCCCATAAACTATGTGGGAAATCTGAGCATGTCAATCTGTCTCCTGAGGACATACTGCAGAATAACAGGAACAAGTCATGCCGCATCCATGCTGAGAGCATGTTGTCAGTGCTCTATAATCTGCACTGGCTGCTGTTAAATTTCTGGGTGGAGGTCAAGGTGTTGGCTTTATCTTTCAAAGCTGTAAATGGTTGGGGATTTGGCTCCCTATGAAAATCCCTCTTTTCATGCCAGTCATAATTAATTAATTAAGGGTGGGGGAGCTGCTGGAAGGGTGCTCTCCAGGAGAAACCCTTAGCTTTGGAACGGGCTCTCACCTTCACTTTGCACCTCAAAGCTTAGATTTGTTAAGCTTTCAGATGTGCAGCAAAGCACACCCCCTGTTCTCAGGGTAAAGACAGGTTAATGGGGTGGAGTATAGTGGTTCTGTCTGGAGGTGGTTGTTCTGTGATAGACTAGGGTCTCTTATTTGTGTGGGCAGCTCAGTGGCTTTATAATAGCTTTGCAGTCTTTTTTGTATTGTTTTTAAAATTGGGATGTGCATAGAGTTCAAACTGAGTGCTTTTAAATCAACACCTCGTTACAGCATTAATGGCCTATTGTTCTGCAGCCTGAACACTGGGGCCTGAGCAATGACATGGATGGATGTCGGCCTTGTGACTGTGACCAAGGGGGAGCAATAAACAATAAGTAAGTCTCATTTCAATTACGTTCTTGTAATCATTGACTCGCTGAGCTCCACTACATTTGCTGTCCCAGCGTTCAGGCCAGATCTACAACATAGCTGTAGCAGCTGTGCCCCTGTAGTGCCATAGTGTAGGCACTTCCGACATCAACAGAAGAGATTTTTCTCTTGATGTAGTTAATCCAGTTCTCCAAGAGCTGGTAGCAAGGTCAGTGGAAGAATGTAGCCCGTTGACTTAGCCGCGTCTGCACTGGGGTTAGTTCAGTCTAGCTACGTCACGCAGAGTGTGAAATTTTTCACAACCCTGAGCAATGTGGTTAGGTCAATCTAATATTTACTTGTAGACCAGGCCTTAGGGTTTGTACCAGGGAAAGTTGGAAGCATTTTTCGCTCTGATGGAAAAGGGGGAAGCTGTAGCATAAAAAGATGGTGGTAAAAATGCCTGCCCCCTGTCTATGCTAGAGTTTCTTTCTTCCATAGCACCAGTGCATCATAATACTTACAAATGGTTATAGTGTAGACAAGACCTTAGCCTGGGGACAAGAGTGGCTTTGCTATAAGCCTTGCATACGTAACTGCACTGTGCCAAGAGCAGTCCAGGAATTGAATTGTGACTTGGAAAGTCACAGCCTGCTTCTAGTTTTCCCCTGCACTAGACCTATAGCTGATGCTGACGGGTGCATTGGGGTGGTGGAACCAAGGCTGTGGCTGTCTGCTTCCCAGCTACATGCATGGGAGTGGACATACTAACTGGGGCTGAATGGAGACTCCCGTGTCCTCCATGTTGCTGTCTTCAATATGGGAAACTAGTGCAGCAGAGTAAGGGAGTGCAGGGTGGGCGACCATCTGGCCCAGTATAACTTAGAATCTCATGAGGATTTCACTGAGCAATTTTTTACATAATTAATGCACATAAGCAAGACTCCGCCATTAGTAGCACCATGAGAATGCTAAAGATATTCATGAAATATTAAACCCACTTTTATGTACTTTGTCTACGCTTATTTTAATTTGGATGATTAAGATTTAACTAAAATAAACAACATTTTAAAAAAAACATCTCTCAGCGGGTGTTTACAAGAAAACAATTTCCTACCCTGAGACAATCTTACTTTCCTTTTCACTCTTACCAGTCTCCTTTCCCATCAGTGGCTGAGTGATTTATTCACTCTCAAAAAGAACAGGAGGACTTGTGGCACATTAGAAACTAACAAATTTATTTGAGCATAAGCTTTCATGGGCTACAGCCCACTTCATCGAATGCATGCACTGGAAAATACAGTAGGACGATTTTATATACACAGAGAACATGAAACAATGGGTGTTACCATGCACACTGTAACGAGAGCGATCAGTTAAGGTGAGCTATTACCAGCAGGAGAGAGCTCACCTTAACTGACAACTCTCGTTACAGTGTGCATGGTAACACCCATTGTTTCATGTTCTCTGTGTATATAAAATCGTCCTACTGTAACAAGAGTTGTCAGTTAAGGTGAGCTCTCTCCTGCTGGTAATAGCTCACCTTAACTGATCGCTCTCGTTATAGTGTGCATGGTAACACCCATTGTTTCATGTTCTCTGTGTATATAAAATCTCCCCACTGTATTTTCCAGTGCATGCATCCGATGAAGTGGGCTGTAGCCCATGAAAGCTTATGCTCAAATAAATTTGTTAGTTTCTAATGTGCCACAAGTACTCCTGTTCTTTTTGCGGATACAGACTAACACGGCTGCTACTCTGAAACTTATTTACTCTCAGTAATGCTAATGCCTGTTATGTGGCTATTTACTCCTCCTTGCTGTTTCCTGTGCAGATAACAACTCACTGCAGTTCATATGAACACATTCAGCTCAGCAACTTTTTATGGTGGTTGTGGGAAGGTGGGGAGGACTGTCAACCATTTTGGAGCAAGGAGTTCCAGTCTAGTCGTCCTGTGTTAACTGCAGTGATTGCAAAACCATCTAGAGAGAGGGTATCATTGACTCGCAGGAGAATGAACAGATGTGCTTTCCTTCTAGCTCTCTAAATCTCCTTAGAGAACTGTGCATTCAGCCTGAAACAATGTAATCGAACTGTCTGCATTTCACAAGTGTTTTTTCTAACTTTATAGTAGTCTTTTGGGAATGGGTGATGTTTGCCCAACCTAGGGTCATTCTGTTAAACAGCTTAATAAACAGTTTTCTGGATCCCTGATTGTGGTGTGTGGACAGAGCAACTGAAACAGCCAAAACTGGTCTGAAAACCTCCTGTGTAATTTTGAACTTTGGACTACCACCATGGAAGCAGGAGGGGTCTGGCCCAGGCAATGAAATCCATATCCAAATATGGAAAACATCCCCATAATGTTAAAATCTATCTTAGAGAGAACTTCCTTGATTCCCCTTTGGGACAGCTAAGGTATTTCTGATTTCCTTTCATTAGAAGGGCTTTTCTTCTTGGAGGAAATGAAAGCGTATGGAAGCAGAGTTTAAAGTTGTGGCCAGCGTAACTGTTGGCTTATGCTGCACTTTTTCAAATATTTGCAAATAAGCCTCAGAATGAGAGCTGGTTGAAAAACAGGGGAAAAAATTGTAATATCTTTTTTCTGTTTCACATGGTTTGAAATGGACTATTTTTTCATATTTATAACCAAAATTTATAACTAACTTTTATCAATATTTTTATTAAATTTTTTCATTTATCCAGAAGTATGCTGTGATTTTTGTTTTTTACTGAAAGCCAGTTTATTTAGTAAGTGAAGAATTTCAGTAATTTCAAAAACGAGTTTCATTTAAAAAACTATTAAAATGTCAAGAAAAACAACATTTTAATCGTGTCAACAGTTTTTGTTTTGTTCTTTGCAAAAAGTTTCATTTACAAAAAAGGCCATTTTTCATTTTTTGTGTGTGGAAAAATTCTGACCAGCTCAATGCAAGAAAAGATCTATTTTAATATTGTATGGAAAATTCCAGGACAATAAAATTAACAAAACAGACAGTCTGGGGGAAAAAGTTAGTATCTTTACTATTTAGTAAATAAAATCGCTGGTTTTGGAATCGAGAATTTTGTTATGTTAGCCTCTGTTTTAGCCCTTCTCCCAACCACCTCTGTCCCCCGTGCTTGAAGAATGACGCTGTCTTCTTCAGAGCCTTTGGGCCCTAATTTCCCAATCTTGTAAAATACTGACTTCACAAGCCCAGAGGGAAAAATAATATTTGGATGAAGTGTTGTTTGGAAGTGCTTCTTCCCTCACATAGTTTATAATGTAACAGTTAGAGATAAATATAGGAGTTCAGTAGAACCCGGAGTTATGAACTGACCAGTCAACCACACACCTCATTTGGAACCAGAAGTATGCAATCAGGCAGCAGCAGAGACCAAAAAAAAAAAAAAAAAAAAGCAAGTACGGTACTATGTTAAATTATTACAAAAATGAAGGGAAAGCAGCACTTTTCTTCTGCATAATAAAGTTTCAAAGCTGTATTAAATCAATGTTCAGTTGTAAACTTTTGAAAGAATAACCATAACGTTTTGTTCAGTTATGAACATTTATGAGTTATGAACAACCTTCATTCCCGAGGGGTTCGTAACTCTGAGGTTCTACTGTATTTTCTATCTGCTCAGTGTTCTCCTAGTATATGCACAACATAAATTAATTCACCTTACATTTCAGCTGCTCAAGTGAAACTGGCCAGTGTCCGTGCCGGCCCCATATGATTGGACGCCAGTGCAATGAAGTAGAGTCTGGCTATTACTTCATGTCATTAGACCACTACATCTATGAGGCGGAGGAAGCCAACTTTGGTCCTGTGAGTAGGAAATTTTAATGTGCAGGTTCAAGAGAAATGTGGAAAACTCTGCTGACTCTTAGTTAGCATCCCATGTTTCAAAAAAGGGCCAATGCTGTAACTATTTAGTTTTTGTAAAGATATCACTGAAAAATGTAGAATCAGATCCTATCAGAGAACTGTCAATTCACAGCTGGTAGGCTGGGTATTGATAATAATGCATGTGGTAATTTGAAGCAAAAAGGTATTTTGCCATTGTTTTTCTTTTTAAATCCATTTCCTGACTCTTCACATACGTGAAATCTGTCTCTTTTATTCCACTGCACCTAGATTTGTAAACACAGCATTTCTCAAGAATCCAGGGATTCTGTCATTGAGTCACTTTGCTTGTTTCAATAAAAATCCCACATACAGAATATGTGGCTTTTGCAAACAGACATACAAGCATCATAGCAGCTGTCCTTTTTGGTGTTATACACCTAGGTGGGGTTTCTTTTATTAATGGGTAATGATGCAGTTAAAAGTCCAAAGAAGAGCTTTATAGATGTTATTAGTTATCTCTAGTTTAGTTAGCCCTCTGTGCCCAGACTGCAAGTCCCTTTTCCTCCCCTGCCCCCTTATTAGTCGTGAATGCAACTTTACTCTTAATTCATAGTTCGCAGCTAGACTGTTATATCTGCCTCCAGCAAGGAAACAGAGGTAACTCTGTTTCCAAAAGCAGCAGATAGTAGTTTGCCTGAAATTAATTAACAAAGGCAGTCACTTTGCAGCGTTAGACAAATTAGGCTTTTTCTGCTAAGTCCTAACTTATGGAGAGACCCTACAGAAAGAAAGTCAATGTAGAATAGAACTTGAAACACAGCACAGGGTGTAGGGGTTGTGCATGAATCTTGGTTACTGTGTAAGAGTTTGCCCTGCGAATGGAAGAGGAGCTTAGGGGAAATCTGCAGATACATAAACACTTGCTTGGGAAAAGAGCCGTTGGAAAATGCAAACCTTATTTTTCTTAAAAAATAAAAATAAAAAATCAAAATTGTCAAGTGTTTGCTAATACTTACAAATGTTTCTATTAGGCAGAGTGAGATGAAATAACTGCATTTTCATGCAGGGTTCTAACACTAAACAGTGAGTTGTCTGCAAGATCCTAGGTCCTGACTCCTTGTTTTTTCACAGCATGAGTATTCATCTCAAAACATGCCCAAAAGCTCCCTTCTCTCAGACTGCATGCGGGTAGTGTGTGACCCTTCTTGGAGGACTATGTCCCTTTGCTCAAACCCTGGGTAATTTATAGCCATGCTGTCTCTGGAGAGTATGAGAATGCATGATGGAGCTGTCACAGTTCAGTTGCACATGAATTCCCCCTCTTTAGACTAGCAAAGGCATCCGCTCTCAGGCTTCCACCTCTCTTGGCCATTGTCTCTGACACAGTGAAGACCTATGTCTCACTCACTTCTGACTGGGATACTTCCAGGGTGCACAGTTGTTTCCAGCTTTCACTGTGTTTTTCCCAGCAGAGACAGGCTACCAAAGCACACCTGCTTGCTTTCTCTTCCGAGATGGTTAACAGTGTGACTGGCCAGAGCTATAGACACAACACAGCTCTTTTTATGCAAGGCGAGCCCATTTGATTATCAAAAGCACTACAGAGAAAACATTAAAAACAATAAAAGACCATATGCTCGTGCTTACAAACTTACCAGAGATCACCCCAACTCTAGCATGGGCTCTGGCAGTTAGTTAGTCCTTCAAAGCCCCCTGAACGACTGGGTGCTTGTTCTGAGCAGGGGCTGGTATGAACTTCTGGGTCACAAGTTCATAACAGCCTCTGCTCAGAACAAGCACCCCATCTTATGGGGCCTTAGTAGCCCAGTCCTTCCAACCCTACCCTAAGGATTGGGGCCCTCCATGGACCAGGGTTCCCTGTCCATTTGCTGAATCAGGAAGAAGGCCCTGAGCCAGTTTAAAACCAGGCTATTTGTCCAAAATTCTTTTCTTTGTCTGAGGGTCCGTGGAGAATCCGTTCTGAACTGGTCTCTACTTCTCCAGGGGGAGGGGTGGAGAGTGGCTTCAAAGGTATTACTTTAGCATCCCCTTCCTATTAGAGAAGGTACATACAATGCCACAATAATACATACACAATTGCATTTTTGGTACAATGGACTCCAAAGGTATTAAACCTGATTCAGTAAGATTGAACTTTATTGAATAAAGTTAATTCAGGATAATATGGGAAACTGTCAGTCTGTCACAGGGTCATCCTGATGTAAGTATCATATTTACATTTCCTTAGAATGCATCCCTTTCTAGCTAACCTGACCTGACCTGAAGAAGAGTTCTGTGTAAGCTCGAAAGCTTGTCTCGCTCACCAACAGAAGTTGGCATAATACCTCACCCACCTTGTCTACCTTCTTATTAAGACAGATTTCTTTGGAATATGCAGGATGTTGTCTTGTTTTTATACAGATTCATTGGTTTTGATCTTTTTCAAACAGGAACTTTGAGTATCAAATACTTCCATAATCTTATATAAAAGTACCAGATAAAAAACAGAAATTCTAGACCAAAGGAAATGGCCATGTTTTTAGTTCATAGGTTTATGCCCGTCTGCCCTGGATTTTCTATCTTTTAATGTTCATCTTTTGTCTGGATGACTATTGTCTGAATCTTTAAGAGGAGACCTTAACTGCTGGTTTGGGTAGCCAAGTTCTAGTCAAACAGGCTTCTAAAAGGTAATTACACTAACTGCCCTATTTGAATGCTAACAGGTGTGTGTTACGTGCTGGATGTGAGTGCTCAGCAATGATCAGATAAACTCTAATAATTACAAATACAACATGAAAAAACATGAGTAAAGCTACATCGGTTACACTCTGGATTGTAGCAATAACTTTTATTGACTTTATTTGTGTTTCGGTTTTGTGCAAGCTTGTTTTTAAACATGATCGGTGGTTTATATCAGTGGTATTTTAAATTTAAATCTCATTACAATGAATAAATTGATGAAGAACTGTGCAATAATAGTTTCATTCAGTCTCTGTGCAATAAAAGAAAAAGTGTTGTATTTGCAAACGAGAAGGCAAAGTGTAGATATACCTACATCTGTGTGTACAAAAGAGAGCTTGTCTTCTATATAACACATGATTTTAATAACAAACCAAGCAACCCAGAAAACGTAAATACAGAAATAACCTGTTAACCCACAGTTAGTCGGTGGAGTTTCTGTGCCTGTGGATTTCTGTTCCTACCATTGAACAGGAATGTTTTAGTTACATTTGATTTTTTTTTTTTCCAGTATTTCAATAACTTCCCCCTCTTCCTTAGGGAGTGAGCATAGTTGAGCGCCAGTATTCTCAAGATCGTATCCCATCCTGGACTGGAATAGGATTTGTAAGAGTCCCTGAAGGGGCATATCTGGAATTCTATATCGACAATATTCCATATTCTATGGAGTATGATGTTGTGATTCGCTATGAGCCGCAGGTAATTGGCCATTCTTTACATAGGTGTTTATCAACATTGTTACCTCTTGAGAGGGCGATGACTGATTGTAGATATATTTAGCAAGGCCTGAGTTTTCCTGTGGAATGCTAGGAGCTGACTGGTGCAATGATAATCTTTTTTACCTAAAAATAACCGAAATGCAGAAGACTTATACTGACCACTACTGTTGTTTGCCTCACAATCACAATAATTATTATTATCTTATTATAATTGTGCTGTTGGAGTGCATGATGCTTACTGGACAATTACAAAATTATGACAAGATCTCTTATGGGACAGCTGAGGATATAAATTAGGCATAACGCAGCAAGGACGACTAATAAACAAAGGGTGTGGAGACGGTTGCTGTGTGGCATTAGGAGACCAATTGCACATCTCCCACAAGCAATCCATATGCTGAACTAGATTTACATAAAATATTAATGGAATAATTGTGAACACAAGAATAAATGTGAACCATTCCAAGGAAATCTTGATCTGTTTGTGGATAGTTCACAAACAGGAAAAACCCATCAAATAAATTGTTCTGTAACCAGAGCTACGTGAACTCTGTGTACTGGAGTGGAATGCCATGAATTGTGATTGTTACATGTGCGTCTTGTTAGTTCTCATTCTCACATGCAGTTTTGATAGCAGAAGTTTAATCACTTATCCATTGATGATGATCAATTTTTCCAGTTACCAGATCACTGGGAAAAAGCTGTTATTACGGTTTCACGCCCAGGCAAGATTCCTACAAGTAGCCGATGTGGTAATACCGTTCCTGATGATGATAATCAGACTGTATCATTATCACCAGGCTCAAGGTCTGTATAACTGTTGTATCATTCATTTCAGGCTTGATAGGTTTTTTAGGATTTGGTCACACAAACTTCCAAACTTTCTTTTCAAAACTTACCATTCATTCTTAGTAAAAATCAAACAAGAAGAGGCAGAATATTATCCCAAATATTCCATAGAGCCATCTGAAAAGATTTATTGCATTTAACATGTTAAATGAAAACCAAACATTCTGTTTCCAATCCAGATATGTCGTCCTTCCACGACCCATATGCTTTGAAAAGGGACTGAATTACACTGTTCGTCTGGAGCTACCACAGTACTCCTCCCTCAGTACTGAGGTGGAAAGCCCATACACACTCATTGACTCGGTAAGTGCATGTTACTTTATGGATGTTTTTAAAGAAAAATCAAACTTAAAATACTAAGTGTTGTATTTTCTGTTTGGGTCCTGCTACATAAATCCCACTGAAGTCAATGGGAGTTCTGTTCACTTATCCATTGGCTAAATTTGGCCGTACATTTACAACAGTTTCAAGCACTGTAAACATCTTCAGGTTTAAAGTATGTGCCCTGTTTGGTTTCTTTTCTGATATGCGTTCTTTGCCGTACATTACAGGATCACTAACATGTTAAGTGCTGAACTGCTAAAGTCTGTATCTTTGGAAAGGCTTATTTATACAAGTGAGGCAGGCACATCATGAATATCAAACCTGATCTTCCATATTTTCCATAAAATATTAGTTTTGTGGATGCTAGACATCTTCTCTGAAAATTAAGAAGATCTTGTTGGTTTTGCTGGGTTTTTTGTTTTTCTTTTATTTTAAAAAGCAAGCGTAATAGGAAACAAAGTAGTATTTAGTTTAGACAAAAATGGACTGTGGCATTATAAATGGTAATGTTTCTTCATTTTATAATTGTTTCATAGCTCGTTCTTATGCCTTACTGCAAATCACTGGACATATTCACGGTGGGGGGCTCAGGCGAAGATATGGTCACTAACAGTGCTTGGGAAACGTTTCAAAGATACCGATGTCTGGAAAACAGCAGGAGTGTTGTGAAAACCCCTATGACTGACGTCTGCAAGAATATTATTTTTAGCATCTCTGCACTGTTACATGAGACCGCATTATGTATGTACAACTTCATTGACTTGCAAAGTAAATCACAATTTTCCAGTTGTTAATGTTGTTGCCAAGATGTGGAGGTGTGTGTGGAGAGATGCTGCTCAAACCTGTTTTATGAGCTGTGGTGCTCTTTTTTTCAAATTCTGTCCTCTTTTCACTATTCAGCTTGCCAGTGCAACCCTCAAGGCTCATTAAGTTCAGTGTGTGACTCTAATGGAGGACAGTGCCAGTGTCGTCCGAATGTTGTTGGAAGAAGATGTGACAGATGTGCTCCTGGCACCTTTGGCTTTGGACCTAATGGATGCAAATGTATGTTTAATCCATAATCTCCGCATATTCATTCTAAAAAGAAAAGGAGTACTTGTGGCACCTTAGAGACTAACCAGTTTATTTGAGCATGAGCTTTCGTGAGCTACAGCTCACTTCAAGGCTATGCATCCGATGAAGTGAGCTGTAGCTCACGAAAGCTCATGCTCAAATAAACTGGTTAGTCTCTAAGGTGCCACAAGTACTCCTTTTCTTTTTACGAATACAGACTAACACGGCTGTTACTCTGAAAATATTCATTCTAGTTAGGCAATGGCAAATCAAATAATGGGGAATATTGGTATCCTAACACTTTCTAACAAGATATGCTTTAAGGAACTGTTGTTCTGTGAATCTAAGTATAACCTAGGAAATCCAGTTTAAAGTCTCCACTGTGTTGAATTTTTATATTCTAATACAATTGTAGGATCTGGTCTTTCAGCCCTTACTGGGGCAAGACTCTGATTAGCTTTTGCGGGAGCGATGCCAGGTAATAACTGCAGAGCCAGGTCCAGAGGCTGCAACTTCATAAATGGAAGAGAAGTTTTCCAACTATCATTTCTTTTTAACTGCATTTTTATTTAATTTAGCTTGTGAATGTCACGTACAAGGTTCTGTCAGTTCCTTCTGTCATCCTGAGACTGGCCAGTGCCACTGTTTCCATGGAGTGTATGGCCGCCAATGTGATAGGTGCTTACCTGGATACTGGGGATTTCCAAGCTGTCCGCCTTGCCAGTGTAATGGCCACACGGATGACTGTGACCCATACACTGGGGAATGTTTGAATTGCCGCGATTCTACCACGGGACACAACTGTGAAAGGTATGGTCTCTTCTTATAGCTGATTTATTGCTACATTATTATACCTTGTAAGCAATATCCACTGAACTGCCCCAGGCAAAGCTAACACTCAATCCTAAAGTCATTACTCAAGTCCCATTGAAGTCAGTGAAATTAGCATGATCAAGCACAAAACCTTGATTCTGCACTGTGATGCCCCACCCTTATTACCGGACGGGGAACCTGTGTCTCCTGTTTATAAAGGAGAAGTGTCCCCTATGTAAATATCACATGTCCATCTTACTCGGATTTCAGCACACAGAAATAGGAATGAATAGAAATGTCTTGGTCTGCCAAACTGGACCACCTGGGTTCAAGACCAGTCCAAAGGCTTGTTTGGGCGGGTGTGGGAAAGGGGATCTTAAAAGTGACAGTGTCCATTTATAGGAAGAGGGCCAGCTCTCACTGCAAAAATTCCTCTCATAGTGTCCACTTTGTAGTGGTGACTGTGCAGTGGAGAGCAAGGCAGAAATTTTAAGGAGATGAACAAACCCAGAATTGTTTCAGACACTTAAATGATCACTTAATTTTAATGAGGGCAAAATGGCAGGACCCATTTTCTTCCATCTCCAGCAACAGAGCAGTGAATATATGTTAAAAAATGCCACTCTTGGTGAGAGTATGTACCGCTGAAAGAGCTACGGAGATGAAAAGTCTGTGTAGAGTTATCACAACTAGGGGCCAAACCCTGGGCCCTGGTGCAGAACTGGCCAGAGCTGCGTGGACTCTGGCCGATTGGCAGCCATGGAAACCAAAGCAGATTCTGAAGGGAAGGGGCGAACCCAATCCTCTGTAAGCAGCTGTTGGGAACCTGTGTGGCCTCCTATCTTTGCTCCAAGCCCAAGGGCACCCTTTTGAGCAAAGGAGTGTGTATCGAGGAGGCATAAAACTGATTTCTCCATATAAATGTGCCTAAACACCTACCAGAGGAGGTTTTAAAGTGTTATGATCAGAGGTAAGACATTGCATCTCAGATGGAATGGTTTGGTTTGGCATGGCATATTACTTGTAATGCTAGTATGAGCCCAAGAAAACATCTTTACAATAGTGTTATTCATACTGTGAATAACAATTGGAGACCTACAAAAGATGTAGTCCATCTCGCTCATCCCTCCAGTCATTGGAAACCATTCTAGTGCGATTTCACATCAGAAGAAATAGTTTGTACAACATCTGCCTGTGGGTTCACAAGCCTTTATTTAATACAGGTGCCTTGGTGGCTATTATGGAGACCCTGTCCTGGGATCAGGAGATCATTGTCGGCCTTGCCCTTGCCCAGATGGCCCAGAAAGTGGGCGTCAGTTTGCCAGCAGCTGTTATCAAGATCCTATTACTCTGCAAATTGTGTGTGTCTGTAATGTGGGATACATAGGTAAATACCATGTGCTTTAAAGGGCATCTACTGAGTTTTAATCTAGCTACAGAGAGGGACTATGTAGAGGGAAGTAGAAAGCACCAGCATAAGCAGTGGCAGAAGTTACTATAGTACCAATATTTGTAAGTGTTGTAGTTTTTACTTACAAATTAAGGGCCAATCTCTGGCAAGCAATGTATGTAAGCATTCACTGGAAAATCAGTGGGAGTGAGAGAGAAGTTATCCACCCCTATTATTCCTGCCAAATCTCTCCACCTAGTGTTTGTTGTTCAGCTTAATTTAAATTGTAAGCACCTTAAGAGCAAGTCTTCGATTTTATGCATCTATGAAGCACCATATACCCCTGTAGCAATCCATAAATAATGAAGTTATAAGAACCACTCCCAGCCAGCAGGCAAATACTGCAGGTAGGAGTGGCACTTTGAAAAAGCTAGGAAAGAACATCTTGCACAGCAAATTTTTTTTGCTATCTCTCTAAATTTTAGTGAATGTTTATGACGCTAGAAGTTATTTGAGTCCCCAGCTCAAGCAAAGCGTCCCTAGTGAGGACAATACTGAAATCAATGCATAGGCTTAAAGCTAAGCTTATGTTTAAGTGCTGTCCTGAATAGGGATGCCCATTAACACATGTTGCAAGTACTTCCTAGAATCAGGGGCCTTGAATTCTGAAATCCATGACAAAGAGCTACCCTGCTATAAGTTGGCTCAGTTCCATTGAAATCAATGGATCTACTCAACTTAGACTTGGTGAGGATCCAGCCAAGTATTGTATTTTGTTTCTCTGAATATATTCAACTCAATTTCCTTTCAACTACTCACCTTCAATCTCTTGTCTCACTGTCTTGCTGTTTATTGACTCGTACGTTCACGAGCTGTAATAATAATGTCTTGATTTGATTGTTTGTTTAAACAGGAAGCAGATGTGGTGAGTGTGCTTCTGGTTTCTTTGGAGACCCTGAAGAGATAGGTGGAGTCTGCCAGCCATGCCAGTGTAACAACAACATTGACATGACTGACCCAGGGGCCTGTGACAAGCAGTCTGGAAAGTGCCTGAAGTGCTTGTATCAGACAGAGGGTGAAAATTGCCAGCTGTGTAAATATGGGTACTATGGACATGCGTCGCAACAGGATTGCAGAAGTAAGTGCAGGGAGGGAGGGGACTTCCCATTCCTCACTTCTACAGCACTGGCCAGAATTCATTTACCTGCACTAAACTCTAGAATATCATTAAGCCTAGTGAACTGTGAAGCTGTTGATTTTGCAGGTGGTCTCAGGACATTCATGGAGAATTGCAGATAACCTAAAGTATTTTAAATTTACCGGGAACCATTTTTGATTAAACGGATGGTAGAAACCTAATTACCTCTGGCTAAACATTGGGTTTGCAGCTTTAGTGTGATTCTTCAGGGGGCAGGAGTCCTTTAGTGTAACAGGGAGAGAGGAGACACCTAGCATTTACATGTCCAAACAACGGAAAGAATGGGCTCTTGTGGGATAAGGATTTCTTGCCTTCTTGTTAGCATTCATTGTTTCCCTCTTATCAAGAGATCGAGCATGGCCATTTCCTGCTGCTTCTTAAGCCCTGAAGACATGGCTTTTGTTTACGCAAACATTCCTGGGATTTTAAAGAACAGCAGGAGTGGGTTCCTGAAAGCTTAGAAGGAAGGACTGCCTCAGGGAATGAAAAGTGTTAAGTGTGATTATAGTCACATAATGGTGGTGTTCTGTTTTGTGTTTTTTTTTTTAAAAAAAGGGAATCTCTTAGTCCAAAGTGCTACTCTGTATTTATCCAGAATCGTTAGTCACAAAAACGTGGTTTTTTTTCTTTTACTGTTTCTATTAGCAGAGCAAACATCTCCTGGAGGGAGGTAGGGAGCTGAGTTCTATTGTGAGTCATATACCATCCCCTGAATTTGTAGAGATTCATGTTGCAAAGTCTCTGTTTCTGGTGGTTATGTGGGAATCAGAAAGAATCCAGCCTGACTTGCAGATCCCAGGGTGAGTTTGCAGGGCTGGCACTTGGAAACTAAGAGTATGTCTACGCTACCCACGTTACAGCGCGACCGCCGCAGCGCTGTGACGTGGGCAGTGTAGACATACTTTATCACCGGGGGAGAGCTCTCCCAGCAATTTTAAAAAAAAACAAACAAAAAAACCCCACCCCTAACGAGCGGTGGTAGCTTTATCACTGGGAGCAAGTGCTGTCTATACTGGTGCTTTTCAGCGCTAAAACTTTTGTCATTCGGGGGGGTTTCCACACAGACAAAAGTTTTAGCGCTGAAAGTGGCCGTGTAGACACAGCCTAATAATCTCTTTCACTTTGTAAAGAGAGTGCATTTATATGGAAGACAATTAACCTGGAACCCCATTGTGTTCCCCTTCTTACAAAATTCACTTTTCAGAGTTCGTTAAAGACTCCCTGTATCTGCTTATTATATGTGCTCCTAGTCCTGCAAGATGTTAGGAATCCTCAAGCCACCTACTGTGAATATTACAGGAGCACGTCACAGGATTAAGCCTTAGTTACACAATTGCTCAAATTAACTTGGAAACAGATGTAGGGACACTCTGAGATCTGTCTGCATCTTTGCATGGTTAATAACTTGCAGCATAAGTTCTGAAAAATTAATAGAGGCATTTGAATGAGAAGGCAGTTTACCATACGGGGTGTTAATACTGCACTCCTCACCATGGCATGTGTACCCAAGACAGGCTTTACAAGGTGCTTCATTAGGCTTTTCCTCCCAAAGCATCTGTTTTCTAAGGCTATGTCTACATGACACAAAACTTCCACCCCCAATGAGCGGTGTTTGTGCCCTCCTGCCCACAATACACTGTTCACACTGGCACTTGTCGCATCAAAACTTTTGTCTTGGGGTGAGGGGGGAGGTGGTTAACACCTCTGAAAGACAAGTCTTGTCATTCAGTTGCCAATGTAGACATAGCCTAAGTAACTTAGAATGTCAGGACATGCCGCTAGGGATGTTTGTGTAACTTTCCCCATTTGCATAGGATCACGTCTCCCTGCAAACCATCTCCTCTTTTGGTAACACATCAGTAACTGACATTTAGATTTGGACTCAATTTAATGTGGTGTTGTGCTAGCATAGCAGAGTTAGTCAGGATGCCTGCTCTTCCATTACAGAGTGCGTCTGTAATTACTTGGGAACAGTGCGAGAGCACTGCAATAGCTCAGAAGACTGTCAGTGTGAGAAAACAACCGGCCAGTGCCAATGCCTTCCCAATGTGACCGGGCAGAACTGTGATCGCTGTGCACCACACACTTGGAGACTGGCCAGTGGAACTGGATGTGAACTGTGCGAGTGCGATGTTGCTCGTTCCTTCGGGCCATTGTGTAATGAGGTAAGAAATGCATAGGGCCTCATTAGTCTTATCCAGCAAAATACTCCTCTGCATAGTTATTGGCTGTATTCATAGGAAAGTTGCACAATGGTTCAGTAAATCAGATCCAGAAGAGAAGGTAACGTTCTCAGTGAGCTGTATAACTGCTAGGGCTGTGGGAAAGTCATGACAAAAAGGGCAATTCGGGGACAAACACCAGAAGAATTGAGGAATTGTAAAGAAGGCACAGGCATTGTCTCTATACCCCGAATAATACTACTTCCCCCAGTGCACACACGACAAGAAGGGCTGGATTGTCAGAAGTGCTGAGCATCCAACTCTATTTTTAAAGTCGATGGGCACTGTAGGGCCCTGGCAATCTTGAAAATTTGGCCCTAGTAATTCAGTTCTAAAGATCATGTTTGGCTAGATAGTCCACACTGGGGTGAGATTTTTAGGATCAGGTCCAGAGAGATAGGAAGCATCACAATTTTCTTAAATTATTTTTATCTTTCAGCTTCAGTCTGTGTCCAGCCGTGTTGCTTTCTGCTTTCTGTTAGTGAGCTTGGCTGCTGAGTCTTTGTCAATATATGAAAAGACCAAAATAACACTACCTGAGCATGTTCCCCACATAGGGAGACCAGATGTCCTGATTCTGGGGGCTTTTTCTTATATAGGCATCTATTATCCCCCCACCCCCATCCCGATTTTTTACACTTGCTATCTGGTCACCCTATCCCCACTAGCTGCTGGGAATAGCTCCAAGAGCTTTGCTGGTGATGTTCCCTTCCAGACAGGAACACCAATTCACCTTCTCTTCTTCTCCTTTTTTTAACAGTTCACGGGGCAGTGTCAGTGCATGCCTGGGTTTGGAGGCCGCACCTGCAGGGAGTGCCAAGAGTTTTTCTGGGGTGACCCCAATGTGGCATGCCAAGGTGAGTCTAATTTCTCTGCCCCCGAGTCCCTTGCTGTGTTTAGAATTACCCATGTACACTTTCAGTGATTGGGACCCTTAAACTTCTATTCACTTTCTTTAAAGGGGTCCTGCTGACCAGTTTGTGTAAAAGTTGTTTATATTGCCCTGAATGTTGCAAGCTCTGTTCTGGTTCTCCAGAGCAATGCTGACCACTTTGATTAAGTTTGTTCACACTGAAGGAAACAAAAGTGCATTCATTTCAGTAACTCCGTATGTTCATATATGCCATGGCGGTGGGCATGCTTTTTGCATACAGAAAAGAGAGATCAGCGGGGGGAAATATGTCAAGTAGTTAAGGCATTATAAACAAGAATAAGGGTTTTTACGGTCTTTGGCAGTGCCTTTCTTAATGTTGTGATGTTTGCATCATAATGGTATAAAGAAACATGTCCATGTTTGGTTACTCTGGCATGCTGTTCTAGTAAGGATGGGCAGACCCAATGAAATTCTAGGTGGAGCCTGGTGTACAAGGTAGATTTGTATAGGGAATAATTAAGAAAGGGATAGATAATAGGACAGAAAATATTATATTGCCTCTATATAAATCCATGATACTCCCACATCTTGAATACTGTGAGCAGATGTGGTCACCACATCTCAAAAAAGATATACTGGAATTGGAAAAGGTTCAGAAAAGGGCAACAAAAATGATTAAGGGTATGGAACGGCTTCCGTCTGAGGAGAGATTAATAAGACTGGGACTTTTCAGCGTGGAAAAGAGATGACTAAGGGGAGATATGATTGAGGTCTATAAAATCATCACTGGTGTAGAGAAAGTGTTTAGTACTTCTCATAACATAAGAACTAGGGGTCACCAAATGAAATTAATAGGCAGCAGATTTAAAACCAATAAAAGGAAGTATTTCTTCACACAACGCACAGTCAACCTGTGGAACTCCTTGCCAGAGGATGTTGTGAAGGCCAAGACCATAACAGGGTTCAAAACAGAACTAGATAAATTCATGGAGGATAGGTCCATCAATGGCTATTAGCCAGGATGGGCAAGAATGGTGTCCCTAGCCTCTGTTTGCCAGAAGCTGGGAATGGGCAACAAGGAATGGATCACTTGCTGATTACCTGTTCTGTTCATTCCCTCTGGGGCACCTGGCATTGGCCACTATCGGAACACAGGATACTGGGCTAGATGGACCTTTGGTCTGACCCGGTAGGGCCATTCTTATGTTCTTAAGAACTTGTCTTTATTTAGAAATATTTCCCTTGTCTTTTAAATTTTTACTTTTGATTCTATTTAACCAACAGATTGAGGCCTTGTCTATACTACCGAGTTTTGTTGCCAAAAACTGCCTTTTGGTGACAAAATAGCAAGAGCTTACACAATACAATGGGACTTTTGTTGCGAAAAATGCCCAGTTTTGGCAACAAAAAACGTCCACCCGTATGAAAGACTTTTGTCTTTTCCCCTCCCTTTATTGTCGACAAAGAGCCAGTATCCCACAATGCCTGTCCTGATTGCTCTGCTCAGGGTTTTGATCTCTGCTGCCCTGTAGGCATGTGCCCTTCCCCTTTCAAAGCTCCAGGAAGTATCTGTGTGCTGCTCCCTTTGGGGAACAAACAAACAGAGGAAATCATTGGAATGCTGCTGTCCTGCCCTGCATGAGGAGCACTGCAGCAGGGGACTCCTGCTGCCTGGGTAGGGGACAGACTGCTGTGCTGCTCATGATGCTGCTCTCGGCAGCTGAGGGGGCTGTGGGAGAGCTCGGAGAGAATCCCAAGATGCCCAGCGATCAGCTCTTCCTTCCTATGACACTGCACTGTGGGACACAGACCCACGGTTCATTGCTCACCCTGTTGATGATGGTGTCCCCAATGTGGACGTGATCTGTCGACAGAGGGAACAAATGTGAATGAACACCCTTTGGCGATTTTTGTTTTGTCAACTTTTGGGTGTCGACATACGTTTTGTCAACAAAACTTGGTAGTGTAGACAAGCCCTTAGTCTATTGGAGTTTTCTGTCTCTATACATCCTCTTAGGCCATGTCTACACTAACAAGCTTGCAGTAGCAGAGCTCTATTGAGCAACGGTAGCTAAGTCGGTGGGAGAGCGTCTTCCCCCAACATAGTACTGGGCACACGAGTGCTTATGCCAACAAAACTTGTGTTTCTTGGGGGCTGCGGGGGGGGGGAGGGGGAGGGGTCCACACCCCTGAGCAACAAAAGTTTTGCCAACGTTAAGTGCTAATGTAGACATGGCCTTAGACTATGTTTTGAAGGAATTTTACCGAAATACATACGGTATTCAATTGTTTAGCAAAAGATTATTCTCTTTGTTTCAAGCTGCATAAAGGCACAATGCATTTAGCTAGTCAGGCAGAATGTTACAACCAGCAAAATACCAGAACCAGATTAAGTGGATTGTTTGGAAAACTGAGTTGTGTGTCACTCCATTATAAGCAAGTCTGTTAATTAATAGGGGAAAGAAACTTCAGACATTGTCCAGACCAGAACAAACTTGTGTCTGTGATCTGTTTAAATAGGAGACTTGGCCAGGAGGGTTTGCAGCAGCCTCCTAGATTAGATTAAGGTATGTTTCCTGCAGGGAAAAATGTACTTGCTGTGATCTTTTAATAAATCCTTTTCAACTGATCTTCCTTGGAATCCCCTACCTAAACAGATGTGGGTGTCTCAGCCATTCAAGAACTGGTTAGGGATAAAGATAAAACACTCTTGAAGTTACTTGGTGGTAGGGCATTTATTAGATTTCTTCTGAGCAAACTAGCATATTAATTGCTTTCCCCAGGGCTGCGTGTGTTCCTCTGGTTAAATGCTGCTGTGTCTTCAATCTCATAATGCTTCAGGGCGGTGATTGTCTCCTGATATCAGCTCTCTCCATCAAGGCTAGTTGATGGAATCCATCAGTACATGTTATCAGCAAGATTTGGCTGTGTGACAGCATTTCTGACCTTTTCCTTGGTTTCTGCTCTCTTTTGAATAGGGAAAACCTGCTTTATAACGACTCTAAAGTGAAAAAGCAATAATGTATTATTCAGAACACCTTTTTTCAAGGTAGCTTTAAACTTTCAATCCATCTAATAACCCCGCCCCCTCTATTTCATAGCAACAGACTTGCTTAGCTATAAAATTTCATCTTCCTTTGGGGTCACATCTAGTAGAAAGTATCAGGAGGTAGCTGTGTTAGTCTGTATCCACAAAAACAACAAGGAATCCGGGGGCACCTTAAAGACTAACAGATTTATTTGGGCTTTCGTGGGTAAAAGATGCATCTGAAGAAGTGGTGGTTTTTTACCCACGAAAGCTTATTCCAAAATAACTCTGTTAGTCTTTAAGGTGCCATCAGACTCCTTGTTGTTTTTGATCTAGCAGAAACCATCCATGCTTCTGAGAGTCACATAGACTTTGAAAGGCCATAGATACCAGCATATTAGTATGCGGGGGTTGATCTAAACTGGTTTGGATGACCCAAACCTTATGTACTGAAGAACTCCAGAGAATTCAGCTGCTTCCTGTCCCATGGGCTGATCTGTAGTAACTTGCTCTGTGACCTCAAGAGGTCATGATATAGAAATACCAGCCTACCCATGGGCTTTTTCTAGTTATCTTGCATGCTGCGAATCTCTGGGACTGAGAAAGGAGAATCCTGACCCCCTCACTCCACTCCACTGGGCATGAGGCAAGGTTGATTTCAGTTGCACTCTGTCCTTTTATTGACCAAGCACCTAAATTATGCTCTAATAAATTTGTTAGTCTCTAAGGTGCCCACAAGTACTCCTGTTCTTTTTTTTAAATGGTTAAAGTTTACTAGGCTTTACTAGAGCTTGGAACCTGATACAAACCTAATCTAAGTTTTTTGAATTTGTAACAAATGCCTAAACCACATGAGTGTTGTGTGGTGATGGGATTCATTGCTAGCATTTTGCAAGTGCTGACAGAGGGGCATTTGGCCTGGGGCATAAGAACGGCCATAATGGGTCAGACCAATAGTCCATCTAGCCCAGTGTCCTGTCTTCTGATAGTGACCAATGCCATGTGCTTCAGAGGGAATAAACAGAACAGGGCAATCAAGTGATCCATCCCCCTCATCCACACCCAGCTTCTGGCAAACAAAGGCTAGTGACAATCAAAGGGTGGGGTTGCATCCCTGGGCCATCCTGGCTAATAGCCTTTAATGGACCTATCCTCCATGAATTTATCTAGTTCTTTTTTGAACCCTACTTGGGGGCTAGTCTACACTGGCAATGCTAAATGTGCCTTGTGTGGTCATGGCAGTGCTAGGAGAGAGCTCTCCCAGTGCTCTTAAAAAAAAAAAAACAGGTTTCAGAGTAACAGCCGTGTTAGTCTGTATTTGCAAAAAGAAAAGGAGTACTTGTGGCACCTTAGAGACTAACCAATTTATTTGAGCATGAGCTTTCGTGAGCTACAGCTCACGAAAGCTCATGCTCAAATAAATTGGTTAGTCTCTAAGGTGCCACAAGTACTCCTTTTCTTTTTAAAAAAAACACTTCAACGAGGGGCGTAGCTCCCAGCGCTGGGGCACTGTTTACACTGGCGCTTTACAGCTCTGCAACTTGCTGCACCCAGGGGGGTGTTTTTTCACACCCTTGAGCGAGAAAGTTGCAGCGCTGTTAATTGCCAGTATGGACAAGCCCTTAGTTTTGGCCTTAATAACATTCCCTGGCTATGAGTTCCACAGGTTCACTGTGTGTTGTGTGAAGAAATACTTCCTTTTGTTTGTTTTAAACTTGTTGCCTGTTAATTTCATTGGGTGACCCTAGTTCTTGTATTATGTGAAGGAATAAATAACACTTCCCTATTTTCTTTCTCCACACCCGTCAGGATTTTATAAACTTCTGTCACATCCCCTTTTACTCGTCTTTTTTCCAATCTGAAACGTCCCAGGATTTTTAATCTCTCCTCAGACAGAAGCTGTTCTGTGCCCATAATCATTTCTGTTGCCCTTCTCTGTACCTTTTCCAATTCTTTTTTGAGATGGAGCGACCAGATCTGCATGCAGTATTCAAGGTGTGGGCATACCATGGATTTATAAAGAGGCATTTATGATATTTTCTGTCTTTTTATTATCTATCCCTTTCCTAATGGTTCCTAACAGTCTGTTTGCTTTTTTGATGCCACTGCTCATTGAGTGGATGTTTTCAGAGAACTATCCACAGTGATTTCAAGATCTCTTTCATGAATGGTAACAGCTAATTTAGATTCCATGGTTTTGTATGTATAGTTGGGTTTGTTTGCCAATGTGCATTACTTTGAATTTATCAACATTGAATTTCATCAGCCATTTTGTTGCCCAGTCATCCAGTTTTGAGAGATCCCTTTGTAACTTAGACTTAACTATCTTGAGTAATTTTGTATCATCTGCAAATTTTGCCACCTCTCTGTTTACCCCCTTTTCCAGATCATTTATAAATATGTTGAACAGCACTGATTCCAGTGTAGACCCTGGGGGGACACAACTATTTACCTCTCTGCATTCTGAAAATTGACCATTTATTCCTACCCTTTGCTTCCTATCTTTTAACTAGTTACCAATCCATGAGAGGACCTTCCCTCTTATCCCATGATTGCATTAATTGCATAAGAGCCTTTGGGGGACCTTGTCAAAGGCTTTCTGAAAGTCCCAAGAATGCTGTATCCACTGAATCACCCTTCTCCACATGTTTCCTTGACCTCAAAGAATTCTAACAGATTGGCAAGGCATGATTTCCCTTTACAAAAACCATGTTCACTCTTCCCCAACAAATCTATTCGTTCACGGCGGTCTGTGGAACTGGATCCTCATCCAGCTGGTGCAAAAGTCTTCTGTCTGAGACTGTGACACTCGCACGGTTTACCACATCAACCTAAGTACACTGTGCTCTGAAGCCTCTGCAAGAGATCTTGAGTCAGTGAGCTCCAGTGGAAACCGGATCAGATTGTTGATGAGAAATCATTGGGGAGATCTCTATTGCCCACACTGCTTTGACGTCCTTTATAATTTTAAATATCTTGGGTTTAAAAAAAAAAACTAAGGCCAAGATTTTCAGAAGTCCACTAGTGAGTTCGGTCACCTCCATTTCAGGACAGGAAAAGCCTTAATGGGCCTTGGTTTTCAGAGGCCAGGTTGGTGCTTGACATTCCTAAAAATCTAGCCCTTTTAGATATCTCATGTTGGGCCTCCCAAATACTGGTCACTTGTGAAAACCTTGGCCATCGTACCTCTGAATCAGCTTTCTATCTGAGCATTATTGTGGATCATCTATCAGTATTGAAGAGGCTCTTTGGAATGAGACCATTCCTTCAAAATGGAGTAGTTTACGTCTGGCACCATTGTTATAATACTAGTAGAGAGACACAGCAGAGGTGATATGTGGGCAGGACATGTGGGGTCATGTGCCCCCCAGGTTTTTTGGTTGCATCCCTCCTGCAACCCAGACACGCTGGGTGGCCCTCTGAGGTAAGTCAGGGGTGAGGTGGTGCTCCCTCCCCGAGCCCCGCCGCATGGGGGCTGGCGTGAGCTGCCTGGTGTTGCCGCTTATGCCCACCCCTGAACATTCCTCCGCACCCCCCTAGGAGGGCGTGCAGCCCACAAGGTTTGAAAACCTCTGTTCTAGATCCAGAGGCAACACGTGGGGCAGTCACATGCCCCCTAATAACCTTTAAATTGTGCCCACCACCCATTAAACAGTTATATGTCACCTTTGACACACAGAGTTCAGTCCTATGGAATGGAAAGTCTGGCTACACATGTCACAGCAAAAAGAAATTCTACATCTGTGAGTGACTCCATTCTGAGACTCCAGATATTACAGATGTCCTCCCCCACTCAGGGGATTGCACCAAATGGGATGCATGAGAAGGGAATATTGTTGGGTGTTCAGACACTAAGTAGGAAGTTTGGGCTTATTGTCAGGGAATTCTGGGGAGTTATTTTTTAATTACTTAAAAGAATTGCATAGGTGGGGCCGTTGTATTGCTCTGCTGGAAACCACAAACTCAAGAGCAGGAATAGAAGGAGAGGTTTCCCCTTCTTCTCTGTTGTTTTCCGTTTTTAATGACTGCATCTAGATTGCACCACTGAGATCAGGTTTGTTTGTTTTTGGTTTGTTCTCTAGATTTTTTGTCAAAAGGAATTGAAATCTAGAAAACAATAGATATAGACAGACTTAGAGTCTGACCCTGAAAACCATTAATACTGGGCACAGTTCTTACAGCTGAGAGTACTTCTATTGACTTCAATAGAGATTACACACAATAGTAAACACTACATCCAGTCGTAAGTATCTACAGGATTGAGGCCTTGGTCACCCTTTAGCCCATATTCTTGAAAAGTACATGAGATAAATAACTTATTTAACTTTATTTAGCTTTTATGCCTAAAAGCTGAGCTAGGAAATTATAGGGTTAAGATTCGCACCTATGCAGAGGCCTTGTGTGTCCATCATGTATGGTCTTGTGCAGGTCCTGGGGTGGTTTTCACTCTGAATTAAAATAGAATTATGTCTTCCGGTACTGTCTAAAATCAGGTAAATGGTACTGCTGGCCCACTAGAAACACTCCTTGTGCTTTTGTTTAATCTTTGAACTGTGTGTAACTCTCTGTGTGTACACATGCACAAAAGTCTTTGCTAAGGTAGTGTTAAGATTACAGGTTTCATCAAACACAAACCTCCCAGCAAACCTGCTGGAGCATTTCCAAACCCTAGCAACCAAACAGCAGGGTTCAGTGCATGAGCCCTGCAGGGTTCCTGCTGCTCTGACTTCAGCCCAAAAGAAAGAGTTCTGAGAAAAGTCTGAACTCCTGAGAAGTAGTTGGGTTATAATAAGGCTCCATATATATATATCTTGAACTGTGCATTTCTGCAATAATATTTATCAAATGTTTATCATGTTATATATGGCTTGTTGCTACCACAGTTATAGAAAACTAGAACAAGTAGATGGCTATTGCTCAAGGACCCCTGGGAAGGCAAAGTGATTTGGTTTGCGTTGTATTAGACTCGTTTAAAGAAAAGCAAAATGGAATTTCTCCAGCTGGGATATATGAAACTAGGTATCTTGATTATTTGAGAGTACATATAGAGTGTACATAGCCATGAGTTTATGACAGGGGTGGGCAAACTACAGACGGCAGGCCGAATCCAGCCCACCAGCCATTTTAAGCTGGCCCTTGAGCTTCCGCTGGGGAGTAGGGTCTGGGGCTTGCCCCACTCTGGCACTCCAGTCGGGGAGCAGGGTCGGGGGCCACTCCGCACGGCTCTTGGAAGCCACGGCGTGGCCCCCCTCCGCCACTTGAACCGGGGTGCAGGGTCAGGGGCCACTCCAGGTGGCTGAGCTGCAGGGGCAGTGTCTGCGGACGGGGAAGAGTGCAGAGCCGCCTGGCTGCGCCTCCACGTAGAATCCAGAGAAGGGACATGCCACTGCTTCCGGGAGCCACTTGAGGTAAGCGCTGCCTGGAGCCTGCACCCCTGAGCCTATCCCCATGCTCCAACCCCTGCCCCAGCCCTGATCCCGCTCCCGCCTGCCGAACTCCTGGATCCCAGCCTGGAGCACCCTCCTGCACCCCAAACCCATCATCCCCAGCCCCACCCCAGAGTCTGGACCCCCAAGCAGAGCCCCTCTTCCCCCCCCCCCAATCCTGCACCCCAACCCCAATTTTCTGAGCATTCGTGGCCCGCCATACAATTTCTATTGCCAGATGTGGCCCTCAGGCCACAAAGTTTGTCCACCCCTGATTTATGGGGATGGCATTTCAGCCCTTTTGTGGAGTATCAGATGCTCTTTGATACATTTAGAACCGTTGCAAAACGGCTATTGTGCCTTGGCCTAGCTTGCTGCAGTACGCTTGGCCAGCCACAGAGCTAAGATCGATATCTTTTCATAAATCTGAAGATTGCGTATGTATTGCTGTACTGCCATATCTAGACTAGAATATCATGCCCTTTGGAAAGATAAAAGAACTTGGCTGCTATTTGAATTTGTATAAGAGAAAGTAACATTTCTATCAAGTGCTGAAAATAAAGGAGGATTTTGACTGAAGGTTCTTTTCTCTATTTTAGATATTTCTAGGATGCCTGTCCCTGTAATATCTGTTAAAGTACTGGGGTCTTTACCTGTGGTTAAATACTTGCACGCTAACATTCTTAGTTCTAATGCATCTTTCTGTAAACACAGTTCCTAAAATACTCTAACATATGCAATGGTTGAGTTCCAGGAAACTGCCCTTAAGTAAGATATGCCAGCACCTTCTGATACAACAGAATTCTTACGTCTCAGCAGCCCCAGTAAAGTCAGCTATGATGTTTTGCATTCACTCTCAGCACTGAAAATTATAATGCCAAGGAGTTAGCAATACGTTTATAGAATAATTTGAATCAATAGCTAACTATTCAAATGCACATGCGCACACACTCCATTTATAAGTTAGCTATGCAAAAGCTAATGCACTGAGTTTCAACCTTACAAATTACTGTATAGTTTGTTGTCATAATGGATCACTACAGTCAGGAGGTCCCGCCGAATCTGAACAAACCAGTTGCTATTTTGCTGTGGGGACAAAACGTTTAATGTTGTCCAGCCCAATTTAAAGGTGTGAAAGAAAAATATCTAGGTTCATGTACCAAGCTCAGCACCATAATATTTGAGTGCCTTCCAGCAGTGCGTTAAGTGATGTGGCTAATATTGGTTACATCAGTGGTTCTCAGATTTTGGACTGGTGACCCCTTTCACATAGCAAGCCTCTGAGTGCGATCCTCCCCCTCCCCCCTCATAAATTAAAAACACTTTTTTATATATTTAACACCATTATAAATGCTGGAGGCAAAGCGGGGCTGGAGTGGAAGCTGACAGCTCATGACCCCCCACGTAATAACCTCGCGACCTCCCCCCCCCCCCCCGACCCCCAGTTTGAGAACCCCTGGGTTACATGTTTGATTTAGTTAACGCTCCTCTCCAAGAAGGATACAGTCACCGTTTTTGAAAAGCTGAATGAGGCCAACTATTTTCATCCCATTCAGACTTAGCTGCTTTTCTAAGATGTAGCCTCTGGCCTTTAAAAATGAAACCAGAAGTCCTGGGCTTCTTGGAGTTTCTGTAACAAATATTTATAAGGAGGTCACTGACACTGAAATAATTGTTTTGGCTAAATCAAAATGTTCTGCAAGAAAACGTCAATTTCAACGAAATATTTTAATTTTCCAATCGGAAACCTCAAAGCAAAAAAATGTAGTTCCCAACTGATCTTTCAAAATGAGATGAAATGAAAACTTTCACTTCATTTTGAAAAATCTGTGCTGAAAATCTGGAACTTTTTGGTTGAATAATTTCAAAAGGTTGTATGTAGTGTTGCAGCTGAGTTGGTCCCAGTATATTAGAGAGACAAGGTGGGTGAGAAAATATTTTATTGGACCAGCTTCCGTTGTTGAGAGAGACAAGCTTTTGCGCTTACACAGAGCTCTTCTCCAGGTCAGGGAAACACGAGACCTGAAGAAGAACTCTGTATAACGTAGGTGCTGGAACTAGGGGTGCAGGTGGTGCTGCTGCAACCCCCCACTTGAAATGGTTTCCATTCTATAAAAGGTTTCCAGTTTGGTTCAATGGCTCTCAGCACCCCCACTATGCAAATTGTTTCAGCACCTCTGCTGTGTAAGATCGAAAAGCTTTTATTGGACCAACAGAAGCTGGTCCAATAAAAGACCTCATCCACCTTGTCTTTCTAATTTCAAAAGGGGGGCTTTTTCGATTCCACAAAATTTTCCATAGGGAAAAATTTAGATTTACTGATTCAGCACTACTGCTCAGGCTAGAATGCATATTCTTTAGCTAATAATAATGAGAGTTTTGATCACTGTATCCCTTTCCACTTACTAGTGGCGCTGGAACCCTTTTAATAGTGGGGGTGCTGAAAGCCCAGCCCCCTTACCCCTGTCTGCCCCTCCCCCCCAGCTGGGGCTGGGAGCAGTGCTGTGTGCAGAGCTAATGGCCAGGACCCAAGCCCCGGACACAGGGCATGAGACAGGGAGCAGGGCCAGCGGCTGGGTCCCAAGCCCCGGGCTGGGGATTGGAGGCCTGGGCACGGGGCCAGCAGCCCCGTGTAAAACCTGGGGATGCTGCAGCACCCCCTGCACTCCTAGGTCCCATGCCTATGCCACTTACTAAAGAACATGTTTGATCATCCTCTTGTAACTAATCCTAATCTGCAAAGCAAGCAGTTTTCCATGTATTAATTTACAGCTCTTTCCCCCACCAATCCATGTGAAAAGAGAACAATCAGTTATTTGTTTTAAAGGCAGTTACTAACCATAGCTGGTTACGGCATCTAAATCTGTTTTGGGCTGAAATGTAAAGAGCAGAGACTGTTCTGTAATATCAGCATCTGTGTGGTTTTAAAGTGAAGAATGAACCATTCTCCCCCAATTTCTAGTCATGTGAGTACAAGACCTTTACCTTTGCTTAAAAGGGCCTTCAGTGCTCTTCTCATCGGATTTGCTGTATTAGCCCCAATACCCGCACTCCCAAGTGACCTCTGGGAGCGATTTCCAGCAATTAGATATGCACTGAAACACTCTTGTGTCCTTGATGTCTCTCATTGTTTGTTGTTCTTCCTGGGGAAAATCAGATGACTAGCTTTAAGCTAATAACTTTGTATCCTCATCTTGTAAACTAGAGACTGTACAGCTAGTGACTGTAAAGTGTCACATAAAAATCTGAGACAGTGGCTGGTACCTCTTCAGCTAGTCGAGATGGTTCTAAGTCCCAAGGATTCGGCTGTGTTTTCTAGGCTGGGGGTGGGCTCTGTAGGTGTGTCTTGCAGGGTCAGAAATGCAGCTCCTCAGGTAGAGGTGGGTATTAAGTTACACTTTTGCAGGCTACCTGAATCAAGAAGTGTCACAGTTTGGTTCTGGTGTATACTCACCCCAGATTACTTGTGGTGAGAACTAAAACCACATTAAGCCCTTTGACTGCGGGAGCGTGTGCATCATTAATTTCTAGGAATTCTAGTGTCGGGGTGATTTTTGCTCTCCGGTTGCTGTCTGATGATCATATTGCAGCATTAATTTGGGGCTTGTCTACACTGGCAACGTAAAGCGCTGCCACGGCAGTGCTTTAACATGGCTTGTATAGTCATGGCAGAGCACTGGGAGAGAGCTCTCCCAGCGCTCTAAAAAAACCACCTTCATGAGGGGCGCAGCTCCCAGCGCTCGTGCACTGTCTATACCGGCACGTTACAGCGCTGAAACTCGCAGCGCTCGAGGGTGTTTTCTCTCACACCCCTGAGTGAGAAAGGTGCAACAGTCTAAAGTGACAGTGTAGACAAGCCCCTAGTCAGATTATTACCATCTGTGTCTGGGCTGGAGGTTGCAATCTTTCCTTTTGAATGCAGACCATGCCACTCTCATCTGTGCTTTTGATTACACTGTTGCGAGGCACGCTGGCTGGGACTACACCTTAAAAAGCTGGTGCAGAAAGCTGTGGGCTGCTTATTGAATGGGGCGGCATCTCACACATACCCGTGATGCCAGTGCTCCAAAATCTGCCCTGGCTATCCATTCGACTCCGGGTGGAGCTTAAGGTGTTTGTTGTGACCTCTAAAGTTTTAAATGTCCTGGGACTGGCCTGTCCTCCACATGCCAACCTGCCACAGCTGTGGTCAGCAGAGGTATTTGACCTCGATCCCCCTCACTAAGGGCTCCAGGACTGGAACTTGTTCCCACATCCCGCTTGGTGTGAAATAGCTCAAATTCAGTGACATTTTGATCATGCTCCATGAGACACCTGTTTGGAGTTTTTGCAGAAGGCTGAGGGTTTGTTTCCCCACAGTGTGATGGACAAAGAAGTTTCTGTAGGTGTCTGCCTGCCTGAGTTCCTGTTGAAATGATTAATGCTGCTAGGATTTTATTGTGTTAATGATGCGTCAGGGAGCCTTGGATGGGAAACTTTTTAAAAAAATATAATGATAAAGTAGTGTTGTGTGGGTGGAGTGGTTGTTAGGTTACTGAAAGTTATATATAAGTAGCAAGGTAAACAGGTGATTGATTCTGTATGAGACTTCAAGAAATAGAAACAGAGTGGGGGCGACCCAGTTTATTGCACCCAATACAGCATGTATGATTACCTGCCCTATGGGCAGGTGGCGTAGGTGTGTATTACATGGCATAATGTGTGTGTATGTGTGGCGTATGTGCGCATTCGGTGCAAGGAGCTCCAGGCCCTCAGAGACTGTGTATGGGCTTTGGAGACCAGGGTGGCTGAGCTGGAGGAGCTTGAGGTAAGTAGATGAGACTTTCCAGGACACAGTAGAATGGTCCCACCCCCCATCTGACGGCCTCTGTGCTGTTGAGGAGGATGAAAGTCTCAGGGAAGGAGAACATCCAACTGGAGCAAAGGGAAATGATCCCATTTCCAGATGATGATGTGGTATCCTCTCGCACTGAGGCTACCTCTCCGGGGGAGGGAACTCCAGTTATTAGGAAGAGACAGGTATTGGTAATGGGCGATTCGATCCTTAGAAACATAGATAGCTGGGTATGCAATGACCGGGAGAACCGCATGGTAACTTGCCTGCCTGGTGTGACAGTTGCGGATCTCTCGAGACATCTAGATAGGCTTATGTGTAGTGCTAGGGAGGAGCCAGTGGTTGTGGTACACGTAGGTACCAATGACATAGGGAAGGATAGGAGAGAGGTCCAGGAGGCCAAATTTAGGGTGCTAGGTAAGAGATTGAAGTCCAGGACCTCCCTGGTAGCGTTCTCTGAAATGTTTCCAGTTCCATGCTCATGCCAGTTAGACAAGCAGAACTGCAGGGTCTCAATGCATGGATGAGATGATGGTGCAGGGAGGAGGGGTTTAGATTTATTAGGAACTGGGGAAACTTTTGGGAAAGGGGGAGCCTATACAGGAAGGATGCGCTCCACCTAAACCCGATTGCAACTAGATTCCTGGCGTTTAAAATTAAAAAGGTCGTAGAGCAGTTTTTAAACTAAGGGCTGGGAGAAAGCCGACAGGTGTAGAAGAGCACATGTTCGGACATCCCTTGGGGAGGATCTATAAATGGAGATTCCCTGTATAAGGAGGTGAAGGATGGAAGATGATAAAATACAGGTAGGATCTGATGAGAAACAGTCAAAAGAAAAAAAAGTTCCATTCAATTACATCATGTAATGGCAGACAGCTAAAAAGTGACAAGCTTTTAAAGTGCTTATATAACAATGCTAGAAGTCTAAATAATAAGATGGGTGAACTAGAGTGCCTCGTATTAAATGAGGATATTGATATAATAGGCATCACAGAAACTTGGTAGAATAAGGATAATCAATGGGACACAGTAATACCAGGGTACAAAATATGTCAGAAGGACAGAACAGGTCATGCTGGTGTGGGAGTGGCAGTGGCACTAAATGTGAAAGAAAGCGTAGAATCAGATGAAGTAAAAATCTTAAATGAACCAAACTGTACCATAGAATATCTATGAATAGTAATTCCATGCTTAAAAAACAAGAATATAGTAGTAGGGATATATTCCAGACCACCTGACAACGATGGTGATAGTGACTGTGAAATGATCAGGAAGATCAGAGAGGCTATTAAAATAAAAAAACTCTAATAATGGGGGATTTCAGCTATCCCCGTATTGACTGGGTACATGTCATCTCAGGAAGGGATGCAGATATAAAGTTTCTTGACATCTTAAATGACTGCTTCTTGGAGCAGCTGGTCCTGGAACCCACAAGAGGAGAGGCAATTTTTGATTTAGTCCTAAGTGGAGCACAGGATCAGGTCCGAGAGGTGGATATAGCTGAATCGCTTGGTAATAGTGACCATAATATAATTAAATTTAACATCCCTGTGGCAGAGAAAACACCACAGCGGCCCAACACTGTAACATTTACTTTCAGAAAGAGGAACTAGACAAAAATGAGGTTAGTTAAACAGAAATTAAAAGGTACAGCACCAAAAGTAAAATTCCTGCAAGCTGCATGGAAACTTTTAAAAGACTTTTAATAAACTTTTAATAGAGGCTCTACTTAAATGTATACCCCAAATTAAAAAACATAGTAAGAGAACCAAAAAAGAGCCACCGTGGCTAAGCAACAAAGTAAAAGAAGCCATGAGAGGCAAAAAGGCATCCTTTTAAAAAGTGGAAGTTAAATCCTAATGAGGAAAATAGAAAGGAGCATAAACTCTGGCAAATGAAGTGTAAAAATATAATTAGAAAGACCAAAAAAGAATTTGAAGAACAGTTAGCCAAAGACTCCAAAAGTAATAGGAATTTTTTTTAAAAAAGTACATTAGAAGTAGGAAGCCTGCTAAACAACCAGTGGGGCCACTGGATGATCGAGATGCTAAAGGAGCACTCAAGGATGATAAGACCATTGCAGAGAAACTAAATTAATTCTTTGCATCGGTCTTCACAGTTGAGGATGTGAGTGAGATTCCCAAATCTGAGCCATTCTTTTTAGGTGACAAATCTGAGGAACTGTCCCAGATTGAGGTATCAGTAGAGGAGGTTTTGGAACAAATTGATAAACTAAACAGTAATCAGTCACCAGGATCAGATGGTATTCACCCAAGAGTTCTGAAGGAACTAAAATATGAAATTGCAGGACTACTAACTGTAGTCTGTAACCTATCATTTAAATCAGCTTCTGTACCAAATGACTGGAGGATAGCTAATGTGACGCCAATTTTTAAAAAGGGCTCAAATTACAGGCTGGTAAGCCTGACTTCTGTACCAGGCAAACTGGTTGAAACTATAGTAAAGAACAAAATTGTCAGACATATAGATGAACATAATTTGTTGGGGAAGAGTCAAAATGGTTTTTGTAAACAGAAATCATGCTTCACCAATCTACTAGAATTCTTTGAGGGGGTCAACAAGCATGTGGACAAGGAGGATCCAGTGGATATGGTGTATTTAGGATTTCAGAAAGCCTTTGACAAAGTCCCTCACCAAAGGCTCTTAAGCAAAGTAAGCAGTTATGGGATAAGAGGGGGAAGGTTCTCTCATGGATTGATAACTGGTTAAAAGATAGGAAACAAAGGGTCAGAATAAATGGTCAGTTTTCAGAATAGAGAGGGTAAGCAGTGGTGTCTGCCATGGGTCTGTACTGGGACCAGTCCTATTCAACATATTCATAAATTATCTGGGAAAAGGGGTAAACTGTGATGTTGCAAAATGTGCAGACGATACAAAACTACTCAAGATAGTTAAGTCCCAGGCAGATTGCGAAGAGCTACAAAGGGATCTCTCAAAACTGGGTGACTGGGCAACAAAATGGCAGATGAAATTCAATGTTGATAAATGCAAAATAATGCATATTGGAAAACATAATCCCAACTGTACATATAATGATGGGGGTCTAAATTAACTGTTACCACTCAAGAAAGAGATCTTGGGAGTCTCTGTGGATAGTTCTCTGAAAACATCCACTCAATACGCAGCGGCAGTCAAAAAAGCATACAGAATGTTGGGAATCATTAAGAAAGGGATAAATAAGACAGAAAATATCATATTGCCTATATATAAATGCATGGTACATCCACATCTTCAATACTGTGCACAGATGTGGTCGCCCCATCTCAAAAAAGATATATTGGCCTTGGAAAGTTTTAGAAAAGGTCAACAAAAATTATTAGGGGTATGGAACGGCTGCTGTATGAGGAGAGATTAATAAGACTGGGACTTTTCAGCTTGGAAAAGAGACGACTAAGGGGGGGGATATGATACAGGTCTATAAAATCATGACTGGTGTGGAGAAAGTAAATAAAGTGTTGTTTACTCCTTCTCATGACACAAGAACTAGGGGGTCACCCAATGAAATAGGCAGCAGGTTTAAAACAAACCAAAAGGAAGTATTTTTTTCACACAACGCACAGTCAATCTGTGGAATTCCTTGCTAGAGGATGTTGTGAAGGCCAAGACTATAACAGGGTTCAAAAAAGAACTAGATAAATTCATGGAGGATAGATCCATCTATAGCTAATAGCCAGGATGAGCAAGGATGGTGTCCCTAGCCTCTATTTGCCAGAAGCTGGGAATGGGCAACAGAGGATGGATCATTTGAGGATTACCTGTTCTGTTCATTTCCTCTGGGGCGCCTGGCATTGGCCACTGTCAGAAGACAGGACACTGGGCTAGATGGACCTTTGGTCTGACCCCAGTGTGGCATTCAGTTAGTGCTACACAAGAAGCACAAAGTGGGCTCGACCTGGAGAAACCATACCACAAATGTAAAAATTCCTCTCAAATTAAAAAAGGTGACTGAAATAAAGCTCTGCTTTTCATTTCTATTGTTTCTTATTATGCTAGTCCTTGGAGTGGTTTTACTTTGCTTTCTCTTAAACTAAGATTGTTTTACTCAGAAATAAACTTGTGCTTTATCTTCTGGTCCGGATGATGTTGCAGTCCTAGTAGCAGTTCGTGACATAGTGAAAGTGTAAAAGTGCCATTTTTACAAACCATTTTCTATGCATTGAATTTATTCCCTTGAAATTCTATAGATTTCTGCTTTTCTGTGGTTGATAACAGCTTCTTAGATACTATAAGTATGTTTGTGCTGACAGTCACAGAGCTTGGTTATCCTGAGAAAGTTTGGGGACTGGGAGATGCTTAATTTCAGCCCTTCCTCCTCCCCCACTCCCCGCCCCGCATATCCTCTATTGTTTTGTTTCTCTAAATCTCCAAAGTGGAGTACCATGTTTGGATGCACTTTATCATGTAAATGATGGTACAGGAGTGTTATTTGCCTGCTGTGATCTGGTTGGAAAACCAGATTAGAATTGCCTCAAGGGTCTTAACTGATTGCTTTTTAAATCTGCAGATAAATTATAAATAAAACAGTGATCTGATTTGCTGAATTTACATGTAATTCAGTATAATCTAGGGCTCTTTGAGGGGAAAAAATACATACCATATACTCTACCTTTTGTTAATCAGTATAATGGAATTCGGATAATTGACCGCTATACTGAGTGTCTTATTTCCAGGAGTAATAGTTGATGAAAGGGTTAACTGACCTCCTTCAAATAGGAGCCTGAGGATTTGCCTGTGGGGAATATACTCCATAGCAAATTACTGTGGGAATACTTAAGCGCTTTGATGTAAAGTAAAAACAATCTCTTGTGTCTGAGTACAATTCAGAGAACAAAAGGACCATTTTGCTAAATTGTGCAGACATAAACTGACTCACCCCGAACAGAAGTCATTTCTGTATTCTGGTATCTGTTGTATTCATGCTCTGTAAAAAAGCAGTTTTTGTTTATGAAGCAATTTGTTCCTTTAAGGTCTTTTTTTAAAAAAAGAGGGAAAAAAATAATAAATTGGTTAAGGACTGAGGATATATTATGAAGTAATCGCATGAAAGCAAGCAGTATAGATCAGTGGCTCTCAACCTTTCCAGACTACTGTACTCCTTTCAGGAGTCTGATTTGTCTTGCATACTCCCAAGCTTTACCTCACTTAAAAACTACTTACTTACAAAATCAGACATAAAAATACAAAAGCATCACAGCACACTATTACTGCAAAAATGCTGACTTTCTCATTTTTACCATACAATTATAAAATAAATCATTTGGAATATAAATATCGTACTTACGTTTCAGCGGATAGTATTATAGAGCAGTCTAAACAAGTCATTGTATGAAATTTTAGTTTGTATTGACTTCATTAGTGCTTTTTATGCGGCCTGTTGTAAAACTAAGCAAATATCTAGATGAGTTGATGTACCCCCTGGAAGACTTCTTAGTACCCCCCAGGCGTACCTGTACCCCTGGTTGAGAACTGGTATAGATGAAAAGGAGGACTTGTGGCACCTTAGAGACTAACCAATTTATTTGAGCATAAGCTTTCGTGAGCTACAGCTCAAGCTTTTGTGAGCTATAGCTCACTTCATCAGATGCAGTGAGCTGTAGCTCACGAAAGCTTATGCTCAAATAAATTAGTTAGTCTCTAAGGTGCCACAAGTACTCCTTTTCTTTTTATGAATACAGACTAACACGGCTGCTACTCTGAAACGTGGTATAGATGACCTGCTTTATTTTGCTTTCATGTCATTTTCAAGGGGAAGTGCCTGTTTAGCAAGAACATGGACATTTTCAGAAGGGACTTTAACAATAGCCTATAACTCTGCTAGAGGAACATACAAATGGCCCATAAATCCATCAGGAACAGAATTACTATGTGTTACATTTATGAGGTGTTCTTGAAAGATGTGATGTGTAACTGAAGGCTTTCATCTGCTGGGTGTCTAAGTCCTCTTGTTAATTGTTAAAGGAATGTGCGTTTGATCTATTTTGGGTTCATTTCACCACAAAGATACGAATGGCAGTTCCAGCATAGTTGCAAGGCTTCTCCCTTTTTGTTCTTTGCTGCCATCCCTTTATTAGGAGCTTTGAAGCTTGGTAATTTCCTCTCTGCTTCTCCTACCTGGCTATTTAGGGAAAGGTCAGATTAAAAACTCAAACTTCTGCTGCTTGTAAATTCTGCTTCTCTTAGACAGTTTATTTACAAAGTGCAAATGGGTTTTTAAAAAACCAGCAGTGTAGCACATCAGTTTAATAATCCTCTCACATGTGGATTAAGGCCAACTAGAAATACATCTGTACAGTCAGCTTGTAGACCTGGGGTGCCCAGAATTTACCATATGGGCTACAATCAGCAATTCACCAGGAACTGGAGAGTTGTACCTGATTTGCATATAAATGTAGACAAATGTTTGTATACCAAATAATTGCATTTGCTTGTACTTGCCCCTTCCTGATTAGCTCAATAGAAATTGCTTGTCATCCGAATTCACGATCATTAAAAAGTTGCCTATGCTCAGCTTTGTCCTCCCTCTACCATGACAAAGAGAGAGTGTGTGGTCTCTTGTGACATTTGGCACTTGCGTGGTAGAATTTTAGGACATTTGTCTGCCTTTTCCCCATTGCAAACAAGTTTTATTTTTAAATTCCTAGTATTCATTATTTTGCTTGTTTTTCTTCCTACCTCCCTTCCCTTGCACTAATTCCATCCTATCCATATATACATACCAGAGGGGGGCCCCCCCCCACTTTAAATCCAGATCAATATTTAACAAGAAGGGGCCTGGCTCTTTCTAATGAGGAGATGGGGGCGGGGGGAGAGGCCAGAAAAACAAAATACCCTCAACATTTGGTCACAGATTCCAACCTAATCCAGTTCCAAATACACTGTAGGATGGGTCCATCCCTAGTATACGTTGTGACTCTTTCAGAGTCTTGGGAAATGGGTCCTTAAAAACCTTTCTGGATTTCTTCCCTCTTTGCTTCACTTTGTCCTCCTTTTATAATACTTGGTCCTGGCATTCACAGCAAGGTAACCCTGTCCGGATGTAGCCGACTACTGTAGTTTGCATACATACTGATTTCACATTCATGTAATTATGATTAAAGTTCTTCTTTTTGTGTCAGGGAATATATATTTTTCCTGCCAACTTTACCACCATTTTCATCCTGTCTAAGCTTTGCTGCTGTTACTTTTCCCCCCTCCCAGCTTGTGATTGTGATCCCCGTGGAATCCAGACACCTCAGTGCAATCGCTCCACGGGGCTGTGCGTCTGTAAGGAGGGTGTCGAGGGACCCAGCTGTGACAAGTGCACCCGCGGCTACTCTGGCATCTTCCCTGACTGCACGCCATGCCATCAGTGTTTCGCTCTGTGGGACGTCATCATTAGTGAACTGACCAATAGGACACAGCGGTTCCTGGAAAGAGCAAAAATCCTGAAAATCAGTGGGGTCAGTGGCCCTTACCAGCAAACTGTCAACACTGTGGAAGAGAAACTGAATGAAATTAAAAGTATCCTTGCTCAAAATCCAGCTGCAGAGCCCCTTAAAAACATTGGAAATCTCTTTGAGGAAGCAGGGTGAGTACAGGACATGTTGTGTGAATATTTCCTGCTCAGTTAGGGCGCGATACTCCAGTGTGCTGAGCATCCTCAACTCCTCAGTGAGAGCTCCTCGTTGTCTGGCAGGAATGGGCCTGCAGTGCTCTTAGTCAGATTCTACTGAGAGCAAACAAAATGCAGCTGGGACCCCAGACTGTCAAGATCTTTGGAAGGGGCGGCCATGCTTGTATTTTGTCAGCCTGCCAACCAATTAACACAGAGCCAGTCATGCTGATTCCTTGTGATCCCCCAGGGCAAAGGACAAGCACAGCTATTATGTGAGAAAATGTAGGGACAGAGACTAACTTCTTGGAATTTTGTTTTATAGCCATCTAGATAGCAGGGCAGACGTCTCTCTTTCTAATCTAAAAACCAAAATATTGTCAACAGAAAATGCCAGTGTTGTAACACTGGTTGTCTCCATTTCATGAAGTGTAAGATGCGGTAGTCCTGTATTCTTTATATTTAAAACTAAGGAGAAGGGCAGGTGAGCCCCCTGTGAAATCTAGGCTGGTTAAAGACCAACAATCTTTAGAGTTATTGATTGAAATAACTGAAAGCAGTTGATGGGAATATGAGTCTGTTCCGTGCACCTTTAAAACGTTCCCTTCCAAACCAAAAGGGGAGCCTAAAATGCTTGTGAAGAGGTTTTGTAGTTAATGATTCGTGGCTGCTTCCCAGCTCCATTAACCTGTATCCCTGGAGAGTTGTTGTATTTGTTATATTCCAAGAGAGGTGAGGGCAGGCGGAGGAACCACTCTTCCTCTCCCCTCCTTTATAAAACATCTCACTTTTGCTCCCTTTCACCTGGACTGGGGGAGGGGAGAGTGGTGGGCCCTTAACGTTTGTAGGGGACTTTGAAGAGAACGAACACCGTGTAAGTGCCAGCTACTGATGACGATGTAAACTGAGCTCAGCTTCAGACACACCAACTGCCTTGTGCTTCCAGGATGGAGGCAACTATTTGGAGTAGAGGCCATAGGAATTACTGAAATCAGTTAATATGTAACGCACGGGCTTGGTGCATGTGCTCATATTGCCTGTTAGTGCCTTGCCCACTGATGATGGTCCTGATTCAAAGCCTTGTGAGGTCAGTTGAGTCTTTCCATTAGTTGAGGCCTTATAACAGCCTGCTACTTAGAGCTGGATCATTTTTGGTGCTGGAGGTCCCAGGTTCAAGTCCCATTGATGACTGTGTACCTATGTCAGTGAACCGTGGCTGCAATCACATCTCTGGTTCCACTTTATTAGGCCTCACAACAGAAGTCTGCAACTTTTGTTGGAGCAAAAAGACTGGCGAGCAGGGAACAGCTTGCCGAACAGAGAGGAAAGAGCTGATCTCGCTCACCTTTTACCTTTCTTGCAGGAGGTGGGATGTTTTCTCCCATCTCTACCCAGAAGATGCCATTGGCAAAAGGGGATCTTTATAAAGTAGTTAAATGAATCCATTGTGTCCAGAGAATTTTTTTTTCTGACATTCAGTTGTAATAATCAAAAAATGCATTTGTAGCTGTGTGGGATGTGAAGCAAATTATGTATGGATCATAGTAGTTGACACTCTGACCTATGCAGTTGCCATGGTTCAAAAGCATTACACCAGTGTTCTGGAATCTGGCTCTGGTTAATCTTACACAAAGCAGCTGTTTTCTGAGCAATTGGGTGCTTTGAGTTTATAAATGTGTTGTAGATTAAAAAGTCGTTTTTTGTGATAAAGAAAACAAAACCAGTATTCTAAGAAGGCAAGTTGTTACAAATCGCTTACAGCACTGGCTGGGGACGGATGGCAGGAATTTAACTACTGTACAGCTTTCTTTATTTAAAAAAAAAAAATAACCCAAGGCTGATTTTTGTCCCCCCTTGAGTAAATGTAGGTTCTGTGTTTTGCTTGCAGCAAACTAGCAGCAGATGTTACAGAAAAGATGGCTGAAATAGAAGACAAGCTCTCCGTGATAGCGTTAAAAAGCAATAACACGGACACTCACCTGAGGGCCCTGGAGACAGATGCAGAGAGCCTAGACCACGTTGTGAAAGAACTTGCAGAACAACTCGAGTTTATAAAAATCTCTGATATCCGGGGTGAGGTGTCTCATGGGGGGAAGGAAAAAAGCCAGGGCAGCAAATGATTAAATAAGTGTATGGTTTTAAATATCAGGTTAATCTTCTAAACAGTAATAAAACGTGTTCCTGTGAGTGCAGTTCCCTTCTAAGTCTTGGCAGAGTTGCTAATTTAGCAGGAATTTCTTTGAAGCCTCTGTTTTTGTGTGCATTGCAAAACTAGCTTAAGATCTTAGAGCACAAAGTCATCTTAAAACCTCTTAATGTATAGAAGTTGTAGACCGGTTACATGTACCAACAGTAAGCCCAGTGGTATACTTGTATTTTGTTACATACCACAATTAAGTACACATACAGATGTCTGAAGTTACTTTGGCTCACATTTAATTACATGAGATCACTAAGTTTCTGTATGAAAGACTGCATGAATCTTTGTGAATAAGAGTATGTCTCACTTTAGGGCTAGATTCTATCACCCGTACAAAGAGTGACATTAACCCCTGTGCAGAGGGTCTGCACAAGGATTGGGCAGTATGTATACCCAGTCAAGCCTGGACTTCAATGGTGTGTAGGTCTTGTGCTAGTCCATTGCTCATGGGTGAATTGCACCTAATCACCAAGCAGTTCCATGGAATCAGTGAGTCACAGAAGTAAATAAGATCTAGCTTTATAAATCTAGAGCCAGATCTTCCTTTGCTTTCAGTGGGAGCGGGATCAGACCCTTAGTCTGGAAGAATTTTCAAACTTCTTAATATTAGAGAGTCAAATTCTGTAGACCATTGAAATCAAAGCATCACTGGGACCATCAATGGGAGGTTTGTTTGATTAAGGATAGCAGAATTTGCCCCATACATAGTTCAAGCATCCTAACAGTAATAACGTTTGAATAACTTTGTATTCAGTTTAATAGAGAAATGATCTTATACAATTTTGTCATCCACTAGCCTCCCTGTAACAAATTGTTTGTACTATAAATTCAGCAATGAGGGCTGACTGCTGAACAGTTGGATCTAATTTCTGCAGGAGCCTTGGATAGTGTCACCAAATATTTTCAGATGTCCCTGGAGGCAGAAGAGAGGGTCAATGCCTCCAGTGTTCACCCTGATAGCCTTGTGGAACTGTCAGCTCAGACACGACAGGAAGTGGAAGACTTAATCAGTGAGCAAGAGGCCCAGTTCAAGGCAAAACAAGAAGAACAGTCACGCCTTCTGGATGAACTCGCAGGCAAGCTGCAAAGTCTGGATCTTTCTGAAGTGGCTGAGAAGGTACTTGGTTAAGATTTCTTTGGGTGTAGAATCTGCAGGAAAACATCAGTGGTGCTACTGCAGAAACGACAAGCAGGAAGGCAGAGCCTGCTACTTTGTTGAAGTGAGTTTTGCTTATGGGAAAATGCTTGACAGGTATACTGAGAGAGATTATGAACTGCAACCTGTTCCATGACTTGTGGACCACAAGGGGTGCACTACCTTCCAAACCCCACCCACTTCACCCTTCCCATTTCCAACCCCCTCTCCCTGACAATACTCAGTCATCCCATTGTTTCCTCCATGACCCAAATCCCACAGTCCTTTTGCACCCACAAAGGATTATCAGACGTGGTTGATTATAAGACCAGGTTTTGGGGGTCATGAGCCCCAAAAACTACTCCGCTAAGCCTCTGCAGCACTCTTCATCGAGTTTCTTCCCTGAGCCTCACTCGTGCTGATGTAATGGTTTGGATTTACAGGAATTTTCATTGGGTGCATCTATTTTCTCTCCATGTTTTGTGGAGCACTGTCCCTGTCCAGCAAGACATGGCACCAGACGTGGGGTTGTCTGGTGAAAATGAGAGTAGGAGACTGTGGATGCAGGACAATGCCAGTAGAGGTGGGGACGGTAGAAGATGTGCCAGTGGGCACTTTATGCATGCTGTGTGCTTGCCCTGGACTTTTCTGATCTGTCTAAGACAAAGCAGACCTTTTTCTGAGCTCTTGAGTCAAAAGGTCACTCTGAGAAGCAGTCTGGTGCTTATTCTCTGCACAGCGATAAAGCTGAAGTAAATCTGAGGTAGGGTGGCTTTTTCCTGGGAGATTCACAGTGTTCCTTCTGCAACTTTACTTTGAAGTAAATCAGCTGCAGCTGGAAAACAATTCAGCCTGCAACTATGATGGAAAGGGCATATTTATTAACTTAAGTGGCTAGGGGTATCAGTAAGTTACAGGATGATTTCTCTAAAGATTGCATTGTCCCTCTATCAACTTTCTAGGCAGTATCATTAGTTGCTGGGAGCCTTAAGGAAGGAGCCCTCTTAGGGGCGGGATGTTCTGCTTTCTAGAGTAGTGGTTCTCAATCAGAGGTCTGCCATGGGGTACATCAACTCATCTAAATATTTGCCTAGTTTTATAACAGGCTACAATAAAAGCTAGCAAAATCTGTACAAACTAAAATTTCATACAATGACTTGTTGATACATTTCAGTGTTTAGTATATAGTGCAGTAAGTACAATATTTATATTCTATAAGATTTATTTTATAATTATATGGTAAAACTGAGAAAGTAAGCACTTTTTCAGTAATAGTGTGCTGTGACACTTTGTATTTTTATGTCTGATTTTGTATGCAAGTAGTTTTTAAGTTGAGGTAAAATTTGGGGTATGCAAGACACATCAGACTCCTAAAAGGGGTACGGTAGTCTGGAAAAGTAGAGAGCCACTGGTCTAGAGAATAGTGGATTGCATGCCAAACATCAGGGAAGGGAAAGGAAAAGCTTTTTGTTAGAGAAAGAGAACATTTACAATTAACCTGATTCAGTTTTGTGTACCTTTACTGGGGGTATATTGCCTGCAAAATGTTTATTTTTGTGACTATCATCCTTCCTTCCACCTCCTGCCAAAAAAGGAAAACTTTGCTCAACCTTTGACCTTATTTAAAAAATAAATAAATAAATAAATAAATAAATAAATTTTATATATATATATATATATATATAGTGATTCCATTTATTGTCCAGACTCTGGGGGTAGTTCACGGATAGAGCTGATTAAACATTTGCTGATCAAATGTATTTACATTACAAAATGCTGTTTCTTCAAAATTAAACCTTTGCAGGGGAACTTGTTTGTTTTTTGGTTTGGTGGGTTTTTTGGTTTTTTTTTATCAAAATGCTTTTTTCTCAAAATGAAATTTTGACCAAAGTCACACTGGAACACGTTGATTTTTTTTGTGCTGAAACAACTTTTTGAAACTTTGAAAGTTTTATATAAAGTCAAACTCAGGATGAAACATTTTGCCTTAAACAAAACATTTTACTTAGATAGACCCAAAAGGGTATCTTTTGGAAAATTTCATTTGAGGAAATTTCAAAATATTTTTGGATTTCTTCCAATCTGCAACAAATTTTCAGATATCACAATTTCCCTGAGACCAAGTTTGAGTTTCAGCCAGCTCAATCCATGGCTTTGCCTTCAGGAGGGAAGGGCCCTCCTCTTCCCTCTCCATTTTTAAGAGAAGTCTGAGGGTAATTTTCCATTGAAAGAACCCAGTCTTTGTCGATTTCATGTCATTCAGTAAGACAGTGCAGGGTGGATGACTGTCTTGTTACTGCCATTATAACCCAAACTGCTTGTTCCTGGAGGGCTGTGTTTATAGAGAGGAGCTTTCCTTCCCCCATCACTCTGCACTGTAACAAATCTCACAGTGATACAGGTGTGAAGTAGGGAGTGCCCTAGTTTTTGATGCTGCAGTACAGCAGCTACAGCTACCATTTACTTCTCAGGTAGTCTCCTGAGATTTCAGTGCCAGGGGTGCGGGTGCCACTAAATGTTTCCAGCATCATCAGAAACCTCCTGGTCCACTTTCCTCCTTTTCTCTCCCTCCCAAAAGCAAGGGCAGTTAAGCATGACTATTTCTTATCCGTCTATTGCAGACATGCGGAACTCCCTCAGGGGCTTCCTGTGCTGACTCAGAGTGTGGCGGTCTGAACTGCCGAACAGAGGAAGGAGAAAAGAAATGTGGAGGACCAGGCTGCGAGGGATTGGTTACTGTGGCTCACAGTGCGTGGCAGAAAGCCATGGATTTTGACAGAGACATACTCAGTGCCTTGGCGGAAGTTGAAGAACTCTCTAAAATGGTAACTCTTTACAAGTAGATCACTAAACATTGATTTAAAATGAAAGAAATTCCCCCAACAGGGATATGATACAAAACTACAGAACATCTGGCCCCCAGACATTAATTTTAAAATGTTTCTTTCCAGTTGCATAACTTCACCAGCACTATCTCCCCCCCCCCTTTTTATTTTTAAAAGAGCCTCATAAAGTGAACTTGTTTAAATTGAAATTCCATGTGTAATCCATAAACATTAGTCTGAATTGTTTAAAGTAACATTGGTGTTGTGGATTCTGGCATGTTTTAAAAGCATTCTGTGGGTTTTATGAGAAGAAGTTTCCCACACTGCTTTGGACTCCAAATATCAATTGCCTTTTCAGAACTGCATTTTGGTTTGCAAAATGGGCCTTAATGTGCAAGGAAATGTGAAACCAGGCCACCTTATTTACTTCCCATAGGTCTCAGAGGCAAAACAGAGAGCAGACGAAGCAAAACAAAATGCACAAAAAGTTTTGCTCAAAACCAATGCCACAAAAGAACAAGTGGACAGAAGCAATGAAGATCTGAGAAACCTTATTAAGCAGATCAGGGAATTTCTGATGCGTAAGGATGATCTTTACCTTAGTTGACGTTACTGATTTCTATCTTTGTTATGAGAAATTCTGCTAGCTTATTTTTAGACGCCTTTATAAAGTTAGGATGTTATAAATTTGTGTTACCTTTACAGATGCAAAGTAGTAGACTCTTCCAACTCTGCACATGCTGTAGATAGCTTTTCCCATGCATTTCTCTAGGTAGCTGCATAACCTAGTCTTAAAATCCTTTCTAAATACTATCGTGTCTGAGAGTCTTGTCTTGATTATGCATTTTATTTAAGATCTTTATAAGCAGTGGGATCCATTTTCAGCTTTATAGGTGAAAGATGAGGTTACCAATACAGATTGGCAGTTGATTCTTTGCACAATGCTGTGGAAAAATGCACCCCAGTAAGGAGGAAATAGTCCCTCCTTCAAGCCTTTCAGTTTCATGATGATTGGAACTTTAACAGACTTTGCCTTCTCCTCTGCAATAGTGCTGATTGGTGGTGGAGTGGTTTAAAACTTACTAGGAGATCGTCATGCTACTCCCATTAATTTCAAGGGAACGGTGTAGCTAACTCTCCTCCTCAATAAGCTTTGAAATTTCAATCGTTAGCTGTGCTAACCTGTGGAGAAGTGCGAGATCTTTTGGAAGATGGAGCACAGTCTCCATTAAGGAGGTCTGTTATGTGCAACTGCTGGCCAAAATACACCAATGTTTTCTTACATGCTAACAATGTGTTCAGTCCTGTGCAAACACATACATGTAATAGCACCATAGGACCATCTGAGCAATAGAGGCAACTTTGCTTAAACCGCAACCTCTGAGAGCCATAAAATGCTGGTGTTACATGTATCTATAAACATTGTGCACGGCCGTCTTTCACTTTAGAAATGTCCGAATGCGCACCAAAGGAATGACCCTCTTATTCCACTTCAGTTCATAATATTTTCTACTTCACTAGCATCTTGTGTTCATAGCACTCTATACAGCACTACAACTTTTGGACCAAATTCATTGCTGTTAACTCCTGTGGATTTCAATGGAATGTGGGTCCATTATCTAACTGATCCTTACAGCTTCCAGGGGGCTGTCAAATTATCTTTCTTTTATAGCTGGAGAAATGGGGGGCAGACAAGGTCTGAGATTGCCCAAAGCCATGCAGTAAATCAGTGTTAGGAATTACACAGTTCTACTGATTCCCAAGCTGTGCTCAAGCCACTGGAGGCCAACGGGTGAAAAGTACCCCTCAAGAGGCTGAAATGGGACTTAAGCAGGGCTCTATGCTCTGTGGTAGCATTCTGCATAGGAGTGAATTTTACCCTAACGGAGCACGCTGCCTATTTTCTGCAAATTGTGGTGGTGGTTCATTTGCCATGGTTGTTTGTCAGTTTCTTGCTTTTAAGGAACCACACTGACAAGTTTCAGTAGTGTAATTTTGACATCTGGCATGGATGGCTTGCTAATCCTCTCAACTGTCCGCTTACCCTGTTGCATTTGTGCCATCTTAGAGGATAGCGCTGATTTGGATAGCATTGAGGCGGTTGCTAATGAAGTGTTGAACATGAAAATGCCAAGTAGCCCCCAGCAGCTACAGACCCTGACAGAGGATATCCGTGAGCGTGTGGAAAGCCTTTCTGATGTAGAGGTTATCTTACAACAAAGTGCCGGAGACATTGCCAGAGCTGAGATGCTGTTAGATGAAGCAAATAAAGCAAGGTAATGTGTACTACGCTGTTTTGTATCAGCTGTCTTTTTAAATCAGTGATTTTGAACCAGACTATTGATTTCATTCAAATATTTTTCAAAAACATAGTAAGCTAAATTCATCCCAATGTAAATTCTTATTCATATCAAAATGAAACATTTCTAATGTCACATATTATATTGTTACTTCTGCTCCACAGCAAAAGTGCAAAAGATGTTAAAGTCACTGCAGCTATCGTGAAAGAAGCACTGGAAGAAGCTGAAAAGGCCCAAAATGCAGCTGAAAAGGCCATCAAACAAGCTGATGAAGACATCAGAGGAACACAGGACCTACTTACCTCAGTAAGTCCTAACTATATTTAAAAAATATTCACAGTGTACCTAGTTTGACGCTTGGTAACCACTTTAGCTAAGGGAAGAGGAGCTCTTGAAACAGCAAACTGTCTGAATTAAGAGCAAAGCAAAGAAGGGCTTTCCTCCCCACTATAGTCAGTCGGTGCTTTGCCACTAACTTCAGCAGGTGCAGAACTGGGATGTGCCTTCCAACCAAGCAGGTGTCCTCAGATCCCCAGGAAATCCTACAACACAGATGGTATATCACCTGGTAGCTGAGCCATGCTGCCAACTCTCCCACCATGCAAAAGACTTTGCCAGTACAGTGTGAGAACACATGAGCATTAATGCTTTATTGAAGCATTAATTGTTGTGTTTGCCAAATGATGTCATTGCAGAGCCCCATATGCATGGAGGGTGAATATTTAAGTAAAGAACTAATTCATTATTAGTGATAGTGTCCAAGTGTGCTCGCTCAATGCTTTACAAATAATGAGAGAAGGGCCCTTCCCAGTCATAGAATAAGCCCACCCAAGTACTTTCAACACTAATAGTGGGTTTTTATAAGAATGAAATATCTTCCATTAGAATTAGAACTTTTTCACTCAAGTTTGAAGACTTTGACCATTCCCATTTCATCAAGTCCAGGTCATAAAGAACCGTTTCACAGATCGTCCCATTGACAAAACTGTAAAGCACTAAAATCTGATAGTGTCAATATTCAGCTTATTAGGTTCCTAAGCTACCCAGCACTTGTTTATCCATTGCTGAAAGGGTAATTAACACAGCAGTGCTTTCTTTCCGTTTATATGGACAATAATGGATCTAGCTGAGCTGTTGGTTTGACTAATGCCTTTCACATTTTCAAATCTGGAATTTTTTTGCCCCTGTAAGCTGAGCAATTCGACATGTGTAAATGCTTGTTGAAATCCCATGTATTTCACATGAGTTTACAATTAATTGAAGCCAAAGACTGCAGATGTCTTGGTGACATCTTACACTGGGATGCATCTCCTCCCCCACCTTTGGAGTATCAGATGTGCACCAGGAATGCTCTCAGAAGTTAGTGGAACTCTATCCTTACCAATTACAAACACATTACAGCTCCAGTCTTGCACTCAGACATTCAAAAGTCAATTATTTAAACCAGCTTGGGTTGTACAAAGAATGAAAGGTTATTTCTCTCCATTTCGTAAGGTACACTTTTAATGACATACAATCTAGTTCACTTTCAAAATTGAATCCCCTCTTACTTCACTTGAATTGTAAATTGTAATTTGTACTCTTAAAACCCTCACATATCATATTTCATAGTAGATTGGCTGATATTTCAGAGTTGCACAATGCCAGTTTGAGGATAGACTTTGGAGATAAGACATTTTAAATAGTTGGTCAAGACTTTTCTCCAGAAAGCTAATTTCAAAAATCAGCGCATACATTTGTTGGGGGAATATTTAAACTGTTCTTTCATTCCTGGTTAGATTGAATCTGAAAATGCAGCATCTGAAGAAACCTTAAACAACGCTACCCTACGGCTTACTGAGCTAGAGAAGAATGTGGAAGATCTTAAACAAAAGACTGCTACAAATTCAGAGAATGTGGAAGAGATTGAAGAAACCATTGCTACTGTGAAACAAAATGCCGAAGAAGTTAAAGAGGTGAGACGCCTACGTGCCAGCTGACTTCCTCAAAAACTCAATCCATGGGAGTTATATTTGGCATAAAAGAGCATTTCAGTGCTACTGCTAGCTTTATTCATGATCTTGTCATGCTTGGGCACCAGGCGTCAGCGAGCTAGCTGCCCAGGAATATTACGGGCATCGTTCAGTGAACTAGGTCAGACTTGTTGCTCCCAATTCGTTTATTAATAAGGTCATGCTGGGTCCATTTGCCAATACATTAATTTCTACTTGCTTTGGCACCAACTTACATGGTAGAAAAAGCCTGCTGACTTCCAATTCCTAGACGAGCAGGAAGCTGTCAGTCATGGAGAGGTGAATGATCTCCATATTCTGATGGATTTAAGTGTAGAGTTACAAATTGGTAAATCTCAGTTCTACTCTCAACTGCCACTGACGTTTACCTTTCGGCAACACCTCCCTGTGCCTCAGTTTCACCATCTATAAAATGGGTTTAAATACTGTTTTCTTACCTTCTGTGAAGTGCCTTGGGATCTGTGAATGAGAGGGCACTGTGAGTACAAAACATTATTCGGCTGTCAAACAAAGTACTTGTAACTTGCCACTTTGAAGGGAATTCCCCCATCGCTTCAGTCACAGGAGAAAAATTCCATCTCTCAATGTAACACTTGCCAGCCTGCTCCTCTAGTTAGTGTTTGGTAAGCAGTAATCTAAAGTGTCTAATATTCTGCAAGCATAGCAATGTCTTTCTCAGCCGTGTCTATATGGAGTCTCTCCCAAAGTCAATACGTTTTAAGAAGGATTCTGATTTATTTCAGCCTTCAAACAATTGACAAAAAACGTTCTATGTCAAAGGAAGTCTCACTGCTCCGATCTATTGTCCGCAATAGTCATCTGTCTCAAAGGAGCCTTCCCTCTTCCAAATGGGCGAAGATGTTGGAATTAACCTTTAAGCAACACTTAAGTTTAAACAAGGGACCTCTGAAATGCTGCTTAATAAAAAGTACAAGAAGCTGATTATTTAGCATGGGAGGAGGAAAGGCAGAAAAGAGTGATAACCGATATTATCAGGCACCTTGCCGTAGTAGTGACAGTTTCCCCAGATCCTACCCATGCTGTAGATGGCACATTTCATGCTGCTCATACTGCCGGTGAGTTTTCAGAATTCTAATCTACAGACCAGAGTGTCTGGTGCACCCACTACCTGTCCCAACGCTTGCCCTGGGCTAGGGATTGCAGGGAGGGAGGGAGATGTAGGAGCTGACTGTGCCAGCTCTACACCTGATGATGCCGCCTCCCTGCCAGGGATATTTGGAGACTTGCACGAGATTTCTGCTATGTGCTGACTGAGTGCTGCAAAAAATGAAGTGCAGCTGAGACACTAGCGTTGTGTTAACATCTGGAAAGTGCTTGTGACCTCATGAGTCACTATAGGTGAGGTAACCCCCAATTCCAGGGCTGCTCATGATAGCTGAAGATTAGAGAGAGAGAGAGAGAGAGAGTGTACTTAAAGTAACAAGGTGCCCTATTTTCAACTCTATCTGTTTGACACTTCTCCTCTCTGGCAGTTGTCAACAGTACAAGCAATGTCGTGGTCACTTCTGTACTGAATCAGCACGTCCAGAAGCAATGTCTGTTAGTCCCCCTTAAACTGGAAAACTCTGCAGGATTTGCTCTCACTAGTCACCAATTCTGTGGCTAAATCCTGTACAGTTTATCAACGTTTAGATATTGAAACAGACCAGCCCCGTAACTAAAAAGGGCAGATGATCACCAGAAGTGTCTGCCATCAGCAGGCATGAAACATGAATGAGAAAGGGGGAGACGGTAACTAAAGCAAAAGCTGAGTATTGGGACAACTAAGCCAAGAGTCCTGTGTCACCTTATAGACTAACAGACGTATTGGAGCATAAGCTTTCATGGGTATTCACCCACAAAAGCTTATGCTCCAATACATCTGCTGGTCTATAAGGTGCCAAAGGATTCTTTACAGCTTTTACAGATCCAGACTAACACGGCTACCCCTCTGATGATGATAATACTAGAACACACTTTGTGCTGTCAAATCTTTAATTCCGACATCCTCACTAGTAATGTCTCAGCTCCACGGAAGCAGCAGGAAGTTTCAGACCACCTGTTCAAGTGGTGAAACAGGCATTTGCTTTGCAGTTTTCTGAGCAATAACCCCACCTTGTGTTGTGAATTTGAAACTGCAGGTACTTGACAGTGAACTGAACGCCAAATATAAAACCGTTGAAAACCTAATTGCCAAAAAAACAGAAGAGTCTGCTGATGCCAGGAAGAAAGCTGGAATGCTGCAGAATGAAGCTAAATCATTGTTAGCTCAAGCAAACAGCAAACTCCAGCTGCTCAAGGGTAAGACTGCCTGCATGAGAAAAGGATTTCCTTTCATATTTTGAAGTAATGTTTCACGCTGGAGAATGGTTAAAAATTCATTATTTCCTATTACACTAATTGCTGGAGGTTCACACACTTATGTACACAGTAAATGGAACACTTTTCAAATGATCCAAACATCCTTTTTCACACTTACAGAGATCAATTCACCCAGTAGTGTGGTGCAACCACTTCTTGGGAGAAATGCAGTCACTGATCAACAGCACATAACATTGCACAACTATTTAGGAAAGAATAAATTGTATCCATAAATTGAATACTTACTTCAGCTGGGAAGATTAAGTGGAACATAATTTATCCTAACTAATTTGACTAGGCTAACATGTCAAGTGCCATGGCACCCTGAAAGACTAAAAGTAGGGATTTCCTGCAGCACCGTAGTCTTGGATATCTCCCATCTAAGCACTGTTATTCTCGTAAGATCTGTCATGATCATAACCCAAAGTGATACTGGCAGAGTTGCTTTTTGAAAATTGAAGTTAACTCCAACAGAACAGTTTTAAGAACTCCACATTTAGAGCTGTATATTGAAACAGGAGGGGAAGCTCTCACCTTACCAACCAGGGAGAAACGGGAGCTTTCTGTCTGCTTTTACCAGACATGGGGAAGCTGTACTCACCCCCAACCACTCTTCCTTACGTCAACCCCTTATTTGCAACAATTCACTGAACAGTCTGACCATAACTTAGCCAACACACTCTAGTGTCCTTTCAAGTCTGTATTTCTTTGTAGAACCCCTAAGCCATTTTTCCAACATGAATTAAAGGACACAGTTGTACATTTTCATTTATAGGTAAGTACCTCCTCATTGTTTCCATAGTATTATGAGATAAGTTGTCAGGCCCAGATCTGTATCATCCAATCTCAGGTTTTCTACCTCAAAGATTTGAATTAATACTTTAAATAGGGTATGATTTTACTGCCCAAACAACAGCTGATAGTTTCTCCCTTTTCCTTGCAGATTTGGAAAGCACGTATGAGAACAATCAGAAAGTCTTGGAAGACAAAGCCAAACAGTTGGTGGAACTAGAAGAAACAGTACGCTCCCTCTTACAGGCAATCAGCCAGAAAGTTGCAGTATACAGCACCTGCTTGTAACTTGGAGGGAAACAGTCTGGACCCAGTTTATTCTGGATGGGCTTAAAAGTATTAAGTTTGATAAACTAGTTCTCACTGACATCACACTAAGACCTGGTAACCTTGACAGGTTTCTCACTTTTTAAAGTTACAAAACCAAAGAGTAATTTTTTCTTATGTTGAAAATAAAAACAGTACTTTTGTACCTCTGTATGTATCTAGTATGATTCATTAACTTCATGTTACTGTTACTAGATGGAATAGTAAAATCTATTATTTCTTCAGCTTATGCAAATCTTGTTTAACCCAGTTAGAGTATTGTTCTAATAAAATCTTAGCTCCAAAAGGCGGGCTTTTAACAAGTTAATTTTGACTAAGGGGGCTCCATTTTCTGTAAAATACAGAAGGGTTAATTTAAAAAACACACACATACATTTTGGGCATGTCTACACTTACCAGTATATCTGCAATTGATGTAGCAAGTGTCAATTTAGAGGGTCTGGTGAAGACATGCTAAATCGATAGGAGAGCACTCTTCTATTTGTGTACTCTACCTCCCTCAGAAGCATAAGGGAAGTTGACGGGAAACTCTCCCCATCCACACAGCACCGTGTAGTGGATCTAACTCAGTCTACTTCAGTTACGTTATTCACGTAACTGAAGTTGTGTAACTTAGATCGGATTTAGCATGGTAATGTAGACCAGCCTTTCGAGTGAAGAACTGGTGTTCCTGCCTAAGTTTTGGTGGGGGAGGAGGGAGTTGTTTTACTAGCCAGCATTTCCATTTGAATACTTACTTTCTACAGGATGTTCATTTAAATTCAAATTAGTTGGTAGTTTTGACACAAGTTTCACTTCATTGTTCACAATGTTTCTCATATGGGTGTAGTACTGAAAAAGTCAGTATTGAGACCAGTTTGGATTTCTAGCACCATAGGGTCCAACCTCTTATTCCATAAAAAACTCAGGATAAGATGAGCTTCTGGGACCAAAACTTTATCAAGATAGATACCAAATCGTGTGAATAGCTTCACCATCCTTTAAATGAATTTGTCTATTTGCCTTTGTACAGAGGCCTAGTTGTATCACATCGTGGTTTTCTCTGCAATAGAGGGCAGAGCCTGCAATGCCTAAAGACTAATGCATACAACCACTGATAGCCTGCATTGTACAGGTATAAAGATTGAGAGAGAAAGATGAGTATTAGAAACACACAAGAAAATCCTGCTTCAGTCATTTGAAAATGTTTGCAGAATAACTGTTGCAGCAGTCTGCATGGTCTTCAACAGTGTAAGCCAGTTAGATTACACAGGCAAAAGTCAGCACCCTTCTTGACTGCAGCATGAGTTTAGCAAGACAAGGTGGGTGAGGTAATATCTTTTACTGGACCAGCTTCTCTTGGGAGGGGGGGGACGACTTTTCATCTCTCATATTCTGGAACTCATGTGGCTTCATACAACACTGCATACATGAGTTTAGGGAAGTCTATTAAAACTTATTGCCAGTCATAAATTTTCCCCTAGTCTTCAGTTTGTTTAAAACTGTTACATATTTGAGAAATCCTCAAGTACATGGCTACATAGCAGCCATCTCCTACTAAGACTTTTCAAAATGTGTAACTACATGCACTGCATATTTTGGTAGTCAAGACATAACTATGCTTCACTCACTAATACTTTGACTAATGTTGGTGAAAAAAAATCAGTTTGACGCAAGATCTCCACTGTGTAGCACTGAAACAAATATTTTTGACAGGAAAAATAAGTTCAGCTAAAAAAATTTTACCTCAACCTCTATTCCCACTTAAGTTGGATACTTACAGCAGTGTAATCTTCAGGGTTTTGGGGTTTTTTTGAATGTATCAAGTTCTCACATTGTGTTTACTTTCTTGCCAACATCAAGCATTTGTTAGAACAGTGTTGGAGCATACAGACCAACAGACTTTTAGTCAGTTATTCCTTTAGATGTGGTTCTTAGTATCCTCATTTTACTTCTCTACCCTTTTCAAATATTTCTTTCTATGAGTAGCTGGGGGAGAATGGTGTGAAGAGAGAATAATAATACATTAACAAGATGTGAGGGCTTGAATTTTATTTATTTAGAGAGGTTTGGAAGAACCAGACCTCCGAACACATTAGTAAGTAGTAGAGCTAGTCAATTTCTTAAGTTTTCTGTTTTGACAAAAACAAGGTGAAATTTCTGGAAAAATTCACCCTGGTGTTCAAACAGGCACAGAGCCCTTAAAAAACAAACACGAGTTTTTCACAAGATTTTTGTGAAAAAGTTCCCCATTGTTTTGGCCAGCTCAAGTAAGTAGAGAGCAGGCATTCTGTAGAAGGGACATATAGAAAGCTTGCAATATGCCAGGGGACAACCCCAAAGCATTTATCCAAAAGGCAGAGGTGGATTAGAAGTAAATGTGTCCTGGATCCACTAAAATGTAAGGCTTCTCCCTCACCTCCCGCCCCCATTCCAGGTGTCCCAGATCTTCCTCCCCCCAGTTTCACAAAACACACTTCATCTTTGCTTCCCTCAGGGACTCCTTGCTATCACCTCCATGTAAACCCACGTATATTCTGGCTTTCTCATCAACTCATGGGTGCATTCAGCCAGCTCAGAACACTGAGACAGGCTCAGCAGGGTCCTGGCCTCAATCCACCTCTGCACATACTGAAGACAGGTCAGAAGAGACAGAAAAGCATATTAATTTCAGAGTTTTCCTATTTAGTTTCCTAAAAATATTGAGTAGCCAAATGCTGATCATATTTCCATTATTCAACATACAGAACAGATCAATACCGAGATCAACAGCTATAAAAAACAGCTGGAGGACACAGCTACCAAAAATCTCATCGTGCAAACACAAAGTTGAGCAGCTCTATGGCAACTTTTTTTTTTTTTTTAAAGCAGCAACTGAGCATGTTCCCTCCCATTAGGGTTTAGAAACAATGACTGCATCTGACACAAAGACCTATCAAATTTATGCTTTGGGGATCAGGACAAAACAAAGAGCCCAGTAAATGAAGGAATGAAGCCCACAAGGAAAACAAACAAGTTGCTACACTTGGGGAGTTTCCCCTCACACAAAATCACTGTGTTAACTGTCTTATCCATTTGAGCATTTCATTCATTCATACCCAGCAATTATCTATCCCCTGCACATAAGAGCTTGGCTGGTTTCAGGCGTAGACAGGCACGTGGCATTACATGGGTTTCCAGAAATTCTCCCACCATTTCTCCAACATTGTGCAGCTCCAGACCAATTCTGATGACCTGGTGGTAAAAACACCAGCAGCCAGTCAAGCAGAGCCTGTGCTTGAGCAATGGTTGGAGATTTTCAGAAAATCCTCAGTGCAGACGAGCTGAGGGAACCACGATAAGGAGTCCATGGAGTTAACTGCAAAGAGGAACTCAAGAGCTTAATAAAGGAAACTAACCCTTCTATGTCAAGCTCTCTATAAAGTCACCTACAAACAGCCAAAGTAGAAGCATTTACGCATGAAAGCATGAAGTACGAAACTTGAAGTTTCAAGTATGAAACATTCTTGCTGCAGGAAAACAGATACTAAGCAGCAGAGGAGAGAACAGACAAAACAGAAATGAAAAGGAGGGAAAAAAAAAACTCTAGAATCTGCTAGGGAACTGACATGGCACCACTGCAGCCAGAATGTTTGGAAAGAGCAGAGAGGTGCCTAACCCCATCTTTGTCCAGGATGCCATTGCACTTACATCTAATGTTTCTTAGCCTTCCACAAACTTATGTTTTTAAAGCACTTCAGGATAATTTTAACCATCTCTGAATGATGAAAATTCCTTAGAAATGAGAAAACTGATACGATTATGCGGCAATAACATTCAGTTAATCTTCCTCCATTGAATTTTCATTTCTCCATAAACGCTTGATTTTTTTTTTTGCAAGTTAAAGTAGAATTTTACGGACATGTTTTCAATATGAAAACATGATGCATGGAGATAAAGAGTACAAACACTGCCAGCCTAGCTTTCTACAAATAAAGATAAGCTTCAATTCACCTACAGTAAATAGCCTCATCCAAGAAATCCCAACTCTACTTGATCAAAGTAACCAAAAGGTTTGGCTTCTGCATTTCAGAAAAAAAATTATTAATATACAGTGAAAGATTTCACATAAAAGAATGTCACAACATCTTTGTGCAGAGGTGACCATGGCATTTTTAAGTGCCAGCATTCCACTGGAATATCAGTATTTCAAATAAGAACATACCAGATACGCAGGACAGTATTAGCCAAGAGTTTGGGCCAGTGTTCCTGGGTATGCTGTGCAACAGTGAAATGTGTTCTGGGTTTTTTTTAAATTATTGTCTCTTAAGCTTGTTTTCTGAAACACTCCATGATGCACAAACAAGTTTCTAAGTGTATTAATATACAGCAACTGGATAATTCCACTTGTTCCAAACCCTATGTGTTTAAATATTTGATGTTTAAACAAAAGAAATTCATTTAATTCAGTTCTAGAAATACCCAAAGACTCAGTCTTCTGCAAAAGCCAACAGTCCCTTGTCAGAAGAAATGTGCTATATATGTACAAATGATTGTGCTTGCATTTTAGAAGTTGATAGCTTTGCCGAAAGATGCTGCTAGGTTTGCTTCCCTGAAGGCTTCCGACACAGTCTGCAGGAAGCAAAAACAAAGGTAAAAGTCATTAGAAGAGAATGAGGGGACAAGTATTTAACTCCTATGTAATTGTATATGCTATACGCCAAACACTAAGAAAAAAAATATGGAATGATAAATTACTTAATGCAAACTTACTGGATGGGCATGGCAAACTCTGGCTACATCTTCACATGATGCTCCATATTCCATAGCAAGAGCAGCTTCATTAACCATCTCCCCAGCACCCTGTAAGTAACACATGTATAATTAGTGCAAACCGTACAATTGCAAAGACATGTAAACTATGCACAAGCTTTTCTAACTTACTAGCTGGCTATGAAACAGCCAGTTGCCTGTAGGCTTTGTCTTTTGCTAAAAAACTAATCACGTTCAGCAGTGATAAGTATTAGCATTTGGTTAATTTAGTCAATGACTCTACCCACACCTGTCACACATACACAGTATGGTTGAGAAAGGATAAAACTACACAACAGTTGCACTGTTCTATACACTGACTACCTTGGACTGCTATAATAATTCACATCAGAGTAAATAATGACAGAATGCAAGCATACATACAACCAAAAACTCGCTCTTGATATTGATAGCAGTGGTGAACAATACCCCAATTGTATAAAAATTGCCAGTAAGGCAAAAGAAATGTCATTCTGATTCATTCTTCCCTCAGTAAGCTAGCATCTCAAACAATAATTAGTTTCCATGGCATGGATCAACACTTCATATTGTTCTGTACCGCCCCCTCCTGGAGACTCAAGAAGACGACCTGATGAACCCAAAAAGAAGTGGCATCAAGCCTTCCTTGGCCAGAAAATGGCGAGGTCTAATTCAGAGTTAATAAAGTATGTAAAATAAATACTAAATATAGTGACTTCGAGACATAAAGCTTGGCCTGGTTTTTTTTGTTTTTTTTTTTTGAAGGACACTTCTGCCTCTCAAAACCTGATAACCAAAAGATTAAGATTTTTCAGATATACAAAAACACAATTCTTAATTTGTAAGTTATCACCATTGGAGCCGAGAAACCGGGAAAGAGGTTCCCATCTTTTATAATACTCACTGCGCCTAGAATGTGAGCACCCAGCATCCTGTCTGTTGTTTTCTGACTAAGTATCTTCACCAAGCCATCTGTGTCAGCATTAGTCTTAGCTCTGCTGTTAGCAGCAAATGGGAACTTTCCAATTTTGTATTCTGTCCCCTACAGAATATAGATATGGGTCACTAACAATTTACACAGTGTACTGCAGAAACAAACAGTGCACAAAGGACTAGTGAATGTGTGTATTGCAGGAGTGGGTGGAGGTTTTATTGTGCAGCCACTGTTCAAGTACATAGAAGACAGTTCCTGCTCTAAGGTGCTTACCATCTCATATACTCAGCATAAATTATATTTGTACACATTCATAAATTCAGGTATACTTCATTTTTCACTTGAAACTGTAGCTTAGATGACCTATTTGACTAATGTAAACCCTTGGTTAGCTCCCACCTGACTGACAATTATTACATTGTACTATTTGCATTGCTCTCCATGCATAAAACACTCTCAAATGTTTAACACCTGTTACCAGTATTATATAAAACATGACTCAAGAATAGTAGTTCATTAGCATGAACTGTAAAAGAGGAACTGCTCCATCTTACTTTGGACTTGAACTAAAGACAGTCAGCACCATTTAAATTACCTCTGACACGAGACCAGCTCTTAAATTGTTGCTTCTTGTTTGGAAAAATCATTAAAGAGAAACCACGAATTCGGATGTAAATCATTAGAACAGGTGATGATTTCAAATCAAATATTTTCTTACTGCAAAGGAGTGTTTTACAGATGCCAATTTATCAAAAAACAAACCAACCAACCCACTCCCACAATCTGGCATTCCCAGCTAGACAACATATTTTTTACATTTACAGGCCTGAACAAAGCCAATCCTGCACGGGAGCAGAGAATCTGCACTTGGAGAACAACAGGGAGACTGCAAGAGGACAAATTTTGGTGTGGCACTATTTTACTATCCTTGGTGCCCTATCACAGGGCCAGCTGTACTCCCACTTCCAGCAGGAGTAGTGGCTTTTCAAGACAAGATCTGCAGCAGATCCCATTCTGATGGCACTAAGCCCTCATCTACACTAACTACAATATGCACTTGCAGACTCTTCCCCTAATACATGCTTTTCAGACATCCCATGACTGTGCAGGTACAGACTCAGTATGCTAGGCAGTGTGCGCTTTGAACTACAGCATGCAGTTGCATCTTACCCGCCTGCTGAATGTACTGCTCAGTAATAGCACATATCTCCCCAAACACCAGTGATAAAACTAAGCCACAAAAAGATGTCACTTCAGACTAAATGCTTGTTATAAACTGTGAAGAGTTTTCCCCCAGGTTATGAATTGCATCTGCTTTACACAACGTTGGCAACAGGGAGAGATGAATATCACCAATTAACAACTATTCAATAACGCATTGCTAATGGGTGAACTTTCACAATGACTCAGCCCTGTTTGATGCTGAGATACCAGCCTTATTAAATCAGAGCACTGACAAAGTGAATACATGATATTTTTCTTGGACCACACATCTATGGTGATTCAGAGCAGCCACAACACATAAATGAATTTAGCTTAACTTATCCAAGACCCTAAAGTAATATGATCCAAATAGAAACCAGACAGTACCTCCTCTTTCAACTGTTCCTCTGATTTGCCAACCCAGGCAACTTCAGGGTGTGTGTAAATCACTGAGGGCACACAGTTATAGTCAATGTGAACTGCACCTCCAGCTATCCCCTCAGCGCAGATAATGCCTTCATCCTCAGCTTTGTGAGCCAACATTGGCCCAGCAACTACATCACCAATAGCATAGATGCTATGAGACAAATGAAAAAGAACAAAACATTGATGTTCAAAAAGTACATATGGAGAATTTTAGATATATTATACGATAGATGTAGTAGTTTAAACATGTTTGTAAACAGAAAGTTGAACAAAAACAGATGAAAATAATTACCCAATGTGTATTGCTTCTGTACTTAATTTGCTAGATTAGCTCTCCAATTTGAGCTGAATAGCTATTTTCTATAGATTAGCGCTAGTTATATTTTTCAAATAGCTTTATAAACTTTACTGTAATTTATTAAATGCTTACTTTTCATGTATGACCTGATTTAACACAAGAGAAAACTAAAGGCCACAACCTGTACACTGCCTCTTTTGTGCTTCTAAAAAGCCATAGATGGAAACAATTTATTTGGAAGTGTAAGTTTGAATTTTCCTTTCCTTAAACAAGTTAAACTATAGTCAGCTACTATTAAAAAAGAAAAGTTTTTGTAGGGTAATTAACTTTTCTCTCTCTCTCTCTTTTTTTTAAAAAAAAGATCTCTCATTCTAAATAAAAATCCCGTTATTTTTGCTAGGAATATGTGAAGTAAAATGTGACTAATTGGAAGCGAATGAAAATTGTTTTAAACATCTTGCTTACTTTGGAATTTTGGTTTGGAATCTGGTATTGATTGGGATTCTACCCTTGTTATCAAGTTCAATTCCAATATCTTCCAGCCCTAGGTTCTGAGTAAAAGGACGTCGACCAATGCAAACAAGTAATACATCACAGGTGATTACTTCTGTCTTTCCACCAGCAGCTGCTTCAATACTGAAGGATAGAAGGGGGGGGGGGGGAGAAAGTAACTGTCAATAGATACCACTTACAAGAAAACGTGAAAATGTTAAATATAATTGAGACCAGGTAACTTCTTTGATTAATAGCTAGATATAGATAGCAGTGAAGAGGAATGGGCATTGAAAGGTCTCAATAAAATGCAAGAAACTATTTCAAACTATAGTATGCTTAAGAATATCAAAATGGTACTTGCGGTTTCAGTTCACTTCATACTACAATCTCCTGTTACAATTAAGTGATATACTAAACTAAAGCATAAACTATGAGTTTCATGAAATTTACTTGAGTAATATTTTATCCTGCATCCTCTGTTTTTATACTACAGATACTGAAACACTAGCTATAGCATTGTACCTCTAAAGTGAGACAGCATTGTGGAAATGCCTGAAATCACTCTACTGAAAGACGATTTTGTTTAGATAGCCCACAGTTGCAGATGGCAGGGATCTCCAGATCTTTTCAGAGTTCATCTGTATCAGAAATCTATAAAGCATTGCTACTATATTATTATTGAGTTATACTATTTTATTTAGGTCCGTAAACTGCTCCCATCAACACAGTATCTGCGTGCTTCTGTGGTATCCATGCTCAGTAGGTCATTTCCTTTCATGTGGTCAGTTCTACCTCTCGGAGCTAAGGACAAGGTTATGCTGTTTTATTTCTACATTTGTTATGGACAAGTGTACAAAGTGTAATTTCTGTCTACAGTCAATGCAACTGTTCATTTTTCCTGTTCATTAATAAAGTAATACTACTTTTCTAGTTAAAAAAGAAAGACTGTTTACTCCTTATGTTCCTTCCCATACCTGAATTCATCGTCATTTGAAAAATCACTAGTGCTTCCAGTGGAAAATTATATAGTAAGAGTTATATTGTCAGACAAAATTTTGACTTCTAGATCGGACAGAAGCAAATAAGTTCTGAATATATTAAAATTCAAATTAAGTTTCCTTGGTGTGCTAACACCATACAGGGAGAAAACAATCTGAAAATACAGGTAAAGCATCAAAGTGTGTTTTTTTCATTATGTATCTGTTCTGTATGTTTTCATATCAGCATTTCTATTAGAAATTCCTTCTGTGGGTTTCAGTTTAGTTATGAAAATGCACTACTGGAGAGTTTACCACCTTCTATTCTGGATTGCTCCGCATACCTCCCCTTGCCTCCAGAAAATTGATAATGGACAAGATGACCATTACCTCAACACCAGTTACCAAAGAGTCAAGAATTAATGGATTCATGGAGACGCATCCTTTGAAGAATAAAAATACTTATTTTGATGCTGTATCAGAGGGAAAGTCCTCTAATAAAGGTGAGGTTTTGATTTTGTTTTTACTATTAACTTCACTAAGACACCAGTGTCTTTACCCTGGCAATTCTTCAGATTGAAGTCAATGGGAGTCTTGCTCGCAAAGACACTGTAGCATCAGGAAAATATGGGCCTAATTTAAACTTTCAAACTGTAAGGTATTCAGTAAGGACTGAAATTGCATCCTTCATTCACCCCATCTGGCATTAAGTAAGATACTGGAGTTCCAAAAAACTATGTAATTTTATATCCCCACGTGCACTGTAAGAACTGAATAAGTTAGGAGTACAGTTTAAACCAGACTTAGCTTTGAATTTAGTTGACGTTTGGATTCATGTCCCACTGTCATTGTTTTAGTTTTATTTATACAGTAAATTATACCCCAAATCTAAAGCTGTAGTGTTAGTTAGATTTCTGGTAGGGAAGGATATATCATTCCTTATTTCATGCGTTAAGCACTTACGAAACATCAATCTTTCCATCTGGCCTCTTGGTGGCACCAGTAACCTTGGTATTTAGTTTAAATTTGAGTCCTTGTTTCTGAAGGATACGCTGAAAGTTTTTAGAGATCTCCATATCAATACCCATTCCACCAACATGGCCCAAGAACTCAACAGCTGTCACATCTGCACCAAGACGCTGCCAAACTGAACCCTGCAGTTAATACAATAAACCATTATTTTGTTTTTTAAAAGAAAAAAGAGAAACTGCAATCTTCCAGTTTAAAGTTTACTGCTTAGATTGTAAGTTCTTCAGGATAGGGGCAATGCATAGCATAACAAGGCCCTCACTGGGGCACTACAATGGTGATACACATGGTATGTGCCCATAACTCCATCTGGGAATACGCATGTATTAGATTGTTTATATGCATTACAGTCACAGGGACTGTGACCTTGTGGTGCTAGGTGCTGTCAAATTTGTAATTAAAAAGTTAGTCCTTATCCCAAAGATTTTATAGTCTAGGTCGATAAGATGCAAATGGTGTATGAAACAAACACGCAAAAGTTGGAGCACAGGAATGGTGAAGGGAGAACACACAATAACGTAAACTCATTTCCATGTAGACTAGCTGTGCGCACTACTTAGCTCACTAGTTGCCTTGGCAATAGAACTACATGTTGTAAATAGATACATATCAAAATAATTAGATCTTAGGTATAAAAATGTTCAGAGTCCAGAAATCAGAATGTAGCCCAAAAAACCTAAATGCAACAAGACCTATAAATAGTGTTCCAGTACCACTGGAGCAGAGCCAAAACAATGCCAGATTGCTTTAATTTTACTTAAGAGAACTCACTGTCAAAGTCACTGCTCCAAAAAGTGGATAAGCAATTGCAAAAGCAAAAGCTATAACTATGAACATCACCCTTGCAAAAATCTACTTGTCTTAAGCAAGTCTCCCCCTCACACACACACACACACACACACACACACTTCAGAGAGAAATTAAAATATTGTCCTTTTTTCCCATTAAAATCAAGGAAAAAGGCAGCTGAGTAGATTTTGTGCCTGGGCTGGGCATGGCATGTCAAGATAATTTTGTAAGACCAAAGAATATATTTTTTAAATATTAGATCTTTGTGGGGATGGGCAGGGTACAGGGGGAGAAAGGAGACAGACCTAGAAGCGCTGCATGGCCTCTTTCAGTCCCAAAATGTTGTTCCATTGGTTATTAGCTATGATAAACATAACATCCATCAACAAGATTTCCTGATGTTAAATGCTGCAAATATGTTTATGCTTCTAAAGGTGCTAAAATGACAGCCCTTGAGAGTGAAGTTCTCTATTAATGTACAGCGCAGGTTCAGCAGGGGCAACTGCAGTGCAAGCTTCCCCATAACACGAAACTGGGAGGGCTTTAGAGGCTCTAGAGGCATGATTGTACTTCACCCTTTATGCTCATCCAATCCCTCAGCTCTCTGCTGAGACTACCAATAAGTTACACTAGTTTTAATAAATGTGGACACTTGTCCGCTGAGAACTGAACTACAACCAGTCTTTTCATATAGACTACCAATCAGCCATCAGATCCTAATTCTTGCTCACTGCCAATGTGGGATGATCTAACCAGTGACTTGGAGAGGAAAGGCTCTCTCTCTCATTAAAAATTCCCTCAGCCATATCATCCCCTATTAAATGCTAACATAATGTACAGATTAACATTTGTAATTTGAGATCCATCTGTGCCAAATGGTTACATCCTGTTTCTTGATCTACTGGAAGCATAAGTTGTATAAATAAGCCTCTTACCAATTCCACACCAATGACTCCTGCACCAATTACAACCATCTTTTCAGGGACTTGTTTCAGGGATAGTGCACCAGTTGATGATACAATTGTGTCTTCATCAATCTAATAACGAACAAAGGAGAAAGCTTTTTACCTCCTCAAGAAGGAAGTTTACACAGATCTTCTGTATACTACATAAAAAATTCAAACTGTCTAAAATAGCTATCTCACAGCAATAACTAATAAGCTGCAGAAAACTGTTACTTATTAATGACAACCAGTACTAACACAATAATGAAAAACAGTGTACCAAAAAAGGTTACTATTTAAATCATACCGTAATTCCAGGGAAGGGAGCAACTTCTGAACCTGTGGCTATGAGAATATTCTTTGTATTGATAACCTGAGTGCTACCATCCTCTTTGGATACTGTGACTTGGTTTTTGCCAGTTATTTTTCCAAATCCAGGCACATGTATGACCTTTACAAATGAGAATACAGTAAATACAAACTTTCACAATTTAAATTAATACATAAATATTTTACAACCAAAATAACTTGAATCTCAATACATCTCTAGTGAAGCATGAATTCTCCACTGATAAACTAACTTTGATATCACTGCATTACAAACTGGAAAATAATGTGACACCCTTCTTTTAAGAAAAGGGAAAAATAACTAAATATAAAAATAGAGAACTGCAGATATCAAGTCTTCCCAAAAGTGAAGTGGTCTAATTCCATCATTGCTGATCATTCATTACCCATTCTAATTAATCTCTGAGGTGAAAAGTAGATTTAACAGAAAAGGAGAAATTTTATCCAGAAAAACAGTATGACAGAGACACAGCCCAAACTAACCTTGTTCTGTTTAAACAAATGGGCAATTCCACCTGTCAAGGACTTCACTGCACCACTTTTCTGCTCCATCATCTTCTCTAAATTCAAGTGGATTCCTGTAACTATAATTTTTGTATACATCTTTACTTTTCCCTTGTATTTCAGTGTCTTTATCCATCTCTTAACTTAAAGGTTATCCGAAAACAAATGAGTTCTGTATGTCACAGTAAGATGTGCTGAATGATCCCACTAGCTGGGCTAAAGACCGCATTCAGCCATCAAAATACAAAAAATAACCTTATTTTTTCAAATATGGCTGGAGGCCAGCTCTATTTTGTTGCAACAATAAATGAAACATTCTAAATCGCAATTATCCAAGAAGCTGATTTCAAGGAATAGAAACAAGGCTCTAACATTCCAATTGATTTTGTAACCCTGCTAAGTTTTCCTACTACCTATTCAAGCAGTTAAAGTAGTCAAAGATTTGCACATTTAAAAGGCACTGTGCGAAACCATACTTGTTTGCAATACCACTAACTTGTACTGCATACTCACTTTCAATTCCTCTACTAGCAAAATCCTTTCCATGGGCCAAATGATACAGATGTGAGTTGTTCAGCAAAGCCTAGAAAAACAGAATTAATTTAGTATGGAATCAGAGCACATCATATTAAAAACATTCAAGCAGTTGAGATCACTATTCATTCCATCAGCAGAAATTATTTTAGTACTAGTTTTCAATAAACACTTTCACCATTACCACTATGAAACCTTTATTCAAAATTAAAAAGGTACAATAGGACACAATTTCGTCTTATGTAGTATATTTTATACAAGCCATTTTCCAAATTTTTTTGGCATTAAACACAGTTACAAAGTTAAACTGCAAGCAGAGGGACAGCAAAATTAAGACACAATTAAACAAGAGAAAGAAAAGCCAAATTCAAGCCTCATTTAATTCTGATGACTTTAACAGAGTTAAACCAGGCTTGAATTTGGCCCAGTAGATTATCATTTGAGAATTACAATGATATGGAGCTTCAAGACAGACACAATTAGGATGTTCCAGAGACAAAGAGCTGCAGAGGAAAACTGTCTTGTTCTCTGCCCTACCACATAATCTCACATCTGAGGGAATATGAGGATGTAGGAAAACTTGGAGGAGGAGGAGCAAGAAACAGACCTAGTTCAAAAAATAAGTTAACTGTCCTTCTGATACAGTACTACCTCACAGTTACAAACTCCTCAGTAATGGAGGTTGTTTGTAACTCTGAACAAAACATTATTGTTGTTCTTTCAAAAATTTACAACTGAACATTGATTTAGTACAGCTCTGAAACATTACTATGCAGAAGAAAAATGCTGCTTTCCTTTTTTTTTTTTTTTTTTTTTTTTTAGTAATTTAACACAGTATTTGCCTCTTTTTTTGTCTCTGCTGCTGCCTGATGGCATACTTCCAGTTCCAAATGAGGTGTGTGTTTGACTGGTCAGTTGGTAACTCCGGTGTTCATAACTCTGAGGTTCTGCTGTAACAAGGACAATTCTAATCTGTACTCTGAAGTGAAGAGCCAGAGGAGATGCATGAGGATGACGTGTTTGTACTTCAGTGAATCTGCAACAGGGCAAAGGAGCAAAAATCTGCAGAATGCCAGAGTCTAGAAAACTGGGACTATGGCAGGCTGCAAATCAACCTCAAAAATACATAATTTATATTTGTGATAATACAGTTTATATATATATTCTGAGTAAAACTACAATTTGTCAGGCTAAGATAATCAGGTTTGTTTATCTGATAAATGTACCAGATAAATGTAAGCAGCATCTATGTGCAAAACTAACATTTTTTACCGAACTGTTTTTTTAAATGTATAACTACTTAGAAATTACTCTCTGGTCGGCATCACCACTGTGTGAGTCTTCAGCAATTACAAAGGAAACAATTTTATGTTAGATAAGCTATCAGCAAACACACACCAACACTTTTACTGTGATTGGATTTTGGGAGAGAACTTAATAACTTACTATTGCCTTAATGAGTACGGACTATTCTCCCCTTTTATTAACAGACCTTTTTTCTCCTTGTTCAGAAATAAACTCTGGATGGCATCTAAGTTTAGCCGCGAGGGGCAAACAGCATGTACATAAAAACCTTAAATGAGGATAAATTCAAGACTTAAAGGAGTGAAAGTTCCCTAATCGGATCCTAAAGTTCATTTCCCAATACTATTCACTGCTAAACCTGATTTGCAACAGATGCCTGGAAAGGTTTTCGTTACATTGTACAAAGCTAAGCTATTACCTTTATTATAGATTGTTATGAAGAATGCTCAGCTGACTTACAAAATTAAAAAACAGATGTGCCAGTATTTATATTAGAATTCTTTTTCTACTGAACTTTAAATGCACTGAGCCCTTCTATGTACCTGTTTGCGCAGAAGCTAAGTATCACAAAGCAGTGCAAACTTTTGTTTAGATATTAATGGATCTCTTGCTATGTATGCGTTACCATGGAGATTTAGTAAAAGCTTGAATCTGAAACAGTGAGAGGCAGTTTATCTTTATGTCTGTTATGTTATTCACTTGCATGCTGTGAGCACAGTTTGTAATGAAAAATATTGCACATGTTGTATGTGTTGCGGTCAATCTGGCAGTTTGGATCCAGAACTATTTCCTATTCAGCACTTCCTATTACACAGGGAAGTGACAAATGGCCTCAGGAGACGGCCTAGTAGCTGCGCATAAATCCCATTTTTGTAAGTGGAGAAGCAAGGTGGCAACCACAGAGCTAACTATATAACTATAGCTAAGGCTACGATTTAATCACGGGTATTTTTAGAAAAAGTCATGGACAGGTCACATGCAAGAAACAAAAAAATCACGGCCCATTACCTATCCATGACTTACAACATAAATACTCCTGACTGAATCTTCGGGGGCAGGGGGGAAGCCCCGGGGGGCCAACAGCTGCTCCAGCCGCCACTGGGAAGGGGAAAGCTGCGAGGGGCCCGCTGCTGCTCCGGCCACCACTGCGGGGGTGGGGAAAGCTGGGGGGCGGGGGGGACACTGCTGCTCTGAACACTGCTGGGGGGAGAAGGGGGGAGACAACTGCTGTTCCAGCCCCCCCCCCCAGGACCGCTGCTCAGGCAGTCCCTGAGGCCAGCCACATTGGCCGCTGCTTACTCCAATGCAGAGCCGCTCCAGCAACAGCCGGTGTGGCTGTCCCCGGGGCCAACTGCTCAGGCAGCCCAGGGATCAGCCACACTGGCCGCTGCAGAAGTCACGGAGATTGCAGGAAGTCAAGGAATCCATGACAGACACGGATCCCTAACTATAGCTCCCAAGTGACAGATAAAATATATCTTGCATTATGTTCTGCTCCCAAAGCCCCTCATCTTGAAGGATCCCCAAGTGCTTTACAAACTTAAAAAGATAAATTCTACACAGGGATCATTTCATTCACTACTGTAACAACTGCTCTTTCAACAGCACAGAGCAACATTTCTGCACCATAGCTTAAATCAAGAGCAGAGATTATTGTGTTCAACTGAAACTTCAAGGGGAATTTATGTAAGTAAAATATAATTACCCAGATTGAAAATTTGGCCAAAACACCACTATTGACACCAGGAATGAAATGGGGATATTTAATGACTGCATATGCTTAAGACCTTGGGTTTAAATGCCATTAAAAAAAAAAAAAAAACAGAGATATTCCTCCCAACCAAGCGGGCTTTGAAAGACTGGTTCAGATGGGGGGAGGCCTGTAATGATGTTTTTTCTTTTTTAAGCAGACAAAGAAGTCAGAATGAGAAAACAGAAATAGTTACCAATGTGGCAAAGTATGTTACCAGATGACACAAAGCAATTTTTTCCACAACACAGAAGGAAAAAGAAAAGTTAGTTTGTAAATCTATATAAAATATTTGTAAATACATTACAAGAGACATGGGGCAATATCAGCTGCAGTATCCCAATAGCAGATCATCTGAAATGGGAATTTTCCTTTCCAAGAACATCTCAAGATGACCATCACCACAGTCACCAACAACCTGGAGATAGACACTAGATGACTATGAACCATAAATGGCTCACTCATTTATAAATGCAGAAACAGCATTATGACCATCTTTGACTTAATGCTGCAAGCCCTTTCAGAATAAGCTGACTCATGCTAGAGGTTTACAGATATGATCATGTGGTAATCGTAGTGTTTCTAGTATAAGAGACGTGATTGTGTTTAGTTGGTTAATGCCATAATCTTGTCAGCTCATTGGCGCTGTGAAATAAATGTGTTTCTCTCTCCTTGTGTTTGCTATCCTTTCCCCTTCTTTTTCCATTCTAGTCAATGGAACTATGACAATCTATACTATCTGAGGATCTGCCCCCTGGTCTTTTCACCACTGCTTCACTATTCAAATCCACAGTGAAAACATGATACAAACTAGAGATAAATGCACACTTGCCTTGGAAGGAATGCAGCCAACATTCAAACAGGTTCCACCCAACGTTTCATTTTTCTCCACACAAACAGTCTGGAATAGAAGAGGAGAAAACCCTTTTAGAACCATACTACATTTTTAGTTCCTAAAAGCGCATTTGAAAATTTCAGTGAATACCAATGACAAAGGAAAATTACTCATCCTGTAATTTTGCTTCTCACAAGATATTGTGCAGGATTCTCATTCCTGGGTTTAGCTATAGACTGATTTGAACTCCCCTAGCTCTTCACTCTCTCTCTCTCTTTTAAAACAAATACGTTTTGAGATATTACATCAGGGTAACCCACTGTCATCATTTATACTTGCAAAAAAGTATAAGCACTGCCCTCCCCCTTCAAGTGTTTCAATAAGTTCTTTCAACTGAGCAGGAGTTGAAGCTCTCGGAAAGATGATTGCCTTGAATTAGATTGATATAGGATCAAAAAATGCCTCAGAATAATGAAAAGCAAGGTGAAATAGGCAAAGACAGTAAAAAGAGAACCTTTAACACTGAGGGGAATGGATTGGTGAGTAAATCTTGTCAAATGACCTTCTCCACCTTGAAAGAAACAATTACAAGGTAAGTAATTTTTCCCTCTATAAAAATACCACCACCTTGTGGGATTCTCACTTCAAGAGTAAGAAGTTCTACGGATATCCCAGAAGAAAAATGAAAATAAAGCTGCTCTGAGCAGCAATAACAAGGCCGATGCCAACTGTTTAAACAGGGAGGAAGAAAAGATGGCTAGAGATTTCTCTCTTCAAAATTCATCATCAGACAACATACAAGTCTCCAGAAAGGCATCAGTCAGGGACAACACCCTGGGCAAAAATTGGCTAACAAAAAAGGGACATTTGGAAAGAAAACAAAACTTTTCTTGAAAACAAGAAATCTTGGCCTTTCCTCCTTGCAAACAAGTTCTGGGGTGCACAGGGTTCAACAAGGGAGTCCCTCATCTTGGGAACTGTAAGTTTAAATCTGTCTGGAGGAGAATATTCGGGTAAAGTGCTTCAACCATTTCCTTAAATTGCTCATTTTCTGCCAAAGCAAATGAACTGTTGTTAGCATAAAAACTGCTAAAACAAAGTTTAAGCTCCTTTCCCTTCTGATATAATGGCATAATCACTGATTGATCTTTTCCATTTTGGGTGTGAAGACCAAAACCACTCGTGAACCAAGCTGATGCTGAAGAGCTGCTGGAAAGCCTAGAACAGGGACTTACTGAAGCTATGTTTTGAAGCTAAAACTTTTATTCAGCTGCCTTCAAGGCCACAGCAGCTGCATTCAGCAGTGCATTATTCATGGACTGGTCCAAAACAGGATGCAAAGGCATGGTAACCCATTTGAATGGGGCTTCCAGGCCAAGATACCTCTAAGCTATAGTCCTTGTAGAGTCCTTGACCAGCTTCAATTAGAAGTAGCTGTCTTGAACAGTTTCTGCAAGGATTGGGGAAAGGTAGGATTCTCCCCTCCAGAGTCACTGTCTTGGCGCTTCTCCACAGTGATGTGTTTGGTATCAGATGACTTCTCTGTGTCATCTGAATCCAAACGGCAGCTCTCATCATCCTAACTGTCAACAAGCCCTTAGTCAGGTGACTAGAATTCACTAGGCAATAGTAAGACTGAGTGTCGTAAGTGCTTTGATAAGAACCAGTGATGGCTGTGCCAGTACACAAAGTGCCAGTGTCAAGGCCAGCATTTCCTGCATTGAGCACAGACACCACCATATGAGTATCAGCCTCAGCGCTAAAAACACTCCCAATGCATCAAGACTTCCTACCCTGGCTGACGCTTCAAGACTTCCTACCCTGGCTGACATAGGGGAGAAAAATGCTTCAAATGAGGCAATGTGGGATCAGGAGTGATCAGATCAGAACAGAGCATATGCTGATAACCAGAGTCACTGTTTCCTCCCATCCCCCTTCAAGCACATGAATGTAGGAAGGGCAATCCAACATCTTTTTGACTGCTGCCTTAAGGAGCTACTGGCTCCCTTCTGGCACCTCCTGCCTTTATCTCATGTGAAGACTGTCTCATCCATTTTTCTCAGTACCATCAACTACAAGTGCCAAAGCCTCACCTAGTGCAATGAGAAGCCAATACTTATTGGAATCCTCTGCTTCAACCACAGTACTTCAACCACTGCTTCAATGGTAAAGCCCCCACACTGGTCTTAATGGGGACCAGGGTCTACGTCAATGCAGGTAGCACTAACACTCAATGTTGTGGTGCAATGGATTTGGCTGAATCAGGTTTTTGCTTTAAGGGCTTAAACTTCAAAGAACGCCGTTCCTCCTTATTCCAGATTTAGAGGAGTCTCACACTGGACCACCTCAAGGAGGGCTTGAAGGCACTCCGCATGTTTCTTCAGTGCTTAGCATGACACATACAAACATATTCAGTATCCCTGCACACCACAGATGAGTCTGAGGCAGACAATGCAGACTGATCAGGTTTGAAGACTCCCTCTTAAGATGTCACACACATGACACAATGCATCATGTATCAATGTCTCGAAGGAAACAATGGACCAAAAGAGAAGTAGGCACAGAGCCACAAAAAGAAATTTAGCATCAAAAGAATGGAATAGGAACTAGGGAGCCAAGTAGCCTTAAGGCTCCCAATAAAAGCTGTAGTGCTGAGCACTTTAATTCAGGTACTGATGGGTCAATGCTAGGAAACATCAACAAACAAAAAACCTCAGTCATACTAGGGTACTGGCCACCAACACACAAAGGAAGGATCAAGGCAACAGAACTGTCTGCACTGAAGCACTGAGACAGGTGCCAAAGTACGAGAGACAATGGACTCTCATTTAGCACAGTTGTACCCGACCTGCATAGAAAGCAAAAGGATATTAAAGGATCCCCAACAAGACATCACTGAGATTCAAAAAAGCTGGCGCAATGGCCAGTGAGTCATATGGTGCTCTAGGGACTAGGTCACTAAAGAACCTATCAGAACATTCAGAGGGCAGCATTTATACTTGGGTGGAGTTGGGACATGACAGCCAGTAGGGGCCTGGAAAACAATACTCTGCAGCTACCACCCTCCAGGAGGTTAAAAAAAACACAAAAGCGCTTAAGAACTAGCGGAGTTCACCAGTAAAGCTATGTTCATGAAGTGAGAATCGTGCTGAGATGTGACACACTGACAATATCCTGAACAAATCTTACTGAATTAAGTTAAACCTTACTGTTAACTTTTGAAGTAAGTTAAACCTCAGAGGTGGGGTGATGCCTGGCAAGCTTATGAGCAGGTGTGTAGGTTCTTTTGTTGTCTTAATGTGTTTTCTCTGTAATGTTTTTACCTTAAGACTGAAGTAGGCTTTCTTAGAAAGAACTGCATGGTAACATCTACCCACAGCAATCCCTGTTACCAGTCTCTGAAGAGAAAGCAAGTAGGTCTATTTAGGCAGACTATCTTTGCTGGGAAATACACAGTGAAAGCAGGTAACTGTGCACCCTGGACATAGCCAGGTCACAGGGGAGTGAGATGCAGGTCTCCATCCAAGGAAGGCAACAGCTGGGGAGCTAGAAACCTAAGAGTGGGTGCCCTTGCTGGACCAATGAGGGGAAATGTAGGGCAGTTGTTCTGAACGGTGATAACAATATCTCTCAATATTTTCAAAAATTACTCTAGAAAACTCATTTACTTCCCATTGTTCAGAGAGTGAAAGAGAGGTCACTTGAACCACCTGTCTAAATTACGAATATCTAGTACCCATTACACGAAAGCTGCTTTGTTAATAAAGGACATTCAAAGGAGGCAGAGGGAATAGCAAAAAGAACAAGCTCATGCATATAAGTTACACCCTAGCATAATCTATATCTACAGTCTCATCTCCAACATTCTGTCCATGTATTTAATATAGCCCCAAGTCACCTTTATTCATGTTCATGACAAATAGTACTTAACCAGTCACTCTGTCATAAAGTAACTTTGGCTTCATTGCAAGGGCACATTTCCACTGCCCTTAAACACACTAATGATTCTCTCTTTCCATCAATTTTTGTTTTTCAGAATAAACGAATGTGGTGATGAGTTCCAGGAAATCCTGCATTTACATATGAAAAGCGCTAAATAAGACTTGGGTATTATTTTTATTGGTATTCTCTCAGCAACTTTCACAGAATCTCACAGCAGTTAGGCACTACATTTGTTTTTCATTTTGATCCTTTTTGGCAGATTGCCTGATAGCTTTTGATTAGAACCCAGTAGTTTTGTTTTCTGGGAGAAAATTAGTTTTCCTCTTGGCATTCTCTTTACTACTTTTATAAATACGCTTCCCTCTCCAATCCAATTCGTTTTATTTAAAATGTAGCTGTTGCACCTCTTAGTAACTACTGTTTACCACTGGTTTCAGTCTAATCTACAAATTCTAAATAAAATTAAGCTAATTTGATGGCCTTAACTCCAAGTGAGAAAAATCAATCATGATTTATTTTAATAATCACAGTTCAAAAGATATTAACAAACCAACATGAAAAATGGTGCCTCTACAGTCAGTGTCTGCTTAAGACAAAGTTAAGGATGTTAATCTACCGCATGGTCTACAGCACCAGATTGGACATGGGAAACCTGGGTTCTAGTCACACTTCTGCCACTGGCCTGTCAGGTCATCTTGGACAAGTCACTTCCCCCTATCTGAACCTCAGTTTTCACATCTGTAAAATGGGGGAAATGATACTGACCTCTGTAAACCTCTGAGATCTAATGATGAAGAACACTATATAAGAACTAGTTATTACTATTAATCTGAAAATGAAATGAAGTTCTCACAATGTGCGGGTCCCAAGCTACAAACAGCCCTAGGAAACCAGAGCAGATGCTCCCATTTGGCCAGTTAAAAGGGCGAGCAAGCATGTGTGGAATATATAGGATCAGGGAGAGACTCAGTGAGAGGAAATCCCCGAGAATCTGAGCAGACTGGTTCTATCTGGAAGGGCAGGTGACCAATGCCTGGGAGACAGAGGCTGCAGAGAGTGGAAAGCTCTGTAGACCCTCCTTTGAAAGAGGAGGAATTGGCTAGGAGACTATGTTTGGGAGCTGGGAGAAGGATGAAGCAGGATAACAGCAACAAGAGTTTGCTGGTTGGGCCAGAGGGCTGGAGAGGTCTCAAGGCAGGAGGAGCAGCAAAGGGAGCTGCCTGCTGGCACTGAGCCGAAGTCAGGGGCTGAAGGCAGGGGAGCAGCAGAGGGGCTTATTCACTGACATCTTCAGGGCTAGGGAGGTGGACCCACATGAACCATGAGAGGGCCAGGAGGAGGGATATTCCCCTAGAAAGGATGCTCCCAGCAAGGTGTTTCCCGCTGGGAAGATGAGGCTTGCAATCCAATTGAAAGAGCTGAGGGGGACTGCGCTGGAGAGTCGGGGCATGGTGGGGGCTGCCAAGGCAGTATGTTGTATGTACTCATTGGACTATGATGATGAAATTTGGATTACGGTGTTGGGGCTTATTTTGTTATGATTTATATGCTTGGGACTTCTGTAATCCCCCCACCCCCCGGGCTACATTTATACTTGGGAAGATGCTTTGGATTATTTCGGGACAGGCTGGAGAGAAACTGAGGCAGGTATGCCTATCAGAACACAACCTGCATCAGGAGGGTGCTCCCACTCGGGGCTGCCCAGTGACAGGGAACTTCATTTTTCCAGTGTTGCAAGAACTCCTACTGAATTTATCTGGATTAGTGCTGCATTACCAGGTTTATCCAGCACAAGTTCCCTCTTACCTTAAAGCCAAGTTGAGCTGCTTTGATAGCAGCAACATATCCTCCAGGCCCAGAACCAATAACTGTGATGTCAGCATCAGCTAAAAGAAAAAATACAAAACTTCAAAATGTTTTCGAGTTAAATAAACCTAAAGTATAGCAAGAAAAGTTAGTTTTACTATAGGAATACCTAGCCTGCAACATTCTGGAATAGTTCCACACATTGACTATCCACAGATTGAGAGTATATAGCTAGTTTTTAAAAATGATGGTGCTGTTCAGTGAATTTAGGCAGGTAAATTTTAATTACTGAAAGCAACTTCCTGAATGAAAAAAATGGAATGGTTCATGGGTACTATTTGTTCTGTAAATAAAAACAACCACTCTGACAGATCGGAGAACAAAAGCATTGTAAATTGAGGTAAAGGGACTGAATTCTGATCTGACCCAGCACTGCTTGCATCTGCTCTGGGATTGCATATGCTATAAATCTTTGTAGAATCTGGCCAAAGGTATTTGTAGTTATGTTTAACTGCCTTTGAAAAAACTGTTACAAGAAAGGTCTTGAACGTGTCATGTGGCATTATGACAGACATTAAAAAAATAAGGAGAATGCTGATAGACTAATGTCACACCTTTACATTATCCTGTCCGAGAACAGGGTTAGGTTATATATCTCATGCTCAACAATCAAGAGAAACTGGGATTGAAGCAGAGTCTACATATTTAGCTCCCAGACCATAGAAAGATTAACTTGTGATCCACAAAAGCAACCCCTCCTACATCATTTGTGCAATGTAAGAAAAATGGCATATCTTATTTTAACCTCTAACAATAATGTTGTATAAATGATTAGTATAGTCAATTCAAACCACTGCATGCCATCACGTGATATCTGTTGTAGAACAGGGGTTCTCAAACAGGGTCACGAGGTTATTACATGGGGGTCGTGTGCAGTCAGCTTCCACCCCCAAACCCTGCTTTGCCTCCAGCATTTATAATAGTATTAAATATAAAAAAATGTGTTTTTTAATCTATGAGGGGGTCACATTCAGAGGCTTGCTATGTGAAAGGGGTCACCAATACAAAAGTTTGAGAACCACTCATACCATCAACCCTAATGCTACAATTGTCTCCCCGTGGATGGGCTCTTGTGGCTGCAGAATCACTTGTAAGATTGGGGCCTTAATTTGAAATACAACTTTGTCTCCTGAAAGCTACTTTACAGCCATCAAAGTTTACCTAGATCAGTATAGCTCCTCAGCGACACTGCACAAATCCCCTGTAGGCCATGATGGATTCGACTAAAATGGCTTCTCTAGAGAGGGGAAAAAACAAAAGGTTAACTTTCTCCACAAAGAAAATAACTGTGTAAGAATCAGCAGCTTCTCACAATCTGTTTCATTAGAAAATCCAATTACATTACACAGATTAAAAAATAGGTAACAGTAGTGAGTTCAGTGGATAGCGCACTGCTCTGGGATATGGAAAACATAGCTCTGCCACTAATCTGCTGTGCTTCCTACAGCAAAACATTTAATCTTTCTGTGCCTCTGTTTCCATTCTAACCTTTATTGTGTCCACTTAGATTGTAAGATCTTCAGGGCAGGAACTGCCTCTTAGCACATGCATGCACAGCATCTAACACAAAAGAGTCAAAACCTGTTTCACAACACAAACCAGCCACTAACTGCTAGGATTTAGAAGAAACAACCCTTATTATCCTGTAAGTGTTAGCTACATGGTATCTTGCAACTTCCTCTGAGTATCTGGTACTGATCACTGTTGGAGGAGAACTCCAGACTAGATGCGCAACTGGTATTGTAATTGCTATGGAAAACAAAACCTATATAAATACATTTCCCATATGTGGTTAGACAATATCTTTGATCACTCTACTAATATGCTGTACTCCTTCCCCCATCCTCTGCCCTTATAGTGTGAGCTCCTTAGAGCAGGGATTGTCCTTTTCTTTTAGGAAAGCATGTGCTAGTAGGCAATAGCAGATAGTAAATAATGGCAGCACAGATTACGAAAGCCCATTCAAACTTTTCTGTGGAAGGACTATGGGGTAATTTGATAATAGACCATCTTATTGCTCCATTTTACAGTTACTTCCCAAATGAGAGACAGGTAGAGAACAGTCATTTTACCCCTTATCCACAGTTCAGTTGTCTAAGAGGATAAACAACATTTCATCTTATCTCACTCACAGTACCTATAAATATGGGGAGCGGGTAAAACAGGCTTTGGTTTAAACCTAGGGATAATTACGAAGAGAGTATTTGGGGAAAGGAACATAAAAAAATCTAGGGCTGTCAAGCAACTAAAAAAATGAATCACGAAAATCATGCTGTTAAACAATAATAGAATACCATTTATTTAAGTATTTTTGGATGTTTTCTACATTTTAGAATATATTGATTTCAATTATAACACAGAGTGTACAGTGCTTACTTTATTTTTGATAACAAATATCTGCACTGTAAAAAAGAAACAGTATTTTTCAATTCACCTAATACAAGTACCCTAGTGCAATCTTTATCGTGAAAGTTGAACTTACAAATGCAGAATTATGTACAATAACCGTATTAAAAAAAAAACAAAAAAAAACCCATAAAGCTTTAGAGCCTACAAGTCCACTCAGTCCTACTTCTTGTTCAGCCCATCGCTCAGACAAAAAAGTTTGGTTACAATTTGCGGGAGATAATGCTGCCTGCTTCTTGTTTATAATATCACCTGAAAGTGAGAACAGTCGTTCGCATGGCACTCTTGTAGCAAGATATTTATGTGCCAGAGGCGCTAAAGATTCATGTGTCCCTTCATGCTTCAACCACCATCCTAGAGGACACGCGTAATAAAAGTCCTGGGTAATAAAACCAATAGGCCCATACAACAGCCCTAAGAGTTATTATGGGACTGGCTGATGGAGAAGAGGGGCTCAAACAACAGGCTATATCAGGGGTGGCCAAAACGTGGCACCCGAGACACCCTCCCCCACAACCACTCCCCCGTTCTACACCTACCAGACTTGGTCAGGGAGCTCGGGACCTCTACCTTGAAGGGTCTGGGGATATTCATGAAAACGTGGATCCTGGTTTGCCTGAAAACCAACAGCTCTGTCAAGGATTCAGGTCTTGGGAGCAGATCTACTTTATTAAAGAGGAGAGGTAACCCTTAAAAAGCGTAGACCTAGGATTGTGTTTTATGCTTTGTTTTGTGTGTGTAACCAATTATGTTTCTACTTGTTATCTTTTCTCAGTATGACTTAAATTGTAGTCTTTGTTAATAAATATGATTGTTTTCACTATAAATATATTTCAGTGCTGTAATGTTATAAAGGACCTGAGCCTGAGTTGTACCACTCAAACTGTGTGTACATTGTCTCTTTGGTGACAGTTTACCTAGTAATTACTGTGAGTGTCCAGTGATGAGCTAGATACTGCAGGGAGAACTGGGGTGGGAGGGGGAATAAGTACTTATGGGCCCAGAGGCTGTTGGTTTCAGGGAGCTCAGCCAAAGCAGACATAGACAAGACTGCTTCACACTAAAGGCAGGTAGTGGTGAGATGCCTTACAGCCTTGGGTAACCAAGTCACACTGTGCCTCTCCCCCGGCAATGCTCTGAGCTGGGTAGAGGGGATCTTGGTGCCCGTTGCTTGTGCCCCACTTCCCAATGCCCCGAGATACTCCCCTTCCCCCACTGTTTGTTCTCCTGCGTGCTAGCCCCCAGTTGTCTACATATCCTCAAACTGAACTGAAAAGCAAATGTAATTTGCACTTTGTTGATCTTACTATGCTTAATCTACATATATGAATTTAGGCAGATGTGACTATATATCCATGATTATACATCTATTTGTCTCGCAAAACCAGTTTTTCACCTCTGCTGGGGAGTAACACCTTGACATCAACCATAAGGACATATTTCCAGTATTATGTTATCAGTATATAGACACTTTTAAAAACACAATCAGTACATACAATTCATAACAGTATTAAGGACCAGCATGATCCTGGCTTTCATTTAATATTTCATGCAACGTTCTTTAACGATACAGTGACAGCAAAGTGTTAGGTGTACCGATAAGAGTGCTGCTGTTACAGAACAGTGAGCCCTCTGCCAGCGGGACCAAGGGGCTCTTAGGGTCACACACAAGCATCAGGCACCAAGCCGGCTCCCCCCTGCCCGGCTCAGGGTATGGGGCGAGCGGGAAAGGGCTCACGCAGCCATTGGTATGAAGGCACCGAGCAGCACCAAGCCGGCCCGAGCTCAGGGGAGGGGTCACGGAGCAGGCTGCGGCCCCCTCCCCCCCACGTGCTTGGAGCCAGACGAGGGGCCTCAACGTCCGCACCCCGCTGGCCCGGCCCCAGGCCCAGAGCGGGGTGGCCCCTCCCCCGCTCGCTCCCGTAGCTCGGTGTCCCCGGCCGTGTCTGTACCCCGGGCCCAGCGCCGCTCCCCTTGCCCGCGCTGGCCGGGCCGCTACCTGGGCGAGCGCGCAGCAGACCCGGCTCCAGCTCTGCATTTTCCGGCCGCCTCAGCTGTAACCTCGCGTCCGAGCGCCTCGTCCCTGGCAGCCGCGCCTCCAAGGTCTCCGCGGACTCGCGCAGGCGCACTAGGCCCGACGAGGGGGCGACGACGCTGTGACAGAGTGGCGTCGCATGAGCGCCGCTCAAGGGCGCACCACTCCCCCCTGGCGGAGGCGGCCTGCTGGCGCAGCTCGTTGGCAAGCCCTGCCACAGTGGGCGTGGCTATGTAGATAAGCCTCTTAAAGCTACAGAGCCTAGAAATTTTAGGGCCAGCCTAGAGGGGGATGCTGCAGCTCAGCTGCCCCACTCTGTCTCCAGGGCCCAGTGCAGTGTGACTCCAACAATTAGCGGTCCCTGCCCCCGGAGTCCCAGGGCTCTCCTGAGTTCATTGGGCCAACTCCTCATCTCTTAATATGCCTAGAGGAGGGGCCCCCTCTTCAAAGTCTGGTGCCCCTGGTCACACCACAAAGATGGGTGGGGGGGAGAGGGCAGCAGCCATATGCCCTGGCTATGGTGGGTATCCCTGTCCATCACCCATACTGTGCTGTGGGGTCACCACTGTGCCACATACACATCATTTCAGAAAACATGGTCCCTGCCCCGATTTGTTCCTCACCACATAAGTATCACTAATGTAGTGTCACAGCGAGCTGATATAATGCTATCTACTGGAGTCACTGGACTCTTGGATCATTTGAGGATTACCTGTTCTGTTAATTCCCTCTGGGGCACCTCGCATTGACCACTATTGGAAGACAGGATACTGGGCTAGATGGATCTTTGGTCTGACCCAGTATGGCCGTTCTTATGTTCTTATTTAGGAAGGCCTGCTGGACAATGATTTCATCCTGCTCTGTTAGAACTAACTTTTGGAGAAAAGATGGGTATGATTTTCAGTTCATTTTAAGAGAAGATCTGAATATTGAAAAAGTTGCAGCTCATTTTGGTACTTTACCAAACACATTTTCTCTGGCAACAAGGATATATTATAGGGGTGGGCAAACTTTTTGGCCTGAGGGCTGCATCTGGGTGGGGAAAGTGTATGCAGGGCCATGAATGTAGGGCTAGGGCTGGGGCAGGGAGTTGGGGTGTGGGAGGGAGTGCAGGGTGTGGGAGGGGGTTCGGTGTGCAGGAAGGAGCTCAGGGCAAGGGGTTGGGGTGAAGAAGGGGTACAGGGGGCTCAGGGAAGGCGGTTGGGGCTCAGGGCAGGAGGTTAGGGGGCTCAGGGCAGGGGCGCAGGAGCAGTTCGGGGTGCGGGCTCCGGCCCAGCGCCACTTACCTCGAGTGGCTCTCGAGTGGCTCCAGGGTGGCAGCAGCATGCAGCGGGGCTAAGACAGACTCCCTGCCTGCCTTGGCCCTGTGCCACTCCTGGAAGTGACCAGCATGTCTAGCAGTGGCTCCTGGGGGTGGCGTGGGGCAGGCAGCTCTGCCACACATTGCCCTCGCCTGTGGGTACCACCCCCCAAAGCTCCCATTGGCCGCAGTTCCCCATTCCCAGCCAATGGTAGCTGTGGGGGGCGGTGCCTGCAGGCAAGGGCAACGCACAGAGCCTTCTGCCCACCCTCCCCCAGGGGCTGCAGGGACATAGTGCCGACCCCTTCTGGGAGCGGCGTGGGCCAGGGCAGGCAGGGAGCCTGCCTTAGCCCCACAGCACTATGGGGCTGGCAATCCCATGGGCCAGATTGAAAGCCCTGATCATAGAATCATAGAATATTAGGGTTGGAAGGGACCTCATTCACACATCTAAACTACACTAATAAGATTACAGCAGGGTTTTGCAAAAATGAAGGTTGCAGCAAACTTTTACAAAATGAAGTGAGCATTTTAAAATGGAGTTTGGGACAAGTTAAAATGGAGTTTGAGTTACAGTATGGACAAGTGTAAGGAATGGCAAACAGTGAACAGAAGTTACAATATAGACAAGTATAATGAATGACAAAAAGTGAGCAGAAGTTACAATGTTGAAACAGTGTAAGTTTCAGCGATTTAAGCAGCAATTGGATTGAAAGTGAAATTCAATTAACCAGTTATTGGGGTAATCAGTTTTATGAATGAATGTTGTTTCATTCATAAAACTTTGCTTATGAAGTTATATTAATGAAGTGAACAATTAAAAACAATTTCATTGATCAGTTCTACAGTAGAAGCAAGACTAGGTTGTTTCCAGATTCTACCTCACCTCTACTAAAATGTGTGAACTAAATTATTATGTTCACATTATGTCATGGACATCGAAATGTAACTCTGTATGAGGAATATGTAGTTGCCTAATATGTCACTCGCCCTGTGTATGCCAAAAAGTGAGAATATTTTCTGTGAAGAACTTTAATTAAAATAGTTGTTTTATTTTTAAGGAGCACTTAGGACTTCTGTCAATCATTCATTCTTTGCCAGTTCTCATTTCTTGCATGGCACAAAGGCTTCTGTAAAGTGGCAGTGCTCTTACCACGGCCTGGCTTCAGCTTCCAGCCTGGCCAGCGCGTGGGGCCCCAGGGAGAAGCAGGGACGGGGTCATAGTTCCAGCACCAGCAGTATGCCCACTTCTACACAGGTTCCAGCACTCCTGTGGGGCCCCCAAATAGGCATCAGCCACATGGTCCTGTGCATTCATCTGCCACTCTCCGGGTTGTACAATGGATTGTTACATGAGTCTGATCTGTGTAAACACCTGGCTGGGGAGGAGTCACTCTCTATCTGATCACTCACTGTCCTGCTGTGCGGTGGAGCTGAAGGTCATGATCACAGTTCACTATATACACAAACACATATATTCATAACAAGAGTCTGTTTACATACCTCATGTTTAGTAACATTACAAGCTTTCATAAAAGACCTTACTCAACATATGTTTGATAGCACAGTACCACTGTATACAATCAGCTGATTCAATTGCTTATTTTTGGGGGTTCAAACCCCCTGTTCTCGCTTTGGGGTGCTGGTTGTCACAGCTGTATTATTTTTTCCACAAAACCCTCTCCTTCCAAATGCTGGGAGCAACCACAGCCAAGAGAAATCCTTGGCAGGGAAACTCCATGGCTGGTGTCTGCCCTGAAAAGAAGGGGGTGCCCTAGAAGCCGCAGTAGCTCCAGGGGTGCACAGATGGCCACAGACACCTGTAGATCCCCTAGGGAATCTGGGGATATGCCAGATTGTGGAAAGGCCCTTCTGCATCTTCTGTGGGGAGGCAAAATGCACCATGCTGACGGAATGATGTAGGGGAATTTCCATGAGATTTCCTCCCCCAGAGTCTTCCCTTGCAGGTTTTTCCACATGAGAAGAATAGTTCCACCCATTGTAACTGGTACTGTCTCTGCAAAGAGTGCAATGATGGAAGGATGCAGTAAATGTATTAGACACAAAATACTGATACACAAAAATAAAAACAAACAAAAAGGCTAAATCTTTATATGTCCACCAACTGATGGATATGATATTAGGGCCAAAAGAGCTGAGAGCCCCAAATAAAGTTAATGCCCCATTCTTATTCTTTATTTAAATGTTACCCCAACACAGCTTCACTTGTGATGCCCATGCATTTCCTCAGAACAGTCATATACACCCTCCTGGTTCTCTTGGTCAAGTTTTCCCATGAATTTAAGAACTGTCATCCTTATCCTACCCTTTACATTTTCCCAGCAGAAATTAAGCAAGATTCCCACATCCTTTGACCTGGCAACTGGGTATGATTTCAAAACATAGTTAGCTATGTTACATCTGGTTAGCTCTCGTTTGTATCACATTATCTGAAACGGCTGATAGGGTTTACCAGTGTTTGGGTCTGGTAAAAATGTTCTCCAAAGAGTTTACAGCTGTGAGTCATTGTCACCAGACCATAAACGTCCCCAGCACAATTATTTCACCACTCTTGTGCAATAATTAGCCATTTTAATCTGAGTGCTTTCAATTCTATTGCTTTTAAATCTGACTTTAAGAGCTGATCTTTATTCAGCTTTTCCCAGCTGCTGTCCCTCCTTTCACCAATAAAATTAGAGCTGGAGCTGGCTGGTATACAGGACCATCCTCACCCATATGCAAACTACGCAGCTCCTTAGGGCACCAGGAGATTGGGACTTCTCCCTGCTCCGCCTCTTCCCAGAAGCCCCTGCCCCTGCTCCGCCCCACCTCTTCCCACCCCTGCACCATCCCAGCCCCGCCCCCACTCCACCCTTTCCCCTGAGCTTTATCCTGGGGGACTGCAGCATGGGTCAGGCATGCCCTGCACTCACTGGGCGGCAGGAAATGGAGCGACCTAGCCCCAGCCCACTCTGCACCGCCAGTGAGTGCTGGGGGCGGTTCCCCCCTGCCCCCCCAAACGGAGGCGTGGGGCCAGCCCCCCCACCTCAGAGGCCTGAGGCCAGCCCCCCTCCCCCCCACAAGGGGGCTGCGTAGGGCACCAAAATGTCTAGGGACAGCCCTGCTGGTATAATTTCACTCTTATACCACTTGCAGCTGCTTTTTTAAAAATGTAATTTTTAGTGCTCATCCAAGGTGTCAGACTAATGGTCCTGGAGAATGAAACCATCTGGATAATGACAGGACAGGGCAAGTAGGGCAGCAGCAGCGTGGACTTCTCCATGCTGCCCTACAAATGTGATTTAGATTTGGAACTTGGGGAAGAATGATAATGCAGCTATGAACTTTAGCCAATAGAGGGCAACATGATTACGCACAATAGTCCGGTTTCAATAGTCCGAAGCACATCTGACAAGGATGTCCTTGAGGAACATAAGCACACATCCAAACTATGCTGAAGGAATGCTATTGGTTACACAGTCTGTCATACTACAAAAATTGTTCAGATGTGTCTGATAACAACACCAGTAGGAAGCATCAATGCAAAGGCTGAAACTCCATCCTCCTGCTACACCATTGTGCTCAGGTAGTGAAGTATATATGTGACATGGAATCACCAATTCTAATTCTCTTCACTTTTGCTGATTTGAGTCATACTGTTAACACTGCATAAGCCATCAAAGTATTGTAAGGTACTGATTTGCTTAAAGAGAGAGATAGAATTTGCCACACTGCATCAGACCATTCTTTATCTAGTCCAGTGGTCATCAACTTTTTCCATATTGTGATACCATGTTAAAAAAGAAAAAAGGTTCCAGGCCCTCCTCTCAGGTAGCCATGAAGAAAGTGAGAGTGGTCAAAACTCCCTTGGACATGTTCTTGGCCCCCAGGTTGAGTACCTATGACATAGTCTGGCATTCTGCTTCTGGCAGCGCCTAGTATCTGAAACTTTAGCGGAAGCATCAGTTGCTCTGTGTCGTAAAAGGGGAGCAGGGGACACTTCTCTTCAGAAGCACAGGTTTGATTTATCATCTTGAATCTGTGAGGTGGAAGGGAGGAAGGCGCTCTACCTCCAATGACTCAGCTCTTCCCACCTAGAAATATTCACCACTACCAACCAAGTTGTAATAATAATAGTGACTAGCTCTGCATGCCAGAATATCATTCACTGTATATAGTGTATCATTAAATAAAATAATAATTGTTTGCAGTGTTGTAGCCATGTTGGTCCCAGGATATGAGACGAGTTGGGTGAGGTAATATCTTTTATTGAACTCCATTTTGTATTACGTGTCGAACACATGTTGTCTAATCTTTCCTGAGGGCAGGTTATTGTACTCCATTCCAGACAGTTTCCCTACCTGGGAAAGTTGCTTGACACCTTGTCGAAGGACTGTCATGGAGAAGCCATCCAGACTGCAATCTAGGATCATTGACTTTGTCTCTCAACTGCTGACCTATGCTGGAACAATGTTTTTTCTACACAGGGGCCCACAGGTGGGGCAAGCGTGACAAAGCCGGGGGGGAGCTGGAGAATCTCTGGGGAGCACTTGGCAAAAGAGACAGAGACTCTACTTAAGAGTGGGGTGCTGCTCTGAGTGGGGAGCCAACCATCACCACACACATGAAGGCCTTGCAGGACAGAGGGGGCAGGATGGACTCTGCTCATCCTGAAACATTGACAAGCCTTGGACTCACAGAAGGGGTGAGATCAGAGTAGGGGAGGCTGCATCTCAGGACTTCTGTTGTTTTCAAAGATCTGTAACTCTTGAGTGCTTAAGAGTAAAGGCTCTGATTAAGAAATTCCTTTGCTAAGCCTGTGTTCCTTGCATTCCTGCCATGTTGTCCCTGAAAGGATTAAACTAGAAGCCCAGAGGGCCTGCAGCCTAGGTGGGGCTCTGGGGAACCACATGTAAGTAAGTGGAATGGTTTAAAGGTCTCAGACATTGAGTTGAGGAGCAGCTGGGCAGCAGCACTCCACATCGGAAGGTATAAGGTGATGAGTCACTCCTGTGCGAGGCTCCAGCCAATCCACAAGCCAGAAACTGGTCTGGCAACTCTTAGGGAAGGTATATAAACCCCACAGGAGGAACAGCAGCTCAATCTGCTAAATGTCACCCAAGGACTTGGAACTCTCTTCTGCCTGACAGTGGCCACAGGCTCCCTAAGCCTTAGCCTGCTCCAGCCCTGCTCTTGGTCTTGCTCTAACTCTAGCTCTAGCCCTGTTCCTAGTCCTGGCCCAGACTTGCTTTCACTCCAGCCTCACCCAAACCCTGGTCTGGACACCTGATTACAGCTCTGACCCCCTTGCTCCAACCACTAGGCCCCATGGCCATGGCTCTGTTGGGGACACTGGGGCATGGCCACTAGGTAACTCGAGGGGATGGAAGACCACGAGTGTCGATGAAGCCCCCTCGCACTAGGCCCAGGTGTCCTCGGCCCCCCCTCCCGCCTGGAGGCACTCGCAGCAGCTCTGCGTACGAGGCCCAAGTGTCCTTGGCTCTCCCGCCTGGAGGCACACACAGCAGTTCTGCTGAGAATCTGCAACAATATGCTGCAGAGTCAGACTGCCTGAAACTAAGCAAGGCCAAACAGGGCAGATATGGAAGAACAATGCTGAATAAAGCAGCTTTATGTATAGTTTAACAAATGATACAGAGAACCAGGGAACTAGCTGGGAACTGGATTGGCTGGCTATATGGATACTTGGGGCAGCTTGCTATTGGATAAGTATGCTGGGAAAAAGGATGTATAAAAGCCTGTGTAACTTCCTGCTCTGTGTACAGGATTTGAGATTCAAATCTCCCTGTACCTATCTGAAGCTTCAAATAAACTGCTTCTCCACCCCATTGTGATTATTGGGTGTAGCACACCGGGTAACGAACCAACTCAAGCTGTTGTTCAGCCTCTCGGCACTGGGTGCCGGCAACAGCTCCAACCAGTAGGCCCGACCATCCCCATCACTGTTTCTGACAGCAGGAAGGGCATCAGAAAAGAGGTCTGTGCCTGAGACTATCCCTTAGGGACTCAAAGCTAGAAAGAGTGATTAGACTCTACCCAGACCCAGTGAGCTTAGAAGCACATGGGACCCAACAACTGGGTCCATTCACAGAGGACTGGTGACTACACAGAGTCAGGTTGTGACAAGGAAATTGAAGATCACATTGGCTGGAAAATGGGGAAACTTGATTTAAGCAATGCTGTTCACCCTCACCTCATCTCCTCTCTACCTGAATCAGAAGAGGAGAAAGCTGACCCAAAATGGAACAAATTTTTGTAGTTGTTATCATTTGAATAATTATATTAGATTCACAGAGAGTTGGATTAAATACAACTGAATTTTTATTTTATTTACTCATGTTTCTCATAGTCCACTGAAAAATGCTTAATGTGCATATATGATATACCAGAGCTGGTCAAAAAAATGCCAAATATTTTTCACAGTAAATTTTGAAAAAAAGTATGTTTTTAATTTCCCATTAAAGTTTAGTTTCTCAATTTTATACCAAACCAAAACTGAAATATTTTTGGTTTTCAAAAAAACATTGAAGAAAAAGCTTTGGGTTTAGTACAAAATTTGTGTTGAAAACCAAAAATAAGTACTGTGTTGCAAACCAAAAAAACCATTTTGTGCTGAAAATCAAAAACAAGAAGTTTTCTATTTTCAGATTGTTGTGGTGGTTTTTGTTTTTATTTTTTGTCAAAAAATCTGGAAAATCTCCATCAAAATGAAAATTTCCTACACAAATTTCCCCTTTGGTCAAAAAAGCCATTTTTTGGTCCAAAAATGTTTTGATGAAAAAATGTCAGCAACTCTCCCCTATGCATTATTTGATCTATGCTTCCAAAGCCTGGTTGACAGTTCAGAGAAGGTAGCATCCTCTCTGGCCATGGAAAGGTAACACCAATCTTCAGGTCACATGCTGTGATAATCATCTTTTCACAACCTTAGCTAGAAATTCTGTGATGAAGAGAGAAGAGAGAAAGAACTTTTAAACCCAAAATCTGTCTCATTTTAAGTGCTGAGATAGAAATGTTCTGAAGTAACAAACTCCCAGTGTTAGACCATCCATTTTTTATGATGTTCAAAGTTCTCACTACCAGATAATATTATCACCGAGCTTTGAGTTTTCTCAATGATAATAGTTATAATAAATAAAGTATGTTGTCTTTGTGTTATACCAATAAATTAAAAACCAGCAGGATCTTATTAAAGGGAAAAAAGGCAAAATACCACATTTATTGTGAATACAGAAAGAATCATAGTAAGCAGTTAGTTATAGTTATAACATTCCATTCAATCTCATATCTATTCACACATTCATTCATACAAACACACACACACAGGTTCTGCAAGCTGTTATCATAGTTACCAGCCTTAGAGTTGCTCATGCCAAGCCACTGGCCAGGTGGCCTGGACATGAGGAGGGAGCAGGGCCTTGTCAGATGCTCATCTGATGCTCCTGGAAGTTGGTTTGCAGAATCAGACCCCAAAGTTCTCACTTTTTAAGGTCTATTTTTATAGGAATTTCTTCCTATGCCAGTCTATGGGAATTGCTTCATCATGCTGTTGCTGAATCAACCAGTAGACAGCACATTCCTGACGGCTCCGTGCTGCTAGATGTTATCTTGTTCTTTGGTTCTCCCATTCTTGAGGCTGTTGGGTGGATTCCAGTCTGCCCTCCGGGGGTCCTCTGGTTATTTCCACTTGACGCCTTCTTCAGCCGATGGACACTGGATTCTTAGGCTGGCACCTCCCTGATCATTCAGTTATTATCCACACCAAGCATCCATCCACATACATCCTCTCTCTCTATTTTAATCACAATTGTTAATACAACAAAAGGGCGGGGAGTCTCTGGGTGCTGGTTCTGTTGTTAGAGTATTCCTTTGGGTCTCTCTCTCTGTGAATTGCTTTGAGAACAGACTCTGTCTTAGAATGTACTAACACAATTAGCAGCTTGCAAGTTTCACACATAGAGGGAGAGAAACAGTACCAAAAACCAAGAGACCTCTTAATTAGTAATACCCTGGAATTTAAACTATGGGGAATCAAACTCATTTGTGATTTTAATACAGAACTTCTTTAATATGATCCAACATTTGTCTTAGGTCACCTTTTAATACTGTAATATTAACAACGTGGATACTCCACCATGGCAGTGGGGAGCACAGGCTACTGGCTGCATGGAGCTGGAAGAGCACCCTGCCCTCCCATCCTGGGACACGGACTCGGTGAAGAGGATGCATCCAACCCTGAAACAGCACAAGGGCTGGGTCTGCCCCAGAAACACCATGGGGTGCACCAATGCCAGGTGCACCAATACAGTAAGCAAAAGAGTCTCACACACATGTCCAGTCCTGGCCCCCAATCTACGTGTGGGGCAAAGAGGCTCAGCCCAGCAGGATCCAAGTGTGGACGGTTTAGTGTAGGGGGATCCAGGTGTGGAGTGAGAGGGTTCTTTGTGGGGCAATCTGGGTGTGGGCAGCTCAGTGCGGGGGCCAGGTGCATGGGAGATCTGGATGCACAGGAGCTCACTGAGAGGTTCCAGGTGCAGGGGGAATGGTACTCTGCAGAGGGGTCCAGGTGAAGGTGGTTGGGGCTCAGCTGGGTCAGTCTGGGAGATGGGGCTCAGCGGGGAGTCTGGGTGCAGAGGGGTTTCCGGATGCAGGGGGTGAGGCTTGGTGGGGTAGGGATTCAGGTGTGGGGACTCAGTCGTGGGGAGGTTCTAGGTGCCGTGGGGTATGAGGCCCAGCGGGGGGGCTCTGGGTATGGGGCGGTCCAGATGCACGGGGGTTGGGCAGACAGGGGAGCAGCTTCCCATACGGTGACCCTTCCCTCCGTGGCTGAGGAGTGATGGGTGCAGGAATCGGGGGAGGGTGCAGAGCAGAGGTGATTTCTGTGGGGGTGTCTGACTCAGCCCTGGCTGCTCCTTGCAGGGAAAGAGCAAGTCTTGTCCTCCTCAGCTGAGCCTAGTGCAGGGTAGAAGCCACTGGCCAAGGCATCGCCACCCCACCCCGCTCCCCCGCCAGACAATTTACCTCTCCACTAGCTGCTCCAGGTGCCTGAAATAACATGCCCACGCTGCTGGAGAGGGGTGCATGACTGCTCTTGCGGCTTCCCTTTCCTTCCTCGTCATTTTATGTGGGAAAGCAAAGAAATCTGTGGGGGACATGAATTCTGCATGCATGCAGTGGTGGTGAATTCTGCATCCATGCAGTGGAATTTCCCCAGGAGCAATTCTTATGGTCCTGTGGAAAACAAGGTAATTAAGGTGAAGTTTCCTCTCAAAAACTAAGGCCTGGTCTACATTAAAAGTTAGTTCAACCAAGTTGTGCACTTGTCTACCTCAAAGTTTGTCTCCTGTTGATGTAAGTGACCCTTTATAGCAACACAATACATCAGCTTCCTGAGCGATCCAGAGCCATGGTCACCCTACTAAGGTTGATGCAGTGCAAGTATAGACACTGTATTACGTGTGTCGACCCTAACTGTCCTACAGCAGCTGTCCCACAAGGTTCCCGCTGGGTGCATTTATTCCATCTCCAAACCCGAATTACAGGCACTTTAGAGCAGTGGTTTTCAACCTTTCCAGACTACTGTACCCCTCTCAGGAGTCTGATTTGTCCTGCGTACCCCCAAGTTTCACCTCACTTAAAAACTAATGGCATACAAAATCAGACATAAAAATACAAAAGTCACAGCACACTATTACTGAAAAAGTGCTTACTTTCTCATTTTTATCATATAATTATAAAATAAATCAATTGGAATATAAATATTGTACTTACATTTTAGGGTAGACTATATAGATCAGTATAAACAAGTCATATGAAACTTTGCTGGGGCTGCTGTGGTATGGGACCCCAGGCATTTGCCCCATTTGTTCCCTCTAATGCTGGCCCTGTCTTTTGCATGCAGAAAACCAGTTATTGTGGCACAGGTAGGCCATGGAGTTTTAAGAGCATGTTGGGGTATCATCAGAAAGAAAAGGTTGAGAACCCCTGGTGTAAATCATTACTTCTACCACTCCATGCTGGACAACTAGGAAAACAATAGCTACACACACGGTGACCTGTGAAAACCACAGGTCAGTGTATATGTAGCCACATCCTACATTACTGTAGGTTTTAGATACACGGACAAAAATGTTTGCTAGTTATTTCCATATGTAGTTAGCATTATAAAACATGGCTCACCATGTTACAATGTCGATAAAAGTTTTTTAACCTTGTGTGTTTGTTTGCAGTTCAGTGTAGTTGCCTGTTTCTGTGCACACAATAAAGTTCTACTTCTGGAAAATGAGAACATCTTTTATTGCTTTTCATCAAGCATCACAAAATATATAGTGAGAGCGGCACGGATCCACCCATATTTAATCTCAGTAAGTATACACGTGAGACACTATTTCATATAAGCACCAGACAATGCTACTGTGGCTGACTGTTAAGATGTTTTTTAAGGCCTCTGTCAGCCACATAGCTCCACGGTTGGCTCTTCTAATAACCCTTGTGTCTGGCTATTCAAAGTCAACAAACAGTCAGTCCACCTGGCTCCCTGGTGGGAAATTTTTCTCCTTCGCCTCACAGATATTCACAGTACACAAGCAGCTATAACCCTGAGAGTATTTTTCTTGATGAGATCCAATCTAGTGAGTAAAACACCACCAGTGTCCCTTCAATCTACCACAAGCACATTCAACAATCATTCTGCACCTGCTGAGCTAGTAGCTAAATCTTTCCTTGATTCTACCAGTGTATGGCTTCCTGAGAAGTAAGGGCTAGTATGGGTCCCCCAGGATCACTACTGGCATTTCAATATTGCCAGTGATAATCTGTTGTTGGGGAAGAATGTCCCCGCTTTTTGAATAGCCCTGCGTTCTTAAAGGTGTGAGCACTACGCACCTTCCCTGACAAGCCCCCATTGATATCTATGAAGCATCCTTCATGATCAACTAGCACTTGCACAGCCATGGAAAAGTATCCCTTCCCATTGATGCACTCAGCAGCAAGATGGACTGGTTCCAGAATAGGGATCTGAGTGCCATCTATTGCCCCAAATAGCAATGGGAACCCCATTGCTGCCAAGCCATCCATGATGTCTTATATATAAGAGAGAGTTGGAGTTCTATGTAGGAGGAGACACTTGGATGACAATGGCCCCTACTGTGGATTTTCCACCTCCAAAATGATTGCCCACTAACCAATAGCAACCCAGCACTGCACGCTCCCAGAGCATGATCGCCACTCGCTTCTCTGCTGTCAAAGTCTCTCTCATTTTGGTATCCCTGAGCTCAGCACACAGGTTCAGAAACGTAGCCTTTTCCATCTGAAAGTTCTGCTCATCATTCCAAACCTGCATTACAATGTGATCCCACCAAACAATGCTTGTTTCTCCGGCTCAGAAGCAGTGATCCACCATGTAGACTGCCCTGTGAAAGCCAGCAGCAACCTGGCATATTTTTTCACTATGATCATCAGCGTCCAGTTATTGTGCTTGAACATCTCTGCATCTTCCACATCGCAATCCCAGTTATAGTAGTACTTGTTCAAGCACTGCAAATAGTGGGAATTGTGCTTCCTGTATTTGCAACTCTCCTAATACTTGTGCTGACCTCTGCAGGGGCCCATGCATCTGTCAGAGAGACGGCAGACACAGAAAAGCACTGCATAGGACTGTGGGAGTTTTTTTAAAAGGTGTTAAAATTATGGGATGTGGAAAGTATTATGGGATGAAGAAAGTGGGCATGGTGGGAACTTGATCTCTAGGTTCCAGAAATCTCTGGGTGATTTGCTCGTATCCCACAAAACACTGAAAATGTTCCACAAGGTTATGAGCTGGACAACAGTATGGGGCACATCGAGACACCTGTCTGTGATGAACCACATTTTTACATCGATGCACCACTCCTGGTGAGTATGCAGCGTGCCCACGCAAGCATCTAAATGTGCATGTGCTCAAGCAGTATACAAAATTTGGCACCTGCACATGGAAGTAATTTGCATTGACCAAGCTTTGTAGTGGAGACAGCCAAAGTAGATGATTTCCATTTACTTACCAGGTAGTTATAATGTAATAAATTAGGGTAACGTTTCTCTGTGTTCCTCAATTATAAATCCATTGAAGTCAATGGATTTACTCTAGATTTACAATTGTGTAATGTTAACACTGAAGTCAATAGATTTATTCCGGAGTTAAACCTATTTAACTGGAGGCAGATTTGAGGCTTCATGCGAACAGTCATGCTTATTGTGCAAGAGCCTATACCTCTAATGTGGTGAAACACTGGAATGTGTTACCTAGGGAGGTGGTAGAATCTCCTTCCTTGGAAGTTTTTAAGGTCAGGCTTGACAAAGCCTTGGCTGGGATGATTTGATTGGGGATTGGTCCTGCTTTGAGCAGGGGGTTGGACTAGATGACCTCCTGAGGTCCCTTCCAACCCTGATATTCTGTGATTCTATGATTCTATGATTCTAATCAGGCAAGCTACAAAGCACCTCCCTGAAGGATTGTAATTGCCCTTAATTCCCATTGACTTCAACAGGAGTTGAGGCCACTCAACACTTTGTGGGATCAAGCCTTAAATAAGTACTGATAGCTATGGCACTCGTAGCGGTATAAATCTAAGGTATTTATGTAACATAACAGTGAATAGTAAAGGCATTAACACATGTACTAATAAGGCTATTTTTGTTTATCGAATATCCAGAATGATCTATAACTAACACTTAATTAAGGTCAGGGTATCAACAAAGTGTCCTTGTGCATGTAATAAGACTATGAAGGGACAAAGAAAGAGAAGGAAGAAACAAGGGTTAAAACAATTAAAAATAATGAGATTAGCATTACACAGTGATAGGGGACCAGACGTCCCGTTTTTAAAGGGACAGTCCCATATTTAAGCCCTCCTGCAGGTGTCCCGACTTTTTCTTAAAAACGGGCAAATTGTCCCATATTTTCTGTCTCCCCCACATCAGAACTGGAGGGTCCTGCTGCTGGCCAGATCTCTGCTCGCCCACCAGCAGTGAAGGGGGCGTCCAGTGGCCAATGATAGGGGTGAGTGTGCAAGGCTGGTGGTGGGGCAGAGCTGCAGCATGCAGGGCCGGCTACTCCCCCTGCTGGTCCGTCAGCACAGCCCCCACTGTGTGCTGGCTTTTGGCCATCAGGGCCCCACCTCCCGTCCCATTTCTGGCCGGTGCTGGCTGCATGCTGCAGTGGCTGGTAGTGCGGGCAGATACCAGGTGGTGGCCAGTTACATGTCGCCTCTGCTGCCCACCCATCGGCCCTTTACATGCTCCCCCTCTCGCTGTTCTCTCCCTGCTTTGCCCTTTCACACACACACCCAGCCCCGCTGCTTCTTCATATCCCACCCGGCAGGGCACATCCCGCTTCCAGCGCTGTGTGGAGAACCAGCCCCAGTCGGAGCACTCAGCTCACCAACAGCCTGGTCGGCAGCCTCCTTCCTTCCCCCACTGCCTCTGGCTGGGCCAGCACCCCGGGAAAACCCAAGACCCTCTGGCTCAGGGTGCTGGCCAGGAGAAGCCGAGCCGTATATGTGCCAAAGCCCCCGCTGGCACGGGGAAGCCTCTTCGCCCCTCAGCTAAGCTCTGGAGTGGCAGGGAGGAAACAATTTGCAGCCTGTTTGGGCCCCGACCCTGCAGGCTTCAGAGCAGCCCCCCAGTAAGGGGCTTTTAGCACCCTCTTCACCTGCCCCCCCTGCCCTGGGTCCTGCCCCCAGGGAACGCGGGCCTGCTCTGTCCCCTAGGCACCCTCCCCTGCTGAGCCACCTCTCTGTCTGGGTTCGCTGAAGCCCCTGCAGACAGGTTCCCTGGCCCCTGGTGCACAATCATCCTTAGAGCTTAACCCCTTCCTCCCCATGCTGTAGGCAAGGGGCAGGAGGTGGCTGGGTTATGTTGTTGGCCAGGAGCAGCCTGGAGGTGTTAGCTGCCTTTCAATACCATGCAGGCAGGAAGAGACAAGATGCTTAGAGCCACAGTGGGTGGGGGTAGAGGGAGAGATGAGCTCTGCAAAGACATGGGCCATCCCTTCCACCCTCCTCCTCCCCTGCAACTGGAAGCAGCTCCCATCCCTTCCCTCCTGCGCACTGCCAAAAGGCTGCTGCTGCTGGCCACATTCTGGTGTGAACCCGGGCAGAAATCTGGGGTGGGAGGGCATGTGACCCTGTGTGCTCCCCACACGTTGCCTCTGGAAGATGCAGCACTGGGTACCAGGAGAAGTGGGTCTGTCCGGGGGGCCCAGCCAGGTATGGAGGCAGTGGTGGATTAGCCACTGGGCCAACAGGGTCTGTGCCCAGGGACCGTGGTAAATTGGGGGGCCCCGGAAAAACGGGCTCCACCCCAACCCACTTTGCCCACCCAGTGCTCCTGCTGGGGAGTGGAGCTGGGTACAGCGGCTTCCCCCGCTCCCCATCAAGGTCGGAGCATGACAAGTCCCCACACCCCAACCCTGCTCCCTGGCTGGAGCACTGGGCAGACAGAGCAGGGCAAGCCCCTGCGCCCAACCCAACTCCCCAGCTGGAGCACTGGACGGGCAGAGTGGGGCAAGCCCCTGCGACTCAACCCTGCTCCCCTGCTGAAGCACCAGGTGGATGGAGCGGGGCAAGCCTCTGAGCCTCAACCCCCATTTCCCCAGTAGGAGCGGGAGCAGGAGGACTGCAGGCACCCACTTGCTCTGGCCCAGGGGCCCCACAAAACCCTAATCTGCCTTTTCATGGAGGGCAGAGAGAGCCAGGCAGGGAGGGTCGATTCGGTCGGTCATCCCTCCTCTGTGAGAGAGGTGTAGGGGAGTATGTGTGTGTCACCTCTCCTCATGTGAACCCTAAAGCCTTAAAGATAAGAAGGTAAATAAAAAGAATCCAGCTACGCAGTATTTCTTTTTAACAGGGGTTCAGTCAACTTGATGTTAATTTGAACGTTTGTAGTGCATAGTTCTGACTGATTGCAGTTGAACTCACTTGAATACGAGTAATTTTACTGGGTATCCTGTATTCAGCATAGGGAAATATGGTCACCCTATATAGTGAACAAATATGGTAAGTTCTGATACTTCAAGAAAATCTTAGGTAGGACAAGAAGGAAAGATAGGAAGCACCGGAAGGGAAGTCTATGGGAGAAAGAGGGGTGTGAGCAGGGATGGAAGTGAGAGTGGGGATGCCCTTCCATGTGTAAGGAGGAGAATGACAAGGTCATGAAAGTGAAAGCAAGAAGAGGAGACAAAGGGGGCAACAGAGCAGTCAAAGGTGATGAGGGAGGAGACGTGGGCAGGAGTAGAGCTGTGAGGAGCCTTAAAAGTAAGGACAGGGAGTTTGAACTTTGTGAGGGACAGAGAGTTGAGGAGAACAGAGTGATGTGTCTGAGGAGAAGCAGGGGAAGCTTGTTTTAGGTGCTGTATCTTGAATGGGCTGAAGAAAGGGAAGTCAGGGAGCTCAAGCAGGAAGAGGTCACAGTAGTTCAGCCAAGAGAAATCCGTAGCGTGAAGCAGGGTCTGGGTTTAGAAATGTTATAGAGAAAGAAATGGAAAAATTTGGTGAGAGCCTGTGTGTAAGCAGAGAAGAGAGGGAAAGGAGGAGTCAGAAAGAAATCTAAGGTTGTGAGTAAGCTCATTCCTGGTTTTAAAATACAGACATAATGTAGACAATGGATGTCACCCCACATGCAATGCAAAGTACCTTTTCTGTTGTTTTTCTTTCTCCAAAACTTCAAGATGATCTTGACATTGATACTAGACATTCTATTCCTACTGGCAATAAACAGAAAGGGCCACAGAAATAATGACTATTGTAATTCTTCCAAGCTGGGCTACCTTGATACTTCGTTGGCTGTACTAGAGAACGAACGTTAATTATTATCTCTCCTCAAGCAGGATCAATAAATGTAAAACTCTAAAATGTAAACTTCACCTTTCATTTGTGTTACACGCCTACATAAACCCATGCAAAAGCTAATCATAGTTAACATATTAACACGGAGCTGGGGTAGTGGCTGCATGGAAAGTTTTCCTCTGATTTTCAGTCACTCTTGATTTTAATGAGTGAGCAGCATTAGTGAGTCACAAGTGTGGGAGTTACTAGGAGGGGTTGTATAGCCCCTGGGAATTGGTGAGGCTATAGACAAGGTAAAGCTTCCTCAGCTATATCCCTGGGCTGAAACGATACCAAGATAACACACTGATTCACCTCTCACATCAATTTTAGACTGACTTCAGCGGATTAACTTTTGATTTACACCAGTGCAAGTGAGAGGAGAATCAGAATCCAGCTGGAAGCCATATACTCCACTACTTTGTAATACAGTATTGAGTAATCACAGAGATGCACAATCTCCCTTCGATATACCCATGCAGCTTCTCTTGAAGTCAATGGGAGACATGCATACATATCTACCAGCAGAGCTGGGCCCATCAGTTCATGAACATGGCAACGCTGAAGTAGTAGGAGTATTCTATACCGCATAGGTGGGCGCAAGCCCTACCATAGAGAAAGGGCTCAAACCTGGAATTCAGGTTTGGATGCAGAATTCCTCCAAAGTGCAGGAATATTCAGATCCAGCTGTTTGGTTTGTCCCCTCCAACACAATATAATGTTATGGTGCATTGTGTCTTTCATACTAACTGTGTTGCATAATCCTGTACAGGAGGATATAGTACAGGATGTCATTAAGCCACCTTCGCACCACTTCTGATCATGGAAATGAACTGGAGTTCAGACAAACAGAACAATGCCCCAGCCCAGCCCGGCCCTTTTGACATGGGAAATACATGGGTCTTGCACTGGCAGCTGGGATGGGGGCTACATAGGGGCCAGTAAGGCAGCTTTATGCCATCCCAGTTTTCCCTTTCACTATAGTCCCCAGATCTGCCACCTTTAGAACAGCTTTGCCCTGCTGGAGTGGGATAAAGCTGCCCTGAAGTGGGGAAAGATCTGGGCCAGAGAGCGGATGTGGTGGAAAAGTACACAAAAGCTGTTCCAGGTATCAGGACCTGCAGAGCAGAAGGAAAGGACAGAGAGAAGGCTAGTGTTAAATTAGTGACAGGAAGGGGCAGGCTTCTAATTTTTGACAAACATTGCAATGAGTTTAAATGTAAGAAATCCACTCTGGTTTCCCCATTTGACGGGTGATCCCTTCTCTCCTTGTCACTGCCTTAGGGAAATGACAGCAAGTGGACCTAGCGCAGCAAGGAGAGGATTCGTTGGAAAGAGGATGGTCCTGGGTCCCTTAGACCAGCTTCTACAAGAATTAAAAAGAGCCATAAAGGCAAATGTGATGCTGAGTGATGGGGCAGTCCTGCTGTGCAAATTCTCCAGCCTACCTCTGAACACTTAATCCTTCGATGTCAATGATCAGGATTTTCCAAACACAAGGCATCAACATAAAATGCATAGTTGATGCCTGCAAAGGCTCTGGATCCTCACTCCAAAATGCTATGGAAACCCAAACTTTTATTTTCCATTTTCAGTCCTTTCGAGAAACTCATTGACTTGCACTGTAAGTCTAAGGGCCAAGTTCCGCCATCTTTACTCAGAGTGAATATTACCTTACTAAGCAAATAATTCCATGGGTTCAGGGACAATTTACAGAATAAAATACTATTCAGTGTGAGTAAGGGAGGCAGAATCAGGCCCTAAATGAGTGAATAGAATCAATGTATCTGTAAGTAAATTAGGAAACTGCACCTATGGTGTAATGGAATCTGATGATATTTTTAGCTGATTTTGTGGCAATAGTCATTTATGTTATTGCACCTTGCCCATATTCAGACCTGATTCAGGAAGGAACTTAAACATGGGGGGACGGATAGCTCAGTGGTTTGAGCTTTGGCCTGCTAAACCCAGGGTTGTGAGTTCAATCCTTGAGGGGGCCATTTAGGGATCTGGGGCAAAAATTGGGGATTGGTCCTGCTTTGAGCAGGCGGTTGGACTAGATGACCTCCTGAGGTCCTTCCAACCCTGATAGTCTATGATTCTATGGACTTAAGTCCATTGCTATTCAGCAAAGCTTGTAAGCACATACCTCAGTCCCATTGACTACACTGAATAATAATAATCACTGCAGGTTTCACTTCAGTCCTGAGACTGAGGATTGATGTGAATTAGTTGCAGCCTTCAGGATAAGTTTCCAGTGCAGCCAAATCAGCTGAGCAAAGCTGACTGCCCCCTTTTAGGGCTGACAACACTAGAAATAAAGGAAGATTTTATCAAATGCACACCATTCTTTTTACCACTTTGCCTTATATGGATATTTTTGAGGATCACCAGGTGTGTTATTTGCTCATTTGCCTCCCTTGTTTCATAATGGCAGCCATCAGACATGTCCAAGAGGTGAATATAGCTGGACTGCTTGGTAATAGTGACCATACTATAATTAAATTTAACATCCCTGTGGCGGGGAAAACACCACAGCAGCCCAACACTGTAGCATTTAATTTCAGAAAGGGGAACTACACAAAAATGAGGAGGTTAGTTAAACAGAAATTAAAAGGTACAGCGCCAAAAGTGAAACCCTGCAAGCTGCATGGAAATTTTTTAAAGACACTATAATAGAGGCTCAACTTAAATGTATACCCCAAATTAAAAAACATAGTAAGAGAACCAAAAAAGAGCCACTGTGGCTAAACAACAAAGTAAGAGAATCAGAGAGGCAAAAAGGCATCCTTTAAAAAGTGGAAGTTAAATCCTAGTGAAGAAAATAGAAAGGAGCATAAACTCAGGCAAATGAAGTATAAAAATATAATTAGGAAGGCCAAAAAAGAATTTGAAGAACAGCTACCCAAAGACTCAAAAAGTAGTAGTAAAAATTTTTTTAAGTACATCAGAAGCAGGAAGTCAGCCAGTGGGGCCACTGGACAATCAAGATGCTAAAGGAGCACTCAAGGACGATAAGGCCATTGCAGAGAAACTAAATGAATTCACGGTTGAGGATGTGAGGGAGATTTCCAAACCTGAGCCACTCTTTTTAGGTGACAAATCTGAGGAACTGTCCCAGATTGAGGTGTCATTAGAGGAGGTTTTGGAACAAATTGATAAACTAAACAGTAATCAGACACCAGGACCAGATGGTATTCACCCAAGAGTTCTGAAGGAACTCAAATGTGAAATTGCAGGACTACTACCTGTAGTCTGTAACCCATCATTTAAATCAGCTTCTGTACCAAATGACTGGAGGATAGCTAATGTGACGCCAATTTTTAAAAAGGGCTCCAGAGGTGAACCTGGCAATTACAGGTCGTTAAGCCTGACTTCAGTACTGGGCAAACTAGTTGAAACTATAATAAAGAACAAAATTGTCAGACACAAGGGTCTTGGCTACACTTGCAAGTTAGAGCACATTAAATCAGCCCCAGGCGCCCTAACTGTTGACCCATCCACACTGGCAAGGCACTTACAGCACCTGGATTCTGCAGCTGGGGCACTCCTGGTAATCCACCTCCATGAGAAGCATAACGCCCGGGCATCAGTGTGAACAAGGTGTTGCATTACTGCGCTGTGATCGGCCTCCAGAAATGTCCCATAATCCCCTGAAGTCAAGTAGCCACTCTTGTTATTGTTTTGAATTCGGCTGTAGGAATGCAGATATCCCCTTTCAAAGCTCTGTTTCTGACAGCTGGCATGCTTATCTGCTTTGGGACAAAGCAACCATTACTGTGGAATGCTGCTTGCTGTAAGTGTGTGAGAGAGAGAGGCGGAGGGGAAGGGGATCTGCTGAACTTACAAGACAGCATGCTGACATGCTCTCAGCCCCCCAAAAACCCACTCTCTCTCCCCCCACATACACACACACACTCCCTGTCACACTCCACCCCTCACCCTCACACACACCATTTGAAAAGCACGTTGCAGCCACTTGAACGCTGGGATAGCTACCACAATGCACTGCTCTCTGTGGCGTTGCAAGAGCTGCTAATGTGACCACGCCAGTGTGCTTGAATCTGACAGTGTAAACACACGGCAGCATTTTCCCTGTTGCGGTCTCCAAAAGCTGGTTTAACTCCCAGCTCTCTGCATCTGCAAGTGTAGCCATGCCCACAGATAAACAGAATTTGTTGGGGGAAGAGTCAAAATGGTTTTTGTAAAGGGAAATCATGCCTCACCAATCTACTTGAATCTTCGAGGGGCTAACAAGCGTGTGGACAAGGGGGATACACGGGATATAGTGTATTTAGATTTTCAGAAAGCCCTTGACAAGGTCCCTCACCAAAGGCTCTTAAGCAAAGTAAGCTGTCATGGGATAAGAGGGAAGGTTCTCTCATGGATTGGTAATTGGTTAAAAGATAGGAAACAAAGGGTAGGAATAAATGGTCAGTTTTCAGAATGGAGAGAGGTAAATAGTGGTGTCCCGCAGGGGTCTGTACTGGGACCAGTCCTATTCAATATATTCATAAATGATCTGGAAAAAGGGATAAACAGTGAGGTGGCAAAATTTGCAGATGATACAAAACTACTCAAGATAGTTAAGTCCCAGGCAGACTGCGAAGAGCTACGAAAGTATCTCTCAAAACTGGGTGTCTGGGCAACAAAATGGCAGATGAAATTCAATGTTGATAAATGCAAAGTAATTCATATTGGAAAACATAATCCCAACTATACATATAAAATGATGGGGTCTAAATTAGCTGTTACCACTCAAGAAAGAAATCTTGGAGTCATTGTGGATAGTTCTCTGAAAACATCCACTCAATGTGCAGTGGCAGTCCAAAAAGCAAACAGAATGTTGGGAATCATTAAGAAAGGGATAGATAATAAGACAGAAAATATCATATTGCCTCTATATAAATCCATGGTACGCCCACATCTTGAATACTGCGTGCAAATGTGGTCGCCCCATCTCAAAAAAGATATGTTGGACTTGGAAAATGTTCAGAAAAGGTCAACAAAAATGATTAGGGGTACAGAACAGCTGCCATATGGGGAGAGAATAATAAGACTGGGACTTTTCAGCTTGGAAAAGAGACGATTAAGGGGGGATATGATCGAGGTCTATAAAATCATGGCTGATGTGGAGAAAGTAAATAAGGAAGTGTTATTTACTTCTTCTCATAACTCAAGAACTAGGGGTCACCAAATGAAATTAATAGGCAGCAGGTTTAAAACAAACAAAAGGAAGTATTTCTTCACACAACGCACAGTCAATCTGTGGAACTCCTTGCCAGAGGATGTTGTGAAGGCCAAGACTATAACAGGGTTCAAAAAAGAACTAGATAAGTTCCTGGAGGATAGGTCCATCAATGGCTATTAGCCAAGATGGGCAGGGATGGTGTCCCTAGCCTCTGTTTGCCAGAAGCTGGGAATGGGTGATGGGATGGATCACTTGATGATTCCCTGTTCTGTTCATTCCCTCTGGGGCACCTGGCATTGGCCACTGTTGGAAGACAGGATACTGGGCTAGATGGACCTTTCGTCTAACCCAATATGGCTGTTCTTATGTTCTCATTATTTAGCTCTGGGTGCACTTTGCCATATATTTGTAAATGACCATGTTGTAACTCTGCACCCATTTTCTATGATCAGAGCATATTTATCCCTACACAATTTTAAAATAATTTTTCTCACTCCTACTGAGGGGAGAGGAGGCAGCTCTGCACCTCCAGAAGAGGCCCAGCCCCTGGCAGGATTGCGGCCATGCACTGGCACTCTGCTACAACCAGAAATCTCATTCACTTTGATGTCCTGAAAGAGAAGTTATGAAGGCTTATTTCAAAGCTCATGATAATCACTTTTGCTTTGAACCTAATTTCTGCTGCTGAGCTGGGAATTCACAGTATACAAGGGAAATCTGGCAAGTGTGCTTGGATATTCATGTATTCACACACATTGGAACTACGATTACAGCACAGATAGGTAAAGTTCTCTCGACTTTATCTTTGATTACCAGGATTTCATTCATCTTTCCACAACCTCCTTACTGCTAGAGACTCCTTTCTCCCTGCTACCCAATTAACACTCCATTAAACTACATACCCACAGTGGCTTTAACCTCAGACTACAACACTGCAACCATTAAATCTCTACAGTTCATACTGTTGAACAAAGTACAATTGATATTTTCAGAGTATCAGCTTGGGAGGCTATCACCTCAAAAAGTTAACATAGGAATAGCCATACAGGATCAGACCAGGCTCCATCTACTCCAGCAGCCAATCTCCAATAGTAGCCAGATGCTTTGGAGGAAGGTGCATAGTGGCAGATGTGGGATATTCTGCCCCTTTGGAGATCTTTTCCTAACCCTTAATAGTAAGAGATTGGTTTAAACCCTGAAGCATGAGGTTTTATACCCCTTTCAAAACGCTTTCTGTAGCACTATTATTACACACCAAAACACTTCATCAAAAGAACACCACAAGGTTACAAAGTCAAGCACTTAAATGCTAGGAAATACCTGTGCAACTTTAATTCAACCTCTTCGTGAATATAACTTTGTGATACTGTCTTGAATTATTTGACCACATGCAATATTTTCCACAGGATCATTGCCTCATTCAATGAACAGGACAGAAGTATAATTAAAGGCTGCGTCATAGTGCGCAGAAGGGAGGCCATTTTAAGATTAACCTGAATTTCTGGCATTTCCTAATTTTTGAGGGCTTGATTTTGCAACCTTTGCATCAGCTGGACCCTTTAGATCTACCTCTTAGATCTCTGAGCTAACAGAGTAACTGATAGCAGTAGGAGGTTGTCATCCTCTGTGTGGACCAGCATGAGAGGAGTGGGACACTTTGACAGTGGGTTTCACAGATATGTGCTGACAGCAGAGGAATGGAGAGACTCAAGAATCTTGGGTTCCATTCCAGGCTCTGGAGGGGAGTGTGCTCTACTGTGCATAGACTCTTCTGCCTGTTCCCTTACCAAACTTGATCCCTTCCGCCACATCTGCTCCAACGTATCCCTGTCCTAGTCCTGTCTCTTCCTCACCCCTGGCTCCTCATCCCAATCCCATTCACCTAGCCAGTCCCAGCCTCCACTCCTCAGGCTTTTCATCCCACTCCTAATCCCTTGCCCAGCCAGTCCTAGTCTCCCCCTCCTGACTCCTTATCTGTCTCCTCACCCTATCAGCCTCCAGTCATTACCCTCTTCCTTCAATTCTGGTCTTCTCACTGATTCCCAGTCTCAGTCTTCCTCCCTACGCTCCTCATTTAATCTCAGTCTCCACCCATCACCTCCTCCCAGGCTCCTTGTCCCGAACCCCACCCTCACTGGTTCCTTGTCCCAGTCCCCTTGCCAAGTCAGTCCCTCCACCCTGGCTCCCAGCTATAATTGCTCTCTCCCCTTTCCCTCTCCCCCATGCTCCTTGTCCCAATCTATTTCTTCTTCCCCTTCCTTCTCCTGGCTCTTGCCCTCCTCTCCACCCCCCATCTTGCATTTGAGCCAGATGGTGGCATTGTCCACAGTGATTGAGAAAGGAGGAAAGGGGAGATATTGGGGAGAAGATTAAGAGCTCTGTTTTAGCCATGTTGAGCTTGACCTGATGGCTAGACATCCACAAGGGGATATCAGAGAGACAATCTGATATTTTAGTTTGGACAAAAGGAGACAGGTCCGGAGTCAAGAGATAAATCTGTGAGTTGTCACCACAGAAAACATATTTTTCCCTAGCCTTGTTCTCAGGAATGTCTGCACTGTTTTAGCTGAAACTTTAAAATAAATATTTATCAGCCTTAGGCAGATACCTGGCATGGAAAATTTCAGCCCAAACAGTTAAGTTTGGCAAAGTTATAGCAGGGTCTTACAATGGGAAGTGTTGGGCAACCTTCATAAAAGGCAATGCTGCCTATTACAACTCTGTAGAGCTTAAGTTCAGCCGGAGCCATCCAGAGCAGAGCTCTAATAAATATTTTCAAACTGGCGGGGCTGAAGTACTGAGCCCTGCACCTCCCACAGGGCAGAAGCTTTGAGCTCCGGTGCCTTCCACAAGGCAGAAGCCTTGAGCCCCAGTGCCTCCAGGGCTGAAGCCCTGAGCTCCAGCGACCCACTGCAGGGCTGAAGCTCCACGCCCCGGCGCCTCCTGTGGTGCAGAAGCCCCAAGTCCTGGCACCTCCTGGGGCTAAAGCCCGGAGTTCTGGGGCTCTGGGAAATAGTCTATGAGATTTTAAGCCCTGCAGCTCTGGATATTCTTATCCATATCCTTTGAATCTTGCTAGTTCTTGACCTCAGCAACAGCCTGTGGCAATGAGTCCCACAGTTTCATTACGCATTGGGAGAAAAAGTATTTCCTTGTACCAGCTTTGAATATGCCCCTTGCTGCTGTATTATGAGATGGGCAGAATCCATACTCAGGATATCTTCAACAAACACATATCATTAATTTATCTGCATTCATTATATATGTTCTATACCCGTTACAGCAAGCAAACATATTGATCAAACATCAGCATTTCTTGCTTTGCCCACTGCAACCATCACAGATAACGCTGCCAGGAGATCAAGGTAAGTGCATGTCTAGAACCCTTGCTGATGGCCCAATTTTACAACAAGAGAGAATGGACTCAAAAAGACACCTCTGGGAAAAAGTGAAGGGACATCCTCTTGGATGACAGCACACAAAATAAATCATCGGGTCATTCAGTTCATACAGCCGACACAGAATGTCCTGACCAAGCCCTGGTCTACACTACAAGTTTAGGTCGAATTTAGCAGCATTAGATTGATTTAAACCTGCACCTGACCATATAACGAAGCCATTTTTGTTGAGCTCTTAAAATCGATTTCTGTACTCCTCCCTGACGAGGGGATTAGCACTGAAATCGACATCGCCAGGTCGAATTTGGGGTAGTGTAGACGCAATTCGACGGTATTGGCCCCCGGGAGCTATCCCAGAGTGCTCCGTTGTGACCGCTCTGGACAGCACTTTCAACTCAGATGCACTAGCCAGGTACACAGGAAAAGCACCGGGAACTTTTGAATTTCATTTCCTGTTTGGCCAGCGTGGCAAGGTCATCAGCAGAGGTGACCATGCAGAGCTCATCAGCACAGGTGACCATGCAGTCCCAGAATCGCAAGAGAACTCCAGCATGGACCGAACGGGAGGTACTGGATCTGATCGCTGTATGGGGAGACAAATCTGTGCTATCAGAACTCCGTTCCAAAAGATGAAATGCCAAAATATTTGAAAAAATCTCCAAGGGCAAGAAGGACAGAGACTATAACAGGGACCCGCACCAGTGCCGCATGAAACTTAAGGAGCTCACGCAAGCCTACCAAAAATCCAAAGAGGCAAACAGCTGCTCTGGGTCAGACCCCCAGACATGCCACTTCTATGATGAGCTGCATGCCATTTTAGGTGGTGCCCCTACCACTACCCCACCCCAGTACATGGACTCCTGCAAGGGGGGAGTCTCATGCAACAGGGATGAGGATTTTGGGGACAAGGAAGATGAGGAGGAGGAGAAGGATGGAACCATTCTCCCCGACATCCAGGAACTGTTTATCACCCTGGAGCCTATACCCTCCCAACCCTCCCAAGGGGGGCTCCCGAACCTTGAAGGTGGAGAAGGCGCCTCTGGTGACTGCACCGTTGTAAACATAATACATGGTTTAAAAGCAAGCGTGTTTAATGATCAATTTGCCCTGAAGACTTGGGATGCATTCACGGCCAGTACAGCTACTGGAAAAGTCTGTTAACATGGATGAAGCAGAAATCCTCCAGGGACATCTCAATGAAGCTCTCCTGGAGGTACTCCAAAAGCCTTTGCAAAAGGTTTCTGGGGAGAGCAGCCTTATTCCATCCTCCATGGTAGGACACTTTATCATGCCAGGCCAGTAGCACGTAGTCTGGAATCATTGCATAAGAAAGCATGTCAGCGTCTGGTCCCAGTGTTTGCTGGCATTCAAGCAACATCTGTTCTTTATCTCTCTGTGTTATCCTCAGGAGAGTGATATCATTCATGGTCACCTGGTTGGAATAGGGGAATTTTATTAAGGGGACATTCAGAGGTGGCCTGCTGGGCTCTTTGTTTGTGGCTGAAAAGAAATCATCCTCACTGTTAGCCACACGGTGGGGAGAGGGGTAAAGCGATCATCCCAGAGAATTGGTGTGGGGCGGGGGGGGCAACCTTGTACTGAAAGCACATGTGTTATGTAATGTTAACAGCTTGGTTTACCATGAAAGAGTCTACCCATTGTTCTCTAAAATGTGTCTTTTTAAATACTACTTTCCCATTTTTTCCTCCCACAGCTGCAAATATTTCAATGCTCCCCATATCATCTCCGTCCCAGATAAGTGCAGATAAGAAGTCAAAAAAAACGCACTCGAGATGAAATGTTCTCTGAGCTCATGCCTTCCTTCCGCACTGAAAGAGCTCAGCAGAATACGTGGAGGCAGACAATGTCAGAGTCCAGGAAAGCATAAAATGAACGTGAGGACAGGAGGGACACATGAGAGGAGAGGTGGCGGGAGCAAGAGGAGAGGTGGCGGCAGTGATGAGCTGCCAAAATCTTAACAACCGGTTTCCTCCTTACCCCACGAGGGGGTCGTGGCCCACCCCCACCCCCGGGATGCCTGCCTCATCCTAACTTCCGCATTCCTTGACGCCCTCCCCCCCCAGGACCCCAGCCCCATCCACCCCCCTCCCCTGTCCCCTGACTGCCCCCAGAACTGGGCAGGAGGGTCTCGTGGGCCACCGTAGTGGGTGCCCACCCCGCCCCAAAGAGCCAGAGGGACCTGCCGGGGGGCGAGGTGGGGAGTCCTGGTGGTGCTTATCTGGGGCAGCTCCCAGGAAGCATCTGGCAGGTCCCTCTGGCTCCTAGGGGCAGGGTAGCAAAGCTGGGGGGGAGCAGCCACTCCCCCCACTGATTACATCAAAAGTGGCACCTTAGGCACCAACTCCGTGGGTACTCCGGGGCTGGAGCACCCACGGGGAAAATTTGGTGGGTGCAGAGCATGCTCCGGCAGCTCCCCACCCCGCGCCCGGCCCCAGCGTACCTCCACTCTGCCTCTGCCTCCTTTTCCGCCCCTGAACGCGCCTCCCCACTCTGCTTCTTCGTCCCTCCCCCCAGCTTCCCACGAATCAGCTGTTCGCGTGGGAAGCCGGGGAGGGCTCAGAAGCGAGCGGCGGCTTCGCACTCAGGACCAGGGAGGCGGAGGCGAGCTGGGGCAGGGAGCGATTCCCCTGCGCACCCCCCCACCCCCTGTTACCTGCTGCGGCACGGGAGGCCCTCCTCGCGCCACCCCCCACCCCTGCCCCAGCTCACCTCCGCCTCCCTGGGCCTGAGCGTGAAGCCACCGCCTGCTTCTCAGCCCTCCCAGGCTTCCCACGTGAACAGCTGATTTGCGGGAAGCCCGGGGGGGCGGGCAGAGAAGCAGAGCGGGGCAGCGCGTTCATGGGAGGAGGCAGAGCGGAGGTGAGCTGGGGCCGGGCATGGGGCGGGGCAGGGAGCTGCTGGTGGGTGCTCTGCACCCACCAAATTTTCCCCATGGGTGCTCCAGCCCCGGCGCACCCATGGAGTTGGCACCTAAGGTGCCACTTTTGGCCGGCTGTTACATTTGGTTCTAAAAGGGCTTCTAAATTTAACAACCAGTTCCAGCAAACCAGTGTGAACCGGCTCCAGCTCACCACTGGGTGGTGGGATCAAGACGGTAGGTGGCGGTAGCTTGATGAGAGGCGGCAGGATGCAATGCTGAGGATCAAACTGATATGCTCCGGCGTACGGTTGAGCTGCAGGAAAGGCAGCAGGAGCACAGACCGCCGCTGCAGCCCATGTGTAACCAACCACCCTCCTCCCCAAGTTCCATAGTCTCCTCACCCAGACGCCCAAGAACGTGGTGCGGGGGCACCCAACCACTCCACCCCAGAGGACTGCCCAAGAAACAGAAGGCTGGCATTCAATAACTTTTGAAGTTCAGTGTGGCCTTGTCCTCCCCTTCTCCACCACCCCACCTGGTGCTTCCCTCCTCCCCCACCCCTCCTGGGCTACCTTGGCAATTATTCCCCTATTTGTGCGACGAATTAATAAAGAACGCATGAATTTGAAACAACAATGACTTTATTGCCTCTGCAAGCCGTGATTGAAGGGGGGAGGTTGGTTAGCTTATAAGGAAGTAGAGTGAACCAAGGGGGCGGGTTTTCATCAAGGAGAAACAAACAGAACTGTCACACCGTAGCCTGGCCAGTCATGAAACTGGTTTTCAAAGCTTCTCTGATGTGCAGTGCGCCCTGCTGTGCTCTTCTAACCACACTGGGGTCTGGCTGTGCGTAATCAGTGGCCAGGCGATTTGCTTCAACCTCCCACCCCACCATAAACGTCTCCCCCTTACTCTCACAGATATTGTGGAGCACAGGGCAAGCAGTAATATCAATGGGAATATTGGTTTCACTGAGGTATAACCGAGTCAGTAAACTGCGCCAGTGCGCTTTTAAATGTCCAAATGCACATTCTACCACCATTCTGCACTTGCTCAGCCTATAGTTGAACAGCTCCTGACTACTGTCCAGGGTGCCGGTGTATGGCTTCATGAGCCATGGCATTAAGGGGTAGGCTGGGTCCCCAAGGATGACCATAGGCAGTTCAACATCCCCAACGGTTATTTTCTGGTCTGGAAAGTAAGTCCCTTACTGCAGCCGTTCCCACAGACCTGAGTTCCTGAAGATGTGAGCGTCATGTACCTTTCCTGGCCATCCCACGCTGATGTTGGTGAAACGTCCCTTGTGATCCACCAGTGCTTGCAGCACCATTGAAAAGTACGCCTTGAGGTTTATGTACTGGCTGCTAAGGTGGTCCGGTCCCAAGATAGGGATATGTGTTCTGTCTATTGCCCCACCACAGTTAGGGAATCCCACTGCAGCAAAGCCATCCACTATGACCTGCACATTTCCCAGAGTCACTACCCTTGATAGCAGCAGCTCAGTGATTGCGTTGGCTACTTGGATCACAGCAGCCCTCACAGTAGATTTGCCCACTCCAAATTGATTCCCGACTGACCGGTAGCTGTCTGGCGTTGCAAGCTTCCACAGGGCTATCACCACTCACTTCTCAACTGTGAGGGCTGCTCTCATCTTGGTATTCCTGTGCTTCAGGGCAGGGGAAAGCAAGTCATAAAGTTCCATGAAAGTGCCCTTACGCATGCAAAAGTTTCGCAGCCACTGGGAATCATCCCAGACCTGCAACACTATGTGGTCCCACCAATCTGTGCTTGTTTCCCGGGCCCAGAATCAGTGTTCCACGGCATGAGCCTGCCCCATTGCCACCAGGATGTCCAAATTGTGTCCATGTCCTCATCACTCTCGTCACCACTCTGCCATCACTTCCTTGCCTGCTTTTGCAGGTTCTGGTTCTGCACATACTGCAGGATAATACGCAAGGTGTTTACAATGCTCATAACTGCAGCGGTGATATGAGCAGGCTCCATGCTTGCCATGGTATGACGTCTGCAAGAGAGCAGGAGAGCAGAGTTGCATCGGAAGCAGTGGCTGACGACAGATACCAGGAGAATAGATATTTATAGAGAACGATGAGAGGACCTGTGAGGTGGATTCATGAGAGCAGGAGAGCAGAGTTGCAGTGGAAGTGGGAGCCCATGACAGCCAACATGGAGAAATTCGCTATCGAGACAAGAGCAGGAGAGTAGAGTTGCAGCAGAAGTGGTGATTCGATGACGAAGGTTAGCAGTCCTACCGCACCATCTGCTGAAAGCAGTATGGCGTCCGCATGGAAAAAAAGCGCGAAACAATTGTCTGCCATTGCTTTCACGAAGGGAGGGGCGACTGACAACATGTACCCAAAACCACCCATGACAATGTTTTTGCCCCACTAGGCTTTGGGGGCTTAACCCAGAATTCCCATGAGCGGCGGAGACTGTGGGATAGCTACCCACAGTGCAACACTCCGAAAATCGACACTAGCCATGGTACTGTGGATGCACTCTGCTAACTTAATGTGCTTAGTGGGGACACACACAATCGACTGTATAAAATCACTTCCTAAAAAATCGACTTCGATAAATTCAACCTAATTTCGTAGTGTAGACATACCCCAAGGGTATAAGTCTCTGCTGACCTGTCTAACTAGTCAGTCATTAAGCAGATTAGTGCAAACTACCAGAGAACATACTGACAGTTCTGCAGGCCATCAGCACCCAGTTGCAAGTGAGATGAGAACAGTGTCAGAGACAGACCACAGCTATAGTTGTGACACAAGAGAAGTAGTTACCTTTTCCCCAAAAATCTGCATTCTGTCTTTCACGATCATCTCACATTCCTTTAAAAAGCAGATCTTGAAGTAGGGAGGAATTTTCTAGAGTGGTGTTTCTTAACCCCTGGAGTACGAGACCCAGAAGTCCATGAGCGGCTGCCAGTGGCAATCCTCAATGATATATTAGGAGAAAGAAAGAAAAGGAGGACTTGTGGCACCTTAGAGACTAACAAATTTATTGGAACATAAGCTTTCGTGAGCTACAGCTCACTTCATCAGATGCATGCAGTGGAAAATACAGTAGGGGGATTTTATTTTCACAGAGAACATGAAACAATGGGTGTTACCATACACACTGTAACGAGAGTGATCAGGTAAGGTGAGCTATTACCAGCAGGAGAGGCGGGGGAAAAAAAACCAACTTTTGTAGTGATAATCAAGGTGGGCCATTTCCAGCAGTTGACAAGAACATGTGAGGAACAGTATGAGGAGAAATAAACATGAGGAAATAGTTTTACTTTGTGTAATGACACATCCACTCCCAGTCTTTATTCAAGCCTAATTTAATGGTGTCCAGTTTGCAAATTAATTCCAATTCAGCAGTCTCTCATTGGAGTCTGTTTTTGAAGTTTTTTTGTTGTAATATAGCCACTTTTAGGTCTCTAATCAAGTGACCAGAGAGATTGAAGTGTTCTCTGACTGGTTTTTGAATGTTATAATTCTTGACGTCTGATTTGTGTCCATTTATTCTTTTATGTAGAGACTGTCCGGTTTGGCCAATTTACATGGCAGAGGGGCTTTGCTGGCACATGATGGCATATATCACATTGGTAGATGTGTAGGTGAACGAGCCTCTGATAGTGTGGCTGATGTGGTTAGGCCCTATGATGGTGTCCCCTGATGTGGATGTGTCATTACAAAAAGTAAAACTATTTCCCCCGTTTATTCCTCTTCCCCCCCACCCCCACTGTTCCTCACACGTTTTTGTCAACTGCTGGAAATGGCCCACCTTGATTATCATAACAAAAGGTTTTTTTTCTCTCCTGCTGGTAATAGCTCACCTTACCTGATCACTCTCGTTACAGCGCGTATGGTAACACCCATTGTTTCATGTTCTCTGTGAAAATAAAATCCCCCTACTGTATTTTCCACTGCATGCATCCGATGAAGTGAGCTGTAGCTCATGAAAGCTTATGCTCAAATAAATTTGTTAGTCTCTAAGGTGCCACAAGTCCTCCTGTCCTTTTTGCGGATACAAACTAACCCGGCTGCTGCTCTGAGACCTAGGAGAAAGAAAGAGTCTAAGTACAATATTTTAAAAAAATACTGGACTACTCTGGCAATCCTTACTCAAGCAAAACTTGCACTGACTTCTGGGTAAACAAGATTGGGCCCCAGGTCCAGAGCACTGCCAGAAAGAAAATAAATCATTAAACATTCATATCTGGTTTTCACAAAGCTCTGGTACATCAAGGATATTTTATTTATGGAACAATGGAAAATATTGATTACTAAAGGCCAAACTCTGCCTCCAGCAGGAATTGTGCTTGACTGCCTTGGCACAACAAGGGAAAAGGTTCTTGCAGGAAAGATTTCAAAACTTTTGCTTCGTAATAAGACTTAATCAGGGAGAGAAGTCCAGTGTGACATTGACTACATCATTTTATCAATCTATGGCTCAGTTTCAGTAACTTGGGTGTAATTATTTTTACCTGCTATAGAGGAATGTTGTAAGACTACATTAATTAAGGATTGGAAAGTCCTTTGAGATCCTTGGATGGAAGGTGCTATTGAAGTACAAACTGTTATTGTATCATTGATAAATTATCACAGAGCTACCTGGTAATGTTTAACTATGGAATGAAGTTACAGCAATAATACTGATACTCCAGCATACCGCAAATATAATTAGGGGGACATTGATCCTCTAATCAAACTACTATCACTTAATAAGCTACGGTGGGTCTATAAACCGTCATTAGAAAAGACAATATAAGTAGAGATATTTACAGAAAGGTTTATCACATTGATAAATTGGACATTAGACTGAGGCCTGATCTACACTAAAAAATTAGGTTGGCATAACTACATCACTTGGGGGTGTAAAACTCCACACCTCTGAGCAGGGTTGTTAAGCCAACAGTTCCCATCAGACAGCGCTGAGCTGATGGACGAATTCCTCCACTGACCTAGCTACCGTCTCTCAGGGAGGTGAACTACCTACGCTGATGGGAGAACTCCTTCCGTTAGCATAGGCAGCTTCCACACTGAAGCACTACAGTGGCATAGCTGTGCCTCTGTAGCATTTTATCTGTCGACAAGCCCTTAAGGTTGATTGTACACATGCCCAAGCACATTATTGTGCCATAACCCCTCTATTGTCCACATCTAACCCCCAGAATCACATGTCTGAAGGCGAGTACGGGGTGATTAACCTAGCACACCTAGGATATGTGAGTAAGTACCTGTCTCAGGCATGGCCCCCTACCCATGGCGATGTGCAGTGTGGACGGGAGTAAGGTCCAGGGCTCAAGTTTCAATAGTCCTCCATCCCCATTCCCAAAGTGCAATTAACCCTTTTCAGCCTGAGCCTTACCCAGTCTATAAAGGTCCCCCCATTCTCACCACTAGTAGCAAGCGGCACAAAGGACTTCAGAACAGTTTTCTGCTGCACTCTTTTGATCAATACAGGTGAACACGGCTCCTGCTCCGAGAGCAGCTACCTGGCACGCTGACCACACCCGGCTGCTGATCCGTGTGTGGCTGGAGTACGCTGCCCTCCACAGCTGTGCCAGAAGCAGCAGGAATATTCCCCTGTACCAGGAAGGCTGGAGCAGGTGGGAGTATTGTGGAGTATTGAGCATACTCCAATCCAGTGCCGGGAATGCATCAAGCACCTGAGGCTCCTGTACAGGAGGGCAAAACACTCAAACAGTCATTCTGGGAGGACTCATCATACATGTCCCTTCTGTGACAAGCTGATATGGGTGCTGTCAAGGGCTCCCAGTACAGAGCCTGAAGTGGCTCACAACCCGCTCCTCACAGCCCCACTGGCTTTATTGTCCAATGGGATGCTTATGAGGGCCAGGGCCAGGAGGGGCCAGGAAGGATGCCCCAGAAGGCCCAGAGGGTGAAGAGCGTGTAATTCTGCATCTCTGCCCGGAGGACTCATTTGGGGCAGCCCCCTTGAGGAGGACCCCAAACCACAACAGGAACCAGAATCCAAGACTGGTAAGTTGCAATGGATTCCTACCGTCCTCGCCAATATCCCCTCTTGCTTTGTTATATTCCCAGTTTTAAACCCTGTCTCCACTTGCTCCAACCCGAAATGGTCCCTGGGCAAAACACACCTATAAATCAATGATTTTATTGATTTCCCATGGAGCACTGTTATGCATTTGGCAGAAGCTATAAAACAGATTATTAAGGGACAATCATGTGCCCCTGTGTCTGTGCACTTCTTGGCCAGCACACAGGCAGCAAAGGTCTAAGGGCTGCACAGACTGAAGGAAGAGAGGGAGGTGGTTTAGAAAGGTCCCAGGTGTGGATGGGACAGGTGTAGAAAGCATAGTTGATTGTCTAAAGTTAGTAACAGCTATCTTTTGTTCCCTGGAAGATTACACAGTTGCAATGCTTCTCGTGTTAGCAGTAGAAGTGGTAGTAACATCATCAATCATCATCATCTTCATTATTATAGTGCCTAGAAGCCCTAGTCATGGACCAGCACCCCATTGTGCTAGCTGCTCTGCAAACATGGGACAAAGACAGTTACAGTCTAAGTACAAGTCATGAGACAGATTAATACATTCAGGCCAACGGGGAAGTACAACAAAACAAGACAATATTGGTCAGCATGATAGTCTGTGGTCTCAGTGCACCAGCAGCCGAGCCACTGTCAAGTTTTTTGCAGTCACCAAGGCAAAGGAGAGTTTTAAGGAGGGATTTGAAGAAGGATAATAAGACAGTTTTGCAGATGTTTACAGGGGGCTACTCCCAAGTGTGAAAAGCAGTATGGGAGAAAGCATGAAAGTGCTCATTTGAAAATTTAACATAGCCTGGGAAAGGTCTTGAAGGTGAGGACAAGTAACTTATGTTTGATATGATAGAGAAGGGGGAGTAGAGCAGGGATACAAAAAGAGGGGTGGGATGGTCAGCGTGATGAAGAAGGAAAGGGATCTTTACAGCAGCACTCTGAATGGATATAAGCAGGGCAAGTTTGCTTTCATCAAAGCCAGGGAGAAAAGAACATAGCAACATCAAAATGAGATATGATAAGAACCCAGACAAAGTTGTAGCTGTGTAGATGGACAGGAAAGGCCTTATCTTAGAGAGGCTATTCAGAAAGACTTTGCAAGACTTAGACATAGCCTGGATGTGAGGACCTAGAGAGAGCTCTGAGTCAAAGATATTGCCCAAATTACAGGCCTGAGTGACAGGCAGGATGGTGGCACTGTCCACAGTGATTGAGAAAGGAGAATTGGGGAGAGCTGGGGGAGAAGATTAAGAGCTCTGTTTTAGCCATGCTTAGGGTTATCAGATAGCAACTGTGAAAAAACAGGACAGGGGGTGGGGGGTAATAGGTGCCTATATAAGAAAAAGTCCCAAAAAACGGGACTGTCCCTTTATAAACGGGACGTCTGGTCACCCTAGCCATGTTGAGCTTGACCTGATGGCTAGATATCCACAAGGAGATATCAGAGAGACAATCTGATATTTTAGTTTGGACAGAAGGAGATAGGTCTGGAGTCAAGAGGTAAATCTGTGAACTGTCAGCACAGAGGTGGTAGTTGAATTTTTGTTTGCTGATGAGATTACCTAGAGATAAAGTGTAGAAGCAGAAGAGAAGAAGAGGACCAAGGCTAGAGTCCTCAGGAACCCACACAAAAAGTTGGAGGGGGAATGAGCAGGAACCTCTGAAGGACATGCAGAGGGAGCAATTAGAGAGGTTAGAGAAGAATTAGGAGAGGACAGAGTCCTAAAAGCCAATGGAGGACAAGATTTCCAGAAGAGCTGACAGTTCAAGGAGGATGAGAATAGAATACTAGTTCTGAGCTTTGGCTGAGGTCATTAGACACTTTGGTGCAAGCAGTTCAGTGGAGCGCAAGGACAAGAAGCTGGATTGGAGCCGGTTTAGGATGGAACTGGAGGAGAGGAACTCCAAACAGTATGTTTAATGAGGTTAGAGATGAAAGAGTGTGTGTATGTGTGTATGAATATGTATAGGTGAAGGTCTGTGTTTCTGTGTGACAGAGAATATGTTCTGTCCCCTCATCCTGAATATGACAGAGTGGTTTGTCCATGTATAAAAGTTTCATCTGAACTAGAGCTCCTCTAACTTTCCAGAGAAAGCCCTGTGTTTTTCGTGTCAAAGATCTCCACTCCCAATCCAACTGTTATCTCCTTGGTACAATACGTTTATAGGTGGCATATCTGAGCTATGCCACACACACACCATGAATTCTGACCAGGCAAGCATTGTATCACTTACATAACACAGGTAAAACAAACAGTTATACTGTTATGAACCACAAGAGTCACAAGGTTTAAATATTAACATGGCAATTTTCAGCAGTCGTGCACAGTCACTGCAAAGCAAAATGCTCTCTAACTTCAAATAGCCTGCAGACTTTAGGGCCATCTTAAAATGTCAGCTTTCTCATGCGACCATTATAAAGTTTTATTTTCTATTTGTGAGCAAAGTATAGTTTTGGAAAGAAACAGGGTATTTAGGAATCTGCAAGCAGAAGATCTAACTTCAGATGGTCCCCATTAAGAAATGTACATTTGTGTGTGTGGTTTTGCACTATTGACTTGTTGTTATTAGTGGACTGTATCATACACCCCCTAGTTCTGCATTTGGATCTCCTCTCCTGTGTACAGAGGGAATACTCAGGTGCTTCTTCGTCCATTCCCAGTCTTTAAGGAGCCCTCCTCAGTGGCCAGGGGTCTGCTCAAAGATGAGGGAGAAGAGAGAGTTTGATTAGGCTTGCCAGAGATGGGGGGGCTGAAGGGCCATTTCCCCACCACCATTTTTTAAATGGGGAGGCCATGCCCCCCACTTTTCAGAACCTGAACTTGGCAGGGATGCAACAAGGGAAGGGAGAAACAGGGGCCTCAAGCTTCTCCTGCCTTTGCCCCTGAGCAGAGCTGGGTGGCATGAGGGCAGATCCTCCTCCTGCTGGCACCTGATTCTTGGGTTCACAATGCCACTCAAATTTGGCCAGTTTTGATTGCTTCCCCTCCCCCCCCCACACACACATTTTGCAGTCCTTCCAGCACCCATGAGACAGGGAGGGCAGAGGAGCTGCCTGGCATTTTGGATTCAATGGCTCTCTGCAGGCAGGAAGCTACGGTGGTAGGAGGAATGCCAGAGGACAGAGCCAAAGTGTGGATACAGGGCAGCCACTTAGATTGCCCTGGCCTTCCATGGTTCCCACCCCTATAAACACCAACAGTTAGAACCCTTCTAGCTAAGTGGGGAAATTATGATACCCTGTATGCTGGCCTCCATTGGTTTCGGGAGAGGAACTCCACCCTATTCCCATCCCTCCGCACCCTTCCCCTCCAGCAGTGAGAGAGTACTGGGCCCCCAGTGTCCACTTCCATTGTATGCCCAGACCCAAGGTACAGGTAGCCTACACAGGGTTACTAAGTTTTTTTTTAATCCCCGCACAAGCACAGAGTCCAAGCTGCAATGTAGCCTTGTATGTTTATATTTATTGCCTCATCTCACACCATCCTCATAAGCTTTCGGCAAGTTCCTTCCCCATAATCCCCCAATCCCTCTAACTGCTGTCTGCTTATATCACCCCTTCTTTTGTGTCTCTCAGCTCAGCTGCTTCTTTCATGTTCGTGAAACAGGTTTGACTTTGCTTTCCTTTTCAATGTGTCCTAGCCTTCTTCTTTGCACCATCCCAACAACCTCCATCCATTCTTGGCACCAAGTATCTCTCAGGGCAGGGGGGACATCTCTGAAGCAACCACCCAAAGAGCAAGCAAAAGTCAGTTGCCTGAGAAAATTTCACGTTTAACAAAAAAGGAAAGGAAATTGCTCCAGAAATCTTGGCATTGCTTTAAAGAAATCACCGGAATCAGGGGAGTACCTGTCAAAAATGATCCCTTGAGCAGGCCAATCCACAGAATGGCAGGACCCAGACCATCTGGAGGAGAAATCAATTTCAACGGGAAGGCAGTCCATAATATTAGGTCAAACACATTTAAAAGCACATTTATTATTTATTTATGACGCCTGTTCGCTCGGAACCTGATCCTGAGATGTGCTGCGGTCAATGGGACCTGCAGGGACTCAGCATCCCTCATGATCAGGCCCTCAGGTGATCCACTGTGTCTATTCCTCCACGGCAGAGAAAGCATGCTAAACACCTCATCCAACGCCCATTGAAGTCAACAGAAAGACTCTTGTTGTCCTTAGTGGGCCCTGGATCAGTCCCTAGTAAATAAAGGGCTGAATTTGCTAGAAAAGTGGGATGATTTAACAGGATAAAGGACCACAGATGTGCTGCTCTTCCAGGCATATCACAGGCCACAGGACACTCAGTCAGGGTTTCTACTGACAATGACACGTGACTGTATCCAGCTGATGTTTTACAAGAGTGCTTGGAGCTGTGATTTTATTTTGGGTCCATCCCTAGAAATAAACAGCAACACCCTTTCAGAGACTTTTGGAACATGTTACTTAGCACCAATGTTTAGTCAATAGTTCAAAGCTAATTACCTTTTGGCCACAAAAGCAGTTAATAAAAAGAACACATAATTGGAAGGCATGGACTCTCTGACAAAGCCAGTGTACCTTAGAAAGCTTTAAACAGTTTTATAATCATGAATAAAAAAGAGCACAAGGAAACAATGACTCTAACAACTCACAACTGTAACTGACTAACACTTCTATGAGATATTTCACTGACAAGTCATACAAAGGACAGGAATCATAGAATAATAGAATCATAGAATATCAGGGTTGGAAGGGACCTCAGGAGGTCATCTTGTCCAACCCCCTGCTCAAAGCAGGACCAATCCCCAACTAAATCATCCCAGCCAGGGCTTTGTCAAGCCTGACCTTAAAAACTTCTAAGGAAGGAGATTCCACCACCTCCCTAGGTAACGCATTCCAGTGTTTCACCACGCTCCTAGTGAAAAAGTTTTTCCTAATATCCAACCTAAACCTCCCCCACTGCAACTTGAGACCATTACTCCTTGTTCTGTCATCTGCTACCACTGAGAACAGTCTAGATCCATGCTCTTTGGAACCCCCTTTCAAGTAGTTGAAAGCAGCTATCAAATCCCCCCTCATTCTTCTCTTCCGCAGACTAAACAATCCCAGCTTCCTCAGCCTCTCCTCATAAGTCATGTGTTCCAGTCCCCTAATCATTTTTGTTGCCCTCCGCTGGATGCTTTCCAATTTTTCCACATCCTTCTTCTAATGTGGGGCCCAAAACTGGACACAGTACTCCAGATGAGGCCTCACCAATGTCGAATAGAGGGGAACAATCACGTCCCTCGATCTGCTGGCAATGCCCCTACTTATACATCCCAAAATGCCATTGGCCTTCTTGGCAACAAGGGCACACTGTTGACTCATATCCAGTTTCTCGTCCACTGTAACCCCTAGGTCCTTATCTGCAGAACTGCTGCCTAGCCATTCAGTCCCTAGTCTGTAGCAGTGCATGGGATTCTTCCATCCTAAGTGCAGGACTCTGCACTTGTCCTTGTTGAACCTCATCAGATTTCTTTTGGCCCAATCCTCTAATTTGTCTAGGGCCCTCTGTATCCTATCCCTACCCTCCAGTGTATCTACCTCTCCTCCCAGTTTAGTGTCATCTGAAAACTTGCTGAGGGTGCAATCCACACCATCCTGCAGATCATTTATGAAGATATTGAGCAAAACGGGCCCGAGGACTGATACTTGGGGCACTCCACTTGATACCGGCTGCCAACTAGACATGGAGCCATTGATCACTACCCATTGAGCCCGACAATCTAGCCAACTTTCTATCCACCTTATAGTCCATTCATCTAGCCCATACTTCTTTAACTTGCTGGCAAGAATACTGTGGGAGACAGTGTCAAAAGCTTTGCTAAAGTCAAGGAACAACACATCCACTGCTTTCCTCTCATCCACAGAGCCAGTTATCTCATCATAGAAGGCAATTAGATTAGTCAGGCATGACTTGCCCTTGGTGAATCCATGCTGACTGTTCCTGATCACTTTCCTCTCCTCTAAGTGCTTCAGAATTGATTCCTTGAGGACCTGCTCCATGATTTTTCCAGGGACTGAGGTGAGGCTGACTGGCCTGTAGTCCCCAGGATCCTCCTCCTTCCCTTTTTTAAAGATGGGCACTACATTAGCCTTTTTCCAGTGGTCTGGGACCTCCCCTGATTGCCATGAGTTTTCAAAGATAATGGCCAATGGCTCTGCAATCACATCTGCCAACTCCTTTAGCACTCTCGGATGCAGCACATCTGGCCCCATGTGCTCGTCCAGCTTTTCTAAATAGTCCCAAACCACTTCTTTCTCCACAGAGGGCTGGTCACCTCCTTCCCAAGCTGTGCTGCCCAGTGCAGCAGTCTGGGAGCTGACCTTGTTCATGAAGACAGAGGCAAAAAAAGCATTGAGTACATTAGCTTTGAAATCCATTCATATCTTTGTCTCACATGTAGCATGCCATCCAGAGTCTTTCACTTTATAATATTCTTTCAGAATTTCATGCTGTATCTTTAAACATCAAAAGTGCACAATTTTATAGTTACGTTCCACAGACACTGGCTTTACATACCAAGCTTGATTTTGGTCACGCGTTCCTCTAACTTCCTCCAAGCAAACACTTTCTGCAGCTACATTTTCTTGTGTGGTCTCCTGACAGAAAATGAATGTTTGTTTTATTTTCTAACCTTCCTGTAGAACATCATGTTATAAAAATGCCTCCATCCATAGACTTCACATTAGTTTAATTCGTTTTTCCACAGTGAAGCCTAGCACTTTTGGGGTGTTAAAAGATAGATAGTTCCATTTGGAGATATTCTGTACAAATATTTGGCGAGCCCACAGGTTCTCTTGCAGAGCATTTAAATTCCACAGGCTCCTTGGTGGGACTGACTCAGGTTTCAGCAATTCTAAATGAGCAGAGAGACCCACCAAGTCTAAGTTGCCAGTGGAGTTTAGATGTTCCATAGGAACAGAAAGAGCTTCTCATGATACAAGCCTTCTGGTCCTACAGAATCTATAAATTCCACATGATCACATAGTGGCTCTCTGGACACTGGGCACAAGGATATGAGATGCTTCTGAATACTTTCCAGTACCTGGCCTCCAGCAGCACAATCAGAATCTGAACTGTGCTGTCATTGGCTCTTGACTACAGCTGCACGCTCTTATTCTCTTCATTTAGAGGTTGGAATGGTAGCACTGGAGTTTAACTGCCTTTCTCAGGGGATGTTTTGAATCTCTATGTTTTGAATCTGATTCCCCTGTAAGGTATTTACCATCCTGATTTTACAGAGGTGATTCTTTTTCCTTTTCTTTAATTAAAATTCTTCTTTTAAGAACCTGATTGATTTTTCATTGTTCTTAAGATCCAAGGGTTTGGGTCTGTGTTCACCTGTACCAATTGGTGAGGATTATTATCAAGCCTTCCCCAGGAAAGAGGGCGTAAGGCTTGGTGGGGATATTTTGGGGGAAGACGTCTCCAAGTGGTCTCTTTCCCTGTTCTTTGTTTAAAACACTTGGTGGTGGCAGCATAGGGTTCAAGGCCAAGGCAAAATCTGTACCTTGGGGAAGTTTTAACCTAAGCTGGTAAGAATAAGCATAGGGGGTCTTTCATGCAGGTCCCCACATCTTTACCCTAGAGTTCAGAGTGGGGAAAGAACCTTGACACAGCTTCATGCAACATGGATGAGGATTTTGTGGATGAGGAAGAGGAGGAGGAGGAGAATGCGCAACAGGCAAGAGGAGAATCCATTCTCCCTGGCAGCCAGGACCTTTTCCTCACCCTGGAGGCAATACCCTCCCAGGGCGTATTGTTCCCAGACCCTGAATGTGGAGAAGGCACCTCTAATGAATGCACATTTGTAATGACACTACAGGGGTTAAAAGCAATTGTGTTTAATGTTTGATTTGCCCTGAACAATTGGGATGCATTCGCGGCCAGTACAGCTACTGGAAGAGTCTGTTAACGTGTCTGGGGATGGAGTGCGAATCCTCCAGGGACATCTCCATGAAGCTCTCCTGGAGGTACTCTGAAAGCCTTTGCAGAAGGTTTCTGGGGAGGGCTACCTTATTTTGTCCTCCACAGTAGGACACTTTACCATGCCAAGCCAGTAGCAAGTGGTCTGGAATCATTGCAGCAAAAAACATGGCAGTGAATGGTCCTGGGTTTTGGTTGCATTCATGCAACATTAGGTCTTTATCTTTCTGTGTCAACCTCAGGAGAGTGATATCATTCATGGTCACCTGGTTGAAATAGGGGAATCTTTGTAGGGGAACAGTAAACCCCTCTGTTTGGTGATCCACAACACATTAGACCCCAATCATGCAGGGCTGTTTGTGCTTGGCTAAAAGGGATCATCCCGGAGAATAACCATGCGGGGCAGGGAGTGGTGTGCTGCACATCCATCCCAAAACCGCAGCCCCTCCTTTTAAATGGCAAACACAACCGGCATTGGTTGCTATGGGAAAGGAGGATGCTGCAGTTTGAAACCATTCCCACATGTTATGAACACGGAAGAAGCCAACCCCACGTACCTTTTGGCTTACCGTGGCTGCCTGGAAACCGAATTCTGTTGCCCAGGTGTGTGTGATGTGTCACCATACTGGCAGGTGCTCAATATAAAAGGCAAAATGCGACCGTGTACCTAAAACACGTCTGCTGTGAATTGCTTGATTCTCTGTGAAAGAGTCTCCCCTTTTGCTCTCAGAAATATATCTTCTTAAAATCTACTCACCCTTTTTCCCCCCCTGCAGCTGCAAATGTTTCTATGCTCCCCGCATCAACTCCATCCCTGAGGTTATTGCAGATTAGAAGGTGAAAAAAACACACTCACGATGACATGTTTTCAGAGCTCATGCTCTCCTCCCACACTGATAGGGCACAGCTGAATGCATGGAGGCATTTGGTGGCAGAGGCCAGGAAAGCATACAGTGAGCATGATTGGAATACGCAGGAGGAGATGCTGAGGCTAATGGGGGAGCAAACGGACATGATGAGGCATCTGGTGGAGCTGCAGAAAAGGCAACTAGAGTACAGAACCCTGCTGCATCCATTCTGTAACCACCTGCCCTCCTCCCCAAGTTCCATATCCTCCTGACCCAGATGTCCAAGAACATGGGGGAGGCTCCGGGCACCCTGCCACTCAACTCCAGGGGATGGCCCAAGCAACAGAAGGTTGTCATTCAAACAGCTTTGATTTGTAGAGTGGCTACAATAAGCAATGTGGCCTTGTCCTTCCCTCCTCCCCTACCCCACCCCATTATTAAATCCTTTGTACACCCGGGCTACCTTTTGCTAGTCAGCATTGTCAGTGATCTCAAGGTTTTTTAATAAATAAAGAATGAATGGGTAGCTGTGGTTGAAGGTGGGGGAGGGGGATTGGCTTACAGGGAAGTACAAATGTAACCCTTCTGCCTGTCAGAGTTGGCAGCAACAAGGGCCGGGTTCAGTATCTAGGGGTTCCATTCCAATAACACAGTGCAAAACTGGCTCGAACCCCCACCCAGTGACCTGGGACAAATATATTCCACCCCCGCTGGGCGCCTCCAAGAGGCAATACTTCCCCTCTCGCAAGCACATAGTCTGAGTGGAACAAAAAGCCTTTTAATAACAGAGAGAAACAATGTGGCATTATGTTGGGGAAACACCACGAACAGGATTCATAACACAATCCATGAGCAAAAAACCCACCCCAAGCAAACTGGGGCATGTCCTTTCCCTTTAGTTCTTGAGTCCAGCAACCCAAAATCACCCAAAGTCCCAAAAGTCCAAAGACCCAAAAGTCTCTGTCCCTGGTCAGGGCAGCCCCAGAGTCCACAAGTTTATCTGCAGAGTTTTACTCCCCAGTCTGGGTAAAAATGTGCCTGTGGCAGGGGGGAAAGAGGCACCTTATGTGACCTGAAGCTGACTACCCCACAGCTCCACAGGGCTCCGCTCTGCTCGCCATCTCATGAATGCCTCCACTCTGCTCCGCTGTCTCACGAACGGCTCCGCTTGCCGTCTCACGAATGCCTCCGCCCCGTTCTCTCACGAACGGCTCCGCTCCGCACGGCTCTGCTCCACCAGCCTCTCTGCTCGCCGTCCCGCAAACTGCTCCACCATATATTTTCAGGCTCCCCCCACTACTTAACACAACACTCAGTGATTTCAGCTCTTAGTAAGTTTAGCTCTTTTGTGATTTCAGCTTGTAGTAGGGGAGCCTCAGTGCTGGTGCACTATTAGCCCAAAGTGAATTCAGCTCAGCAGCCTGTAACTAGACTCCTAATAGAATCAAAATTAGCTCTGATATTCCACAGTGGAGAGAGGAGGAAGTGCAATTAGCATGTAAGGCCCTCACCAGGGGGCCCATACCACCAAGTATTAATACCTCTTCCCAGCCTCTCTCAATTCACAGAGTTTTGGAACCCATGTCCCTTGCCTAGCGAGTGCTACTTAGTTGATGGTGAGTACCTCCATCATAACAAAAGGCCAAGTGCAGTTCCACTGTCCTTGATACCCATAATCAGGGTAATAACAATTTATTCTTCCTGCCCCAATAACAGAGACACTGGGGATCCCACAGCAGCCAAAGTGACCATTTGGGCAGCTATGGCCTCATTCTAGGCGGGGTGGGTGTGCCTATGCAAATGAGATCAGCCCCTGAAGTTCTTTTCCACAACTTGCCGCACCCCACCACCAGATGTCAGGGTGGAGCTCATCCTGACTCTGCTTACACATTCATCAAAGGGGGTGGCTTTGCATCAAGGACAAACACACACAACTGTCACACCTTAGCCTGGTCAATCATGAAACTGTTTTTCAAAGCCTCTCTGATGTGCAGCAGGCCTTGGTGTGCTCTTCTAATTGCCCTGGTGTCTGGCTGTTCAAAATTGGCCACCAGGCGATTTGCCTCAACCTCCCACCCCGCCATAAATGTCTCCCCCTTACTCTCACAGATATTATGGAGCACACAGCAAGCAGCAATAACAATGGGAATATTGCTTTCGCTGAGGTCTAACCTACCCAGCAAACTGTGCCAGCACCCTTTTAAACATCCAAAGGCACATTCTACCACCATTCTGCACTTGCTCAGCCTGTAATTGAACTGCTCCTTACTGCTGTCCAGGCTGCCTGTGTATGGCTTCATGAGCCATGGGAGCAAGGGGTAGGCTGGGTCTCCAAGGATAACTATTAGAATTTCAACATCCCCAACGGTAATTTTCTGGTCTGGGAAGAAAGTCCCTTCTTGCAGCTTTCCGAACAGCTTGGAGTTCCAAAAGATGCGAGCGTCATGCACCTTTCCCGACCATCCCACGTTGATGTCGCTGAAGTGGCCCTTGTGATCCACCAGTGTTTGCAACACCGTTGAGAAGTACCCCTTGTGGTTTATGTACTCTTTGGCAAGGTGATCCGGTCCCAAGATAGGGGTATGCGTTCTGTCTATCGCCCCACCACAGTTAGGGAACCCCATTGCAGCAAAGCCATCCACTATGACCTGCACATTTCCCAGAGTCGCCACGCTTCTTAGCAGAAGAGTATTGATTGCCCTGGCTACTTGGATCACAGCAGCCCCCAAGGTAGATTTGCCCACTCTGAATTGATTCCCGACTGACCGGTAGCTGTCAGGCATTGCAAGCTTCCATAGGGCTATCACCACTCACTTGTCAGCTGTCAGGGCAGCTCTCATCTTGGTATTCCTGCGCTTCAGAGCGGGGGAAAGCAACTCACACAGTTCCATGAAAGTGCCCTTACGCATGCGAAAGTTTCGCAGCCACTGGGAATCATCCCAGACCTGCAACACTATGCAGTCCCACCAGTCTGTGCTTGTTTGCCGGGCCCAGAATTGGCATTCCACTGTATCAACATGCTCCAATGCCGCCACGATATCCCAATTGCCACAGCCCGTGCTTTCAGGAACATCTGTGTCCATGTCCTGCTCACAATCTTCCTTGTGCTGGCGGCTCCTAGCTAGGCTCGGCACATACTGCAGGATAATGCATGAGGTGTTTACAATGCTCACAAAAGCAATGTGCAGCTGAGCGGGCTCCATGCTTGCCGTGCTATGGCATCTGCATGGATAACCCAGGAAAAAAGGTGCAAAATGATTGTTTGCCATTGCTTTCAAGGAGGGAGGGAGGGAGAAAAGGAGGGGAGACTAATGACATGTACCCAAAACCACCTGCGACAATGTTTTTGCCCCATCTGGCTTTGGGAGCTTAACTCAGAATTCCAGTGGGCAGCGGGGACTGTGGGATAGCTACCCACAGTGAAGCACTCCTTAAGTCATTGCCAGCCACGGTATTGAGGACGCAATCAGCCAACCTAATGCACTTAGTGGGGACATGCACAATCGACTGTATAAAATCGCTTACTTAAAGATCGACTTCTATAAAATCGACCTAATTTTGTAGTGTAAACATGCCCTAAGGCCTGGTCTACACTGGAGGGGCGCGAGCTAAGACGGTCTAAGTTACACAACTTCAGCTACGAAAATAGCGTAGCTGAAATTGACGTACTTAGAGCTACTTACCATGGTGTCTTCACTGTGGTGGGTTGACTGCTGACACTCCCCCATCAACTCCACCTACGCTTCTCGCTCCGGTGGACTACTGGAGTCGACAGGAGAGTTACTAGACACAATAAATTGACCTTCGCTGGATCGATTGCTCCGGAGGCAAGTACCAAGTACTGGAGGTAAGTACCATTGCTGACTCACTGAGAAGTATGTCAGCTATTGAGAAATAATGACATTTTCCACAGCTGCTGATTTTCCTTGGGTCTCTTTCATCCCAGAACTGATTAGACCTTATCTTGTTTTGCTAGTGCTATCAGACACAATTACAGTCTAAGGTGGTTTGGCCAAGAACATGGGAACTGAAATGTCAGATCTAATCAGTAGTACATCTGGTGCAGTATACCATCCCTGGCAGTGGCCAGTACTTTAAAAGAGGGTGCAACAAACCCCCAGATTGGACAATTTTGCAATAGCATCAGAGAAGTTTTTTCCTAACCTCAAGTGGTTATCAGTGGCTTATGTCCTGCAGCATGAGGGTTTATCTCCTTATACATTTTTATTTTCACTAGTATAATTGCAGACATTTTTATCATTCATGTTATTGTACCGAAAGGTGCCACCAGCTGCCAACCCATGACTCTTGGATCCAAAGACAATCACAGACCTCATTAAAGCCAATGGTCATGCCAACCACCCTCTTTCAGGCTCAACAGAAGGAGCAATCAAGCTCCTTCATATAGTAAAAAACAGCTAGAGGATGTGGGGTGAGCATCCAAAGTGCTAGCCTACAGGGCAGGGCAGAGCTAAGCTGTGTGGAGTGAGGGGTGTCCTGGTTGCAATGGCAGGAATATCAGTAGCATGTTGTATGATTTGGAGTCAGAAAGACAAGAGGAGTTGTGAATGTGACCTGAGGGGAAGCAGAGAGACAGAGCTTCTAGGGCACAGAGCTTGCTGGAGTAGCAGACTTGGGGATTTCTGAGCAACAAAGCTGCCTGCTGCTGTTTGTTTCTACTGTGTTCAGAGAGACAGGACATTGGGAACTTTCTTTGCAAGTAAACAAGAGTATGCTAAGACTATATCTGACTTGTGTCATGAATTTGTTGTCGTAACAGAAACAATCCTAGCCCCAAATTCTGGCTAGCCACTTAAGCCAAAGGTCCAAAAATATAATTGTCTAATCCAGGGGTGGCCAACCTGAGCCTGTGAAGGAGCCAGAATTTACCAATGTACATTGCCAAAGAGCCACAGTAATATGTCAGCAGCCCCCCATCAGCTCCCCAGCCCTGCTCCCAGCACTTCCCACCCACCGGCAGCCCCGCCCCCTGCTTGCCTCCCCGCACCTCCAGATCAGCTGTTTCATGGCGTGCAGGAGGCTCTGGGGGGAAGGGGGGAGGAGCGAGGGCATGGCCGGCTCAGGGGAGGGGGTGGGAAGGGGTGGAGTGGGGGCAGGGCCTGTGGCAGAGCCCCTGGTTGAGCAGCGAGCACCCCCCGGCACATTGGAAAGTTGGCGCCTGTAGCTCCAGCCCTGGAGTCGGTGTCTATACAAGGAGCCGCAGATTAACTTCTGAAGGGCTGCAGGCTTGCCACCCCTGGTCTAATCCATTTTAGTATCCTCCTGAGTTCTTTGCCTGCATACCTTGTGGAACTGAATTTTATGTTAAAAAACAAACCTATTTCTTTTCATCAAATTTAAATTTGTTACTGTTAGAGAGCTTATTCCTTCACTCTCCCACTTCCCTGGTCCTTCTCGCATGAACAGAGAGCAACAATACCCGAAGTCCGAAGGTGCAAACAATTCGATGTTTATTGGGGTGAACTTCCAGCAAGCTTAAATACAAGTTCCTTTTTCCTTATTTTCGAATCCCAACTTACTTCCTGTTTGCCCCTAATTTATATAGTAATATTCTTAGCTATACCTTAACCAATCATTCTACTGAAATTTAACTAACCAATCCTAACATATTGTAACATGATTAGCTAACCAATTATATCCCACCACAATAATTAGATTACACCCAGCAAAATTAATTATACAGCAGACAGAAACAATCACAGAACCAGACAGAGACCATGCCAATAAACAATAGCAAAGTGGGAATTATAATGACAAAACAATACAGAAGTGAGGATTTCACAACTACATCTATAAAGACATAAGAGTTTCCCAGCTGTGTCTATTGATAAGTGAGTTCTTACCAGACAGAAAACTATCAACCTCAATTTCCTTTTACATCTTCTAGGCACTTCCCTTTCTCTGGAGGTGATAAGCACTATCAGGACAGGATTGTATTCCTAACAGCCCAATAGCACCTTCTTTCAGTGTGACTAGTTTGGAATGTGAGGATGTGACCGGTTGCTTCCCAGCTTATGGCTGCCTCTGTTGCTTAGCCAAAGGCCTTAGCCTAAGAACAGGGCCTCCGACTGTCACAGTAAGAGAAGGACCTTACACTGGCAGACAGTGATTTTGATTCTTTCTTTTATACCTTTAACTAGCCAAGTGATAAGAATACACCTAAATTCTTAAAGTATAGGCCTTTGCAGACAGGCCTGAATATCTATATCCTAACAGTTACTTTTTAATTTCTTTGGATGTCACTTTGCGCTTTTATTACACGAAAGTATACATAGGACCAATGAAATGAACTGCCTTATACCATTCATTATGTCTTTCTCTCATAGTCCCTTATTGATCTCCTAAACCAGTTCTAATCATTTCTATCTGTCCTCCAATGGAAGCGTTTCCACATCTCTAGTCATTTTCATAGCTCTGAACTGGAACTTTTTTATTTCTGCTGTCTTTATTAATTGGGGATGATCAGAACTGATTACAACTCTAGTGAAGTTGTACTACTGATTTATATAAGGGTATGATAAAATTTTCTATATTATTCTGAAAACAATCAGACAAAATGAATGGCTGAGTAACTACATCAGTATACAGTAGAATTTTTCAGCATCACGAGATGTCTCTAATTCTGTGCATTTCTAATGACCAAGACAAGCATATTAACTTCCGTTAATCACTCAGCCCTTGGACTTTTCCCTTATCTTATTCTATTCACATCTATGGTGAAAGACATTTTATCAGAAAGATAAAACAATACAATACAGGTTCTCACCTGTTTTTTTCTGGTAGTTTCTTGAGAAACTGGTCTTAGATTGATATCTGACTCTTACAATGAAATTCAGTATTATGCAAAAATATTAACCAAAAATATTAATGGTTTGTGTCACAGGCAGAATATTCTGCATTATTTCTATTTCACCTTTAAGTAAGATAACAAATAACAATAAATCAATCAATATAAACACTCAAGGAATTTCTGCCAGTAGTTACTGAAATGTAGAGAAACCCTAGTTAGTGTTTCTGGCTTTAAACAGTGCCAAATATAATATAAATTTAAATGTTACACCTTTGAGTACAAATTTACTGTTACCTAAGTATCTTAATAAAAAATCCAAACAACGTGATGATCTTTCTTTATAATTTTATTAAAAATATGTTTTTAAATGAAACTGGAGCTTGTGAGAAGTGAGAGATTATCAGCCACAGAGAAATCCTGATAAAAATATACTGGTAGTTTCTGTGGATTTCTGCAAGACTGGGAGCTCATTTCACCACAGCTGCAAAAATGTTTAAGATGGGAAGGTTTAGCTGCTAGCAAACAACATAAATATTATTGGAAGCAGAGATCACAAGATGAAATACTCCCTATCCCAATACTGTGTGGTGTGTGCAAATCCTGTGTGGTGTGTGCAAGAGCTGGCTATTAGTAGAGATGAATCCAGGTCAAATCTGCAAATCCATAGCTGATTTCAAACACTCCAAAGTTTGGGGATGGAGGGTGTTTAGATCCAGAGTTTGGTTTGGGTCATTATAAAGATAAGGGACATTTGCAATTGATTTGCCCTGTCTTTAGCACTTAGTAAATAATCTGCTGATTATACACAAGAAAGCATAGAATCCATCTCCTTCTTAGATGCGTTGGCTCTGCAGAGCTAGGGGGTAAAGGTAATAATACTTCGGCCATGTCTACACTATAAACTTTGGTCCATGAAGGTTACATTGGCATACAGCCTCTGAAATTTGTATTGCTCAGGCACATACATACTAGGCTTCTTGCATTGATGCTGCATGTACTTACCAGGAGTGTTTATGCTGATGCAAAGTGTGGTGCACTGCAAGCAGGTATCCCAATAGGCCACGTGCCACCATCTGGTGCAATGGCTTTTGGGAAATTTCCCACATGTTGGGGGATAGAAATGACTCACCCAGGGGTCTATGGGAGCTAGGGGTCAAGTTCCCAGGATGCAACTTTCTCCATCCCGTAATGTCACCCCATCCCATAATTTTCATGTCATTTTTTAAAAATCCCACAAACCTGCACAGGACTTTTTGGTATCTGCCCTCTCTGAGAGAAGCATGGAGCCCACACAGCTCTGCACTATTCTTATGAATCATGCAAATGCAGGATGCACAAATCTCCAGGATATGCAGAGTTGCAGGAAGAACCACAACAGTGCAGGACATGAGGGTTCTTGGAGGACCCTTTGTTAAGGTATGTAGCAAAAAACAATTCAAACTTGTTGGTGGCTTTCATGAAGCAGCTGCAAATGGTGGAGTGCTGCTTTGGGGCCCAAGATATGAGCACTGGCTGGTGGGATCGCATAATAATACAGGTTTGGGACAATGAGCCATGGCTTCAGAACTTCTGGATGTGAAAGGCCACATTCCTGGGTCTGTGTACCAAGCCCACCCCGGCACTCCAGCGCAGGAACACCAAAATGAGACCTGCATTGACAGAGGAGAAGCAAGTGGTGATCGCACTTTGGAAAGTTGCAACACTGGATTGCTACCGGTCAGTGGGAAATCATTTCAGAGTTGGAAAATCCATAGTGGGGGCAGTTATCATGCAAGCGTGTAGGGCCATTAATCATCTCCTGCTACGCAGGACTATGATGCTCAGCAATGTGCAGGATATAGTGGATGGATTTGCAGTGATGTGGTTCCCAAACTGTGGTGGGGCAATAGGCAGCACACATATCCCTATTTTGGCACCATCCCACACCAGGGCTGCTTCACTGTTATCAATGTGGGCTGCTCAGGGAAGGTACATGATGCTTGCATCTTTAAAAACACAGGATTGTTCAGAAAGCTGACGTTCATTCCTGACCAGTGGATTACCATTGGTGATGTTGAAATGCCAATAGTGATTCAGGAGGATCCAGCTTATCCCTTGTTCCCCTGGCTTCCTCAGCCGCCTCGCTGTTCACGGCAGGGATCTGTGCCTTGGCTACTCCAAAGAATCTGCAGGGCGGAGGGGTTGGGGGGCTTCATGCAGCTCTTTGTAAAAGTGGCAGGTCTGCAGCTCAGCCCAGATCTGTTGTTGGCCTCCCTGGCCTTATGGTATCCCTGGGAAGTTCCTTTATTTTCACACAGCACTGCTGCTGATCCCTGTTGTACCCCTTTGCCTGAATCCCCTGTGCAATCTGCTTGTAGATGTCTAGTGTCTATGGCTGATCCATAGCTGTGCTTGCACAGCTCCTCCCTCCACAGGTTCAGGAGAGCCAATAGCTCCTGTCTACTCCAGGCAGGAAGTTGTCTAGTGAGTGAAGCCTGCATGATCGGTTGGACAGCTGCACACGAGAGTGAGCTTCCAGGTGTGCTTGCCAAGCTGGGCAATCAGGAAAAGGCATTTCAAAAACACATGTGGGGGGGTGGTTAAAGGGTAGGGGTGGCTTCCGGTCTCCATGACCCCTCAGCAGTGTAGCTAAAAAATGGGCTCAGGGTCACTATTGCAGGGAATAAGCCATTGTGGGACAGCTGCTGGAGGACTATTAGTGTTGACATAGGTCATGCAGTGTCTACCCTGGCATTGCGTCAACCTCAATAGGTCAACCAAGACCGTACACTGTTTGGGGAGGTGGTTTTATTGCATTGTTGTAACAGGGCATTGACCTCAACCAGAGACGTATTTGAGCGTAGAAACATGCACACATAGGTAGACACCTGGCAACTTACATGGACCTAACTCTGGACCAGGCCTTACTTTAGTCACCAAAGTGAATAGTTACGACGCTGGAAACTGATCTGTTGAATAAGGAAGTGCCATTTTTATATAGTCGCTTTTCAAAATAAAATTGTACCTTAAAGCTATATGCCTTGTCTAATATGAGTCTTTTGCCCATAAATTGCACAGTTTGAGAGTGCGTGGCTTACACCTGCAACTGTTCCGAAGGACAGTAGATTCAGTAGGTGTAACCCAAACTAGGGATCGAAGGTCACTGGGCATGCTAGAGAAGAGCTTACAATCTGGTTTCATTGAGAGCTTAGCTGGGTGAACCCATTCTACACAGTGGGTGAACCACACAAACAGTAACATTGTTCTTTGGAGTAAAAAAAACAGCTGGTTTCATTTTGCACATTCTTCAAAATGAGCAGAGACTGACAGAAAGCCAAGAGCTGATAAGAGTCCGAGTGAAATATTGGGAAATATGTTCATAGAATGTAAAGGTTAAGGGCCATCTTTGATGTAATTCACTTGGCTTAAGGAACAACATGGGCTAAAGTAGCTGTAGATATGCAGTATTATGTAGCCCTACTGTTTGTGGATAGTGCACCACAGGTAGCCCATGGGCACATGAAAGTGTGATTATTAGGAGCATGATGGCAGGTCTGTACTCAGACAAGGTACACGTGAGTCTGTTATATATTTACTGTATGGTATTTTTGTAGTAGCTTTAAAGATATTTTAATAAGCAACCTCAGTGTACCTGATTGCGTCAGTTTGCCTGTAAAGACAGGGTCAATAAGGAGCTGCTCAGAGCATGCTAAGCAAATAAACAGAATTTGTATCTGCTTTGGGGAACTTGCTTACCACACTCCCTTCTGCAGCTCCACAGCCAGCTGCGTTTCACCTGTCTAGTTCTGACTATTTACAATTATTGCTTGTTTTGTGGCATCCTCTTTATCTTCTAGCTTATGCCAAATAAATATTGCTTTTATTTAACATACATGAAGTTAGACCTAGGGCCAGATTTTTAAAGGTATTTAGGCACCTAAAGATACAGATCGATGCCTAGTGTGATTTTCAAAAACGTCCAGGAAACCCAACCCCCATTTATTTCAGTGGGAATTAGGCACCTAACGACTTTTGAAAATCCCACTTGGTGCCTATCTGTATCTTTAGGTGCCTAGATACCTTTAAAAGCCTGGCACATAGTGACTTAAATTGTTGGAAGCCTCAGAGAGAAAGGAAGCTAACCACAAGAGAGGTGCAAACAGGAATTAGGTAATGGTGTGAGAATTTAGTCAAGGGCAAAAGGGCTTGTGATTCCCTTCCTCAGTGGTGCTGCAAGGAACCTGGCATGGCCCAAAGTGGATGGGGCAGAGCCAAGTAACAGGAGTGTGCTAGGCCCAAGTTCCAGGTGCCTGTTACAAATAGCTAACAAAGATGCTAGTATGGATAGCAAGGGTCAGGTTCAAAAAAGAGTAAATTACACCTTTTTCTGCCATCCTTTCCCCTGTTCTAGAAGGGTTATTCACACTGAGGGAGGACCTGCAGTGACACCACTATCACCGTCTCTGGGGGTTTCAGCCAGGTGGGAGCAGCTTTGGGGTAATACAGAAGCCCTGCTGATGAAAGAAGCTGCTGAGGGGAAAATGCAAATCTGTGTGTAACCTACAACCTCCTGGGGGTGGTGCTCTGTCCCATCTAGTGGGACCGAGACCACTTAGAGAGAGATTATGAGTCTGCTCTACATCCTTAGCTAACAAGCATATGGCTTTTAGCTCATGCAGTAGAGCAGGGGTGGGCAAACTTTTTGGTCTGAGGGCCACATCTGGGTGGGGAAATTGCATGCAGGGCCATGAATGTAGGGCTGGGGCAGGGGGTTGGAGTGCGGGAGAGAGTGCAGGGTGTGGGAGGGGATGCGGTGGGCAGGAAGGGGCTCAGGACAAAGAGTTGAGACAGAGAAAGGGTGAGGGGAGTACGAGGGGGCTCAGGGCAGGGGGTTGGGTGCAGCAGGGATGCGGGGTGCAGAAGGGAGCGCAGGGCAGCGGGTTGGGGTGCAGGAGGGGGATCAGGACAGGGGGTTGGGGTGCAGGAGGGATGTGGGGTGCAGCAGGGGGCTCCGGGCAGGGGGTTGGGGTGTGGGGTGCAGGAAGTGTTTGGAGTGTGGGGTCCGGCCCGGCATCGCTTACCTGGACCGGCTCTGGGGTGGCAACGGTGCTGCAGGGCTAAGGCAGGCTCCCTGCCTGCCCTGGCCCTGTGCCACTCCCAGAAGTGGCCGGCACCACGTCCCTGCGGCCCCTGGGGTGGAGGCAGAGGGCTCCATGTGCTGCCCTTGCCTGCAGGCACTGTCCCCCACAGCTCCCATTGGCCGGGAATGGGGAACCGTGGCCAATGGGAACTTCGGGTGTGGAACCCACAGGTGAGGGCAGCACGCGGAGCCCTCTGCCCCCCCACCCCGGGGCCACAGGGACGTGGTGCTGGTGGCGCGGGTCCCACACCGGCGCGGGGGTGGAACTCCTGCGGGCCAGATCCAAAGCCCCAAGGGGTCAGATCCAGCCTGCGGGACGTAGTTTGCCCACCCCTGCAGTAGAGGCTCATGCACTAAGCTCCAGAGGTCCCAAGGCCAGTCGTGCCCACCAGCAACTGGGATCTGTTGGTGTTACATGTGCATTCCATAGTCACCTTGGCCATACAGCCTGTAGGGGCTTTGATAACCTCTCTCGGTCCCTCCCCCAAAGAGGCTGATTGCAGCAAGTGTCTCTGCCCACCGTCTCTCACACTATCTATCTGCAGGCCCTTAGCTGGTAACTACGCCTGCTGAACCCAGCACATCCTCATACTGCTGAAGTCTTCTTTTTTTTGCTTTGGCTTTATTGTACATGTGAGATGTGTGAGAGATGATGGGTTTTCTTTGTTCTTCCAGGAGAGTGATCAGAAGCCACAGGGCTGGGTCCACATTCATGGAGAAATGTGAATAGAATTATCAACAAAAACACAATGGCAACAAAAATGATTGACTGAAAGCAGCCAGCTCCAGGAACGCAATGGAAATATTCCTGCTAACGATTGAAGACATTCATATTTTCTACACAATATGAGCATGCTGCTATATCCAAGTATGTGCGATGTGATAGGTCAGAGCCTTTGCTGGAGGTTGTGCAGCATCTTCCCCCAGCCCTGCATATATCTCAGAGTGCATTATCTCTCCCACAGCCCCACTCCACACTAGACAAACCCACCATTAAAGGGATATCCTTGGAGCAGCTGCTGGAGGAGTTTCCCTAACAGTATGACCTGAACGGAGCAGTGCCGCGAAGGAACCAGAGGGATGCTGCAACAGGTGCTGGAATACAGGGCCCAAGGGTGAATAGCCCTAGCCTCTTGCAGATCCCACAGAGTCTGCCTAGATTCTGGGCTATCTGTGGGTGTTGGGACCAAAGCCACTGGCTATTCCTCAAGGGTACAAACCCTGCCCCTTAGGTGAACCAATCCAAGGAAAGCTCTGCCAGGGGAATTCTGTGAAGTTTTACACCCCAGAGCCCTGTGTTCCAACCATTTCCAGAGGTAAGGCAAATCCAGACCTATTTTTTTTTCTGTATTGGAGCTATTTATTCCTCCCGGGACTTAGCCTGTGTTAAAATGGCGTGGAGAGGAAGTGTTATTACCATTGTACAAGGCACTGGTGATAGCACATCTGGAATAGTCTGAGCAGTTCTAGTCTCCCATGTTTAAGAAAGACGAATTCAAACAGGAACAGATTCAGGGAGGGGCTATTGGAATGATCAGTGGAGTGGAGAACCTGCTTTATGAGAGGAGACTTAAGGAGCTTAGCTCGTAGCCTAACAAAACTAAGGCTGAGGAGAGATCTGACTGTTGTCTATGAATACATCAAAGGGATAAACACCAAGGCAGGGAGAGGAGTTAAGGGCCAGTGTTGGTAAAAAAACAAATCGATATAAACTGGCCATCAACAAGTTTAGGCTTGAAATTAGATGAAGGTTTCTAACCATCAAAGGAGTTACATTCTGGACCAGCCTTCCAAGGGGAGCAGTGGGGGCAAAAAACCAAACTTATTTCAAGACTGAGCTTGATAAGTTTATAGAGGGAAGGGGATGATGAGGTTGCCTACAATGGCATATGGCCCATCCGCTACTGCTTTTAGCAAATATCCCTAACAGCTGGCAAAGAGACACTAGATGGGGAGGGCTCTGAGCTACTACAGAGAATTCTTTCCCAGGTGTCTGGCTGGTGAGTCTCGCCCACATACTCAGGGTCTAACTGATCACCATATTTGGGGTCGGGAAGGACTTTTCCCCCTGGTCAGATTGGCAGAGACCTTGGGGGTTTCCCCATTCCTCTGCAATGTGGGGCATAAATCACTTGCTGGTTTGAACTAGAGTAAATGGTGGAGTCTCTGTAACTTGAAGTCTTTAAATCACGATTTGAGAACTCCAGTAACTCAGCCAGAGGTTATTGGCCTATTGTAAGAGTGGGTGGGTGAGGTTCTGTGGCCTGCGATGTGCAGGAGGTCAGACTAGATGGCTGTGATGGTCCCTTCAGCCTCCAAGTCTCTGAGTTTGCATACAGCATTAGAGTGACCAGTTCTGTACCAAAGCACAGAGCAAGCCAAGCTCCAGTGTTTTGCCCTCCCTGATTCCCCAGGGACCATCAAAACCAGACCTGGGGTACTTTATAATTTGGCTTCCACACACTGCCATGATTCTCAGTTCATGGTGATTTCACATGCCACTAGCACCTGTCGTAGTGCAGATTGTGCATGTTGCTGTATCTAGACTGTGAGTACAAATATGGCTAAAATGACGCCATGACTCAACAATTCTAGCACATTTTTTGAACATTGTTACAGATCTTTTATTGCTGAGAAACTCACACTGTGAAGTTGGCAAGAAGCAAGCTTCCAATGAAAATGAAGAAACTTCACATTTTAAGAAAAATTTGGTCAATTTTAAAAAAGTAAAATAATTGAACTATTTTATTAAACATTCTGCGGTTTGTACTCAGAATAACCAGGCATCATTTGTAATCCTGGCAGTGAAGGATTGCAAAACTCTGCGTTATGAAAGACGAAGTGCTGCACGTTGCTTTTGTGGCACTGGTGGTATCATGTAAATATATACATTTTAATCATCAGCCCAAAATTGCTGCCTTACTAAACTTTACAACCCTCAGCATGTCATAAAATGACTTGAAATGCCAGCTTACAATAAAGAAATCTGAATTAAAAATGACCGGGACTGGGATGGTTCTCAGTACTAGTTAATTACTGGAAATTTCCTCTTCCTCCTTACTGTGAACCAGCAAAACTGCACGGGGCATAGATTGTGCTTGGCATGCTTTCTTTACATGGCAGCAAGAGCCCTTTAGTAAATGGCTCTTGAGTGATGGTGGAGGCTTCTGAGGCAATTAGGTGTGTGGTTTACCCCAAAGTGGCGGGCATCAAAGATGTTCTTGAAGTAATTGCTGGCTTTGAGAGAATGGGGTCTCCAAACTGTGCCGGAACCATGAAGCTCACATCCGATGAAGTGAGCTGTAGCTCACAAAGGCCTATGCTGTTCTTTTTACTCCAAAGAACAATGTTACTGTTTGTGTGATTCACCCACTGTGTAGAATGGGGTCTCCAAACTGTGCCGGGACATGCAGCTCACATCCGATGAAGTGAGCTGTAGCTCACGGAAGCTTATGCTCAAATAAATTTGTTAGTCTTTAAGGTGCCACTAGTACTCCTTTTCTTTTTGCGAATACAGATTAACACGGCTGCTATTCTGAAAAGAATTCTTCTGTTGACCTAGCAGTGTCTATACCAGGACTTAGGTCAACGTAACTTTGTTTCTTGGGGGGATGAATTTTTCACACACCCCAGAGCAACCTAAAACATATGGTTCAGGAGTAGACCAGGCCTCAGAAGTTTCCTTGAGATCTCCCATCCAAGTACTGACCTGGCTTGTCTCTGTTAAGGAGATGTGGCAGGACAAGAGCACAAGATTGCAACAAGCAATTTCTCTGGGTTTTTATTCACGTGTATTCGTCTATATTAACCTCTGCAAACCACTAAAAGCAATTCCCCAAACATCATTACGCAATCTCACAGAGAACTTAACGAAACCACTCTTATCATCCTGCTTGAGGATAGGCTCAATGGTCAAGGCTACAGTGAAATCTTCATATTCTTGTAAAAGTTAATGGAAGTTAGTTATTAAAGCTCCCCATATAACTACATCTTCCACCAGTATATAGGGAAATTTTGAAATGAAGAACAGGAATAGCTGCTTGCATTGCCTCAGAGAAACTTTGGGGTTGCTTTCTGCCTTGAATTTCTTGGATACCTTCTTCTAAAGGGCTTCACAGAAAACACATCAGGTAGGATTCAGAACTACCAATCTGTGTGCATGATGCATAAATTAGTTCTAAGAGCATGACAAACAAACAAAATGCTTTACGTTATATAATTTCTTGAGAAAGATAAAAGCCTTCTTTACAGAATTTGTTTATTTGTTCCTGGTTTTTGTATTATATACATATGTATTATATTTGTAATACAGTGAGGGGAAAAATCCTACAGAAACTTCAAACAGCTATGTATTTAACAGTTTCAAATAACAGCATGCATACAATAAGATGTGCTTTATCAAAGACTTCTTAGATATATTAGGGGATTAGTACTGAGATAGAGTCTTGTATAGGTGACAGATGTTAGCCATATTGCTTAATGCACTATTAGAAAGTGTTCAGATACCACAGTGATTTGGTCAATACAAGAACTTACGTAGAATAGACTATTATTTCTAGGTTGCCTGTTCAAATCCAACCTTGGCTAACAATGAGTGAAAGTTGTTATCGTTTGATGGCTGTTCTGTGACTGCTGTAATCTCAGTCGACTTCCCAGTGGACAGGCCTCCACATTACAAAAGCCACTAACAGAATTGGAACTAGATGGCAGTCTCAGTGGGAAGATTAAATGACAGAAACACTTTGGCAAGGTAGCGTAGGAAACTGACATTAGGATACTTCTTGATGCTGCATCTTTTCTGTGGCTATGCAGAGGACATCAGTCTCCAGGACTATCCAGCATTACATTTTCTTTCAAATATTTAAAGTAATTAACGATAAAGAGGGTTGGAAAATGAAGCTTAAAATAATTAATTCCTAAGCAAAATGCAAGCGATTCTGGGATTTTATCTTCTTGAACGTACACAAGGATAAAAATCAGAGGAAGCAGTAGAAGGACAGTACTGTGTGGGGTACCGGGTAGATTCCTGACACAACATATAGGAGAAGGAAGCAAAGATGTAGTAATGTAGAACTCAATGTTATTCAGTGACATTCACCTTGAGGAACAAGAAATCCCCTTCAAGATGGAAGAATTTTAAAGCACCGGGACTGTAGTTGAAAATGTAAGGGACACTTTTCAAAATCTACTAAGAATGAAGCTTAACATATTTGGGTTTCTATGAGGGAGAGCCTCTGATCTTGAACAAGACAAACTTTAAGAAAACAACTGTGCCATTCTAAAGAATCAACTGGAATAGTGAAGTGGAACTGAACACCTGGAGAGTCCTGAAGAAACATACTCAGTGTACTCTAAGCTCAGTAAATTAATTTACCACTCTGGAAGATAAAAGAAGGGCAATAAAACCAAAGTGCTCACTTAGAAAATCATAAATGCTGCAGCATCAGGGGAAAATGTCTGAGAGATGTATAAGTACAGCCAATGTTTTAATATTTATTTTCTGTGAGTGTTTCAGAGCGTTAATACAGTGGATCAGGTGTGACATACAAAGCACAGAACTATTGAAGAAGGAATTCCAATAGCACTAGATCTTGCAACATGAAGCTTAAAAGATTCATACACAGATTCTCATATATTAGGATATATAACAACCCTCAAATCTCCGATGAGGAAAATTCTGATCTGGAAACATGTCTAGGACATGCAGATTAAGGATCAATAAAGAAAGAATAAAATAAAACACCACATCTATTTAAACATCATCAGCCTCAGGTCTGGGGCCCTGATCCAACTGCTCAGATACTACGGTGATGGGCAGGAGTATAAAACTAAAGATAGATAGGCATTGAAGTCAATGGAAAGACTCCTGTTGACTTCAGTGGAATTTGGGTCAGGATCTGGACGAATAAACCAGCTATGGCTGGACCTAGGTTTTAACTATTTTTGTCTGGTGGAGTGCGCAATGGCTTAGTTTCAAATTTTGGAGAACCTTTTAGGTCTGATTTTTTGCAGTAAAAAGTTTTTTCAACTGTTATATCATCTAAGAAAATATTTTCTCAAGCCATTGCCAAAGGCGAAAACCAGCATATCAACAAAAGAGTGGTTTTAGGAGAATTAGTTGACATAATTTATTTGGACTTTGAAATAGCCATTGACAAAGTCTCCCTCAAGAGGCTATTAAGAAACTAAATAGTCATGGGGTAACATGTAGCGTTCTGTCATGGATGAGAAAGGGGCTAAACAAACTTTTCAAACTTTTTCATGGTGGGAACCAGATTTTGATGCAGAGATTGTTTCATGACTATGCAACCTGTCCTTGCAGTCACAATCATGCAGACCACTGCTTCCCATTTGCAAATATATAACATACCTCTGACAACTTCAACAATTGCATACATGGAAGCAAAATGTTAGATATTTATTTAATGTATTGTAATGCAGTTCAGCAGTTGGAAACAAGGGGGAACGAGCACTAAGTGGTCAGCCACCTCTCCTCTCCACCATGATCCACAGAACACGGTTTGGAAACTTCTGTGCTCAGAGACAGAAAACCAAGTTGTAGGAATAAACAGTCTCTTTTTGACATGGTGAAAGATGATACAGCTGGTGCTACAAGGTTCTGTTCTAGGATTGATGCTGTTTAATAGATCTATTAATTATTGGAACAGGGGATGAACAGCGAGGGGGAAACATTTTTCAGACAACACAAACGTATTTAGGCAAATCAGAACTAGGAAAACTTTGAAGAATTTCAGAGGCGCCTACCCAAGCTCGGTGAATGGGCAGCACAATGGCAGATTAAATTAATTGTTGAAAAGATCGAGGTAATTCCCCTCTAGGAAGAATGATAATAATCTACTCATTCACAATGCTGCATTTTAAATTCCCTGTAGCCACTGAGGAGAAAGACCAAGGATTATAGTGGACAACTCAGTAAAAACTTCTGCTCAGTGTAGACAAATAAAATATTAGTATGCATGAGGAACAGGATAGAAAATAGCACTGAGGGGCTGACTATGATGAAGATTTGTGCAGGTGCATGGGGAAGAAGCATGCAAGAAGCTGTAAAGGAAACATCTACTTAGAAGTAAATAATATAGGAAGTTATCCTTATTATTGGGTACAGCCATTCATTAGTACCTGTGGATCCAAGCCAAAAAGTTTGACTCCAGTTCCAGACTTTCACAAACTCCAAGGGCTTGGACACATCTTTACTCCTTAGGTTGCTAGGTCATATTCAGTGAGCTCCCAAACTTCCTGGCAGCCCATAGTGTTCCTCACGCTCAGTGTCACAACAGGAAATTGTCTTTAAAACAATCAGTTTCCTTTGATTGAGGTAGATATTATTGGTAAACTATTGACTGGGAGATAAGCAAACCCTGACCCAATCTCAACATTCTGACTGTCTCTTTTGGAAAAATAGTTTTCTCGCCCCAGTGACATGTTCCCTAGCAATGTGAGGGGGAGGGAAGGAGGTCACTCTGACAAAGCAAAATTTCTCTTTCTTAATCCTGTTTCTTTTGATCTTCAAAGGTGGTAATGCTCAGTTTGGAGTCCACTCATCTGTGCACTTCATGATGCTCCCCCTGAGTTGTTTAAGAAGCACATTCTGTTATTTATTTTCAGGTTTTTAAGTGACTAGTGTCAAAGAGGTATACATAAGAATCTTCCGTCCTAACCCAGCACTTCAGGAAAAATGGTTGAACCTGTAGGCAACCAGTATGTTGTGGCCAGACCAGTATACTCGGAGAACTCGTTTGGTGAAGAACATAAGAAAGTGCACAGATACCATAAAACCTTTTTGGATCATCTGAGGGTATGTTTTAGGTAAGAAACTTTTTTGTAAATATTGATGTTAGAAATAGATCCCCTGAGCTACCTCCTAACTCTCAAATATTCTGAACTACATCCTTACAATCTTCCTTCCAGCTGGTCTCGTAAAGACTTTCACCCAGCTTTTGTGGTGGTTTCTTCAACATCCACTTCTCCCATTCTGAAGAAAACAAACATTAACTCTCAACACTGAGGGACAAATTCATCCCTTAACTCTGTTCAGTTCAGTACTGAAGTAACTCCATCCATTCAACTGAGATGACCCCAGTGTAACTCTTGTAGATGGAGTCCCACCAGGGAGGAATGTGTCATCCCAGTGTTGAGAGTCAAATGTTTGTTCCCCCTACTGTGTCATATCCAAGAACAATGATAATGGATGAAAGTGAAAGTAGTGGAATATACAATGACTGACTTCATAATTAATGGGCAAAAGAGGCAGACTACATGACTACACGATTATGTCTGAGTGATCATAGCAAAACAAATGAAAACTCATTATTCAAACTCAACATCAAATGTTCCAAAATAAATTGAAAACACTCTTTTGCCGAAAAATATTCCTGGAACAGTGAGGCTATGGCCCAGGCAGGTTGTTCCATGCTGGGTACCTCTGACAGGCTGAAATCTAAATTCTTATCCATTAGTTTCAGCTATCAAGATTAGGTTTCGATATTGACTGACTCAAAGATGTTAGCTGACTGCACTGTGGCTTATCACATATTTTCAGATGTTCCCCACAAAAGGCCAAGAATATTGCCACTGGTTTGTTACCTATAACTTCCTGGTTGCCAGCATATCGCGTTAAGGAATGGCTCCTGAGTGACTTTGTCTCTGGGATCAGCACAGGGCTGGTGGCTGTCCTGCAAGGTAATCTTTGGGAAACACTTTTGCTTTATTTTTGTTTTTTCTAAGATCAAACTACCACGTAAGTCCATGCTGAGAGACCCTGTAGACTTGCACCTGTAACATGGGCTTAACTTTCCCTGTGTTTTCTATCATTACAGGTCTAGCATTTGCTTTACTAGTGTACGTTCGCCCGGGGTACGGACTCTATGCCGCCTTTTTCCCAGTCATAGGCTACTTCTTTTTTGGCACTTCCAGACATATCTCTGTTGGTAAGTTAAGTCATAGTGCACATTGTTTGTTCCGCTCTCTGTCACAGCTTGCGTCTTCTTAACTCCATGCTGAAGATAAATAAAAATCCCCAGACGTAATTGATTACACACCGTTCCATTGGAGGAAGCTTTGTAGCTTTTTTCAAACGTGAAATAAAATTGTGGTGGATGGAAACTTATATTTTGCCCGTCCAGCTTTAATGCATGGCTTTGTGTCAATTAGGTCCGTTCCCTGTTCTGAGCATAATGGTGGGAGAAGTCGTGACGAAGTTAGTCGATGAGGAGAGTTTTGGAAACAGCACTTCAACGACTTCTACGGCACTAGATGATGAGAAGATACAGGTGGCAGCAACTGTATCACTCCTTGCTGGAATTTTTCAGGTTGGTACCTCATGATGATATCTATCTATCTATCCTTCCTCCGTACTGCCAGCACCAAATTATAAATTAAACCATCACCACCATCATCGTCCCGACTGTCCCATTGACCAGGAGCCATCTGGGTGAGCTATTTGGAAGCTTCTACGGATATTGACGTGCAGGCTATTGACAAGGGCATTAAGGATGGCTCCACCTTTCATATGCTGCTACATTTCTGTTAAAAACAATTACTGTGCATGGGCCCAATCCCACAGGCTATCCAAGCACAGAATGCCCCACTTATTGCAAAATCATTACCCAGATTTTTCCTAGGGGGCAGTGATACATATTCTTATGTCTGAGAACAGAATGGAGACATGATATTGGTGAGGTGAACAGTCATATTGAAGGAAGCTCCATATTACAGTAATACAGTTTAAGGATGAAGTCAGAGAGGAAGACAAATATATTTAGTTCCATTTTGTTCTGGAAATAATACAGTAGAACACATCCCTGTGTAGTGAACGCTTATATATATGTCCACATCATGAAAGATTTACAATGTGTAAGACATATGGATACACTGAAAATCTTAACAGCAAGGACATTTAGGTTATGTCTACAGAGCAAGAAATCCCATGGCTGGCACATGCCCGCTGACTTGGCGTGAGGTGGGAGGGTCCTTGAGCTGGGGCTGCAGCCTGAGCCCAGAATTCTACAAAGCAATGAAACAGCCCCGCAGCCCAAGCCCCACAAGCCCAAATCAGATGGCTCAGGCGAGCCGCAGGCTTTTCTTTGCTGTGTAGATATACCCTTACTTTGGATCCAAAGTATAACTCAGAGGGTTAGGATTTCTGTAGCAATGACTGTTGTTACTTATGCTTCCATTGTTGCCCACTGTCATGCAAGTCTCACAATATTTGGGTGTTTCTTAAAGCCCCAGCTCTTGGAGTCATGAGATTAGGTGACAATCTCAGCTTTCATTTTTTTAAAAAGTAAGTTTCTAATCCTCTTGGTTGCAGAGAAAAGCTTGAAAACACGAACCAAGTGAACCCTAAAGGCTCAGAATCCAGAATGCAAAATTTTTAAAAAATGTATTATTTTTAAAAAAAAATCTCACGATTCATAAACCAATCCCAATCATGATTTTTGAATGTTTGGGGTGAGCAATATTGTGCGTCTCTTCTAACTACATCTAACAAATGATTGGTTATTTTGTGTTACAGTTGCTTTTGGGAGCACTACAGATTGGATTCGTAATTATTTATTTATCTCAGTCATTAATCAGTGGTTTCACTACTGCTGCAGCTATCCATGTTGTGGTGTCTCAGCTGAAATTCATACTCCAGCTCCCGGTTACTGGATGTAAGGAGCCATTTTCAATTTTCTGTGTAAGTATTCCTCAGTTGCTAACAACATGATGCAACACCCACAGACCCTGGTCGTCGGCAGGTGGGATCAAACCGGGGACCGCTAGCGCTAAATGCATGAGCCTCTACTGCATGAGCTAAAAGCCACTTGGCCTTTCGCTAGGGCTGTAAAGCGACCTCATTACTCTCTCTCTAAATAGTCGCAGTGCCACTAGATGGGACAGAGCCCCACACCCAGGAGGTGTTTGGGTTACATAGACAAGTAGAGTACATCAGACTCTATATCACCAAGTAGTTACACCAACCGAATCTTCAGAGTAAAAAACAAAGGAAGCAATTTGCAAAAAGATGTGTTATTATCACAAAATAATAATATTTAGCTATTGTGTAGGGTGCACAAATAGGCTAATTCTATGATCTTTTCTACAATATGTTAGCATGTCCTTAAGAGCCCAGGCAGCTTTGTCTCAGGCATTTACTTATATCTACCAATTCTTATTGGACTGAAATCTAAATAAATAAAATACTGTAGATGTTTTTCATTTGGGTATAGCTCCTGGAGTCTGGTTGCATGATTAAAAATCAAAAGAAACAAAGAAAGAAATAACTGACTTGCTGAAGATTTTTTTTATGCGTTCAGTTATTTTTTTCCCAAAAATGTCAGACTTCCTGGGATTTGGGAAATAGAGCCTTTCACCTGTATGTTATCCGTATCATTCTGACTCAGGTTTGTGGTGGCCAACAGTTGTTATCACCAGATGGCTGGCTGGTCTCCTGAATGTAGGGTGACCAGATAGCAACTGTGAAAAAATGGGATGGGGGGTGGGAGGGTAATAAGCACCCATATAAGAAAAAGTCCCAAAAAACGGGACTGTCCCTTTAAAAACGGGACATCTGGTCACCCTACCTAAATGTAATAAGCTGTTTCTTGTTCTCAATCCAGTTCCTGGCTGGCAAGCATATGTATCACAACTCCTCACACATGCTGGTAGCAGTCTCAGCAGATAACCTAAGTAGAGGGCATGGAAACAGATATACCATCTCACCCCTAGAGATGAGACCAGGAAGTCAGGTTTGAGGGTCATTGTGGAGAAGCTAGCATTGCTGTTGTCTATCTGTGGATAAATATCATTCTTTACTCGCCAGGAGTCTCAGTCCAGACCATTCCACCAGAACTAAATCCTAACTAAAATAATAATTAAAGAAAAATAAATATGTTTTCTTTTTTTGAAAAGTGATGCCCACTGCATCAAGCAAAGGCAGCCTACTTCAAAGCACTCTTTCTTTTTAATTCTGTAGACTCTGGGAAAGATTGGTGGGCAGATCACGAACACAAACATTGCAGATCTTGTCACAGCACTCGTTATCTTGGTCATTGTGTTTGTGGTGAAAGAAATTAATGAGCGATTCAAAGCCAAACTACCAGTGCCCATCCCAATTGAACTCTTTGTGGTAAGGATTATTCCACTTCCTTATTTCAAGTGTATAGTGCCACCCAAAGCAGAGTTTTAAACCTGTTTCTATGTACTAAAGTCTTCTTCTCAACTACTGTCTTCTTTCTGTCTTTGACAAAAACCATTGTGGGTTTCAGATATCCTGACAGAGATATCATTATGTGCTTCACATTTCTTTCACTGTTTTATAATTTAACATAACTTTAGAGAGAAAAGTATTATTCGTGAAATGTTTTATGTCTGATTTATCTGTAAAATCAGACACTTCCCTTAAAACCAAGTACTACAGCATTCTACTGGAACCCTACTGCAGAGCACTATTTCTCAACTGGTGGGTCGCGACTGCCGGGGGGTCACGGGGCTTGAAAATGTTATTACAAGCTAAAGCAAAATCAATAAATCAATAAATAAGATTTCCAGAATAACTTTGGGGTGGTGTGGCAGGGCAGAGGTAAGCCCCGTGAATGCCCTGCTAAAAGGGGCTGGCCGCACCCTGCTTCCTGGCAGGGTGGCCAGGTACAGGGGCCCAGGCACTCAGCAGGAGGCTCAGCTGCAGGCCCTAAAGAGGGCTGGCCCAGAGGAATAGGCTGAGCCAAGTGGAGACGGCTGTGCTGAGTACTGGGACGATTACATAAGCCCTGAGAAAAGCTCAGTCAGGGCTAGCCTGGTAGGGGAGAGGAGGGCTGCATTTCTGCCTCTGTGCCAACTGAAGGAAGGCTCAAGGGCTAGAAGGCCCCGGGACGGGTCTGTCGGGGGATAGCGATTGGGGGAATTAGGGGCTAACGGGAGCACTGTAAATAAAGACAGGAAGGTGAATCAGCACAGGAGGGCGTTGAGACTCTTTATTTGACCAGCCTAAGCGCAGGGTGCAGCTGCGAGGGAGGGGAAGCCTGAGCAGATCCTGCCACGGGTGGCCAAAACTTTCAGTGGTTTTGAGATCAAACTATTTATAACCCTTTGATCTGTTAGTTACAGTAGCTCTGCCCCTTTCATGTCCATGCAGTTGACCCTATCCCATGGTCACACTCCCCCACTTGTTATACCAATAAAATAAAAACCAGCAGGATCATATTAAAGGGAAAAAGGCAAAATACCACATTTATTGTGAATACAGAAAAAATCATAGCAAGCAGTTAGTTATAGCTATAACATTCCATTCAATCTCATATTTATTCACACATTCATTCATACAAACACACACACACAGGTTCTGCAAGGTTGTTATCATAGTTACCAGCCTTAGAGTTGCTCATGCCAAGCCACTGGCCAGGTGGCCTGGACATGAGGAGGGAGCAGGGCCTTGTCAGATGCTCATCTGATGCTCCTGGAAGTTGGTTTGCAGAATCAGACCCCAAAGTTCTCACTTTTTAGAGTCTATTTTTATAGGAATTTCTTCCTATGCCAGTCTATGGGAATTGCTTCATCATGCTGTTGCTGAATCAATCAGCAGATAGCACATTCCTGACGGCTCCGTGCTGCTAGATGTTATCTTGTTCTTTGGTTCTCCCATTCTTGAGGCTGTTGGGTGGATTCCAGTCTGCCCTCCGGGGGTCCTCTGGTTATTTCCACTTGACGCCTTCTTCAGCCGATGGACACTGGATTCTTAGGCTGGCACCTCCCTGATCATTCAGTTATTATCCACACCAAGCATCCATCCACATACATCCTCTCTCTCTATTTTAATCACAATTGTTAATACAACAAAAGGGCGGGGAGTCTCTGGGTGCTGGTTCTGTTGCTAGAGTATTGCTTTGGGTCTCTCTCTCTGTGAATTGCTTTGAGAACAGACTCTGTCTTAGAATGTACTAACACAATTAGCACTTGCAAGTTTCACACATAGAGGGAGAGAAAAAGTACCAAAAACCAAGAGACCTCTTAATTAATAATACCCTGGAATTTAAACTATGGGGAATCAAACTCATTTGTGATTTTAATACAGAACTTCTTTAATATGATCCAACACACTCCTATATTCTTCAAGGTCCATTATTCTCCATCAGCTTCTTAAAACACACACACAAATAAAGTATATAGCCCGTATCATGGCTACAGTGTTTACTCTTGCTTTCATAGTAAATGTAATGGGGTCACAAAACGTTGAATAAGAGGTCCCCAACCGGAAAGGGTTGAGAAACACTGCTGTTGTACTATAGACCATTGTAGTACTTTTTTTCTTAAGGAGAGCAGAAAATGTCCATTTTATAGGGATTTATTCCACCATTAATGAGAACATCTGCTGGAATCTCGGGGTGGGTTATGAACACAGACACACCTGTAACACCTAAAACTTACCTCTGAATCAGGGCCGTAGCCACAGGTGGGCCGTAGCCCACCCACGTAGCATCCAGGCCCACCCCCAGCTCTGGTCCGGCCCCAGTGCTAGCCCTGCCCAGACCTGGAGGACACTGCACACTGGGTGCCCCCGGCCCAACCAGAAGGGGAGGGACAGCAGCTGTGGAGATCAGACGAGTGCACCACACACGCACGCTGCAGCAGGAGGAGGGCAGGCGAGCAGGTGACCTGGCGGCAGGGGCAGAGGAGATCCTCAAAAAAGACAGGCCTGCTGCCTTGGAGAACTGGGCCCGGCGTGGGGAGGTGAGACCAGGATGGGTGCCAGGAGCCGTATGTGCTAGAGAGCGGCGTCTCCTCCCGGAGTTGGGTGCATGCGAGGGCCCTGAGGAACCCCTGGCCAGAGTGTTTATCGCCCCCCACAAGGCTGGCTGGAGGGATAGAGGGGAGGCGAGCTCCCCCAATCCCTCCTGGATCCCTGATTCCTCCTACCCCCACCCCCGCTCCCTGTCATTGCCCACCCGAAGTCAGAGCCGACCCAAATGTCCTGTGCTGGCTACGCCTCGGCTCTGAATAGCAGGAAAATGTCTAATTTTGGAGGCCTAATCTACCACTAGAAAGCACATCAAAGAGGCAATGTTTGCTAGGAAGAAGCGAAAGGATGGTTTGAAATAGTGACTTTTTTGTGGTCTTATTTGCAAATTCCTAATGTAGGTAATTTTGCTACCTTACAGACAGTCATAGCAACAGGTATATCCTATGCCTTTAATTTCAAAGAGAAGTTTCAAGTTGATGTAATAGGACAACTAGAAGAAGGGTAAGTGTATAATTCTTAAACTTTCCACTGGAGCACAATATGCTTTCTAAACAAGTTCTTAGGCACAGAATTCACCCATCTCTGCCTTCTAATTAAATACTCTGCATTAATAAAAAACTTACTTCTTCTGAGCAGTTAAGTAAACTTTTTGCATTCAACAATATCACAGCTTTCAACAGACTAATTTTCAGTAAATAAGAGCTATCCAGTAATGAAAAGCATTTTTTCTTCCAAGAAACTGAGAATTAATTCATTCATTCCTTGTTGTGTGAAGTGACCAGTTGAATACAAGGAGAAGGGGTGTCAGAGTTACCTGCCTAACTGCTCTTCTGCCCCATCCTGGTCTTTGAGCAAACACCAACTCAGGTCTCAGGCTGTCAGCTATCTCAGAGTGGAATTGTGCAATTCTTGTACTCTCAGACCAGTCCTTGAGCTGCAGTCCCCTATGATCAACTATGATTATCTCAAGAGGCCTGACCTGTCTTCAGTGCCTGTGGTTCTGCTCCTTCCAGCAGCAATAACAGTGGTATCCAGTAGCCAAATAGTCTGCTTAAAGCAATCCTGTCCCCCTCAATAGTTCCTGACAATTGAGCTCCGTCTTGCTCTCCAAAGAGAGCTTGTTACCTATTTATAACCCTTTGATCTATTAGTTTTCAGCCTGGCAAAGCAGCCTAGAAGTAGACCATTGTCCTGTAGTTGTCTAATGTGTTTCTTGAGAGGTTGCCTATCTGTAATTATTGTGTTGACCTCCTGCTTGCTTTCCCCACAACCCCTTATTAAACTAGAACAATACATTCATGTAAAAAAATCTTGTAAATATATAATGACTTCACCCCACTGATCAGGTCACATACAGCATTCCTTAAATTATTACGACTCAGTTTGCTTAGATTACTATAACATCTCTAAATCCCTCATGACAAGTAGGGCATAAATACCTACATTTAGAATATAAGCACAGTAGTGTGTAATGAGAAAGAAACAAAACATGACAATACACTGCTGCAACCTTTGTTGATGACAGAAATGTTGCTGACGGCCCCTGCAGGGCAGTGCTCACAGTCACCGGTGCTTCAGTGGATGCAGCTGGCAGAGGAACAGCTACTTCTGCTCAATAGGCCCTGACCCTCAGATTTCAGACTGACCAATTTAAGGGCACTGAAAAACCAGCTCATTGAAGAATGTCTTTTTATTGCTCTTGGACTGCAAAAGCTCCAGTCCAAAAAGCCAGGGAGCAGGAAATAAGGAAGAGATCTAAATTTAGTGACGGGCCTTCCTTACAACATATTTATTTAACTATCTAAAGAACCAGAACAAATCACAGCAGGTTTTCCCTACAGAGCAAAACCCACTCCAGTGCAGAGGACCTGTGCAAAGCCTCAGCATCAATTTAGCCCTTGACTTAGGAAGGGCCTTGTGTGTATCTTACAAATAATAATTCTCATCACAGGTGCTTGACACCTCACAGGATTTGACTTCCAGTAAAGAGAGCCTGGTAATTGAATTCCAAACTGAGCTGATTGCAGATTAGTAGGGAATGGACTCAACCTGAAAAGTCCCAATCCTGAGCCAAACATCCCTGAAATTCACTGGTGTTTAGATCCAAGATTATGTTTTGGTCCCACCTCTACAGAAAAGTGTACAGTTAAAATAGCACAAGAGATGGACTGTCACCAAGCTCACTGAATGCTTTGCTTGCCATACTGTTTTCTTAAGCACCCTGTTAAGGGACAGTTCTCTCTTTTGGGTTCTCTTACAGATTTAAGCCTCCTGTTCAACTTGATATGAGGGTTTTCCAAAGCTGTGTGGGTGAGGCTTTTTCCATAGCGATTGTTGGATTTGCAGTAGCCTTTTCGGTCGCTAAAGTATATTCTGTCAAGTATGATTATCCCATAAATGGCAACCAGGTAAACAAGAAATATTTAAATCAATATGACCATAATACATTGCAAATGAACATAGTTTAGAAATGCTTTGGCTTATGAACTATTTTTTCAGAACTATTTCTTTAAAAAACTTTGTGTTCATTATTCTGTTAGGAATTAATTGCCTTTGGCCTGAGTAACATATTTAGTGGAGCATTCAGCGGATTTGCTGCAAGTACATCGCTGTCAAGATCAGGTGTGCAGGAAAGCACAGGAGGCAAAACACAGGTATTGCAAATACAAGATGTTGACAGAGCTGAATGCCACGTGACACTAGCTGCACAAAGTGCTCTAGGATACAGACTTATGGTGAAATCCTTTTCTTCCACAGGTTGCTGGTCTTCTCTCTGCTGTCATTGTCATGATTGTCATCCTGGCCATTGGATTTCTCCTGGAACCATTACAGAAGGTATTCTCTACTTTTGCATAGGATTTATCCCTGCTCATCAAGGACCTGATGCTGCTCCAGCTAGAGTCAATAGGAGTTTTGCTATTGACTTCAGGGGGAGCAGGACAGGATTATGTCAGGGCCTGATTGTTTTCCCCAGCTCAATGCACAGAGGGAACTTTCCAAGTGTGAATTTGTCCCTGCCTGCATGGACGGATGGGAAGGGTTCAGCTGCTCCTTCCCTGAACCCCACGTGTATGGGGAGGAAGTGATTTCTAGCCAATAGAGTTTAATAGAAAATGGTAACACTTCAAGAGGTGTTTTGAGCCCTCTGATAATTACATAGGGAATTATGTCCATGATATAGAAATTTATAGTAAGGTCAAAAATCCATAGCATGGATCTCATTCTCTAGTCAATGCTATAGAGGTTTAGAGTAATTTTGCAGAAGCCTATGAAGTTTCCACATAATCCTATGCCTGTTAAATTCTATAGGACATCTGTCATAAGGGATGGGACTGATGGGGACATGCAACTTTCCTCTCCTTTCTCCCCAGTCCCTTAGGGAACCTGTAGAGAAGTTAGTACAGACTGATACGCTACTTCGGCATGGACACCCAAACATCACAGAAATGAACACATAAACTCCCATATAGATAAGACCAGATTCTCATTAACCAGGCCACTTGCTTCTCCAGCTAAGGGGCCATGCTCAAATGCAACCCCTGGTCTTTCCTGAGCCCCGGGACTGCTCCTTGCTAGGGCCCTAAAGGAAATAGGGGAGGGAGAAGGAGGAAGAAGAGACAATGAAAAACCTGGTGGCAGAGCTAATGGAAGGCAACTGCCCCCTACCTCCCCCCCCCAGTAGCCTTTAGGTGTATATGTGGCACCTTTTTCAAGAAGGTTGTGCAACTGACAAAAGAAGTAAAAAGAAAAGGAGTACTTGTGGCACCTTAGAGACTAACCAGTTTATTTGAGCATGAGCTTTCGTGAGCTACAGCTCACTTCATCGGATGCATAGCATATCGTGGAAACTGCAGAAGGTCTTCTGCAGTTTCCACGATATGCTATGCATCCGATGAAGTGAGCTGTAGCTCACGAAAGCTCATGCTCAAATAAACTGGTTAGTCTCTAAGGTGCCACAAGTACTCCTTTTCTTTTTACGAATACAGACTAACACGGCTGTTACTCTGAAACCTGACAAAAGAAGGTTACAACACAAATTTTCACATGGGGCTACCCCACACTCCCCTGGCAGTAGTGGCTCCTGTTCCACAGGGCTGGGCCAGACTCCCTGTTCCATATGTTGTGACACAGCAGACAGGATCAACATGGAGCCGTGACCCTGTGTGCCATGTCATAATACTATTCAGTCCAACTTGGCCCAGCCAGCTCTCCATCATGACAGAGGAGTGGCTGGGCCAAACCTGAATGGCACTGTGACCTTGTGCGCCAGGTCACAGCACTCACAAATACCCACAATACCCAGGTCCAGCCCTGCGGGACAGGAGTCACCACAGCTGGGTGAGTGTAGGGTGGGCTCACTCTCCATCTTCCAGCCCACCCTGGGGGCCTCCCCTCTGCACCAGGCCAGAATGGAGAGTGCTGCTGTGTGTGGTCAGTGCCACCAATGACCGACCACTGCCCTGCTCGCAAAGACTGGCACCTCCACTGCTGTGGCCCCACCCTCTTCTACACTGGCCAGTGCAGCAGGCCAGCCACAAATAGAAGCACATGCTCCACTATCTTAAAGGGAAGTGCAGAAGGCATCTGCACCACACCTAATACAGTGCTCTATCGTAATGGCACATCCTGGCCCATAGCATCAATGTAGTAGGAAGAACCCATTATCTTCTAGCCCAGGCACTGGGTCTATTACTAGAATCTTGTCATTATAACATTCGGCATTTGCTCTGTTTTGTGTTTTTAACAGTCAGTCCTTGCGGCTTTGGCTCTCGGCAATTTGAAGGGGATGCTTATGCAGTTCAAAGAAATAGGTGTTTTATGGAAAAAGGACAAATACGACTGTGTAAGTAGCAGCCAATTTATACTTAAAAATAAAATCCAATTGCGCAGGCATTTATTTTGCAAATTCTCTTAACGATTCAGTTTATTTTTAATAGCTTGCCTTGCTTCACTGCATTGAACGTATCTCTGACCTGCATTTTTATTTTTATACATGATTTTTTTTCAAATATTTTTTCACTCAGTCTCATTTCTTTTAGCTCAGTTCTCTCTCTTTAATCTTCACATTCACCCATTTCATCAGTCTTCTTCATTAAAAAAATTCCCACCATTCAAAATCAATTATATAAAGAAGTGACAGAAAAATTGATAAATATTTGGGCTGTTAGCTACACATTTCTGGACCTATTTTCACTTCAATACATGTATGTAGCTCCCACTACTGCCAATGAGAGCTATGTAAATGAATCAAGTGGAGAACATCGCTTACAGTGTAGCTTGGCAATTACTGCTAATGATAAAGCTATAGAAATGACTGAAAGGCAGCATTGCCAGTAGACAAGGCATACCTTTAAGAATCAGAAGATCTGGGTTCAGTGTCTAACAGTGCCACTCACTTTTTGTGTTACTTAGCTACTGTGGACCTCAGTGTTTTCCAGCTCGAAAATGAGGATGTGGATCTTTACCCCCCCATGATGAAACACTTTGAGGCCTCTGATAAAAAATGCCAAGTGTTATTATAATTATTATTTAAATACTTCCAGTTTTCAATTAAATACATTCACAGTTGCTAAACTTTACTGTCTCAACACGAGATTATATTCACAAATATTACCTTTCCCGATATCATGATTTACATTCTACCTTTTCCTTTTGCCAGATATTTTTAAGAGCATTCAACTAGTTTTGTATACAAAGTCATGCTTTTTTAATATATCAGCACTTCACATCTGTTATACAGAATTCAGCTTCAAAAAGACTTTCCAGCATTAATGAACTAAGTTATCCTTCCAGCACTCCCATGAGACTGGTAAATCTCACTCTCTCAGTTCTGTTAACTAAGAAAGATTTTTACCCAAGAGCATAGGCACAGTCCAGATCAGACCCGGAGTTTCTGGGTTCCCTATCTGGGTTTATACTCTTGCTTCCTAGTGAAACTATAACATCTGAAATTGTGTATATTTTTTACAGATGATATGGATTGTGACTTTCCTATGTACTGTAATACTGGGGCTTGCTATTGGACTAGGAGTCTCAATAGGATTTGAACTCCTGACCATAGTGTTCCGCACACAGTTGTAAGTAAACGTTAAATATAACGTAAACCCTATCAAGACTGCATGTTGAAAATAAACTTATTTAAGACATAGAGGACCAAATTTTCCAGGCCTATATCTGGCCTGCAACTTTGGACTCAAAATCAATTCTTGGAGATAATTCTGGACACTAAATATTATAAAAGTCAAGGGGAAGCAATGGGAATGTTGTGTTCTGCTCCCTGTTCATGAGAAAAGGCATGTGAATCACACTTCAATGGGACTATATAATCTAGATAACAATAATTATACCTAGCTCTTATATAGCTAAGTATTATTCTAATTATTACTTATGTGCATAACGCTTGCCAGTAAGAGTACAGGGTTCACAGTCTGGCCCATAATAAGCTACAGCACTCTGTCAATATAGATACTCTTCTCTCATTTGAATTTACTTTTCAGAGTTAATTTTCTTTCTTAGAGTGAAAGGCTCTTAGATTGATTCCATGACCAGTACAATTATCATAATGCTGAGATCATTTTATTTGATCAGCCATTAAAGCAGTACAGCTTTCCAACAGCAAGATAAGACTTTTAAGACAACAGCAATTGTTCAGTCCATTATGTTCCAGCATGGTTTATAAATAACTTGATCTGCATTTGTTTGCAGTCCAAAGTGCACTCTTTTGGCGAATGTTGGAAGAAGCAACATCTACAAAAACAGAAAGGATTATGTAGATGTAAGAGCCTGTATATTATTTACATCATCTGTTGCATGCATTTCTGTGCAATAGACACCTGTAAGTAATGCCCTCACTTTGTTGTGTAGATATATGAGCCAGAGGGAGTGAAGATTTTCAGCTGCCCGGCCCCGATCTTCTTTGCTAATATTGACTTCTTTCAGGACAAACTTATCACTGCTGTAAGTTTTTTCTTGACAATCACTTTAAATGAATTACTTTGAAAAACAATGAGGAGTCCTTGTGGCACCTTAGAGACTAACAAATTTATTTGGGCATAAGCTTTCGTGGGCTAAAACCCACTTCATCAGATGCATGGAGTGAAAAATACAGTAGGCAGGTATAAATATACAGCACATGAAAAGATGGGAGTTGCCTTACCAAGTGGGGGGTTAGTGCTAACGAGGCCAATTCAATTCAATCAGGGTGGATGTGGCCCATTCCCAACACTAATCTCAGTTGCACCATGTTAATCTATTTTAAACAATGGAACCACTGTGTCCAGAAGAATAACTTCAGATTTACCACAGTGTAAGTGAGATGTGAATCTGGTTCGGAGATTCATATCATTTGCTTAAACGCAACAAACTATCTTTCTTAAGACAGTTCTGTACTTGACTTTAATTCACAATAGTAAATTCATGTAAGGTTTGTTTGGAGTTTTTTTTTTTACTTGGTCACCCTCCAAGAATTTACTAGTACTAATCACTTTTTAGAATAATATCAAGTTCTCTCTCAGATCCAAGGATACTGGGATTTTTTTTGTTTGTATAAAAAGAAATCTGGAATGTTAATCAAGATGTTATTTTGCAGGTTGGTTTTAATCCATTGCGGGTGTTGCGCAAACGCAATAAAGCTCTGAAGAAAATCAGAAAGATGCTGAAGAAAGGAGAGCTGCAAATGACACCTGTAAGTGTTATATTATGTAGCTTATTATCTAGCAGAGATGAGAGGTATAAATTAGGGAAAATATTTTCAAAGGCACATGGGAGGTTTGGGCATCTTATTTTCATGGACTTTCAGTGGGAGCTGAGGCCCAAATCCTCAAAGGGCAGAATTAGGCCCCTAAATAGCTTTGAGGATCTGGGCGTGGGTACCTAACTGCCCACTGTGCCTTTGAGACTCTCCCCATGTCAATATAATGTAAGGGTGGATAAGTATTACCACATATTACCATTTGTTAAATTAAATACAGACTTAAAAAATAAGCTTGTTAATATAAATACCCTGGTCCCCAGTCTGCAGCATTAATGTTAGGCAGAGTTCTCTTGTCTTCAGAAGGAGCTTTGTTTGCCCTCAGACTGTAGAACCAGATCCCAAAGAGAAAAAGTTTTGACCTATAGTTAATGTTGGCTCACAGCTGGTACTTGGTTTTCTCTGAGGAAAAATCCTTCACACTTTCTATGGGCCTAACCCAAAGCCCACTGAAGTCAGAGGAGTCTTACCATTCAGTGGACGATGGAGCATGCTCTAAATCCTTGATTAATTGGAACAAAACAGAAATTTCAAAATGGCTCCTAACTACAGGGAGATAGAATTCCTTCCAGTGTGAAGCACAAATAGCGAATCATGATGCATTCAATCAGTGCTTCAGCTCTCCAGTGCCTCAGTGTGCTATTCAAGTGTACACATCAGTGTGTTCTCTTATCACTGGACAACACCTGAGGCTGTAATGTTTACTGTGGCCATTTCTTCTCTTTAATACAGAAATCCTTTATTTGCACTGTTAATGGTCTGAATGATTCTGATGAAGAATTGGACAACAATAAAATAGAGGAGCTGGATCAGCCTACTAACATGGCAGACTTACCATTTCAAATTGACTGGAATGCAGAACTTCCTCCCAACATCACCGTGCCCAGAATTGACATCCACAGCCTCATTCTTGATTTCTCAGCAGTATCATTTTTTGATGTTTCTGCCTTGAGAGTCCTCAAAGCGGTAAATTACCTTTCATGAAACAACTAGTCAGGGCTTACAAGTAGAAAAAATGTACTATGTTTCTTAAAGATACGCCTGTATGTGCATAGGAGATCAGTAATAGATTGTATAAAGACTCAATGGATGGAGCTAGTTGAAAATTTTCCATCAAAACCATTTTTCCACAGAAAATTGGGTTTGCTACTATCTGAAATTTTTCACAAAAAGTGTCTGGTTTCCATGGAAAATGTTGAGTTTTCATCAAAAACTTATCAGTGTTCATTTTTTGGACAAAAAGTTTAAATTTTCCATGGAAAACTTTGATGAAAACTATTTTTTTTCATTTTCATCTAAATTTTCCAATCAGTTATATCAATGGCTATACACTCCTTTCTTGAACTGATAACAGTTCTGGAAGTTTTACAGCAATAAGGTATGAATCATGGACTCGGGTTTTAAACATAGGATGGGGAATTGGAACACCTAGATTCTGTTCCTGTTTCTGCCATCAACTTCCACAGTCACGTTGGATAAGTCACTCTGGCCAAAATTTTCAGATATAAGCACCTATAAAGTAGCCTTATTTTCTTTTGAACTGAGCACCCACAGCTTCCATTAACTTTAGTAGTAATTGCAGCTCTGTTTGAGCTTTACGTCTGAAAATTCTGGCCTTTAACTCTTGGAATCTCAGTTTCTTCATCTATAAAATAGGAGCAATGATGCTTTACCACACTGGGGCATTGTCTTTCCATCAAATATTTTCATTTTCAGCTCTTATCAATATTATTTCATACTGATCCTTTTCTTAAAATATATGATTATAAATTCTTTTTTAATTTATCTTACAAAAGAAGGTTGGCTTCGAAGTCCAGCATCAATCTAAAGAACCTATTCTGCACCCGTTCAAGTTAATGGAAATTTTGTCACTAACTCCAATGGCAGCCTAAATCCATTTATTTGTGCTCAAAATACAAATGCTATTTTACTATAGACAATCACTGTCATTGCTGTTGAGTTCATGGCAAAACAATTAGTCTCTAAGCAATGCCTGCTTTCTGTTTAACAGACTTTAAAAGACTTTGTCCGGGTTGATGTGGATGTGTATATTGTGGGAGCACAAGGTAAGTTCTTCCATTTCTGTCAATCTTGTTTTTAAGCAACCAAATTGCTCGATGGACATGTATCAGTTATGTCTCTTCTGTCAGCTCGCTGCTTTCCCCACGCAGTTAGAAGGGGCAAACCAAATGTTTATATTAAAAGAATCTTTAAAAGCATCTAGTCAGACTCAAATTAAAAGAGTCTTGCAGGAATCAGCAGTACTGACTTTACCTGATTAAAACTAACAAGCCAAACTAAACAGACTTGAAAAGAGATAAAACTTTTACTGGCTAAAGTCAGCCTTTCATGTAACTGCAACCTACAGCGGATAAGAGGAAATGGGACCCAGATGCATAAAAATATCTGCAGCCACCTTAAATACCCATGGGTTCATTTTTCCCCTCTCAGGGTTTTGTACCCTCACAGTTTCCTCCATCTTAGATCTCCCCATCCTTCCATTTCCCTCACCCCACCAGAGTGAGGTTCAGGCCACTTGTGAATATTCAGACTTAGAGGGATAAAAAATATCTCCTCTGCCTATGCTCTCTCTGCGTTTCCTCCTGAAAGCTAGTGAGCACCCAGTCCTGGGACAGCAAAGGGAGCCTGCGTGAAAGGGCTGGGCTCACATGTGCTATACAGGTAGCTGGGGAACTCAAACTAAGAGTGAAGCCTCAGGAACCCACACAGACCAACCATGTCCCAGTATTGCAGGCCATAGCGGACACAGGCTCCGCAGAATTACAGCCATATGGAGCCAGACTGTACATGGACACACTGCCCATGCCCCATCCCCAGTGTGCTGTGGAGACCTGCCATGAAGGTCTCATGCACAATGCGGAGATTGCATTGAGCCCGTAGGTGGGGTTTCTCCAACCCCCCACCACATTGCTTGTAAACTTTTTGGTCCTTACAAGTTAGCATAAGGCACCACAGGATGGGGCCTAAATGAGGAGACAAAACAACAAGGGCCAGTTCTCCTCTCCTGTGCACCTTGTATTGTCTCTTCTGTGCAAAGTGCACAAAAGATGGATATGAAATGCTACCAGATGAGAATGGTACTATCTGGTGCCCACTTAGCACAGCAAATGCCTAAGGGTCAAGGCAATGGAGAATCAGTCCTTGTGGCAGCCAAACTAACCCACTTTGATAGAAAATTGTGTGTGCTCATTCAAAGGATACGCTGAGGATCCGTTTTTGTCTTGATGACTGCATGCCTGTCAGTCACTGGTTTGTGGTTTGATTCTGTTTCTCTGCAGATGGCTTCCTGGACAAGCTGGAAAGATGTGCATTTTTTGATGAGGAGATTAAGCCCTCCATGTTTTTCATCAGCATTCATGATGCTGTTTTACACATTTTGGTAAAAAAGAATGAAGTCTGCTCACCAACGGTGAAACCCATGAAGGTAACCACTGTGCTATGTGTTCATTCTTCTCTGGAGTAACACCTTAAATTGCTCACAGTCCAGTTGTTTACATAGTCTCAAGGGACTGCGTCGTCCCCTCCTACCGGGACACCGCCCAGGAAATTGCATGCAGTGAAGTTCCCCTGAAACTGTTACCTTGAGAGGACAGGACTAGGAGGCCTGCAATAAAGGCAGGGGTGTGGACTTTCACTCTGATGGAGCCACAGTAAAGGGAATTCCCAGGTCCTTGGAGAACCAGCCTATCTCCCCTCCCTGCTGGCAACTTGGCTCCTCCAGGGTTGCAGAGAGGGGTCTGCATGGTTGACCTACAGCAGCAATTGCAGGAGGGACTCAGGGAAGGAGATGATGCTTTGATTTGGATTCTGGCCTTGTCTACACTCAAGAGTTGCATTGATTTAATTAAATTGGTTTAGAAACTGATGTAATTAAATTGGTACAAGCCCCATGTGTGGCCTCTTTTACATTAGATTAAAAGTAGCTAATATAAATTTAGCTTCATTCAGTAAGGAATCAGCTCAAATTAAATCCATATAAGGCACTCTTAAACCAACTGAAGGGTGTTCACACCAATGGTACCAATTTAAATAGCTTCTAAAGTGAGTCAGTTAAATTGGTGCAACTTTTGTGTGTAGACAAGACCTCATTTCCACTTAGATTTCTGAATGGGATGCTGCAGGGCAAGCAAGGGATGAGGCCACAGGGAGCAGCGCCACCCCCTCTCCCAATCCTGTTTCCACAGTGCGGTGGAGCAAAGCAAGCTCCAGCAGAGTAGGCTGGAAGGAGGGGCAGGAAGAGTGTCGCAGAGAATGCACTTCCACCACACCAACCCCTGCTCTACCAGGACTCTGTCCGCTCCAGCGCCACAGACAGAGGCAACACGATGGCCAAGAGTCTCAAGAGTCACATTTTCTGAGTCTTTAGCGCAATATTACCTGTGAAATTAGCTAAAACGAGAGGGAAGTGGAGAGCATTTCCTAACCCTGAGCCCCTCTGTTCACTACAGGAGATGGAAAGCAGCGATCATTATATTATCAATACAAACGGCGATTTACGCAACCGGGCGTACACGGTAAGGCCGCCCCCTCGCTCCCCCCTGCATGTCAGCAGCAACAGAAGATCAACGGCACTTTCACTTTTTAAACACATTTAGGCTGAAGTCAAGCACTTGTGAAAGGTGCCGCCTCACCAGCTCCCAGGACTCAACAGAGAGAAGAGAAAGCATAGGCACTAGCCGCACCGTGTTCTGCCTTGTGTCCTGTACCCACCCCTAGGGGTCTGAGGGCAGCTCAGACTCCAAGCCCACTCACTCTTCACGCTCAAAGGTGCCAGTTCTGGCTATGGCTTCAGCACTGCCATAGGGACTGAGATGGCCAACTTGCTCCCATGAGCCACCAACAGAGGACGATAATTTCCAATCACAGACCACCTGGGTCAGACTCAAAAAGTGACCCCTCAGGGTAAAAGGCTCCATCCCCATGAGCCATCCAGTTTGTTTAACTTTTTCACTGATTGGTAGCTGGCATTTTATTTAAGGCAAACCACAGCTATAGTGGGAGGTTTATGGCCCGGCCAGGACAAATTAACCATGGCTTTCTGGGTTAGCAACAGGTGGACGTGCTTCCACATTGGGAGACAGGGAGAGGTCTGCTGATGTGATAAGCTCTGCTTATCAATGCTGAATCTGTCCAACTCCCTCCTCACTACAACACTCCTCCCAAGGGTTCCCAGCCCTTGAATATTCCTACAACCCTGGGGTTGGAGCAGGTCCACTCTTGGAGCCTGTATAGGGAAGGGATGGAGATCAAATCCGCTGCTGCACCTTGGCTGACAGCTCCACATCGAGGCTCAGCCAAGGACAGATGGTTTCAGGTTGCACCTGCCCTTAAAAAATTTTCTGTAAACGAGCCCCAGACAAGGATGTCAGGAGATGTGCTTAGTGAGCTCCTCTTCTTCCACACGGTATTATTCTCACTTACCCAAATGCCATATACAGCTGCCGGATTTGATGGCCAGGGGTCTGACTGTAATTGCGGTTGGAGGGTCGGCCTCAAGAAAGATAGTCTGTAAAGGAGTGAGAGGGAAATATCCCCAAAATAATGGGCCGCAGAATTGCCACTTAGGGTAATATGATTGAGATTGGACATGTTAAACCCCATCTTTCCATTCACGTTCTTAGACTGGAAAATCCTCCTGCATAGCTTAGTGAAAGGTAGATACATAAAAACATCTTCATCCAGAAGTGATATTTATTTCTTTGTTTCTTTCCCACAGATGCCAACAGAAACAAAATTCTAATTCTACCCGAATTACATCATCCAACAACCAGATTTTCAGCTACAGAAGATGAAGGCAGATGTACAGCATATGAAGACAGTTGTAGATATGCTGATACATTGTATAAGGGACTTTATTACATGTGATTATGTTTCAAGTTTTGGAACAGGCTTGTTATACACTACATATATATATATTTAGGCTAAAGTTTTGTAGTTTTTCTGATTTTATACTCTGACTTCTCTTCTTTCAAAGGAGAAAAAGTGGTTTAAGCAATGTTAACACCACTTGTACATATGCGTGTATACATGTGTATATTAGTCAAACAGTTTATAGACAACTAGTATAGTAACGAGAGTATATACTGTGTTCTTATAACTGTTTGAAATCTTGTAATGTATATAGTATATTCTAATAGTTGACTGTCACATTGTATCTTCAACTTGTACATAATTTATTTAAAGTTCCTTTCGGGTCCTATGAGATATCCTTCTAGACTGAATTATCTTTAAATTGACCAGCCCAATATTTTATTCCACAAATGTGTGTAAAGTGATTCACATGGTTATTATGAAATATTTATATAGTGCAGCAAATGTACACAGCCATTTACAAACACAGCAAAGATACCTTTATTTGGCTCAAGCTGATATAAAATGCACAAGACAAAACACAGGATAAGAGAGAACATTTATAGTGAATGGTTAAATAATTATTTTAATAGCTCTGTATGTACGCAGATCAGCGTAGACACAAACAGGGTGGCATGCTGGTTTATTGTTATCCAAAATTTTACAGAGGATTGAAAATAGTAAACTGCGGCTATACTTTGCTAGAGCTACATCCTAGGATTGTGAAAATTCCACTTTATTTGGCTCCACCAGATGCCAAAAATAGCTTCACCCAGCCAGGTGCTAGATAGTAGTCTTACCTATATAATAGGCTTGGCAGAATTAATTTCTATATTTTGTTATAACTTCAACAGATAATACTGATGTTTATTTTAAGCATCTTTTTTGATTTTTATCAAATAAAATTTTCCCAGTTGCACAGAGTTATGGGGTTTAAGCCTTTTTTACCTATTTAAATTTTTCAGAGTTGAGGGAAATTATGTGGAGACAGACAATAATTATTTAATGATAGCAGACTTTTGCATTCAAAAAGTTAAACCTTTATAAAACTGTATATTTTGACATGAGATGTTGATATTTTGTTACGTCACCTCTAAAAAGTTTTTAAGCAGCATTTTTCTTACTTTGCTTTGCCTATCTGTACATTTCAGTTATCATCAATAGACATATTTTTTTCTCAAAAAGAAAAGAAGTACTTGTGGCACCTTAGAGACTAACCAATTTATTTGAGCATAAGCTTTCGTGAGCTACTGCTCACTTCATCGGATGCATACTGTGGAAAGTATAGAAGACCTTTTATACACACAAAGCATGAAAAAAATGGGTGTTTACCACTACAAAAGGTTTTCTCTCCCCCCCACCCCACTCTCCTGCTGGTAATAGCTTATCTAAAGTGATCACTCTCCTTACAATGTGTATGATAATCAAGTTGGGCCATTTCCAGCACAAATCCAGGGTTTAACAAGAACGTCTGGGGGGGGGGGGGGTAGGAAAAAACAAGGGGAAATAGGTTAATGCATAATGACTTGCATAATAACTTAGCCACTCCCAGTCTCTATTCAAGCCTAAGTTAATTGTATCCAATTTGCAAATGAATTCCAATTCAACAGTCTCTCGCTGGAGTCTGGTTTTGAAGTTTTTTTGTTGTAATATCGCAACTTTCATGTCTGTGATTGTGTGACCAGAGAGATTGAAGCGTTCTCCAACTGGCTTATGAATGTTATAATTCTTGACATCTGATTTGTGTCCATTTATTCTTTTACGTAGAGACTGTCCAGTTTGACCAATGTACATGGCAGAGGGGCATTGCTGGCACATGATGGCATATATCACATTGGTGGATGTGCAGGTGAACGAGCCTCTGATAGCGTGGCTGATGTTATTTTTTTCTGTGGTTTGTATGTGTATGGTGAAATTGATATTTACCAACCAACGTTTACCAACATTTACCAATAAAAATCTAATCCTCCCAAGCCTACTTATATAATGGCATTACAGTTCCATTGCATCACATTAGCTGACAGCAGTGCAAAGACTGAGACACACATATCTACTGATAAACACAAAAGCAAGAGCCCAAATATGGGCCAACAGGGAGCACTAGTTGGTTTCTTGATGATAGCTTTTCACTTCCCTGCTAACCTGACATTGTTCTTTAATTTTGCCTTGTTCTGTACCGAAGCCATAAGAACATAAGAACAGCCAGACTGGGTCAGACCAATTGTCCATCTAGCCCAGTATCCTGTCTTCCGACAGTGGCCAATGCCAGGTGCTTCAGAGGGAATGAACAGAACAGGCAATCATCAAGCGATCCATCCCCTGTCATCCACACCCAGCTTCTGGCAGTCAGAGGCTAGAGCCACCCAAAGCATGGGGATGCATCCCTGGTCACCTTGGCTAACATTGATGGACCTATCTTCCATTAATTTTTTTTAGACCCATGATAGTTTTGGCCTTCACAACATCCCCTGGCAATGAGTTCCACAGGTTGATTGCACATCATGTGAAGTACTTCCTTTTGTGTGTTTTAAACCTGCTGCCTATTCATTTCATTGGGTGACCTCTGATTCTTGTGTTATGTGAAGGGGAAAGTACACTTTCTTATTCACTTTCTCCACACCATTCATGATTGTATAGCTCTCTATCATATCCTCCACCCTTTAGTCGTCTCTTTTCCAAGCTGAAAAATCTCAGTCTTTTCAATCTCTCTCCTCCTACGGAAGCTGCTCCATACTCTTAATCATTTTTGTTGCTCTCCTCTATACATTTTCCAATTCTAATTGTATATATGCTGACGGATGTATCACTCTCCTGCAAAAAACATATTGGCCCAGGACCCAGCTCAAAGAGCTGCTGCTGCAGAGTTGCTAGAAAGCAAAACTGCATTTCCCATGCCATGTGGACTTGTATAGTCCTAGACTTTAAGGCCAGAAAGGGCAATTGTGAGCCTCTAGTCAGACCCCCTCTATCCCACAGACCATAGAACTTCCCTGAATTAATTCTTGCTTCTGGTCCAATAGCTGTGACCGAACAGCAGCAGATCTTTTAGAAAACCATAAAATCTTAATTTAAAGACGTCCAGTGATGGAAAATCCACCACAATCCTTGGTTAATTGTTCCAATGGCAATTACTCTCACTATTAAAAATGGGCACTTATTTCTATTTCTAGTCTGAATTTGTCTAGCTTCAACTTCCAGCCAGTGGATCTGGTTGTACCTTTCTCTGTCAAACTGAAAACCCCTCTATTATCAGATTTCTGTTCCCCAGATAGGTACTTCTAGACGGTGATCAAGTCACCAGTTTGTCTAGCTTGGTAAAACCATTCTCACACTCCCCCCCCCCCCGCCCCCCATGTACACTCTCACCAAACAAACCCTCAACTGTCTAAGTGATGAGGAGAGAAAAGAAGGAAAGGCACAGGTTCTTGTGCTTGTGATGGGAGCAACAGCCAAAAAGAGTCAGGGAGGGGAATAGAAGAAAAATTATGCACCCATCCCCCCCAAGGAGCCAAGACCTTGTGGAGATGCAGGTTTGTAGTGTGCTGCTCCAACTCCACCACTGGAAGGCAAATTCACTCATGGATATCAAGCACAACTGACTCATTGCATGGTAAAACCTTTCAACAGGCATGAGAGAGATGTGGGGAAGCAGACATTGCAAATCCTGACCAACTGACCCCTGCTTTCTGCTGCACCCCCCCAGGCACAGACCACCACCAGGCATCTGAGTTATCTGGAAGAATATGGAATGACCCGCGCGTGAACAGACTTAGAGAGCACAGGTTTGGACAAGGAACCACCCACAGCAGCACTGCAATTATTTGTAAAACTGTGGTTACACTTTCACGGCCCTCCTCTTTCTTTCATGGATCTTAAATCTAAAAAAAAAAAAAAAAAAAAGTAAGTTTTTATATTTATCCTTAACAGTGTAAATAAAATTAGTATAATTCAGCTGTGTTTAGTGAACTGAATAGGGCTAGTAGTATACATAGTTCAAACATTTTTCAGTATACCGTTGAAATGGTGTTATGTCTGCATATTAACACCTATTTCAGAACTCATCCTGGGTTTTGTTCTAGCCACACCTGCTATCTTCAGAGGGCCTGCCTACATGAAATCCAAGTGAGGCATTTGCCACCTACCTAGACTGTTCTCTTTATGATCTTTATTTGTACTATTGAAGGTACCACAACACACCAGCAAATAGCAGTTAAACTATATATGTAATTATCATGTAACTGGACACCACCCACCCACCCACCCACCCAGTTAAATTAATGTATTGCAAATACTGTAGCAGCCAGCTCATTGCAGCTGCCCAGAATTCACTGCTAGAACTTCCTTCTGTTGCTTTAAGTTGTCTTAAAATTTAAGTTGCTTTTTTAAAATTCACTCCTGATTTCTGCTGTTGGAGTCAACTCAGGGAACTATGAGCTAGGGGTGGGATGTGCAAAGGGACCTAGATGTTGCAACACTGAGCACCAAGGTGCCTAGACAATCAAAGGAACAGCACTACAATCCACAAAGCCTGAGTTAGGCAAGCAGGTTCCTATACAATGAACAGGGAGAGAGAGGTGCCATAGACAGCAAACCATTAAGTGAGCATGCTAGGTGGGGAGCCACCTAAGCTAGCTGGACAATAGTCATGAGTGCAAAAGCCCCACCCCTCTCACAAAGATAGGCCTGTAAGTCTGGGCTACAGGGAAGTGCCTACCTCTGCTCGTGCTTTACACACCAGGAAATAGGCAGTCAGTCACCTGAAGTCACATGCAGTACTTAGATGGGAGAAAGGTGCCTGGGCACCTACAGTGAGGCAGAGCGGGGCACATGCCGAGGCAAAAACTTCGGCACTGAGTGAGTTTAGGCACCCACAGGGTTAGGTGGCAGCCAAGGAGGAGTTTTGCGGATTACAGTGGTTTTTAGGTGCGTAAGTACCTTCAGAGATCTCACGCTAAAGCTCTCCGTTTTGGCCTGAGCTGAGCCCTGCTCTGCCTTGCCTTTTGTGTAAGCGTTTACACAGCAGGTATAAAATATTGGCAAGTCAAGGTGGTAGCATTATCCAAGCACTGTGCACAGTGCACAGATGTGACTGACAAGGTGTCAGATACTGAAGAAACAGGTACTTTGGACTTAATTTTCCTTTCATTTACCTCAAAGTCAGGAGTAACACCACTGAAGTACTTGTCAGTTACACTAGTGTAACTGACAAGAGAAGCAGGCCCTAATTCTTTCCTTTCAAAAAGGTCTGAACACCTAATGTTGGCTGGTTTTGGTCATGTAAAGAAAAATGAGTCCTTTTCAGAGCTTCAGCCCAGACAGAATCAGCTTTAGTGCTCATCTCACTATAACCAATAACTATAACATGCCATGAATGAAACACAATCATGACCCTCCCGCCTCCACCCACCCAAGGATCCAAGCGATGTTATTTCAACCCTTTTCCTTTCCAGCCGTGTGGAACATGTTCACTGGAAATTAAGCGAGCATAAAGCTCCATCCTAAAACTGTTCACCATTGTCCAACTTGTCACAAGTCCATTTAAATCTCACAGCCTTGTGCTTCAGTGTCATGTTTCCCTACTTCTCCACTCTGACTCCTTATCACTTTACTCCCAGTTTTGGCATAGACAATAGCAACATCATGTACCTTTACCTTTTATATGAATTCCCAGTTCCAGGCTTCTGCTATTTCTCCATTCATTCTTCTATTATCCATTTCATGCTATTGTTTCCTTTGGTATGTCTCCCAGTTCTTGTTGTGTATGGTCACAGCCATGTTTTATTGCCATTTACGTAGTTCACTTGAGGAAGCAGCATTGTGGCATAGTCTTCAAAGAGGGGCCTCCTGGAAACTAAATATTGAGCTGCCTCTGAAGTCAGCATTGGACCAACATGATGTTCTGCTCTTTATTTCTTCATTTAATAAGCTACAAAGCCAACCTAGTGGCTTTTTGCCTTCTTGGAGAGCTGTCAGATCTTTATAAAGGAAATTCCTTTTCAAAGTGTCTAAACGTTTGTGCATCACTCATGTCTGGTAGCCAGCCCTCTGGTTCATTTGCAACTCCATAGGTTATATTTGTGTCTGTAAGGGTTTGTCTCCATAGGAAAGCAAGCGCTCAGCAAGTAACATAACATGAATTCACAGCACACTAGCTACTCCACACAAACTTTCTCTGTGGACACTCTTACTGAGCACCAGAAGTGCCCTTGGGAGTATTAGAGTGCATTAAGCTAACATACACAAAGGATATGTCAACACTGCAATTAAAAACCCACAGCTAGCCCATGCCAGCTGGCTTGGGCTAAGGGGCTGTTTGATGGCCACGTAGGCATTCAGGCTTGGGCTGGAGCCTGGGCTCTAGGACCCTGCAAGGTGGGAAGGTCCCAGACTTTGGACTGCAGCCCAAGCCCAAATGTCCATAGCACACTTCAACAGCCCCTTAGCCCAAGCACCACAAGCCCAAGTCAACTGGCACAGCTGCCGGTGTTTATTTGTAGTATAAAGATAGTCAAAGACAATTCTAATGCTCAGAAAGAATGTCCACACAGGGAGTGTGTGTGGAGTAGCTAGTGCACTGTGAATTCACATGGTTACTTACTGCACACTAACTTTCCCATGTAGACAAGGCTTATGACAACGTAATTCTGTAACTGTTTTAAAAAAAAAAAAAATGTTATTTAAAGCCTTGTTTATTAAGAATAGGACCTGGATCATAGTGCTGGAAGTTCAGAAGACTGGAAGGAAGCTAATGTACTAATATTTATGGTGAACAGAGTCAATTATATGCCTGTCAGCATGACATTGATCCCAGTCAAAATAATGGAGCACCTGATATGGGACTCTATTAATAAATAATAAAAGGAGTGTAACATAATTAATACTAATCAACATAGGTTAATGGAAAATAAATCCTGTCAGACTAACTTGATATCTTGTTTTAATGAGATTACAAATTTAACAGTAATAGTGTTGATGTAATATACTTAGACTCCTGTGTAAGGCAGCTGACATGGTAAGACATTTTGATTAAAAATAGAATGATACCAAATTAACATGGTACACATAAAAACTGGTTTACTGACAAGTCTCAAAATGTAATTGTAAATGGGGAATCATCATCAAGCAGGTGTGTTTTAGTGGGGTCCTCAGACTGGTTCTTGGTCCTACCCTATTTAACATGTGTCAAGGTTCCTTCCCCACTCTGAACTCTAGGGTACAGATGTAGGGACCTGCACGCAAGACCCCCTAAGCTTATTCTTACCAGCTTAGGTTAAAACTTTCCCAAGGTACAAACTTTGCCTTGTCCTTGAACCCTATGCTGCCACCACCAAGCATTTTAAACAAAGAACAGGGAAAGAGCCCACTTGGAGATGTCTTCCCCCAAAATCCCCCCAAGCCCTACACCCCCTTTCCTGGGGAAGGCTTGATAAAAATCCTCACCAATTGGTACAGGTGAATAAGACCCAAACCCTTGGATCTTAAGAACAATGAAAAATCAATCAGGTTCTTAAAAGAAGAATTTTAAATACAGAAAAGGTAAAAGAATCACCTCTGTAAAATCAGGATGGTCAATACCTTACAGGGGAATCAGATTCAAAGCATAGAGAATCCCTCTAGGCAAAACCTTAAGTTACAAAAAGACACAAAAACAGGAATATACATTCCATCCAGCACAGCTTATTTTACCAGCCATTAAACAAAAGGAAATCTAATGCATTTCTAGCTAGATTCTTTACTAACTTAACAGAAGTTCTGAGGCTGCCTGCCTGATCTGTTCCCAGCAAAAGCATCACACAGAGAGAAAAAAAACCCTTTATTCCCCTTCCCCCTCCAGATTTGAAAGTATCTTGTCCTCTCATTGGTCATTTGGATCAGGTGTTAGCGAGATTACCTTAACTTCTTAACCCTTTACAGGTGAATGGGTTTTGCCTCTGGCCAGGAAGAATTTTATAGCACTGTATACAGAATGGTGGTTACCCTTCCCTTTATATTTATGACATGTTTATCAGTGACCCAGAAAAAAACATTAACAATCATCACTGATAAAGTTTGCTAATGACTCAGGTTGCAGGAGTGGTAAATAATGACGAGGACAAGTCACTGATACAGAGCAATATGAATCACTTGGTAAGCTTGTGGTGCTGTGGACAAAAGAGCTAATGCATTCCTTGAATATATAAACCAGGGAATCTTGAGCAGGAGCAGGGATGTTGTATTACCTTTTGTGTCTTGCACTGGTGTGACCACTACTGAAGTACTGTGTCCCCATCTAAAGAAGGATGTTGATAAATTTGAACAGATTTGAATTTGTGGTTCAGATTAGAGCCACAAAAATGACTAAAGGATTAGAAAGCATGCCTTATAATGACAGACTCCAGGAACAAACATCTATCTAGCTTCAAGAGAAAGTTAAGGGATGACTTGATCATAGTCTCTGATATCTTTACCTACAAATGAGGAACAAAAATTTTATACTAGAAGGCCTTTCAGTCTATCAGACAGAAGTCAAACAAGATCCAATGGCTGGAAGCTGAAGCTAGACAAATTCAGACTGGAAATAAGGCACACATTTTTAACAGTGAGGTTAATTACTCATTGGAACAATTTACTAAGAGTTGAGATGAATTCTCCATCACTGGCAATTTTTAAATCAAGGCTGGATTTTTTTTTTTTAAGAGACCTGCTCTAGTTCAAACAGGAAATAATTCAGGGAAGTTCTATGGCCTGTGTTATGCAAGTGGTCAGACCAGATGGTCACTATGATTCCTTCTGGCTTTAGAATCTATGAATATATAGTCTGTTCCCTATCCTCATCTTAAATCTAGATAGGAGGAGTTTTCCTTTCCCACACAGAGCACACTTCGCCACAAGTCTTATTGCTCCCCTCCTTACTCCTGTGCCCTCCCAAAATGGGCTGTTAACAGCATTTAAAGACAGCATGAGCAAGAAATGGGTAAGTGCATGCATACATGGAGTCACTAGTAATAGTAAAAGTGAGATTTTATTATTAGTTTGGGGAGAGCATTGCCTTGGGACTCACCCAGCTCTAAGATGAAGACTAGTTTTGAAATATTTTTGAATAGTTAATTCTATGATCTAGCGCAGATTTTTATTGATGGATAAAAACAGCCCAATCAAGAGTGTCTAAAACACACTTAGAAACACTTAAATACACTAAATCACACTTCCCCCACCTAAATTAGAGAGTTGTGGTTCTACTCTGAAGAGTGACTACCTAAAAATATAAACTTTTTACTCAAACCCTCCTATTGCCTCACTGCCTTTGTGTATTCAGTCATTGCTGCTTTCCTGATCAAAATAAAATATTCATTACCAATCATTCCCACTAGCACTGCAGAGTTAACACAGGTAGGAGAGAGTCAAGTGCATTCTATTACAGTTCCCATATCAAACAAATTGTTTACTAAGCCCCTGCAGCTGAAAATGGTGATGTTTATGCTTGAAGAGACCCAGCTTGACTTTCAAGTTCCAGGCTAAATTTGCAGGGCAAGCAGAAAGAGAGAAAACATCTTCCTATTTGTAAATTGAGCAGATTGGACTTGGGAGTCAGAGAGACAAACTTGAAACTACATGAGAAATATGACAGTGATGGAGATTAGGAATCTAAAGAGAATTGTTACATTTTTCAAAACAGAACTGCACTTTAAACTGAAAAATTAAATTATGCAAACATGTTGCTGCTGCTGATTATTTTGGGTTTTTTATTACATTAGTACCTAGAGGCCTCCACCAAGATCAGGCCTATTTTGGAATTGCCACTGTAAACACACATAGTAACAGACAATGCTTGTCCAAAAAGTTTGCAATCTAAGACTGATTCAGAAAAGCATCCCTATTCAGGAAAACACTTAAGCACACACAACTTTAAGAATATGCTTAAGTGCTTTTCTGAATTTCAGCCTAAACAGACCAAGGAATTATTATCCCCATTTAACAGATAGAGAGCTGAGGCATGGAGAGATTAAGCGACTTGCCCAAGGTCACTCTAGAAGATCACAATGGTCCCTTCTGGCTTTGTAATCAATAGTATAACTAAATGTCACACAAGAAGTTAGTGGCAGAGCCAGGAATTGAGCCCAGATCTTTAGAGTCTCACTCCAGACATTACCCACAAGACCATCACTCAACCCTTAAAGCCATCTTGACTGATCTTACATCCCAAAGAGTGACATGTAGTAATGTGGTGTGAAAGTGACATGCCAAAGAATATTTTTAGATTGTAAAGTCTTCTGGTCAAGGACTGCCTGATACAGAGAGTCTGAAAGTGCTTAGCAAAACTGGGCTCCAATCCTGGTTGATGCTAATAGCATAAAAACAAATAAAACTAAATTCAAAATGGAATTAATACCCATGAGTTTTGGGGAGGTAGTAAGATTCAATTCACGATTTCCAAAACTGTGTTTTAGTGACTAACTTATTATTTTAAGAATAAAATTGGAGCATTAAAACTCACGATTTTCATTTATTGTTCCCAATAATAAAAGCTAATGCATTATTTCAACTTCAATTTTGCTATAGACAAAATAGCCTAAAAGCACAATATGTATATAATTTACCTTCAAAATCAGTTATCAGTGTATCATTACTAGACAGAGATGATTAATACCAACTGAGCAAGAATTGTTTTAACTCATAGAACAACTAAATCTGCCAAAATGGAAATGCAATTCATAACACACTTTAATATCCTAATCTGACATAGAAATCAAATGAAAATGAACACAAGTCTTGCATAGTACATTGTTCCTGACAATGTAATACATTTAGAAACTTAGAAGTTCAAATCATATTTCCCATGCATTAGATACTTATTTGAGCTTATACTCCATTGCTCTTCTTCTGATGGGAAATTGTACCTATTCTGCCACCAAGATGTGTCCAAAGAGAAAAAGACAGCGAAACTTACTTGAGAATTAGCACAAAACCAGACATAACCCATGAATTTAGAATTTACCCATGGATATAAGTAAATATAGAAAGGCTGTACCTGAACTAGATACAAACAAATGTTGCTGAATTTGTCCTTTGGACAGACCTGAAGTACGCACTAGAGAACAGAGAAACAGTTTCCTGTATTGCTACATTTGTAAATAGCCAAGTAATGCAAAACACATGCAAGTACTTCCTCTTCAGCGTTTCTCAGAATGAACTTGTCACCCCTAAAAGCAATATAATAAAAGATGCAGAAATCCTGTGTATTGGATTGGTCTCTGCCATAGTTTAACAATGGTGGGTATTATTCCTATTTTGCAGATAGGGAAACCAAGGCAAAGAAGCCCGATGTTTTTTTTAAGTCAGTCACATTACAACCGCACAGGCAACAGGACAATCCGACACATAATAGCTATTTGTGCAAAATAAGTATTTGATTTTCACACCCATTTATGGAGTTTGCATGCACCTAAATTCAAAACTCAGGTCCTAACTGATTTGCCCAACATCACCCAGCAAATCAATGGCAGATTCAGGAACAGAACACAAGCCTAACAGAGTCCTTGCTGTGACTACCAGACACCACTCATTTTATATGCAACATTAGAAAGTTTGGAATGTTCTGCCAACAGGTGCTCTGACAGGCTCAATGCGAACAACGTATATTAGGTGAGAGGCAAAAACAGAACTTACGGAAGTAAATAAATTAAGCCTTTGAGAAAATTCCAACAAGCAGATGGTTTCCTACATCGTGCCTCTAAAACAATGTGAGACTAGACACCTAGGTCAAAAATAGATTAGTTATCTCTAAACCCCCTTAATTTTTAAAAGTTTTTTTTTTTAAAAATGTTGATTTTTCAACACTTATGTTGGCTGCAATGTAAAAAGTGAGCACTCTGCTTGGACAATGAGAGCAGTGTAAACAGTTGGATTCTCTGGCTCTACTGCACTAACACAACTAGTGTTAAATAGGATATTTATTTCTTACACCTGTTTTCAATGGATTAAAAAAAAAAGTTTTACAAAACCTAAATTTTGGGCCCAAAGGGACCTGACAGTGTGTCAAATCTACTTAAGACCATGGTTAAAACATATTATTAAATCCTGTAAACCATTAGCCATGTCATCAAATCTGGCAACAAAATTTGACATGATTTATACACATGTATTTTTAATCTGCATAAGAGATTCAGATCCCTAACTCCAGGTTATCAAAGTAGAATACTCCTACTCTACATTACCATTTATATAGAAAAAGCAAAAAACAAGTCCCAAAAAATCATATTCCTTCATATCATGAATGTGGTGAGCCAATAAATGGCATCTTTTATGTGAAAACATCCATTGAGTAAACGCACAAGACATGAATTCAACACCAGCAGGGAGCGTATGAGATCTCAAGTTAACCAGAATTTTCCAAACAAGAAGTGAGCTAAGAAAAGAAGATTTTAAAATGTTAAGACAACCTCGCTTCATGTCATCACCAAAATTATGTCTTTCATGTACCATTCACCCTGTGCGCCCAAAGTTGCCTCAAAATTTAAAAATCTGTGTGAAATGCAAGATTCTGCACTTCAGATTTACAGCTCCTTAAACTTGGATTGTCAGACTTTACTACAATGTTACTGCTAAGGAAAACTTGAACGTCTCTTACACTGAACATTATATTATGATGCCATATGGAAAAGTATTAGTGTCAAAACATGAAATGTTTTTTCAGAAATTGTGTCTGTGCTCAAATTCACATAAAAACCCAGCATTTTTACAACCATATTTAAATTTAATTATTGTACACAGGTTAACAAAAAGGTATCACAAGTAAAACTAAACATTGGATTTAACAAAAACAATAGAGTGGTACAACGGGTGTTCAATTTTTCAGGAAATAATATTACAAATAACCATCTCTCAGAGAGTTTAACCTCACTAGGGACACAGTCTGTTAAAAATGTAGCTGTTATCTACTGAGCCACTTATCTTAGCACTACAGTATATTTGAAGTCAGAGTCCTAACGTCAAGGTATAAAAATCAATCAAGAGTCTAGTCCCCAGAGTGTGTTAGTCACAACCATTGTATTTCTTTGAAACGGGAAGGGGGAAAGGAGGGAAAAAAAAAAAAAAAAAAAAAAAGAGAGACCCCAAAAACAGATTCATTAAAAGGCTGCTGTATATAGTTTATCCTTCCCATAGCATACTCAGTTCAAATTATTGTTAATATCATTGGTAGTATGGTCTATATCTGGTTTGATCTGGGTGATGTGGTCCAGGAAGTGGGGCTTGAGAAGGTGGACCTTGCATTCTTGGGGGTGGAGGAGGCCCTCTTGGAGCGGGCCACATCCCCGGACTCATTCCCCCAGGCTGTGTAAAAGGAGGGCTGAGAGTTCCTTGATCTTCACTGAACTGCGGCAAAGAGTTAGGATTATAGTGATGGGGAGGGGGTGCATTTACATTTACAGGTGGGCCACCATGTTGAGGAGGGGGAGGTCCTGGAGGAGGGTGATTCATATATGGTGGCATTTGGGCAATTATGTGTCCAGGGGGAGGGGTTATTGGTGGTGGAGCAGAGGTCATCGGTGGTGGTGGAGCTTGGCTATAAACCATATGAGGAGTACCTGCTCCCTGGGGAGGATGTTGCATTGGATGGCTTATTGGTGGTGGTGGTGGCGGGGGTGGTGCATAATGTTGCTGTGGAGGCATAATATGGTGAGGATGGGATACCACTGGTTGACCCTGATATTCAGGATGATGATGAGCAGGTGCTGGGGCTGGTGGAGGTGGTTCTCGAGCACCTGAATTTGAATCATCCTGAATAGGGACAGTTATTAAATTGCTGTGTTTTCTCGTGGAAATACGAAACGTATCCTGACTGACTGAGCGAGGTGGTGGTGGAGCCATTGACATCTCTGCTGGGGGTGCACGAATGTCCTCATGTGGTTGGTTATAATGCTCGTGTTGCACATGCTGTAAAGGAGGTGGTGGCATCATGAGGTGCTGCTTTGGTGGAATATGGCTCATATGATGCTTATCAGGTGGCATTATGAAACGCTCAGGAATTTCAGCAGGAGGTGGGGCAATAGGAGGATGAACAGGTTCAAGTGGAGGACGGGTAACAGGTTTTCCAGCTCTCATATGACGATGGTTGATGTGAGCTTGTAAGTCTCTCTGAGACAAATATGTTCTCTTGCACCCTTGAACAATGCTACACATGAAGAGAGACCCTCGCACACATTGCTCAATTCGCTGCACGGGATCATTACAGCTAAATTAGAAAAAAAGATCAGTTTATTATCATCACCAACAGCTGTGAATCTAGAAATATTTAGGCTAAATGATCATTCCACAATTCTACATATTAGAAGTAACATATTTTAGTGCCAACGCAAGTCAAAAAGCTTGTATTTCCTTAATTCAAATTAAATTACAATATTTCAAAATTAGACAGACATTCTCCTATAGAACCACAGCTACAAAGTACATCAACATGTCCTGAGGAGACATTTAGAACTGACATCCCATAATCTGTATCATATTCTAAGATGTGTCAAAAAGCACAAAAGAGAAGGGGTTCTTGAGATGAGGGTATACAATTAGTACGTGAGCCTTAACTACTAGTGAACTGTCATTTGCGCTATTGCAAGTAATAACGGCAAGACTGAACACAAATATGTCAACTACTTAATATCTTCTATTTACCATTTAAACTAGGGCTGTCGATTAATCACAGTTAACTCATGTGATTAACTCAAAAAAATTAATAGCAATTAAAAATATTGTGACTAATTGCAGTTTTAATCGCACTGTTAAACAATAGAATACCAATTTAAAATTATTAAATATTTTTGGATGTTTTTCTACATTTTCAAATATATTGATTTCAGTTACAACAGTATACAAAGTTGACAGTACTCACTTTATATTATTTTTTATTACAAATATTAGCACTGTAAAAATGGCAAACAAAAGAAATACACTGGACCCTCACTAGAACGCGCGTCTATGTAGCGCGAATTCACATATAACGCGGTCGTGGCCATGGATCCCAAATTTAATTACTTTAATTGCAATTCATTTTAATGCGGTCCCCGTGTTAACACGGTACCACGAATGGATCCCAAAACCCGCGTTCTAGCGAGGGTCCGGCGTAGTATTTTTAAATTCACCTCATACAAGTACTGTAGTGCAATCTCTTTATCGTGTAAGTGCAACTTACAAATGTAGATTTTTTTTTTTACATAACTGCACTCAAAACCAAAACAATGTAAGACTTTAGAGCCTACAAGTCCACTCAGTCCTACTTCTTGTTCAGTCAACCACTAAGACAAACAATTTGTTTACATTTACGGGAGATAATGCTGCCCGCTTCTTATTTACAACGTGACCTGAAAGTGAGAACAGGCGTTCGCATTGCACTTTTGTAGCTGGCACTGCAAAGTGTTTAAATGCCAGTTATGCTAAATATTAATATGCCCCTTCATGCTTTGGCCACCATTCCAGAGGATATGCTTCCATGCTGATGACGCTTGTTAAAAAAATAATGCATTAATTAAATTTGTGACTGAACTCCTTGGGGGAAGAATTCTATGTCTCCTACTCTGTTTTACCCGCATTCTGCCATATATTTCATGTTATAGCAGTCTCGGATGATAACCCAGCACATGCTGTTCGTTTGAAGAACACTTTCACTGCAGATTTGACAAAACACAAAGAAGGTACCAATGTGAGATTTCTAAAGATAGCTACATCACTCGACCCAAGGTTTAAGAATCTGAAGAGCCTTCCAGAATCTGAGAGGTACTAGGTGTAGAGCATACTTTCAGAAGTTTTAAAAGAGCAACACTCCAATGCAGAAACCACAGAACCTAAACCACCAAAAAAGGAAGATCAACCTTCTGCTGGTGGCATCTGACTCCGAGGATGAAAATGAACTTGCTTTGGTCTACCCTACTCTGGATGGTTATCGAGCAGAACCCATTATCAGCATGGACGCATGTCTTCTGGAATGGTGGCTGAAGCATGAAGGGACATATGAATCTTAAAATTTATCTAGCACATAAATATCTTGTGGCCGGCTACAACAGTGCCATGTGAATGCTTGTTCTCACTTTCAGGTGATATTGTAAACAAGAAGCAGGCAGCATTATCTCCTGCAAATGTAAACAAATTTGTTTGTCTGAGCAATTGGCTGAACAAGAAGTAGGATTGAGTGGACTTGTAGGCTCTAAAAAGTTTTACTATTTAAAAAAAAAATGAAGTTATTTTTTGTACATAATTCTACCTTGGTAAGTTCAACTTTCATGATAAAGAGATTGCACTACAGTACTTGTATAAGGTGAACTGAAAAATACTATCTTTTCTTTTTTACAGTGCAAATACAGCGGACCCTCGCCAGAGCATGCATAGCTAGAGCACGGATTCCCATATAGCACAGTTGTGGTGGTGGATCCCAAACTTAAATATTTAAATTGGGATCCATGGTAAAGCGGTCCCCTCATTAACACGGTACCGCGCATAGATCCCGAACCCCGCGTTCTAGTGAGGGTCCAGTGTATTTGTAATTAAAAATAATAATATAAAGTGAGCACTGTACACTCTGTATTCTGGGTTGTAATTGAAATCAGTATTTTTGTGTTTTCTACTTTTTCAAATATATTTAAATAAATGGTATTCTATTTTTTTTTAAATCGTGTGATTAATCGCAATTATCTTTTTAATCGTTTAATTATTTTTTTTAACTGCTTGACAGCCCTAATTTAAACATCAACAGTTAAACTGAATCTCTCAATATCTGGATGACAATGTAGTGTCAACTACAACCCCTCTGGTACAGCAAAAGCATTCTTTGCTTCTTCCTACTGAGCTGTTTTTTCAACAAACAAAAATTAAGACATATGTGAGAATAAGCAGTTTAAATTATTCCAGTATATTCTCCCTTTTTAATAAGCAATCACTAGTGAACTTACCCTGGGCACATCTTGTCACCCTTCTTCTCATGTAATATAGCACAGTCATAGCAGAAAACATGCTTGCAAGGTATCTAGAGATACACAAACAATCGCTTCATTAAACCATTATGTGTAAACCAGTATGTCATTTATAGAATGTATTTTTGATAAATTAAATAAGTTTTGATACATTCCTCCCTCATGAACATGCTTTCTCAGTCTGTGTCTTCTTGAAAATAAAATTCTTACATTTAAGTTGTCTGTGAAATGCATGCTGGGAAATGGACAAGATACAGCTATATGTAACAAAGTATGCAGTACCTTTGATGGGACATTTTCAAAAATAGCTTGAAAAAGGTATATTCCATTAAAAAGAAAATGCAAAACGTATAGGCAAAACTTTTAAATAAAAGAATGCACCAAGAGCTCTTCCTATGGCAGCGAGGCAAGGCTGTTTATGGAAACTACAGCCGTATATTTCAGCTGTCCCTGCTACAGGGACTTAGTAACACCAGTACCGGTACTTCATGGTTTAGCAACTGGCATTCTAGGCTCCCCCTTGCTAATCACAGTTCTTTTAGCAGGACTCAGCGCTCTGCTTCTGCCAATCTTCCATGTAACTGTGCACACATTAACTTGGATGGAGCTTGCACTTCTCCAAATCAAGTTGAAAATTTCCATCCTGGCAGTTGGAATAGTTCAAGTTCTGTAACAGGTCAGCAAAGGCACAACTGAACAGGACACAGTGGCTTTAACGGCCAATGCCTAAGGTCCATGTCTCGCTAATTGGTACAGTTCTCCAACTAGACTGGTATTCACCCATGCTTTAAAATAAGGAAGAGACTACACAGCAGAGCTGGATTCATAGTGCAGCCTGTAAAGTTCTTAACTGACAGATCTGAGCCTTGGCATTAAAACTGAGACTTCATCTCTACTACAACTATAAATGACTCAAGGAATCAATTTACCACATTGTTCTTCCCAAACGAGTAAAAACATGGTTCCAAGATGTAGTGTAGGTGTGTTTTTAATGTCGCCACAGGCAAGTTAAAACTCTGGACAATCCACTTATATTACAAACCTCATTACAGAGACATAGGACCAGTCTGCAAAACAACTTTTAAATGGTCAACGGCCAAACTGGTGTAACAATTCCTCCTGACTTGGTCAGAACTGTTGTGTAGGCAAGACCTAATGAATCAAACTACATTCCTGAAATGCTTTTCAGCACACCACAGATGCTACAAGGAGCAGGTGAGTAAAAAAAAGATTACAACACAAATGTCTTCACGGTCTATAATAATTAAAAAAAAAATGCTCCCCTAAGCATCTTAATAATAAAGGTTGGTTGGCCAGCCTGAATTAGGACTATAAAGGTTAGTGACTCAAAATGCAATGCTAATTTTTAAAAAATTAAGCCAAAGTCAAATCCCTCAGCATATTTTAATTTTATTCTTTGCATTCTGTTATATCACTGCTTTAAAAGGAGCACAGAAATGAGTAACATCTAGTATTTACTAACTCAGTTAAAGTCGTCAAGTGATATACAATGCTTAGCTTAAAAAATAAAAAGAAAAGGAGTACTTGTGGCACCTTAGAGACTAACCAGTTTATTTGAGCATGAGCTTTCGTGAGCTACAGCTCACTTCATCGGATGCATCCGATGAAGTGAGCTGTAGCTCACGAAAGCTCATGCTCAAATAAACTGGTTAGTCTCTAAGGTGCCACAAGTACTCCTTTTCTTTTTACGAATACAGACTAACACGGCTGTTACTCTGAAACCTTAAAAAATAAGTTGCTTTAAGGCTAAATGGGCCTATTCATAGATATTTAGGTCAGAAGGGACCATTATGATCATCTAGTCTGACCTCCTGCACAACGCAGGCCACAGAATTTCACCCACCACTCCTACAAAAAAAAAAAAAAAAAAAAACCTCACACCTATATCTGTGCTATTGAAGTCCTCAAATCGTAGTTTAAAGACTTCAAGGAGCAGAGAATCCTCCAGCAAGTGACCCATGCCCCATCCTACAGAGGAAGGCGAAAAACCTCCAGGGCCTCTTCCAATCTGCCCTGGAGGAAAATTCCTTCCCGACCCCAAATATGGTGATCAGCTAAACCCTGAGCATATGGGCAAGATTCATCAGCCAGATACTACAGAAAATTCTTTCCTCGGTAACTCACCCCATCTAATAGCCCATCACAGGCCATTGGGCCTATTTACCATGAATATTTAATTACCAAAACCATGTTATCCCATCATACCATCTCCTCCATAAACTTATCGAGTTTAATCTTAAAGCCAGATAGATCTTTTGCCCCCACTGCTTCCCTTGGAAGGCTATTCCAAAACTTCACTCCTCTGATGGTTAAAAACCTTCGTCTAATTTCTAGTCTAAATTTCCTAGTGGCCAGTTTATATCCATTTGTTCTTGTGTCCACATTGGTACTGAGCTTAAATAATTATGCTTATTATGCCTATTATGCTTCCACTGAAGTCAATAGATATTTTTAAATGGACTACAATGGCAGCAGGATCAAGCACCATGTCAGCCACTCTTCCAAAGCGATTTTACCCCTTAACCAAGCAAGGAGACATCAGCAGAAGATATCTGCAACAAGAACAGCTTGGAGTTCTTGTACAATTAAGGCCTTGATTTTATACTGAGATGCATTGGTATATACCCTTTTGCTCATGCAGAGCCTCCTTGAAGTCAATGAGCTCTGCATGGGACAGGTATGCATCTGTGTGCATCTCAATGCAGGATCAGGGCCTAACTTTACAATAATTCTACTTAGTGGGAAGCTGTGACTCCTATTTAAAAAAAAAAAAAAAAAGTTAAGTAGCTGTTTTGCATGACGTTACACTTGCACTAGCTAATTACCCATATGCCAATGGAAGCACAGAGCACTTTTCCAAGAACAGGTACAGACTTCATGTTAGTTCACAGCAGGGTAGCTTTTCTATCAATACAGCTCTACTCACCATGCGCCCATACAATTTGATGGGCAATCCACACTTGTCACAGAAATGGACTGGCGTATCATCCTTTTCTCCCAGCAAGTTTATCTGTCAAAATAGCATTCATTAGGGCTCCTTATTTCATTAGGGTATTATCAATATGCTTGAAAGTTCATAAATATTTAATAAGGAACAGAGAACTACATACAATCTGAGAAACACAGCACAGAATATAGTTTCAGAAAGTCAAAAAGCAGTGGTAGCACTTATTTTTTATTTGATTTCTCTAAAGATAAGTAGGATGCTCTGCATTCTGAGAATATTAAGAATTAGCTTACGCCCTTAGTATCATCAGAACTATTGCATTAATGAGTGTACCTTAAAGTCCCAAAATATGTGTCCAGGGAATCTTCTTGGATTCCCAAACATGTCTGCTCCTTTGCACTCATACCGCTCCTCTTCATTATAATCAAATTCTTCTGGGGAGAATGGGAGGGGGGAAGAAAGAAAAAAACAATTTTTCTAATTGACCCAAGTTGCTATTAAAAACACATGCCATTCTACATTACAATCATCAAGAAATGCTACAGCATTTCCAATGTCTGCAGCCTGCTTAAATCTATTCTGCAAGGAAAAGTAACAGAAGTAGTGCTACACTCTGAAGACAGAGACCATTTATTTTTTTATACTGCAGAAGCACCTAGAGGCCTCTAACCTGTATTCTTATAAGTTTGGACAGCATCTAACATATTAGCTCTCCAATACTGAGTATGGCCCCCGAGCACCACTGCAATATAAATAATAATAAATTAATACCCTTTCCTTCTATAGCATTAAACTATTTAAATTAGTTTACCTTCATCACCAGCCTGTGCCTTTGAAGGCATCCTGTTCATAATTCTTGGAGCGCGTGGTGCAGGTTTGGTTTTGTTGGGCTGTTTGGAGATGAGCTTTATAGGGATTCGTCTGCGCACATCAAGACCACCCAACGATCCAGAACTATTAGTGCCTTGCAAATCATTGTCTATACAAGAGAAAAATATGTTTACTGTCATTTTCCAGTTATTTTATACATTAGTTTCTGAAAGGATTAGATATTAGCAGATACATTTTAAGGAAAACACTGATTTTATTAAAGCTAGTTTAAGACTTCATTTACTGTACCAGAATTTACTTGTTTGAAAAAAAAATAATCTATTGCTCACATGGTACCTTCAAACTGTCAGGTCATGCCAACAGTATTGGTCATAAATGAAATTATGCAGTAATATGACATTTATAATGAAATCAGTTTAGGAGTGAATCAGTCTCTCTCTCTTTCTCAAACTGTAACTTCTTTGTGGCAGACACTGTCTTTTTATTGTGTGTTTGTACAGCATCTTGCACAGAAGTACCCTAATTCATGATTAGGGCTCCTTGGAATAAACACTGTACAACTAATGAACAACAAGGATCTTCCCTCAGGAACGGTTTTGTATATGCTGTTTGCAAGGGAAACCAAAAAACAAACATATTCTGTTTATGATCTTGGGCAAAATAATGGAACAGCTGAGATGGGGCTCAATTAATAAAGAAGGGTACTATTATTAACGCAAATCAACAACCATTTCCAGAAATTAGATCTTATCAAACTAACTTGATATCTTTTATTTATGAGATTACAAGTTTGGTTAATAAAGGTAATAGTGTTGATGTAATATACTTAGACTTCTGTAAAGCATTTCACTTGGTATCACATGATATTTTGATTAAAATCTAGACCAATATAAAATTGGCATAGTAAATATTAAATGGATTAAAACTGATAGGCCTCAAAATGTAACTCTAAATGGGAAAATTGCCACTAAGCAAGTGTGTTTCTAGTAGGGTCCCACTGAGATCAGCTTTTGGCCCTATGCTATTTAACATTTTTATCAATGACCTGAAAGAAAATAAAATCATCTCTGATAAAGTTTGCAGATGACACAAAAATTGGGGGAATGGTAATCAATAAAGAGGGTAGGTCACTGATTCAGAGCGATCTGGATTGCTTGGTAAGCTGGGCACAAGCAAACAATGTGTGTTTTAATATGCTAAAGGTAAATGTATACACCTAGAAACAAAAAATGTAGGCCATACTTACAGAATGGGGAACTCTATCCTGGGAAGTAGTGACTGAAAAAGATTTGGAGGTTATAGTGGATAATCAGCTGAATGTGAGCTCCCAATGTGATGCTGTGGCCAAAAGAACTAATGTGATCCTGGGACGCATGAACAGGGGAATCTTGACTAGGAGGCTGTTTTACCTCAGTGTACTTGGTGCTGGTTAAACTGCTGCTGGAATACTGTGTCCATTTCTAGTGCTCACAATTCAAGAAGGATGTTGATAAAATGGAGAGGGTTCAGAGAACAGCCATGAGAACGATTAAAGGATTAGAAAACATGCCTTATAGTGACAGACACAGAGAACTCATCTATTTAGTACACGGGTTCTCAAACTGGGGGTCAGGACCCCTCAGGGGGTCACGAGATTACTACATGGGGGGAGTCACAAGCTGTCAGCCTCCACCCCAAACCCCACTTTGCCTCCAGCATTTATAATGGTATTAAATATACAAAAAAAAAAGTGTTTTTAATTTATAAGGGGCTAGCTATGTGAAAAGGGTCACTAGTACAAAAGTTTGAGAACCACTGATATAGTATAACAAAGAGAAGGTTATGGGGTGACTTGATTACAGTCTACATAGAAAAAATATTTAACAATGGGCTCTTCATTCTAGCAGGAATGATATAACACAATCCAATAGGCAGAAGATGAAGCTAGACTGACTGGTCGATCCCAGAAGAGCTCCGGCAGCACAGCAGGGCTGCCGCTAAGACAGGCTCCCTGATTGCCCAGGCCTCACGCTATGCCCAGAAGTGGCCAGTGCACCCCGCAGCGCCAGGGGGGAGGGGTCTCCCTCCATGTGCTGCTCCTCCCTGCAAGCACTGCTCCTGCAGCTCCCATTGGCCGGGAACGGGGACCTGTGGTCAATGGGAGCTGAGGGGGCAGTGCTTGCAGAGAGGGGCAGCACGCAGAGCCATGTGCTGTCCCCCTCTCCCATGGGCAGCAAGGGCGCGTAGGCCCCTTCTGGGAGCGGTGTGGGGCCAGGGCAGGCAGGGAGCCTGCCTTAGCAGCAGCCACACTACACCACTGCTGGAGGTAAGTGCTGCCTAGCAAGAAGCCACATCTCAACCCCCAGCCCTAAGCTCCCTCCCGGAGCCAGCACCCCGAACTCCCTCCTGCACCCTGAACCCCAGCCCTGACCCCCCCCTCCCAGAGCCAGCACCCTTTAACCCCTCCTCCATCCCAACACTCTGCCCCAGCCCAGAGCACCCTCTTGCACCCCAACTCCCTGCCCCAGGCTCAGCCCAGAGCCCCCTCCCACACTGCAAACCCCTCAGCCCCAGCCCAGAGCCCGCATCCCCTCCTGAACCGCAACTCCTTCCCCAGCCTGGTGACAGTGAGTGAGGGCGGGGGAGAATGAAGGACTGGGGGGGGGGGGGGGATGAGTGGGGTCAGGCCTTGGGGGAAGGGGCGGGGCAGATCCTAGGTTGCCCTTAAATTCAAAAAGTGATCTTGGGAATAAAAAGGTTGGAGACCACTGAGCTAGACAAATCCAGACTGGAAATAAGGCATACATTTTTGAGTGAGGGTAATTAACCATGGGAATAATTCACTACAGTCATGGTGTATTCTCCACCACTGACCATTTCTAAATGAAGATGGGATATTTTACTAAAAGATATGACCTAAGAATTATTTTGGGGAAGTTCTATGGCCTGGGCTATAAAGGAGGTCAGACTTGAGCATCAGAGTGATCCTTTTTGGCCTTGGAATCTATAACATCTTATTTAACACATCACTGGAACATCAGTGACCAAATATAGCAAACAGAGAATTACTAAGGCTTTACCGGCACATCTGATAACATATGTATGTAAAATCAAAGGCTAATCCCGCTACACACATAAGAATGGCCTTACTGGGTCAGACCAAAGGTCCATCTAGCCCAGTATCCTGTCTTCCGACAGTGGCCATTGCCAGGTGCCCCAGAGGGAATGAACAGAACAGGTAATCATGAAGTTTTCCATGCCATCGCCCATTCCTGCCTTCTGGCAAACAGAGGCTAGGGACATCATCCCTACCCACCCTGGCTAATAGCCATTGATGGACCTATCCTCCATGAACTTATTTAGTTCTTTTGTGAACCCTGTTATAATCTTGGCCTTCACTCTCTCTCTCACACACACACACACACACACACACAAACACACAAACCCCCCCCCCCCACCACCTTAAGAGCAGTTTTAATCTTAAATCTCCAGTGCAAGGGAGGCAAGAGACACCCTGACACATGCCAATTCCCAAGACAATGGGCAAGGACAATGTCTAGGCAATAAACAGGGCCCTCATTACATGAAAATATTATGCAATGGTATTACTGTAGCACCTATGAACCCTAGTGATGGATCTGAACCCCACTGTGCTAGGTGCTGTACAAACAAAGAAAAAGACAGCCCCTGCCCCAAGCAGTTTACAATCTAAGTATAATACCTAAGTATAAGACAAGAGAAAATATATGGAGGAGTACAAAGCAGTAATGAGACACACAGAGGCAGTTGGGACTGGTGCATCACACAGGCAATATATCAAGCTTGTGGATGTTCCTCATATTGGGAAATTTTGACTCCATTTATAATAAAACGTATGATGATGCTCACATGCATTCCTGGGCAGCCAACTTAAAGGAACACTGCAATTTCAGAGCAGAGGTCAACAGGGGGAACAATTCTGAATTGCATGCTGAGGCACTGCAAAAAAGCGGATAGCCCCTGTCTGCAGAACACTGATGTGTCTGCACACACGGAATATAGAGATCAGATATACGTTTTAGGCCGGGGTTCTCAAACTGGGGGTCAGGACTCCCCAGGGGAGTCATGAGGTTACTATGTGGGAGGCCGCAAGCTGTCAGCCTCCACCCCAAGCCCCGCTTTGCCTCCAGCATTTATAATGGTGTTAAATATATAAATACATGTTTTTAATTTATAGGGGGGGGTCACACTCAGAGGCTTGCTATGTGAAAGGGGTCACCAGTACAAAAGTTTGAGAACCACTGTTTTAGGCAATCCAGTCCATCTCATTGCCAGCGCAGATACCTACAATAGAAAGTTCCGTTCTGGTACTTCAAGATCAGAACCTTCTGAGAAAATTAACAAAGATGATTATATGGCTTGAGTGATTGAATGAGGTATTTTTCTGAGAGAAGGATAAAAGAATCAAGCAGGTATCAGTATGGCTAAATCAGGAGAAAAAGTAAGAACTCTTTAGAATGGTAGAGAATGTATTTATAATCAAGAGTAACGGGATGATACTGTAAGTTAAGTTCCCTCCATCTGAAAACCCATCTGGTGTGAGAAACACAGTATTCTAGATAAAAAGAGCATATGTACCCCCACTCTGTACCTGCACGTGCTTTTACACAGGAAACTCTTCTGGGCAACATAACTCTTCTGGTTATTTATTGGGCAATTTACCCCATGTGCACTAACTGTGCTAACTACACAAATAATATTGCACAGCAAAAATAACTATAGACCAAATATTAGAAAAACAACTTCCTAAGAGAGATTACTAGGGAAAAGGTGACAGCCCCAACACTTGGAGGATTTAAAACTAGACTGGATAAAACACTGAAAAAATTACAGTAAGGAAAAAACCTGTAGTGACTTCCAGGAAGTAGACTGATTGATCTAATAAGTCTTTTCTATCTCTTAAATTGTATGGGTCACATTCATCTGATGTAAATCCACACTGACTTCTGAAGTCAATGGAGTCACACCACAAATTAACACATCTCTATGAATGTCTGAGTCGCTTGTCACAGTTCTGACCCAAATAAAAACTACCAAAGCTCACTCAAATTCATGTAAGAGAAATCTTATGCTTATGAGTTTTTATAAATTTAAATTTTCAGTTGTGTTCTAACACATTTTAATTAATTGTCAGTTAGTGAATAGAATTGTAGCTTCTTATTTAGTCACTTGTTTCTGTTCGTGATGAATAAGGCTGTGAATCTTTCATGGAGGTCACGGATTCTGTGACTTTCCAGGACCTCCACGACTTCCGCAGCTGCAGCAGCTGACCCGCACTGGCCTCTAATCCAGCAGCCCCAGGCAACTGATCCCAGGTGCTGTGCCAGAGCAGCAATCCCAGAGGGGCAACGGTAGGGCCACCCTATGGCCTGGAGGGGTGGGCCCCCGCCACACACACACACCTTCCCCGGGAGCAGCAACATCAGCAGGGCCCTGGGCCGCCCCCCATCCCCAGAAGCAGCAGCATCTGTTGAAGCACCGCCCCTCCACCCCAGCAGGTAAGATTTAGTTAGCGATATTTTTAGTAAAAGTTACTGATAGGTCACTGGCGATGACTTTTTCATTATTGCCTGTGACTTGTCCATGACTTTTACTAAAAATACCCGTGACTAAATCGTAGCCTTAGTGATGAACTCTAGACTACATTCAAAGTAATCCCCAAACCCATGCTATATATACACAGCAGTAACAAAAGGTGTGCATCCAGGGACGATTTGCAGCAACCAGGTAAACAACAGTGTTCAATTCTGGTATTTCTATGCCAGAAACTTTGAGAACATCAACACAGCATACTGCAAGCAGAATAAGAAAATAAAGTTTTAAGCAATGCCACTATGATAAATCTCAAGTTTTATAAAAATCTCGGGATTTTTCTACCTAGACAAAACCTTGATTTTTAAATGCTCCTCTCAGGCCCACACAACCAGTAAAAGGCACGGAATATGCTGCCAAAGGAGCAGCATTAATACACTGCAGATTTGAACCTGCAACCTTTATGTTAGCCTGCAACCCCTACTGGTTTGCCTGCTTCTTAGGCCAATGGACGAGAACCAGCTACAAAAAGTGCAGCGCATTATACAAACAGTACATTCTTCTAGCGTAGCAGATACAGCCAGGTGTTTCCCGTCCTCGGCCACCTGCGAATCTGCCAACTACACACCAAGAACCAGAGTCCCTTGCTAAGTCAGTACAAGGTGGACCCATCCTTCAGCTCGAAATGACGAACCTCAGCCATTGCTCGGGCAGGGACGTCTGGGCGAACTCTGCTGTAGTGCCCCCGACCCCAGCGCATGGCGGAGGGGACCGCACACAGCCTACGGCTGCTCCCACTTCCCTGCTCCCCCGGGCGGACAGTCACAGCGGCCTTCCCCGTCCGCTCGGGGCCCCGCCGAAGGAAGCCAAAGGGGATCGGGGCCTGCTCCTCGGCAGGGACCGGAAGGGACCAGGGCCCGCTGTCAGGGTGCGGGCTGACGGGGGCGCGGGGGCTGCGAGGCCCGGCCGAGTCCCCTCCCCGCCACACTGTGGGCCGGCGGCGCTGGGGTCCAGGCCGCGCTAGGCCCCGGCCGCCAGGCCGCTCCCCGGGCCCGCTCCCAGTGGGGGTCTCCCCGCGGCCGGCTCCCCGGGCCGCTCCGCGCAGTGACCCGGGGCAGGCCCGCCCGGGTATAAATGCGGCTCCCTCCCTCTCCCCTCCTCACCATTGTGGTCCATGATTCGGCGCGGGGCACTGTGGGAGCGGAAGTCACCACGCCGGAAGCGCCTGGACAACGGAAGCGGAAGCGGTGCTGTCGATGCCGCGGGGGTTCTGGTCAAGGGAGAACCGCAGTGAGCCGCGCGTGCCCAGGGGCTGGAGGGCCTCGCTTCGGTGGGCAAAACGAATAGGCCCTATGCAAGCTACAGCTCCCAGGGTGCACTGCGCCGGGCCGGGGACTGTAGTTACCAGCATGCTTTGCGGGCGCCACCGGCCCGTTCCATGTCGGGACATTGACTCTTCATGGCCCTGTCGGGCCCAGGGCATGCCGGGAGCTGGAGTCCCCTCATGAATTGTCTCCGCTGCGGCCCGCGGTGCCGGAGGTGCTCTGTTCCCAGAGCCCGCGGAGCGTCTGAGAAGGGCCCCGCCCTGCGAGACTCGGCCGCCTGGGAGCTCATCAAACCCCAGCCCCGGGCGGGCGGGCGGAGGCGGCGGTGCCGCCAGGCTGGGTGCTTTGCAGTGGCCTTGGGGGGTGCGAGCCTTTCGGGGTCCCTCCAGTGGCTCTTTCGAGCGTTTGTCCGCAGCTACGTGCTCTAGACGCGGGCTCTGGGCTCTGACTGAGTGAGGAGCGGCTCCGGCAGCTGGTGCATTATGGAAAACACCAAAGGTTGCAGGCCTGGCAACGAGTGAGCAACATGCCCCCGGAGGCTCACAGGCAGCGCTTCCCCAGGCTCCACATCTGCTTTCCGAACCAAGCCCCGGCCTGAGGGGGCCTGTAGCTCTTCTCTGACCTCACTGTGGCTTGTCAGCCTCTTTCTGGTGTACACACAAAGATATTTCCTTTGCAGGAGTCACCTAAGGGAATGTCACCAGCTAGCCTAGCTATGTGGTGCATCTGCAGCCTAGAATTAGGGCTGTCAATTAATCACAGTTAACTCAGGCGATAACGCCAAAGAAATTAACTCAAAAATAATTGCGCTATTCAACAATAAGGGAATACCAATTAAAATTTATTATAATATTTTGTATGTTTTCTTTCTTTTCAAATGTTTTCAGTTACAACATCAAATACAAAGTGAGCACTGTACACTCTATTTTTTTTACAAATATTTTCACTGTAAAAAAGATAAACAAAAGATAGTATTTTTCAGTTTATCTCATACAAGTACTGTAGTGCAATCTGTTTATTGTGAAAGTGCAACTTACAAATGTAGAATTTTTTTTTTCCATATAACTAACTGTTTTATTTTTGAGTACAATGTAAAACTATACAGACCCTACAGGTCCACTCAGTCATACTTCTTGTTCATCCAATCACTGAGACAAGTAAGTTTGTTTACATGTACAGGAGATAATGCTGCTCGTTTATTTATGTCACCTGAAGGTGAGGACAGGTGCTAGCATGGCACTGTTGTAGGTATATATGTTCCAAGGTATATATGTGCCAGATATGCTAAGCATTTGTATGTCCATTCATGCTTCGACTTGTAGATTGCACTACTTTTTGTTTCTTTTTTACGGTGCAAATATTTGTAATTAAAAATAATATAAACTGAGTGTGCTACGCTTCGTATTTTTTGTTGTAATTGAAATCAATATTTATGAAAATATAGAAAAACATCCAAAAATATTTATAATACATTTAAATTGGTATTCTGTTATTGTTTAACAGTGCGATTAAAACTGTAATTAATTGCAACTATTTTTTAACCTCGTGATTAATCGCAGTTATTTTTTTTTAATTGTTTGACAGCCCTACTTAGAATTAATGGCTTTTTTTTGTTCTGCCACATTGCACTCATGTCTGAACTTGCTGTCTGGTCCTCACAACTTGGTGTCTTTCAGCATTTATACTTCCCATTTTTATCCCACCCGTATATGTGTGTTGGACTATTTTTCCTTGTATTGCATTGGCCTGGCTTTTTTTTCCAAATGTCTCACTTTGTTATTTTTCTTCCCACATTTCTTGTCCCTCTGGGCCCTCTTGTATTATTTATCTGATCCTAACTTATATTTGCAATGTCTACTTTGTATAGAAATTCAGTAGGATACAGTCATTTGTCCACGCTTTGCCGTTATGGGTAGTAGGCAGGATGTGGAGCTTTCAAAAACCCTCTGCAGCCATAACAGGAGGAATGAGTTCTTGCAAGTGCAGGGGAAGAGAAAGAAGGGAGTACTTAAATCTCTCCCAAGAGCCACGGGAAGCGGGTGAACTGCGCTCAGGGAGGCTAGCCCTGGCCCGATCCTTCTGCCTGGGGCCCTGCCCCCCATTCTCCCAACAGAGCCCAGAGGGCCCCCTCCCCCCCTGCCCAAGCACTTCCAGCTCCGGGTGCGTGGCACAGTCCCCAGTGACAGGCAGCACAAGCACCGGCTTCGGCCACCCGGAGTCCCTAGCTGCAGGTCAGTCCCCTGCTAGCCCTAGCCACGGGGTAAAAGCCACAGAGGCTAGCAGAAAGCAGGAGGAGGTCTGGGGGTGGGTGAGGTCATGCTGTTTGGGGAGACTCAGACTTCCCTGGCCTTTGATACCCACCGTCTGTGATGGGAATCCTGCCTGCAGCCAGGCCTTGGAGGAGTTTCAGTGTGTGGAGACATTTCCTGCACAAGATCGTTGAGAAATCACCATAAGGTCTACGGATGGTACTAAAGAGAGTGGCCACAACTGCAGAGCCACAAATCCACAGCAGCTGTTTTGCAGCTTTTAGGGGGCTCATGCCTGTTGCTGTTTCCAGTCACCTGCTCACGAGCTGCCTGTGTTTTGATCTATCTAGGGGGCAAATTTTGCCCTCTGTTACACAGGTGGCCAGTGTGTCACCCTGGAATAATAGATGGAAATTCTAGGACGTAAAGGATGTTATAACTGTAGGAGAAACTTAGCTTCTCACATAAGTGTATTGTAAATTCAACTAAGGTCAAAATAGTAACAATTCCTACGAAATTTAGTTCAGTGGGAGTCTTTCCAGTGACTACAGCCAAATCCAATCTCCATTGAAGACCCTGTAATGAGAGAAGCTGGTGTGAAAGTGATAAATTTTCTGAGAACGTTAAAAAGATAAAATCTGGGGGGAAAATAAGAATCCTATTTCCACATTGTGCATTTATTTCTTCCAGACAACATCTGACAAGAAGTAACGAGAGCAATACAGAGAAAAATAAATGCAACACTAAGGGGGTGGTTTTGAGTATGTGCAATTTTTATTTCTTAGGTCACTGACAACATTCCTTAAAATACAGCGCCTTTTCTAGACGGTAAAAAGATTAATAAAATATCTATCTCTTTTCAAGGTAAACCTTTGACATACAGAGATCTAACAGTATTAATAGTCACAAAATGCTTAGAAAAATGCCATTCCTGTATTATGCTTGAAAAACAAGTATATCCAGCTGTGCTTTTGAGGGGCTTATGCATGAGTGCAAAGTTCTGCAGGGTTTTAGCCATATTGTAAAATACATTACTTTGGTATCCTTCATATAAAAACAAGTATGGCTCCCCTTGCATCCCACCCCACCCCCCATTGAACAGAGGTATTTGAAATTTTCTTCATAGAGCTTGGATGGGTGTATTAAATTAAGAATGTAAGGGAAACCCATGAGAACATTCTTATCTGGATAACTGTAAATATATGTACTAGTAAACTCAAAACAAATATAAACATGACTCAGATAATAAGTGTATATGCATCCCATGAGTGTGAATAATTGTCCTATACCCCCATTCTGCATTAATTCATCCTGGTTAAAAAATCATATTTTAAAAGGAAAATGTATTTTTAAAATCCTTGTATTTTATTATTACTCTTCTTAAATGCTAGGCAGCAAGAATGTGAGAGAGAGCCAAACCAAAATGCTGGATCCAAAGCCATTTACATTTGAGGAAAGTTTGGATCAGGATTCAAACTTCATAGTGAAGGCCCATCTCTAGCAAGAAAAATATGTTCTAACAGTACCACTCTATTATTACCACTCTATTATTTTGTGATATTCCTTACTATATGTTCCTCAGAAAAATAAAAGCCCAAGTGGCTTCTAACAATTTTCAAGTTAACCAAAATATTCAGTATTGTGTAAGTGATTACAGTTTCTTTTATATAAAGGTATATCAAATGGACAACAGTTGATCAGAAGTAATGTTTCTGAGGGAAATTGGCCTGATCCTTCATTGTTGCACACACACAGCACTTCCATTGACATCAGTGGATGTCAGTTCTGCCACCATTTTCGGATCAACATACATAAGAATAGCAGAGTCAAGCTCTGAGCAAGTTTGTGAATTTAGAGATCAGTCCTACAAGGTGCGGAGCACTTTAGTCTGACCCAATGAAGCACTAAACTCTTGAATAGTCCAATTGACTCTGCTCATGCTTAAATTAAGTATGTGCTTGTGTTTTGCTGGATTGGATGAGAATGCTCAACACCTTGCAGGATTGAGCCCTTTGTACTTTTGAAAGTAGTAGCCTATTTGACTGCCCTGAAAACCCCTTATTTATCCATAGGTTAAGTACAGCATCACACTATTATGCCAGTGTTTCAGCTCTGCCAGAAAAAGGGCCACCTCTGGGTAAAGGCCCAGTCCAACTGTCGGTGAAGTCACTGGGGATCTATCAACTGACTTTAATGGAGGTTCAATGAGGTTCTTAGAGATATAATCTCTTAGTGCTTGGCTTCCCATCTGAGACTGCCAATTAATGCCAGTTGTGATGGTGGTAATATTCTGTGTGCAATGCGTGTGTGGTTGGTCCCAGTGGAAATTTTGTCTGATACAGTGAAATAAAATTTGTAATTAAAGTAATTTTAAATATAGAATCATAGAATATCAGGGTTGGAAGGGACCTCAGGAGGTCATCTAGTCCAACCCCCTGCTCAAAGCAGGAAATATGAGAAGATACTAAAATGATCACAAAGTTTAGACCATAAATGTGATGTAATCTAGAAACCTATGTTTTGTAAGGACTACGTATGGTTTTTATTGCATGTTTTTTCAACATTGTATATTGGTAGTTGCCACAAGGAATTTCAGTTTTAAAAACTAATCTATTTACAATTTTTAATGTAACAATTTGTGTAATTCTTCATCTAAACATATATTCATTACATGGGAACAATCATTTCTTACATAGCCAATATAAAGCCTTAAAAACAGAAGTTAAAATGTTTTCTTGTAATCCTAAATTTTGTGTAAATTATTGCACTGGGGATTGTAGCATAACTTTTAAAAGTCCACATTTTTTAGAAGAATAGAAGCAGTTTGTAGAGTATTAAAAGAATGAAACAGTTTATGCAGCTAATTCTTCATTAAACCAATGATACTGTTACATCCCATTTCAAAAACCAAACTAGATATTAAATCAGATCTTTACTCCAGTTTTATAGCAGCCTATTCCACAAATTCCATGAACTTCAATGGGACTATTTGTAGAGTAAGGGAGTGTTCAATCTATCCATGTTTAATTTCAGTAATGATTATTAACCAGGAGTGCATGAGTTACTAAAAATAGCACTAATGAACCAAGACTCTTAAGTAATAATCCTTCTTATTGAGCCTTATCCATGTATATGATTAACATTTTATAGCAATATAGTAAACAATTTTGAGTGAATAAATTTCATCTGTACTCCATTTCTGTTATATAAGGGATTTTTTATATTGAGACTGTAATGCTGCAACAAACCCAGGAATTATTTTGAATGACTAATAGATAGATAGATTTTAAAGACGTGTGTTGTTGAATGCAGCAGTGTTAACGTCCTGGGAAACTAATTAAATGGGATTGCAGATCCTTTTGCAGGTCAGGGCCTAGGGCTACTATTGCCTATTGTTTCTCTTTTGTGAGGAATTTATTATTTGTATTACAGTAGCACCTTGAGGCCTACCATCAGGGTTGGAGCTCCATTGTGCTAGGCACAATACAAACACATAAGAGACGGTTCCTGCCCTCAAGAAGAGTTTACAATCTCCTCAATCCCTGGGACTGGGTTACCATAAAGTAGCTATTTTTTCCTATATGCATTGATTATATGGGTTGTATACACAGACCGACAAACCCTAAAGCTGGTTGCAATTTCTGTAATAGTTCTGATGATCTGCCTCCCATATCTTGCCAACATTGATTCTATGAACAAATTTTTCTGATCAGACTTGACTATTTTAAGGATTACATGTCAACAGACAAAACTTGGAGATTTATAGAGCTCTGTAGAGTTCAGACAAAGAAATTAGTGTTTTCTTCAAGTGCAAAGACAAGTCCCAGTGCAGAAAATGCTTATATAGTATTGGTGCCTGAATATTGCCAGGGAGTCCAAGATATCCATAATAGTTTTCCTTCATGAAGCGAGTCTGCGCATGGCCTAATGAAATAAGTTTTAAAAGATGGGGAATTGTGAGAGGGTAATAGGTGATTAGTTCTGTGTACACACCATATTAAAAAAACAACAACAACTTTTGCATATATATTACTATATAACCAAGGGGTTCAGTCCTGGCTGACTGAGTCTGCCAGGAAATAATTTTAAAAGGCTGTAACCTGAAGCCATCTCTCTGGTTGGCGGCTTCATCACAGAAGTCAATCAGGGAGATGAAGTGAGCTTTGAGACCTGGAAATTACCACCTACACCCAGTAAACACTGGCTATCAAGCAGCAGGTTGAACCCTCACGAAACAGTCAGTCTTGAGTCGGGCTGTTTCTTTTTCGGTCACTGAGGTAACTTGAAAACGTTAGGGGTAAATTATGGCTTTTAGAACTGGCTGGTGCTTGGTGGATGGGAAGAGCAGTTTCAGGTAAAAGCATTAAGCCTTTGTAGGGTAGAAGCAGGCATAAAACCTTGAGGGTGCTGGAGGTAGGAATGTGGAATACATGTGGCACCTGCTAAATCTTCGAAAAAGATTCACTGTGACTTCCCTCACTAGCATTGACTGTTAGGTGCATAGGGAGGGCAGACTTTTGGCATCCCTCAACCGACTCTTTGGGTGTGCCACAGTCAGTATTTTCCCTGGATCAGCCAGTCAGCTGCCAAAGTCTGTAGAGCTCACAAGGCTGTGGTGTTTTGGGTTTTTTTATATTTTTTTTATTTTTTCTTGGTTGGCCCCATATATCAGCACCACTCATACTGCTATAGTTCCGATAGAACAGCATATATCATAGACACATGCTTTATTTAACTAAAAGGATAGCTCCATACCTCCTCCTGAACATCAAGTTCATCATCAAGATTTCCTGTTTCTGTAAAATCTATTGGTTCCTTAGATTCCTGCATCAGTGAAATCTTAACAGAGAAGGTTAACAAGTATTGTGAACAAAATGAATGTTGCAACCATACCAATAAAGTTACTCGTAATTAACAAAATTATTCTTTTAGCTGTTGGGGTAGAGGCTTGTTATTTTGATGCTGAAGGCCCTTGGTTGTAATCCTGATGATGACTCACTGTCTATATATATGCAGCCATAGGTTAGTTAAAATGGTATGAAGTCTTTTTTAAATACTGCAGAGTAACTCCTCCAGAGTCTGATATGACAAGCAAAAATGACCAAAAATTCAGGGCCCCATACTGCTGTATTTGTTAGGAGAGTCACAAAATTTGAAGGCCCCTGGTGGAGTGTATGGCCAATCAAGGCTGCATATTTAAGATGGATGTAGGCAGAGCCGGTGCTAGGCATAAGCGGACTAAGCAATTGCTTAGGGCCCTGAGCAGCTCAAAGGGGGGGCCCCCTATTAATTATTAGTGTGTTTAGGGGGGCCCAAAATATTCCTTCTTAGAGCCCCCAATGGGCTGGCACTGGATGGAGGTAGAGTTAGAACTTTAGGGCTTCCTTGTAATGTGTGGAGGATTTGAATCAATCTGTTCAGTGTTCTGAAGTTTCTCTTAGGAATTGCAGGGAGCACTGGTTCACTATATGTTTGTGTTGTTGCAGAGGCGATGTGGGGGGGAGGACATGGGCATGTGGGGTCATATCACCCACACCCCCAATTTGTTGCTTGGTTGGACTGAGCATGCTCACATGGGCTGCTGAACCCAGTTGCCCTCACTCTGCCTCCCCCCCATCGGTAGGCACGGATCATCTCTGGCTGGGCCTAGCACAATGGGACCTCAACCTGCACTACTGCCATATAAATGATACATAGTAATTACCACTCCTCTAAACATTTAAAAAAGATCTGCAGGCCATCAAATATATAACACAAGCTGTCCAGTTTATAAGCACCTTGTGTGAACATCTTTTGCTTTTTTTAAACAACTCTTCAACTAGTTCCTAAAGCTTTTTCCCTTTACCACAAATGGTGAAAACTATTTACAGCTAGTGTATGATGCAGAAAAATAAATGATATATGGTCCTCACCTTTTCAAAAATAGGATCCTGGATGTCTCTGTGCATCATTTCATGCTGTATGTAAAGCACAGCATCATGGACAGTCAGGAAGAATATGTCTTTTCTGATTTTATCGTCAAAGAAGCCACATTGTTCCAGCTTTGTTATAATGTTGTCTGAACAAAAAAACAAAGTTATAAAAGACTGATAAATTTGAAAATAATTGAAGAAATAAGTGTCAAAATAGAGATTAACAATTATCAACAATAAAATGTATAGACCTATAATTCTATCATAGTGGGTTCTCTCTACGTTAATTTCATTTCTCCCCAAGACTCCTTTGTACGCCTGCAGACATAGCCAGATGCAGTTTAACTATTTATTTGTTTAAAAGAGCGGTTCAGTTCACTTTTAACTCTATTCACTAAAAAAGTACTTCCACAGATACAATCCACAGATCCTTTATTATTTTTATTCTATCCTTCTTGGTGTGTATTAGTGATAATAGATATATGGTTACCTTGATGTGATGCAATGTATACAGTCACATCAATTCTCTCGAATTCTTTAACTATCTGGAAAAAAAAGGGGGTGGTTTGCAATAAACATTTTCTTATACACACACATTTAAGAAACAGTATTTGTATTCACAAAGATTAGTTACATTTTTCATTTTCCTTTAAGTATTTGCACCACAATCCCAAATCATGTGTTCTTTTATTCATAGGAACATAGGAATTGCCAGACCCAAATTCCATCTACTCCAGGATGCTGTCTGTCAGTGGCCAGACTTCGATTATGAAAGACAAAGCTGACAGTGCCATCTATGATTATAGTTGCATGACACTATGGACATGCTCTGAGAATGAATTGGGGTTGTGCAGTACTGATGGTTGTCTGTGGCAGTGGTTCTCAAACAGAGGTCCGGGGCCCCTTGGAGGGGGCCATGAGCAGGCTTCAGGGAGCCAGCCGAGCAGGGCCAGCATTAGACTCATTGGGGCCCAGAACAGAAAGCCGAAGCCCCACTGCATGGGTCTGAAGCCTGGAGCCCTGAGCCCTGTCATCCAGGGTTGAAGTCAAAGCCTGAGCAATAGCTTCATGGAGGGCCCCTGTCGTGTGGGACCCAGGCAATTGCCGTGTTTGCAACCCCCAATGCTGGTGTTGGCTTTTATATGCAGAAAAAACAGTTGTTGTGGCACACATGGGTCATGGAGTTTTTATAGCATATTGAGGGGGGCCTCAGAAAGAAAAAGGTCGAGAAGCTATGGTCTGTGGGACCCCTGCCTCATTTGTTGCAGAAGTTGGAAGATGCAGAGTGAATAAGGCAGAGGATTACCGGAGCAGAAAAGAATTTTTTGCATTTAGTTACTAACTGTTTGTTCCTCGTTTGCTGGATGTCCAACTTAATAACCTGGGATCTGAATTGCAGAAGTGCTGACCACTCAGGAACTGCAGTTGAAGTCAATGCTTCGAACATACCCAGTGCTATATAATGCTACATTCTCTGAAAAATCAGGTCCTATGTGTCACATATTGGGCACCCACAATTAGTGGATACTTTTCATCTTAATCTCTCTGTGCCTCAGCTCCCCATCTGTAAAATGGAGATAATACCCCTCATCTCACAGGGGTGTTGTGAACGTACATTGATTAACATTAGTGTACTCAGATACTATAGTAATGAGTGCTAAAGAAAAGTCCAAGAGGAAGTTAATAATTTTGTCTTCATGGCAAGGTCTGAATAGTGTGCAGTAAATAAGGCATGGGGCCACACATTGAACAATGAGAATAAAACAAATTATTGAATAGCTTCTTTTTAAGTGAGCGCTGGGCATCCTGTGCACTGACTGAAGCAGGGGTCCCATGGAAAAATATTTGATCATGTAAATTAAAGACAGTAACAATGCATAGGCACAAGGAGGCCAAATTAAGGTTGCACAGGCATCCAAATGCTGGCATTTTCTGATGTTTAAGTGCTTGTCTTTACAATCTTAATAATGTTTTTATTATAGTTTTTTTGTATCTAATTTATAAATAGACCAAAATCTACCTGTTGTTACAGAAATATTAAAGATATGTCACAAACCAACATACACTGGGAAACTCAAAGTTAATTTCAGCCAACCTGTCCCTAATTAACATACCAATGACTAATACTGGACAGGAAAAAAATAAAAAGACTTACCATTTTCATTGTTCTCACAGCTACAACATCCAAGAATGATACACCTCCAAAGTCAAAAATTAAACTGTGGATAGGCACTCTGGGGACATTCACTTTGACTGGGAGTTCTGAATTCCAGTCCACGTGGATCTCTACTTCTTTGGTTGGAATTTTAAGATCTTCAGGATCATCAAGATCTTCATCAGACTCAAAAGCTTCATTGGTAGCCCCAGAATCACTGATGCCATTCTAATCAGAACAGATAATATAAGAAATATATAACTTAATCAGGGACAAAGATTTTGGAATTTTTCCATATTAGCTTGTTTAAGCAATAATAGTGGAAGCATTTTTTCCTCATTTCTTCACATATGACTGATCCTGCACTAAATGACTTAAATGGAAACAAGATTGAGCCAATAATTAGCACTTCTCCCTGCATGCAGTGTATTTTCTTTCCTGTTTTGTTGTTGTTCATTAAGGGAGCAGAGCCATATGGGAAAACCACTGTCCAGAAAACAACTCATAGACTTTAAGGTCAGAAGGGATCATTATGATCATCTAGTCTGATCTCCTGCACAACGCAGGCCACAGAATCTCACCCAGCCACTCCTGTAACAAACTCTTGACCTATGTCTGAGCTATTGAAGTCCTCAACTCATGGTTTAAAGACTTCAAGGTGCAGAGAATCCTCCAGCAAGTGACCCCTGCCCCACTCTGCAAAGGAAGGCAAAACCCCTCAGGGCCTCTGCCAATCTGCCCTGGAGGAAAATTCCTTCCCGACTCCAAATATGGCGATCAGCTAAACCCTGAGCATGTGGGCAAGACTCACCAGTCACACACCCAGGAAAGAATTCTCTGTAGTAACTCAGATCCCAACACATTGAGTGTCCCATCGCAGGCCATTGGGCATATTTACCACTAATTGTCAAAGATCAATTAATTGCCAAAATTAGGCCATCCCATCATTCCATCCCCTCCATAAACTTATCAAGCTTAGTCTTGAACCCAGATATGTCTTTTGCCCCACTGCTCCCATTGGAAGGCTATTCCAGAACTTCACTCCTCTGTTGGTTAGAAACCTTCGTCTAATTTCAAGTCTAAACTTCCTGATGGCCAGTTTATATCCATATGATGGCCAGTTTATATCCAAGCTTCCACTTGAGAACCTCACCCTATAGAATCTTTAGGGTTGATGTTTTTATTTTTGAATTATATTTATTACATTTGTTGTAATAACAATCCAAAGGTCAAGAGTTAATGTCACTTAACTGAACATTTCATCATATAAACTTGAAAGAAAACAAAAATCTAGCATCCTGGAGTATAATATCTGGCAAAAATTGACACTTAGTCCCAACCTTCAAATGTGGGGACTTCAATAGGACATCTACAGTCCACATCATATAAGCACTTAATGATATAAATGGCTATTTTACACATAGCGTGATAAATGTTGCCCCATTTAAGCAGCTGTGGAATGCCCTGTTAGCAGGAAAACCAATGCAATTCTTCCGCATATAGGAGGCAAGATATAAGGAGCCTGTGTAAGGGATTTGCAGTCTCTGTGCACCAGAATGCAGCTCTGAAGGGACTGCCAGTCTACAACTTTGTAAAACAGGTGTAGGGATGAGGAGGAGGAGTAAAGGAAGGACCAGGTAATCCACTGCGTCCAGATCCACTGGCTTTTCTTTCCCCTCCTCAACATACTGTGGGCACGGCTGCCAATGGTCACTCCAACCTCAAGGCTACAGTAGCCGCCATGGAGGAGTTCTACTGCTTCCTGCACGCTGGAGGGAAAGGATTTCTTTTCCCCAGGCCCTGAAAATGCTCGAGGGTAGAGTTTACTAGATGGGTCAAGTTCTGAAGACAAGTTGTGATTTGATAGTTGTGATTTGATTATCCTCTTCAGGTGCCCATGTTTGAACATATTGCCCGTTATCAGGAGAATTGTGAGTTAAACATGTTATCAGCAGTTAATGGCTCCCCTCCCTAATGTGTACTAATCAGATGCATTTTGACTCTGAAGCAGCCATGATGTTCTATAAACGTTCCATGGTGCAATGGTTTATTATGGAGCATTGATCTTTATTGCACCTTGATACACCTCAAAGCATTTAGATGCAGCACTGGATGGTTACGGCTCTCTGTGGACCAAGAGGACCTCCTCTCTCTAGTCATCGTAGGTGTACATCCACTTACCAGACTTAACACTATGTGTACATTGCCCTTTCTGTGTAATCCTGGATCTCTCACACATTCACATCCCAGTGCCAGGGACTTCCCCTTCCCAGAATATCACCAAAAAGAGAGGTGAGTGAACAATACAGTCATATCACAGTGAATGATATCAGAGTGCACTATGCTACACAATTGTGCACCTTGAGCTTCTCAGTGATTATCTGAAGCTGGTGAATGGATACATATTCACAGGTCCTTTTCTACACCCACCTATATTTCACCCAAACACAGAGATTTCCAACTCTGTGGCATGTGGTGCCTGGTACACAGCTCAGATAGTTTTTCTGAATGTGGAAGTATCTGGGCAACATCGGCTGGAAAAAGAATCTCCACTCTCCATTTCAGTACATATCACAAACTAAATGATTACATCAAAACAAAGGGTCGAGCTTCCTGCCACTTGCATTATAATAAGAACATAAACATTGCCATATTGGGTCAGACCAATGGTCCATCCAGCCCAGTATCCTGTCTTCCAACAGTGGCCAATGGCAGGTGCTTCAGAGGGAATGAACAGAAGAGATAATCATCAAGTCATCTATCCCCTGTCACCCATTCCCAGCTTCTGACAACAGAGGCTAGGGACACTTCAGAGCAAGGTTTTGCATCCCTGCCCATCTGGGATAATAGCCACTGATGGACCTATCCTCCATGAATTTATCTAGTTCTTTTTTAACCCTGCTATAAGTCTTGGCCTTCACAAACATCCTCTGGCAAAGAGTTCCACAGGTTGACTGTGCATGTGTGAAGAAATACTTCTTTTTCTTTGTTTTAAACCTGCTGCCTATTAATTTCATTTGCTGACTCCTAGTTCTCGTGTTATAAGAAGGAGTAAATAACACTTCCTTATCTACTTTCTCCATACCAGTCATGATTTCTATAATCTATCATATGCCCCCTTAGTTGTCTCTTTTCAAGGGTGAAAAGTCCCAGTCTTAGTCATCTCTTCTCATATATAAGCTGTTCCATACCCCTAATCAGTTTTGTTGCTCTTTTCTGTACCTTTTCCAATTCCTATATACCATTTTTGAGATGGGGCAACCAGATCTACATGTAGTATTCAAGATGTGGGCGTACCATGGATTTATATAGAGGCAATATGATAATTTCTGTCTTATTATCTATTCCTTTCTTAATGATTCCCACCATTCTGCAGAATTATTTTGTTTTGGACTGCTATTACAGCCAGAAGGTAGGGGGAGCTGCCTCCCTATGACTCACAGCCAGAGGGCTGCACCCCATGCTCCAAATCAGCAATACAGCAATGCCTACAGCGAGAGAAGGATATCTGGGACAAGAGAGGTGCCCACCCTTGCCCCAAAGGTGCATCTTAGAAGTACAATCAATGACATGGTGGAGAATGCAAGCATTCACTTTCTAAATCTGACACAAGGGTAAATTGGGGAAGATTGAAAGCCCATGCATGTTAGCTTTTTTGACTGCCACTGCACATTGAGTGGATGTTTTTATAGAACTATCCACAATCACTCCAAGATCTCTCTCTTGAGTGGTAAGAGCTAATTTAGACCACATCATTTTATATGTATAGTTGGGATTATGTTTTCCAATGTGCATTACTTTGCATTTATCAACATTGAATTTCATCTGCCATTTTGTTGCCCAGTCACCCAGTTTTGTGAGATCCTTTTGTAACTCTTTGCAGTCCACTTTGGACTTAACTATCTTGAGTAGTTTTGTATCATCTGCAGATTTTATCACCTCACTGTTTACCCCTTTTTCCAGATCATTTATGAATATGTTGAATAGGACTGGTCCCAGTATAGACCCCTGGGGGATAGTACAATTTATCTGTCTCCATTCTGAAAACTGACCATTTATTCCTACCCTTTGTTTCCTATCTTTCAACCAGTTACTGATCCATGAGAGGATCTTCCTCTTATCCCGTGACAGCTTACCTTGCTTAAGAGCCTTTCATAAGGGACCTTATCAAAGGTTTTCTGAAAATCTAAGTACACTATATCCACTGGATCACCCTTGTCCGCATGATTGTTGACCCCCTCAAAGAATTCTAGTAGACTGGTGAGGCATGATTTCCCTTTACAAAAACCATGTTGACTCTTCCCCAACAACTTCTGTTCATCTATGTGTCTGACAGTTTTGTTCTTTACTATTGTTTTAACCAGTTTACCCGTACTGAAGTCAGGCTAACCGGCCTGTAATTGCCAGGATCACCTCTGAAGCCCTTTTTAAAAATTGGCGTCACATTAGCTATCCTCCAGTCATTTGGTACAGAAGCTGATTTAAATGATAGATTACAAACTACAGTTAGTAATTTTGCAATTTCACATTTGAGTTCCTTCAGAACTTTTGGGTGAATACCATCTGGTCCTGGTGACTTATTACTGTTTAGTTTATCAATTTGTTCCAAAACCTCTTCTAATGACACCTCAATCAGGGACAGTTCCTCAGATTTGTCACCAAAAAAGAATGGCTCAGGTTTGGGAATCTCCCTCACATCCTCAGCCATGAAGACTGATGCAAGAATTCATTTAGTTTCTCCACAATGGCCTTATCTTCCTTGAGTGTTCTGTTTGCATCTCAATCATCCAGTGGCCCCACTGGCTGTTTAGCAGGCTTCTTGCTTCTGATGTACTTAAAAAAATTTTGCTGTTACTTTTTGAGTCTTTGGCTAGCTGTTCTTCAAATTCTTTTTTGACCTTCCTAATTATATTTTTACGCTATAGGGAGTCCATTAAGAAATATATCCACCTAGCCTTCTGAACATCTAACACAGCCCAATCTGCTGCCTTTTGGGTGAATGTTGCCACCTTCTGGGAACACAGCTAAACATTCTCTTTGCTACAGCAGCATAGATTACCACTAAGTCTAGTTGCCTCCAGTGGCCTGATGCATGGTTTTCACCCCTAGCTTCTCAAGTCCCATGTAGGGTCCATACTTCCTATAACAGTGATCTGTCAAAACTATCTCTTTTTTATTTTAAAAATAAAATACATGGAAGCTTATATCACGTCACTGTGAACCAAAACAAAGCCAACTTGCCTTATATAGACCTCTTAGCCATGACAGTAACCCTTTAGCAAAGAGCAGAATAAAAAATTAAACTTTACCTTAGTTGCTTTTAATTTTCCCTTCTTGATCAGTTTCTGTATCATCCTCAGTGCTTTGAGCCTCTTGTTATGCACGCGAATTGCATCAAACCCCACCTATAGAAACCAGGACCAAGTTATCAAAATTATTTTTGTTTTATCTAAGCAAACAGCTGTAGAAATTCCAAAGCCAATTAAATAGCAAACTTCCAAAATCATCGTAGACTACTTACAGTGGATTTCAGGCTGCTTTTCAATCCATCTATATTAGCATAAAAAATAGGACTGGAAAATCTGAGAATCTTCACTCCTTCTGGTTCAACAACCTGTTGTCAAAATAATTTCAAGGTCAAGCATGTATATTACATTTATCTAATTAACAGCAGCACCCAAACTTAGCCTACTAGAGCATCAGTTTGATAACTTGCCAAGAATCCAAGTAGGCACCTAATTTATATAAAAATGAGCTGATTGCTAGCTACCTTCACTTTTAATATAAAGTTTTAGCTCCCAGAAACTATAGTTCCCAGCATGCAATGTGGTCTGACCACTTGGCTCCAGATGGAAGTTTTTACGCTGAGACCCATTATCTTCAGGAGCTGTGCTTCCATATTAAACGTGAGAGCAGCTGCAAGGTAGAACGCTGTACTTCCCTTTGGATTGCAGGCTGCCATTAGGAAAATAACCAGTCAGAAACACTTACCGTTTTGTAGTCCTTGACGTTCTTGTAGAGGTCTGTGCCAGGAACGTTCCCAAGGCCACCCCACGAGGGACTAACAGAAACAAAAACAAAACATGGTGTCAAATTAACATCCAGTTGAGGAACTTATAACATGGGATGACTTGTTACATATAACCTTTTACAGAATGGTGAGAATCAGCAAACTGAATAGCCCCAGCAGGAGGTTGCGCAGGGAATTCCCTTGGATATAGCAGGTCCTTGCTTGGATGTGATGCACTTTGGTCTATGGTGGCTCAAGCATACTGACTGCACCACTTTTAACCACTTCCTGACAGCAAAGCTATGGACTGGCTTTGATGTCAGCTTTGCTTTCTGGATTCCAGGCAGAAGGAAAGGTGTTATCTTGTATATTCAGCCAGAAAACTGGGAGAGAGTTATGAGATGGCTGAGCAGTGGAGCAACATCCTGTGAAAGTCACCCATCACCTCCATTCAGTCTCACTTATTCTTCCACATGTTTGCTCTCATCCATGCTAGGCAGTGAGGGGAACACCAGAGCCATAGTCAACAGCTAAAATGTGAACCTTGGAATAGAATCTTAAAGCAGCAATAAAGTGGGGGCAGGGGGAATAGTCACACAGCACACATATGTCTGCACATGTCTTCTACTCTACAGATGCCTTATAATGACATCCAGAATAAGTAGCTGCTGAGAATGTTACTTGCCAAAATGTTATCTGTCTCAACATGTGTCTGTCTCCCTCCCCACAATGTTCTATGCTCAGTGAATAGTAATTGATAAAGTATAACTATTCGTATAACTTCTTATACTTTATTTTGAATGCTTCCATCCCTTTTAAGATCTCTTATGGGTACCTAAATGACAAATGGCCAGGTAAAAAACAGAGTAGATCAATCACAAAAATAATGCATGCCTCGTTTACATCAATGTGACTACAACACAGTACCTTCTGGCTTTGGAATCTATGAACACTCTCATAGAAACAGAAGGGTAGATTTTCTTTCACTTCTCAAAATCATGGTCAATATGACTGATTTTCAGACATAAATTCTCTCCTTTTCTCTAAATTCCCTTACTTTTCATGGTATAGCACTGACAGGTCTTGCAGTTTCTGTTACTTACAACTGAACTCTCACCACAACTGTCAGTAATCCGAACACAAGGCCAGCAAGTAATCCCAAATCAAGACCCAGAATGATGGATGCCACACATGTGAAAATCCAGATCATCTAGAGAGGAAAGAACAAACACAGAATCTCTGAATTAAAAAAGAAAATAGCTTCTGATCACAGAAGAAAATCACTACACCAAATAATAATAGCAACAAAAGAATTTAAGCTTGAAGATGGTCAAAATACCCAAACTATGTGCTGACTTCTATATTAAACTCTTCCTTTATTTCCAAACTAGCTTTGCCCATCTTTGCTTCGTTTATTATTCGTATTTGGTGTTCAGGCAATAAATTATCAAGCTATTCTAATGTAATGAAGTCTAGCAGAAACTCAGTTATCCCTTGTACAGTTAAAGAGGATGCAGTTTCCCATTGTCTTTACTTCTCTCCGACAGCAGCTATTTTTGTTATTTTTACTCCAGGAATTTGAAGCAATGTATTTCCCCAAGAACCTAATTTGTTGTAGGAAGACAGTCTGCCCTCAGATATGTAGTGGCAAAGGAGGGGTCCCACTTATTTCTGGGAGAAGGATCTGTACCACAAATGGATAGTATTTCACATAAACCGGGTGGGGAAGGCGGGGGGACACACATTTTGAAGTCTGTGCTGCCTACTTGAGCTAATTCCTGAACTCTTTACTCAGTCATAGCTCAGAAACTCCCATTGGACCCAACCCTGTGAGGTGCTGAGCACCATCAGTTCCCATTGAAGTCAATGAGGTTTTTACCCAAGAAAAGGACTAAGTAAAAATTGAGTAAGGACTTTGGGATTTGGCTACAGACAGGGCACTGTTCATAGGCATTCATGAGAAAATCTTTGCATATCAGAGATTATGTGCAGTTTGTGGCCTGCTCCACAGAAACTCCAATAAGAGATATGAGGGGTGCCTTGGGATGAGATTATAGGGGTCTGAGGGCACAGTCTAGATGTAATTGTGCATACATCCCTTGACACACCAAGGGGCCCTATGCACACATTCCAGCACAGATTATTACTGCTCCAAGCTAGAAAAAACATTTATTTGGTGAGGACTGTGATGCTGTTGGTCCAGGCATGGTCCACACTAATGTTGTTGTTACAGACTATATGGGAACATTTGGGGACTGGTTATGCATTGGTTCAGAATCTGAATATAAGGGGCCAGATTCTCTCATTCAGCCAAACTGTGCTCAGCAAAAGACGAGAGTGGGGTGGTAAAAGTGACTTCAGGCTGTCTTAACATTAATCTGCAGCTCAGCTGATTGAACTAGAAGGCAGCTCTAAACTTTGCTCGTTGTTAACAGGAAGGGATGGCCAATACACAGGGATACCTGATCAAGCCCCCTTTCCTCTAGACACACCCCTTCCAATGGGAGACTCGGAATGAATGTGATATAGAAGCTGCCACAAGTGCCTCCTACATGGGAGGAAATTTTCACTGGCTGGATCTGGTGGCTTTAGGGCAGTTTTGTGTTGGGAAACTAACACAAAACTGCGTTAATGGACCAGATAATCTGTCTTAAAGTCTTTTGGTGTTAACAACACAAAATTCTGTTTCTGTTAACAAACTCTGGAAGTTATGAGTAAATTGGGTGGGGTTAAAACACAAAAAGACAACTAGACTCAAAACATGTAGGAAAAAAGTAAATGACTTACAGCATCCGCCTTATTCTGCCTCCACAGACGAGGAACGTCAAACACCTGCATGAACATCCCTTTCAAGTTGGCAATGACAACAGCTGCCAACACAGACTGCAAAGAGAGATTGTGAAAACTGGGTTGTTCAGAAGAGAGAACACATTGTATGTTTTCGGGCCAGTTTTCTGGTTATTAAGTACATTAAAATTGTACACTATGAGCCAGATAGTCCTCTGGTATGAATCAGCACAGTTCCACACGGAGCTGCTACTCCAATTTATACCAGCTGAGCATATGGCCTAAATGGTGCAGTCGTAAGAGTGCTAGATAGGAGAAGCATCATACCTTCTGTAAGGGCTCTAGCAGTTTCCCCAGAGCCACAATGGCAATCAGTACAATCCCTGCTGAGATTATGCTAGCAACCTGCAAAGAAGACAGTAGTGTTGATATGAAACAAGTATTTTTAGACTCTCTGCTATGTTTTCAAACTCACTATGAATAATGCATATGTTGGTATATTTTATATTTCTTTGTAAACAAGGAGACCTGTTAAAATATTTATTATGTTTAAGCATACACGGCCAAATCCAGAAACAATTCAACTATATAAGGTGATTAAGTCTCATCGGTCCATGTAAATCACCACACACAAATTAGTACCTTGGGAAAGGTTGATTTTGTGTAAGGGAAGAGGGGAAAATCCACACCAGTTCCATATTCTACCTGCTACTTGCCCTCTGAATGGCCCTACTATTAAATAAATAGTGTATAGTTGTTATGTAAAGTGTAACCCATACTAGGAAAGTCTTTGTGTCCCTCTAGTGGCTGGTCCACATAAGAAGTTTGTGAGTGTTACAGGTTCCGTTTGCAGTATTCCAGCCTTTAGCTTCATGCGTTTAGCACTACGCAGCCTGCGTTCAAATCCCACTGTCAGTCCAACCAGGGTCATACACACAAGCATATTGGAGTTAATCCTATGTGAAGACTGTGCCCTATGCAATATTAAACTGAAATATCTATAAAATTAATAGTAAAATAAACCCATTACCTGGGTTTTCCCACCAGTGCTTTCCTGGACAGCAGTACGTGACAGAGCGGTGGTAGCAACAAAACAAGAGAAAGCTCCTGCAAACACATTGCTGATCCCATAGGCAATAAATTCCTAGAACAAGATTAGATGATGATGTAAATGTAGATTTGGAACTAGGGGTGCTGAGGTAGCAACAGCCCCTGGTTTGAAGTGGTTTCCATCATATACAGGGTTTAGAGTTTGGTTCAATGCCTCTCAGCACCCCTACTATAAAAGTTGTTCCAGCACCCCTGTTTGCACAGCAAAGATAATATTTCCTTATAGGAGCCTGTAAAGTGAGAAGTACAGTAGGCATGCAGAAAATACTGGATTCATTACAACAGCTGCTGTTAAGTATTTTAGAGCTGATCTGCACACAGTTTTTTTTACTGATTTAACTACATCATCTTAAAAACCAATATAGTTAAATTGGTGCAATCCCCTAGTGTGGACACAGTTGTACCAGTATAAAGATGCCTATGATGGTATAGCTTAATTCCATAAATTTACCAATATAAGCTATCTAAATATAAGCATGTTATACCAGTAGAACGGCATCCATACATGGGGGTTGTACAGATTTAAATATATCAGTTTCTAAACCAATATAGTTACACTGGTACAAAAACTGTTTAGATGAGCCCTTAGTTTATGTAAAAGGTTTTACTACCAGGGTAGGATCTTGAAGCCAGATCCTTAAATAGAACAGACCTAGATGATCCACATAGATTTCGACACAACTTTGCTCTGGAAGAAGATGCTAGAGATAGATCAGTGACTGTTACTATTGTTAAGTTTGAAAATCTATGAGTCTATTAAAACAAATTATCACTAGCCCTACCAAATTCACAGTCCATTTTGGTCAATTTCACGGCCATAGGATTTTAAAAATCATAAATTTCATGAGTTCAGCTATTTAAATAGGAAATTTCAGAGAGTTGTAATTGTAGGGGTCATGACCCAAGAAGGAGTGGGGGGGTCACAAGGTTATTGTAGGTGGGGGTTACGGTACTGCTACCCTTACTTCTGCACTGTTGCTAGCAATGGCGCTGCCTTCAGAGCTGGGCAGCTGGAGAGCGGCGGCTGCTGGCCGGGAGCCCAGCTCTGAAGGCAGAGCCACTGCCAGGACCAGCGCAGAAGTAAGGATGGCCTGGTTTGGTATTGCCACCCTTACTTCTGCATTGCTGCTGGCAGGGCGCTGCCTTCAGAGCTGGGCACCTGGCCAACAGCCACCATTCTCTGGCCACCCAGCTCTGAAGGCAGCACAGAAGTAAGGTTGGCAATACTGCAACCCCCCTAAAATAATTTTGTGACCCCCCCTGCAACTCCCTTTTGGGTCAGGACCCCCAGTTTGAGAAACACTGGTCTCCCCTGTGAAATCTGTATAGTATAGGGTAAAAGCACACAAAACACCAAATTTCTCGGGGGGAGACCAGATTTCACAGTCCATGATGTGTTTTTCATGGCCATGAATTTGGTAAGGCCCTAATTATCATGGATGAAAGAAGGTAACTAATCCTCCCTCAAACCTTGTTTCATTGCCTGTTTTTATGCTGTTATTATTTTTCACTCATCTAATTTAAGTAGACTAGTAATCTAGCTTTCTTTCTAGGACTTTCTGTTGTTGAATGTTTGCCAGGTATAGTATTAGTACTAGAAGGAATATAATTTTGTTTGATTACCCATCATTCAGCTACTGTAATCGCTACCTAATGTCTTCTGGAACAGGGCAGTGCAGGCAGAATGTTGAAAACAGTACATGCAGCTGTACTACCCACTTAGCCTTATTAAACTGCAAGTGAGGACATGTTAGGCAACCATAATTTAAAGTGTTTCCCAATGTGAACATTGTGTATTATAGCTTCACGATACACAATGTCCAACACAGAGAAGTCTCCTCTCATAATTCACATGCTTAGAGGGCCAATTTGGTTACTTAATAAATAAAAATATTTCTAAAATCAGATATATTGTAATTAGGGCATTATTCATTAGTTGTAAAGGACAGAGAGACCAGTTAAACAACATGCTTGGTTCATTTTTTGTAGCAAATATATTTTTCCCACATATTCAAAGGATGCAGTACATGTTTAGCATGGATAGAGGAGACAAAGGTAGCTCTAAGCCATTTCTTCATCTCCCTTGATCCTAGGAATAGAGACAGTTTGAGCAACCACAGGGTTTGTCTACACAGTTTTTATGACACTATAACTAACTTGGTTTAGAAATGGCTAGAGTTAAAGCAATACAAGCCCAGTGCCGTAGTATGGATGCAGTTATAGTGGTATAAACTGGCACATATACTGGTATATAGTGGTATAAACTGGCACAGCTTACACCCATACATTTACAGGAGTAAGCTGTACGGACATAAGCACATTAATACCAGTATAACTGTGTCTACACTAAGGGGATGTGCCAATTTAATAATACAGGCGTAAAATCATACTCCCAACAGAAAGAGTTAAATTGGTACAAAAACTAAGTGTAGGCCAGGCCTAACTTATGCTGACTGGAGTGGTCTTCCAGGTACTGGTTCACCAGCCCAGCATTGCCCCTCCCTACCACCAGCCACCTCAGAACACTCTCTATGCAGAGAAGTGGAAGCAGGCCACATAAAGTCAGTTATTCCAGCTTTCCATTACCACAGAATTCCCCTACGTAATGGTTATCCCAACTGCCTCTTGAGAGCAGCTTTCAGTGCCTTGATGTCACTGGAACAACACAGAGGAGATTAACTAGGACTGAGGCTCTGGTTCAGTATCTTGGGTAGCTCACACCACTCTCATCTCTATGTATCACTGTATCACAGGACCATATCTTATCTGCTTTTTCAAATAGTTTAATTAATTTCACATAGGAGAGTTTCACTTGTGTCTGATAAATCTGTATAATTTCTTTTCCAGTTTGGACATATAAGCATCCTTCATGCCCAAATTACATTTAATTAGTTTTTAAATTAATTGGGTTTCATATACCTGGTTTCCATCAATAGAATAGTCATGTTTCGTTGCATAGACTTTTGCCACAGACACAGCAATAGCATAAGCGACCACAGCAATGGAAAATGCGGCTGCTACCATTTCTGAAAACATACTGACAGCTGGAGGCTCAGGAGGCAAAAACCTAATATTTAGGAAAATATATTTACATTATCAATTTTGATCAAATTCTGTGTTTACTAGATTTGTGAAGAAGCTTCAAAGCAGCAGGACATGTACACTACTACTGATAATGTGAACAATATTTCAAAAAACAAAAAGCTGGGAACACTTGCAAACCATACAACAAGGTTACCTTGTTCAATATGGCCCAAATCCTGGTCCTATTGACAGGGCCAGCCTGAGGAAAAATGGCACGCCGGACGAACTTGTATTTTGGCACCATTTTCCCTTAGGCATGGGGGTTGGTCAGACGGTCGGGCAGCTCCCCATACTGTGACCCCTCCCCCATGTCTGGGGAGCTTTGGGAGCAGGAAGCAGGGGGCAGAGGTGCAGAGCTTCCTGCAGCTGTGAGAGGTTTCCAGAGATAGGTCTGACCTGGCTCAGAGAGAGGCCTGTGCAGAGGAAGAGGAAGTCTCGTCCCTCCACATCATGGCCGAGACTAGCAACTGGAGTCCGGCACATAGTAAGAGTCCCCCGCTGGAGCACCCCCAGCCCTGCCCCTCCCCAGCTCCAGCCCCAGCACTCTGGGTTTAAAGGGGCCTTGGGCTGGCTGGGGTATGTTGGGGGGGGACTGACCACGGTGCCCCCTGACCATGGCGTCCTAGGCAGTCACCCACAGTGTCATAGAATCATAGAATATTAGGGTTGGAAGAGACCTCAGGAAGTCATCTAGTCCAACCCCCTGCTCAAAGCAGCACCAACACCAGCCAAATCATCCCAGCCAGGGCTTTGTCAAGCTGAGCCTTAAAAACCACTAAGGATGGAGATTCCACCACCTCCCTAGGTAACCCATTCCAGTGCTTCACCACCTTCCTAGTGAAATAGTTTTTTCTAATATCCAACCTAGACCTCCCCCACTGCAACTTGAGACCATTGTTCCTTGTTCTGTCATCTGCTACCACTGAGAACAGCCTAGCTCCATTCTCTCAGGTAGTTGAAGGCTGCTATCAGATCCCCTCTCACTCTTCTCTTCTGCAGATTAAATAACCCCAGTTCCCTCAGCCTCTCCTCATAAGTCATATGCCCCAGCCCATAAGGCCAGCCCTGGCCATTGAAGTCAGTGACAAAACTCCCATTGGTTTCAAAATTTGGGGGACTAAATTTTGGCCTTGTGGTAACAAAGCGAAGAAGTATATTTTTGGATATGTTGGACAGTATATGATTAATAACACTATTACATTAACAATATTTCACATTTGTATACTGAACACTTTTTATCTGAAGAGTCTCAAAGACCTTTACAAATATCAATTTATTAAGGCTTGCACACCAAACAGAATGTGAAGGTTATCATTGTAAAATGCTTAGATCTTCCAGGTAAAAGTCACTGTCAGTGCAACCCTTACTCTTGTGAGTATGCCAGGGGTACTTTTGACTGGGCTATTTGTATGAATAAGGACTACAATGGGACCACTCACATAAGTATGGGTTTTCAAGATTGAGTCCTATGTAAATGTCAAATATTATTATTAAAAACACTTAGCATTTATACAGCATTTTCCATACTCACATACTCACTTTACAAACATTAACTGATTATTATTAATAATAATACCTAGCTCTTATATAGCATTTTCATCCGTAGATCTCAAAGTGCTTTACAAAGGAGGGTAAGTATTATTATTCCCATTGTACAGTGAGGGGGACACTTACCAAAGGCCATGGAGGGAATTAGTGAATTAGAGCCAGGACTAAAATTCAGGAAATGTTTGGCTGTGAATCAAACTGTGTCTCTCTCTCATTCTCACTATTATTCTTTTACTAGTCTCATTAATAGCCATTGAAAATATTAGCTGTGTTTCAGAAGACAAAGGCACTCACCCTCTAGGAATGGTTTTAACAATGCCTGCATTGTACTTTTTTTCCAGGTCAGCAGCGTATGAGATCCCTGTGGCTACTATTGTCTGGAATCAAATAAAACAATGGTTTTAATACTGAAACATTGCTCTGATCTTCTTGCAATCAGCCCAGTCTGCTGTGTTTCTTATTAGGGTACTTTGCTTACCACAATTACTTCTATAGGAATCGGAACAGGGATCTTGTGTTTGAATCGATCATTTATTTCTTTAACTACCATACACACAAAAATGGTCAGTAGCCCAGCAATGAGATCTGCAATGTTGGTGGTACCAATTCTTTGAAATATTTCGATGAGGGTCTGAAAAAAATAAAAGACAATTCAAAACACTTTGAAGCCACTTAAATAGAATGATAAAATAGCTCATACAGAGAAGCAGACACAAAACCTCAGAGAAGGTCATGGACTACTTGTCCCATATGCTCATTTTTACTGGCCTGAGGAATTTGATTATGAATGTGAAACAAAAGCAAATCAGCAGGGCATACTTACATATATTATGGAAAGGATCCCATTATAATTTCTGGTTGAAACATTTAAGACTATTTTCAGTTGTGAAACAAAAACTTGAAAAGCAGCTGCAGTTGTGAATCCTCCAACCAGGGGATCTGCTAGGTACCTCACAATGAAACCAATCTGAAGGGCTCCAAACACAAGCTGGAAAAATCACCAGGGAATAACAGTTTGCTAAACAGTTAAAAGGTGCAACAACGATGTTACAAAATACTCAGGATTCAGTCCCATACAGTATGCTGGCTGAGAACAGGTCCAGTTGTGATATCCTTACTCACATTGACTAGCACCTTATACCATAAGTAGTCCCACTGAAGTAAATCAGGTTAGCTGTGGAGTAAAGTACTACTCAGTGTGAGTAATGGTATCACACATAACCTGGCCCTGTGTGAATCTGAAAAGTCTGAAACTACTTTATTAAGCAAAACTTGAAGGGCCTCATAGTGTAGCCACTCTGAGTGCTGCTGATTTCAATATGAGTACTGTGCACAGAGCAGCTGCAGAATCTGTTCCTAAGTTCTTCAATAGGGAAGTGGACAAAAGAACAACTTTGGTATATCACTACGGGACAGCAAGATTTATATGGTGCCTTGGACTCCTTCCTTTGCATGACAGTTGCTGTGGATTTCTTCCCTATCCACGATGTCCATCTGTGTCCTATGTAGTTCATATTCTCACCCACTTTTACCTTATCTGGTATCTACTTATGCATTTTCTGTGTTAGACATGCCTTGTTCTTTGTGTATTGACCAGGAATCATTGGACCATCTTCCCTCACACCAACCAGCATACCTTCCAGGGAGACAAAGGAAGAACTGCAGAGCTGTGTAGAGGCCTTCCTTCCTGATGATCCAAGATCTATGCTGTTAGAACTTGGTTTCCCTACAGCTGTCTCAGTCTTTTTGCAGGCACTCAACTACGATTCTGTCCACTTCACTCCCAGCCGTGCTGTCACAAACCTTTTCCCATGAAGCATAGGTGCTGGAACTAAGAGTTCTAGGGGTGCTGCCACACCCCTTGGCTTGGAGTGGTTTCCATCATATACAGGGTTTACAATTTGGTTCAGTGGCTCTCAGCACCCCCACTATAAAAATTGTTCCAGCACTCCTGCCATGAATGGGAAATGTATTGAATTCTCTGTCATTTGAAAGCTGTGTAAATTTCAGGGTGACTTTCCCCCCTCCTGTGTGTTTTACCATGAGAAGGGAGCCCTAATAAGCTATTTCAAGCTGCATTTTTGCCAGTTATTTAATAAAGTAAAAGCAACATCAATCTGAATCTTTGAGGCAGTTATGTTACCTGTATAATTCCAACCAGAAATGTGAGGGTACTGGCAATCACTACTCTCTGTGCATCTCGGGACGCAGTGTCTATCAGCGTTTTGTTAAGCCCTGTAGCATTACTGCTCATTATGTGGAACTTGTCATCAGGTGCCATGTTCAGCACAACAGATCCCACCATCAAACTGACCACAGGGAACGGTCCTGTAAAGATGAACAGTATAAAGCATGACTTTACACACATCACAAAATCCAAGTGTTTGCAAGATAAAATTAGCAGTTCTACATTAGAGAACTAGTTAAAACATTTTTATGGTGACAAAATGCCTGTTCATTAAATAATCTAGAATGCACTTCTCTGTGCCCGCCAGGGTCTTGCTTCCGCCTGGTGCCCGGCAGAACACAGGACTGATGAACTTCAGCACAAAGATAAGCAGAAAAGCTGTGTATGAGAACAAGTAAAGTTCAGCATTATGCATAGCCCTCTGTACAGAGCCTAAATACGTTTTAAGCCCCACAAACCTGCCAACATGAACGCTCAATACAGTGAATATGGTTAACAAAATGACTGCTTCACACTGCATATTAATACTCATGCTAGACATAAACATTGTGGAAAAAAAGATAATTGACTGAAACTGAAATTAAACAGATGCAGTTACCAACTGAGAGGTGCCTTGATGTTCCCAAGAAGAAATATGTCAGGAGGGGAAAAAACGCAGAGTAGAGACCATATCCAAGAGGAACTGCAACCAGTAAAGCAAATGCCAAACCTGTAATCATATATAATCATCATTTTAGTTACAAATCTCACAACAGACTAATCTCTGGTCAAGTAATGGGCCAAATTTTCAGGAAGGCAGCTTCCTTTCAGCCAGGCACAATTTGAAAATACATTTTGCATCTGTAATTCAGTTGTGGGCACAAATCTGAGAGCTTGTGCCTCAACATTTTTGAGAGAGCCAACCAGGTAGTTACAGGTGTAAGTATTAAGTGTTATACCGGCCATTTGTGTTTTCACAAAATACAGGAACAAATTTTAAGGGCTCTGCGAGGTTCAGACAAGGGAACTTTGCAAGTGAAAGCAACTGATCTACCTTTCCATGGGTAAATTTGTGCCAAAAAAGTCTCAATTATGGCTGGAATTTTCAAACATGGATGCCCATTTACTCATCACCTCTGAAAATCAGGCCATTTTTATTTAGGTATCTAAATATGGATGTAGACGTCTAACCGTAGGCACCCACATTTGAAAATTTTGCTCCTTACCAATAAAATGACCAATTAGTAACAAAGGCTATGATGGGGCCCCGAAGAGCAGAAAAGCAGCTTTGCAAGATGCTTTTCCCTGTATAGCCACTTTGCCTTCCTCTGCATATCTGTTTGACCTATCAGCTACATTGATAAAGTGGCAGGAGAAATAAGGAGATGTGGAGAAGTGTCATAACCCTTCCCACCCCTAGAACAGTGGAGCATCCCCAGTAAAATGTGCAGAAATTTAATGCTGTTTCAGGCAGCACTAACTGCCACTACAGAGTCTGTGAGTCCCCTCTCAGAGGTACCACAAAGTGCTACCAGGACTTCAGGACAAATAACAGTCTGGTGGGAAGGCTGAAGAGCAGCACACATGAAGAGTCATGGAATCTGTCTGGTTTGGGGACCAAGGCACCTGGGGATCCCTGGCATCTGCTTAATTTTTTGGCTCCGTTTTTTTGTTCCACCTCCTGGCTACTATGAACCCAACCAGCTAGGGCTCGGGATTATATGAAGAGTATGTAGCTCTAACCAAGCCACAGAATTTTTGTATTAATTAATCTCTATGCACATTTGTGCCAGAAGGAAGCATGTGAGTCCAAAAATGTATTTAAACAGTATATTTTAAAATAAATTGTATTGCTGGATTCTAACTTTAAGAAGTTTGTGTGTGTGTGTGTGTGTGTGTGTGTGTGAGAGAGAGAGAGAGAGAGAGAGAGAGAGAGAGAGAGAGAGAGAGAGAGAGAGAGAGAGAGAGAGAGAGAATGTTCTTGTGATTAAAGCACTGCCACTGCCTGGCCCGGTTATCAGAAGATTTTTCCAGCTCTGCCATACAGTTCCTGTGTGACCTTAGGCAAGTCATCTCAGTTCTCTAGCTGCAAAATGGGGCTGATTCTACTTCCTTTCTCCCAACCTTTGTCCAGCTAGCCTATTTAAATGGCAAGCTTTTGGGGGCAGGGAGTGTTTCTGTCTATGGTTATATAATGTCTGCCACTATCAGACCCTAATCTTGTTTGGGGCCATTAGGTGCAGCTGTAATACACAGATACTCGACCCACTGAGGGGCAGAAGGGGGACAACAGAGCTGTGAAGGCAGCTGACCTTATCATCTGCACAGGATGGGGGAGATTTGCATGCAGGTCTAGATGAAGGGACAATCTAGCCCAAAAGAATTACTATACTGGCGCAGACCAGTAGCCCATCTAGCCCTCTCTTTGAAAGTGGCCAGTATCAGAAGATCCAGGGATGAGAATGGGGCTCTTACTTACCTCCTTCTGGTGTTCTTCACAACTGCCTAGTCATGATTAATCTAACTAATGCTTAGTCATCTGTATGTATACATCACCACCTCTCTATCTACTTTCTCTATCATTAATAAATGTATTAAACAAAACTAGCTGAACATTGCAAACTATGTTCTGTGAATATGCATTCCGATTTTTAAAGTTTGGCCACGTTCATACCCCTTTTGTTTTAGTTTATTACAAACATTTGAGCAATCAAGCTTTACTGGCACAAATGTTAACAGAAAGTTGTATTCATGAGTTTACATTTGGATAGACAAGTGTTTGGGGTGCTCAGCCAATTGGGGAACAAAAATAATACTAGTGACTTATCTGACCAATCACAAATAACTGAGTAACACAATTCAATTTTTAAATGTTCACCTTAGGTCCATAGAGTTAAAAAAAATCAAAAAGATACTGGTCAAATATAATTCAATAACAACTTCAAGGAAATTGCAATCTGCTAGCCCGTATTGCACAAACAGAAAAAGTAGGCTAAATTAAGGAAATCAGTGATTTATTGTGAAATATTAATTTGTATGCAATATAAAATAACATTAGTCCTCATGGATTTTAATCATGGTTAACACTGAAGCACTGATTAGAAAGGAGAAAAGGAGGACTTGTGGCACCTTAGAGACTAACCAATTTATTTGAGCATAAGCTTTCGTGAGCTAGAGCTCACTTCATCGGATGCTCACGAAAGCTTATGCTCAAATAAATTGGTTAGTCTCTAAGGTGCCACAAGTCCTCCTTTTCTTTTTGCGAATACAGACTAACATGGCTGCTACTCTGAAACCTGATTAGAAAGGGTAAGACATAGTTATGGGAATGTCAATATAGTACATCCAGTTTCTCCTTAATAACAGATAAAATCTTCCTGGACCTTACCTTGTAAAGTAGCTACAAGCCCCGTACTGACACCAGAGATGATATCACTAACTAGCCATTCCTTTACTCTGTACTTAGGTAGCCATTCCAGGATGGGGAGAAAGGACTTGGTTATCTGAAAGACCTTTTTTCTTGAACAGCTGCCAAAAAAACAACAACAACCTCCAGATAATTAAATTGTCAACCTACCCCTGTGAAATCATAACTGGAAAGTGGAAAAAAAGATCCTACCAAGAGATCTCAGTAGGTGATATTTAGCCAAAAGAAGATTGGTAATATTTTGTAGAAATTGTCTGAATGCTGTTTACAATTTACTGATTTTATAGCGCCAAATTTTGCTCTCAAGTTAAGAGTTACCCCAGGTTTGGTCCATAATGCTTAGCATTTACGACTGAAAATGGTGACAGTGGCTAGCAAGTTTCACCCATCATAACATTCAAAATATTTCATTTGCAAAACCAATAGTTGGTATTTGTGATGCACAGTAACCAAAGTGGACTTTCTCAACAGAGATTTTGTATCAATGGGTGAGTTACCACAGCATTTAGTTTTTTGTTCATGTTTCTAAAAATAAAAACATGATCTACTTTGAAAATAATTTTGAATGGGTCACCTTTCCAAACAAAATATTGGATTATCCTCAGAGGGTCGGAGTCTGTCACTCTTACTCATGCTGGCTAGCACCGTCCTCTGTGTGTAGTCCCATTGGTATCAAAGTATTACCTGAGGAGTAAAATGCTACTCACCATGAGTAAAGGTGTGCCTATATGCCCCTGAATGTTAAAAGAAAGAAGGATTATCAATGTTTACATTATTTTAGGCTATTTTCTTATTACTCAGTTAGTTACAGGCAGAGCAATATGTGTTTTTGGCAGTAATTTTGTTTTTGATAAAATTTTTTTGCTACAGGATGGAAAGTTGACTCTTCAGTTGGATCCATTTTATTCTGATCCTGTGATATGATTGTTTGTGTGTATAAACGACTAGTCTCGAAAGAAAAAGGATTCCGTCTGCCTCGGACTATAAAATGCAATCACATTGTAATTGCAACATTTTATATGTAACGCCAAGATCACTTCGAGGAACAAAGAATAATGGTTGAGCAACTCTATGCACTCAAAGGAACTCCAGAGGCTAGACGCGGCACGTCCTAATGTATCTTCTAATAAGGACAGTGCTGGGCCAAATTCGACCCCGTTCTATTTAGATTCTGCACCCGTTCCCGTGACATCTGAGCGCCTGCATTGACTTCGACAGAGTCACTCTGGATTTACACAGCGCTGAATCTGGCGTTTTAACAAGACGGAAACCACCTAAATGTTACTTGCGTGGTTTACGTCAAATAAAACTCAAGATTTCAACTGGTCACAAAAACAATGGAAGGAGAAGAAGGAATCAGTGTAGCAGTGAAGGGGAGAGAGCCAAGCACCCGCGAAAACTCCCCCTGTTCTGGACAGAGCTGATCTCCCAGCTCGGAGACAGGCGGACACCGAACGAAGCGCGCAGCAGGGGCCAGGCTGGAGTCTGTTGTACCTGGGCTTGCGCTTCGCACACGCCGGGAGCTCAGAGCGATGTCAGTCCCGCGCCGATCACTCCCAGGGCGGCCCTGGATCTCTGCCCCCAGCCCGGGGGACACGACCCGCGCAAGGCGCTGGGGCTGCCCGGGAGCAGCCGAGCCTTTCGCCTCCTTTCCCTCTGCTCCTCCGCTCCCAGACAGTCGCTCGGCTCCGCGGGCCCCCGCGCCCCCTTAGTGCTGCCCAGACACAGCCTGGGCCGCCAGGCAGGTGCCCCCGCGCTCCCCAAAGTCTCCGCGGGACTCCCTGCCCGCACTGTGCCCCCTCCCTCCCCACTCCCGGGGCCCAGCTCCCCGGCTCCCCTGGCCGTCGGCCCTGCTCTCACCTGCAGGCTCCCTGGACTCGCTCGCGCAGGGTCGGCTGCAGGTGCGCTCTCTTCTTGTTCTCCTCCTCAAAGGCCGGCTCGCTGTATATGGGCCGGGCCACCACGTAGCGGCCGAGGTCCGGCATGGGCCCGGCCTGCCGGCCGCCTGCTGCCATGGCCCTGCCTGCGCTGGAGAGAGCGGAGCACCATCAGCGCCGCCCGCAGCCACCCCGGGGACCCACCTGCCGGGCTTCGCGCAGCCCGCCACCCACCCAGCCCGGCACCAGAGCGCCCTCCCGAGCCCAGCCTGCGCCCACCGAGCGCCCGGCGTCCAGGGAGCACGCACTGCGAAGGAGCTCAGCCTGCACCCAGTGACCAGCCCCCTGCCTCGCGAGGGAGCCCTCCCTGCGAAGCCAGGAGAACAGCGAGCCCCCTGCGCCTTCTAGCACGGAGCTCCCAGGCCGCCCCCCCCGGAGCGCACCGGCAGCCCAGCGAGCGAGTCACGCTGCGCCCCACCGCCCAGTCACCCCAAGCCCTGCCGCCCGTAGAGCCCCTGCCCAGCCCAGCGCTGTCCGGGTCCTGAAATACCAGCCGCAGGAACCGCAGAGCCCCAGGCCAGGATCCCCCCTCTTCCCGCTGGCCCTCGGGCTCCCAGCTCACTGAGCCCGGTGTCCCTGGGCTGAGGGCAGCCGCTGCGGGCGGCACCTGCACCGGCTCCTAAGCCCCAGCACTGGGCAGGGCAGCCGGCCCAGACGCAGCATTTATAGGGCCAGCCGCCGCCGGACTCTTTATTTATGGGGAAACAGAGACACCCGGCTCCAGCCTGAACGAGGAGCCGCCTGCCCTCCCCCTTCTCCCCTTCGCAAGCCCTGCCCCGGACCCTGCTGCTTCCACTGGCACCCTCCCACTCCAGGGCACGGGGGATGGAGCGAGAGGCCTCAAGGACAAGCCGCTCACCGTGGGGCGCTCCCGGCCTGCGCTGCCAGCAGCCCACCCGGGACATCCCGCATGCAGGGGAGGGGGAAGCTGAGGGGGTCGGGTTATTCGTATTAATGAATTAGCTGGGAAATGGGGAAACCTAGACCTAGAAGGAGGGAGCTGTCTGACTGTCTCTCTGTCTGTCTGTCTACTGCATCCTCTGTCTCCCCATCCGCACAGCCAGGGGGTGGCAGCTACTCCAGGGGCTGCCTCTAGTAAGCAATTCCCTCCGCCGCTTCGACATGCCCCCAGTGTGTCCTTGTTCGCCCCTCGCCTACACTCACCTTCCCTTGCTGGGCAATGTAGGGGCTCCCGGCCCGGTTGTTAGAGTCACACATGCTGCATATACACAGTGGGCTGAACACTGCCCCGTGGCTGCCAAAGTGGGCGGGGGGGAACGGCTCGGTTAGCTCCCGGGGTCGCTCATCTTAAAAAACAACCCCTAGTCTATTTCCCCAGCTGTGGCGTTCCTGCCAAGTCCAGGGTTCAAGGCTTTGAGAATCTAGCAACTGCATAAGCGCTCGGTGCCGCCCACATACCAGGACCATTAGGGGTCTCGAGGTCAGCAAGCCGGTGGGTGTATCGCCCCCGAGCAGATTAGCCCATAGGCTGGTGTCAGCGGCTGGCGCGAGCTGTCACAGAAGCCACATCAGCAGGAAGGAGCAGTGAATATAAATGTAGCACCAGTGCCCAGCTCAGAGCACTTGTGGAGCCAGAGCCCTGCTGCTGGGGGAGGAGATGCATGGCGTGAACGGTGGCTGTACAGCCTACGCAAGAGGGCTTATGCCAGCCGAAGCTGGGCCTGTACAGTCATAGTATTTAAGGCCAGGAGGGGCCTCCAGATCATCTGATCTGACCTTCTGTATATCACAGGCCACCAACATCACCCCTAGCCTAGAGCCCTGTGGCGGGGAGGGAGGTAATGAGTTCATCTACAGTCCATATCTTGTGCTCTTCCCATGCTCCCATCCGCACTCCTATCCCTGCACGCCTTCTCCGTGGTGCTGAGTATTGCCAGCCATACCAGCAGCTCCCTCATCTGCAGCCTGAAGCCCCGATTCAGCAAAGATTTTAAGCATGTGACTGAAGCAGTCAGCTTCCAAAGCGTGTGTCACATATCGCTAGGGACAATAACCACACACAAGAATCTGGATAACAGTCAATGCAATATAACAAAGGAGTCCTTTCCCTGGACACTTGCAGTAGAGTACTTAACTTTTTAAGGGGAAGTGGGGTCTGATGAATTTGATACAGCTTCCAGAATGGAATAATGGACCGTGAAATACAGAATTGCAATTCGAGTCAGCTTAACATTATTTACTAAAAGGATATAGGAACACCACATGCGGTCAAAGACTTTCTAAGTAGACTTAGCCCTGATCTACACTAGGACTTTAGGTCGAATTTAGCAGCGTTAAATCGATGTAAACCTGCACCCGTCCACACGATGAAGCCCTTTATTTCGACTTAAAGGGCTCTTAAAATCGATTTCCTTATTCCACCCCTGACAAGTGGATTAGCGCTTAAATCGGCCTTGCTGGGTCAAATTTGGGGTACTGTGGACACAATTCAACGGTATTGGCCTCCGGGAGCTATCCCAGAGTGCTCCATTGTGACTGCTCTGGACAGCACTCTCAACTCAGATGCACGATTGTTTGCCATTGCTCTGACGCAGGGAGGGGCGACTGAAGACACGGCTTACAGGGTTGGCTTACAGGGAGTTAAAATCAACAAAGGGGGTGGCTTTACATCAAGGAGTATTTCAGGCAGGACTTCACGGAGGGTTCCAATAAGAAATGGTGCACCTAAGTTATTGTTCTTATTGGAACAAGGAGGTTAGTCTGGCGTCTGACTGATACATGGCTAGATTTACCTCGCTGCACCTTCTCTGTGAGTGACTGCAGTGTGACCTAGAGGAATGAGTCCCCTAGACGGGGGGCGGAGAGGGTGGTTTGCAAATGAGTACAAAACAAATCTGGTCTATTTCTTGTTTTGATACACTCCATCTATCTTTTACATCTTTGGCTGGCAGCAGACGGTGCAGAAGGACTGCATGCCATCCACATCTCATGGCTGCTCGGCAGAAGATGGTACAATAGGACTGCTAGCCATCCTCATCTCTTGCCTGCCCGGCAGAAGATGATGCAATAGGACTGCTAGCAATCCTTTATCACCTGCCTGCTCACCATAAGATGGTTCAATAGGACTGACTGCAGGACTAAAGAGAATGACCTGATCAAGTCACTCCAAATTTAGTCCCTGCACCCATGTCTGCCCAGGCCCTCCTGATCGACCTCACAGAGGCGACCAGGAGCACCTCGGACACGACGATGATGGCTACCAGTCCTATTGCACTGTCTGCTGCCACAAGGCAATGGGTTGCTGCTGCTGTGTAGCAATGCAGTACCGCGTCTGCCAGCACCCAGGAGACATATGGTGACAGTGAGCTGAGTGGGCTCCACGCTTGCTGTGGTATGGCGTCTGCACAGGTAACTCAGGAAAAAAGGCGCGAAACGATTGTCTGCCCTTGCTTTCACGGAGGGAGGGAGGGAACGGGGGCCTGACGATATGTACCCAGAACCACCCGCGACAATGTTTTAGCCCCATCAGGCATTGGGATCTCAACCCAGAATTCCAATGGGCAGCGGAGACTGCGGGAACTGTGGGATAGCTACCCACAGTGCCACACTCCAGAAGTCGACTCTAGCCTCGGTACTGTGGAAGCACTCCACCGAGTTAATGCACTTAATGCACTTAGAGCATTTTCTGTGGGGACACACACACTCGAATATATAAAACCGATTTCTAAAAAAACGACTTCTATAAATTCGACCTAATTTCGTAGTGTAGACACACCCTTAGAATCCACTCATGATAAAAAATGAAGTAGAACGAAAAAAGATTTAAAGGTTCACTTCAATAAGCTACCGTGGTCAAACACAATTATTAATCTTTTTAGGTGCTAGAATGAGGGCGATGCAGATTTAGTGATCACATAAAGCGTACTGGACTCCAGGTGAAGTATTAAATGACGGTTATAGTAATAATGAGGAGTCGGGTGGCACCTTTTTTACCCAGGAAAGCTTATGCTCAAATAATTCTTAGTCATTAAGGTGCTACCGGACTCCTCGTTGTTTTTGTGGCTACAGACTAACAGGGCTACCCCTCTGGTTATAGTAATAGGAACTGGAATAATCATTAAAAACAACACAGATTTCCTTAGTTTATACCATCCTACATAAGCTCAATTTTTGTCACTGTATGTTGTGTACGATCTCATCCAAATACCCACGAAACTGAGAGCGTCCTTTGATATCTACGTAACTGGGATCTCAGCAGAGGATGGTATCAAAGCCACTGATTTAGTTAAGGATGTCCTGTAACACCGGAAGAAGTTTGGAGAAGAATCGGGAAGACTCACCTGAGCTAACATTAACTAGGGCCAAAATCATAGGGAGACTAATTCAGCCCTGGTCCACAGCCCAAGCAACCCCAGGGATTTCACGGAAATATGCATGAGGTATAAACCAGGAATTAATTTAGCCCTGATTGTCCACGGTGTTCAAACATCTTGAGGAGATGCTCTGAATTTTGCAGGATCGCACATTGAAGGGACAGTGAGATTGAGGACAGTAGATGTGAAAAATAAAACCCCACCTGTGTTGCAAATAAAAGTATTTGAAAAAAATGAGTTGAGGAATGAAAAACACAAAACAAAAAAAGTCACCCTAATTCAAAATGATCCTCTCCCCCTCCCCCAGACTGAGGTAGGCAAATATGGAGGAGGTGAATGATGAAACCTGGCACAAGTGAGGACCTTCCTTCCTTCCTCCTCTTCACAGAGCACCTTCTATCAAGCGTGGCACTACCGCTGGCAGCTGGGAGGGGGCTTTCGTTTGTTACTTGAAACCTATATCACTTCCCTTTCAAACCCTCTTTTTTATTTCTTTTGTTTAACTTTCCGTTACTCTTCCTTAGTTAGAAGATTGTTAGGTTCTCTTTCGGTTTGTTAACGCCTAGCGACTAAGTTATGGGTAATGAAACAAAAGGGATACAAGTGGTAAAAGTGGTACGTGTGCACTGGAAAGGGATTCCTTTCATACGGCATTTCTAATCATTCAGCGCTTAGTCCTGTCTCTTAGATGCAGCTCTGCACTGGGAGTGGCGCCGAGTGGCACTACCCCAGGGAAGTTTAGGAATGGATTGTTAGATCAAGATACATCCCCCCCCCCCCCAAAGAATACTTTGCACTTTGTGATACGCCTTCACAGTATTTTGAACATAGGGCCGCACATTTCCTGGCTGCTGCTTGGGTCCGTGGTGGGAAAAGCAAAAAAAAAAAAAAGAAAAAAAAAAAGCCTCCCCTGTTTTAGTGACCCTCACGCTGGAGCTCTGCACAGTGGCAGGGGATAGGGATTTACTGGCCCTGCCTAGCACCCAGGGGTGCACGTCACTCCTAACGGGATGGGAAAGACGCAGGGTCATGTTCCCCCCAGCACTGGTTAGCGGAGCTGAAAGGAGACAAAGGGGGGAACTCATAGAGTTCCCCTAAAGGCTAGGACCCTTGCATGCCAGGGAATTCCTGGAGTTAGCTCTCCCTGTCCCTCAACTTATTACCCGGTTTCTTCAGCTGTAGAGTTCCTGCCAAGTCTAACATTCAAGACTTTGAGAAGCTAGTATGTGAATAAGCCAGGGGTGGCCAACCTGTGGCTCCGATCCACATGTGGCTCTTCAGAAGTTAATATGCGGCTCCTTGTATAGGCACCAACTCTGGGGCTGGAGCTACAGGTGCCAACGTTCCAATGTGCCGGGGGGTGCTCACTGCTAGACCCCTGGCTCTGCCAGAGGCCCTGCTCCCACTCCACCCCTTCCCGCCCCCTCCCCTGAACCGGCCATGCCCTCGCTCCTCCCGCCGCAGAGCCTCCTGCACACCAGGAAACAGCTGATCGGGAGGTGCGGGGAAGGAGAGGCTAATCAGCAGGGCTGCTGGTAGGTGGGAGGCGCTGGGAGCGGGGGAGCTGATGGCATGTTACAGTGGCTCTTTGAGAATGTACATTGGTAAATTCTGGCTCCTTCTCAGGCTCAGGTTGGCCACCCCTGGTATAAGCGCTTGGTGCTGCTAACACACCAGGACCATTAGGGGAGTGGAGGTGAGCAAGCCAGTGGGTTTGGGGGTGCATACTCCTGGAACTCCCAGGCATGCAGGGACACCAGCCTTTGGGGGGGAGCAATGTGTCATCCCCCTCCTTTGTGTCCATTCAGTTCCGCTAAACAGAGTGCGCAGGAGGGAGCAACATAACCCTGCCTCTTTTCTGTCCTTTTGGGAGTGACATGCACCCGTGGAGGGGGCAGTAAGTCCCTATCACCTGCCATTGTGCAGGGCTCCAGCATGAGGGACACAAAAGCAGGGGAAGCTTTTTTTCCCTCCTTTTCCCATCACACACCCATGCAGCCATCAGTAAATGTTTGGCCCTATGTTCAAAACGCTTTGACGGGTTGTCAAAGTTTGACTTAGACTCACAATTTATCAGACCACTCTGTTTTATTAGCAAAGTTGCTCTGCTAATACATTTAGAAGTGAGCCCCCCGAGTGGGGCTTGTGTCTTTTAATTTATACAGTTTTTTGGAGAACAAGTTACAGAGAAGTTACAAACAAAAGAAGAAAAAGATTTTAGTCACCACCCTTCGAGATCCCTGAGACCAGTCACGTATCTTCAATTACCTGCCACCCTTAACAATCTCCTTTAACAGCTTCCAGTTAACTTAACTAATTGCCCTTCACACCTTCCATTCTGATGCCTGCTTCTTAGACGTGCTGGCTCTATCTTAATTGCTTCTCCATTCAAAAGCTAACTGTCCCTACGTGTGCTCCCTCAGATACTTTGTAACATGTTTTGGCATGCCCTCTCATATACAATGTATCCAGCATGTCACCTTATACAACGTTATACTTATACAATGTTATACTTCCACAATCCCCCCTTTTGGTCAAGGCTACGCCCATGACCAATGACTTACTGGATTCCATACATCAATCGTTCTTTTTCATTACTTTCACTGGTGACATTTAACAACATTAGATTAGCACTCTGGTTAGGGGTAACCTGATGGATGGTGTGTCTTGTGCAGTTTTGGATACAACAAGAAATCAATTGAAAACACACAAAGATTATTAGAATTCCAAATAGGATAGTCAGGATTCCTTGAAACAACCAGTTTCCCAGACTAGAGAAATTGAATAAGTTACTTATCCATTTCCACAAGGAACTTGGTTCTTCGTGGGGAAGGTATGCAATTTGCTCCAGATGGCTAGCACAATTTATTACTTCATTAGTATTATCAGGTATGTATACACAGCATTCTGTTCCAATTAGAGCACAGATCCCTCCTTTGGCTGCCAGTATTATATCTAATGCCCGACGGTTTTGGAGGGCCACTTGTCGGACCGCTCCTGCTTCTTTGGCTAGAGCTTTTAAGCTCTCTCCTGTTTCATTGGCCATGATCTCAACCACAGCTTGTAACCTTAAAAGCCTTTTTGCATGGTGGATTACCCCCCCTACTGGGACTAAAGAAATGCCAACAGCTTCTTCCCAAGTTAGGGGGCTTATGTTATCCACATGCCATTTAGCATCTGGCAGGTCCCTCCTTTTTCGCCTGAAATTACGGAGGCGATTTCGTGGGAGGGATTGAAGCACCCGGAATTGTGGGAAAAGCTGAGCAGGATAACAGATACCTGACCAATTTGCTGGTAACACAGTGTAAGCATTTTCCCCACAAACCCAATGATGTCCCATTAAAGCTGGGAAGGGTTGACTGCAACCCTTTGACATGTAAGAATTTACGAAGGAGGAATAGTATCCCCCAAAGGGCACAGGATGATTTTCACTGGGAGAAGACGTAGCATTCACATGACATTTGTAGATGGTGCTGTTTTTCTCAGGGAGGCTGTAGGGAGAGCAAGAGATTGAATCTTTGGTTTGATCCCAGGTTGAGAGGAAGTTTATCTTTCCATACCCGGTTCGCCATTCTCCAACCTTGTTTGCATAGTCCCATACACCATGGGACACGATGTATTGGAGACAGCTGCTCCTCCCTAGATTCAACCCTGTCCCATTACACACCCAGCACCAGTGGCCCTTTCCTTTCACCACACTTATAAGTTTAGGAACATATGTTTTTCCCAGCCCCCAAGTGTCATTTTCCTTCCATGTCCTTTTAAGTGGATAGGGTTCTCCAGCAAGCTCTGAGGAATTCAAAGGGATTGCCATGGTGGGGACACTAGCTTGTGAGTGAGCTGGGATGTGGCTGCAGACCCAGCAACTAGAAATATTCAGGATCTGGGCTATCTGCACCTGTTGTTGGATGAAAGAATTGTCACTGTCACTCTGGATTCCCCAGACCCTCAGGACACAGTAGCTGAGGATTAAGCTTCTCAAAGGACACATGTTGGAAGCAGGACCATTTCTGGTTCTGACAACCCCTTTCGAAGGAACTGCAGTCACGGTTTTACGTCCACCAGGCAGCAGGCGCTAGGCTCACTACTGCTTCTTGTTTGTTGGGTCCTGCTGTCTGCTTACCCTCTGCTTCTGGCAACCCTTACGAGAGCGCAGATTGTAAGGTATTGCAGGCTGTTCCTCTTTGTCTTCTGGGGTTGAAGCTGGTTCTGCGTGGTCTTGCAGAGGTGCTTGGTCCCCTTGAGGTGGCGCTGGCTTACACTGTGAGGCGTGGATCCATGCAGCGATGCCGGATAATTTCACTGCTGTCTGGGTGGTGAGCAGTACCTGGTACGGACCCTTCCACTGGGGTTCCAAGGCGTGCTTCCGAAGGTGGTGCCGCAGGTAGACCCAATCACCAGGCTCAAGAGTGTGACAGGCAGCAGAGGTGGGTTCCGTCGGTCAAGCTGCTTGCACCTGCGAATGGAAGGAGCTCACAGCTTGCATTAATCCTTTGCAGTACTGGAGGAGCGTGCTGTGAGTTAGGTTTAGGTCTGGGGCTGGGGTAATAGTAGCCATTGTTCGCATAGGGCATCCCATGATGATTTCAAATGGACTCAATTTGTGTCTCTGGGATGGGGATGACCGAATTTCCATAAGGGCCAGTGGTAAAGCAGCTGGCCAGTTTAACCCTGTGGAACTGCAGATTTTTGCCAGCTTATTTTTAAGCACACCATTTCGCCTTTCAACTGCCCCTGCACTCTGTGGATGGTAAGGGCAATGCAACAGGTGGGTGACATGTAATACCTGGTTTAGATGTTGAACAATTTTTCCAGTAAAATGTGTTCCCCGGTCACTAGACAAAGTGGCAGGAATTCCCTTGGTAGGGATAATGTGGTTTAACAGACATTTTGCAACGGACAATGAATCAGCTTTGTGACAGGGAAAGGCTTCAATCCAACCCGAAAACAGACATATTATAACTAAAATGAATTCATATTTCTGACACTTTGGCATTTGTACAAAATCAAGTTGCCAGTGTAGGAAAGGTGCTTGAGGTAAACCCCGGAACCCTTGTGTTACTTTTACAGATTTGCCTACATTGTGGTTTTGACAAGTAACACAAGCGGCACAGTGGCGGGTTGCAAAGGAGCTGAAATGGGGAGCCCACCACCCCGCCTTACTCATAGCAGAGACCATCCCCTCCTTGCCGATATGCGAAACACCATGTAGCAGGGCGGCTAGAGACGGGTAGAGTGAGAGGGGGGCTACAAAGATACCGGTGGTCGATCGCCAAAGGGAATCAGAATGCAAAGAGCAACCCAAAGCACTCCAGGAGTCTTTCTCTGTTTCTGGGGCAGAATCCTGGAGCTGAGCGAGATGAGACAGGGATGGTGGCGTTACAGAGACAGAGAGGGGACCAAGAAACGCTTCTGGTGAAGGTTTTATAGTGGCGACATGTTTTGCATCAGCATCAGCAAGTGGATTACCTTTTGCCACCTCGGTGTCTGCCGCTGAGTGGCCAGTACACTTAACAATTGCCAAGGCAGACAGTAGTAAAACTGCATACAGGAGGGCAGCAATGTAGGGGCCATTCTTGATAGGGGTACCAGCAGAGGTAAGAAAACCTCGAGCCTGCCAGAGGGTGCCAAAGTCATGCACAACCCCAAAGGCATACCAAGAATCAGTAAAAATAGTGGCAGAGAGCCCCTCGGCTAGAAAGCAGGCACGGGTTAGAGCAATCAGTTCAGCCACCTGGGCAGAGGTCACAGAGGGTAAGGGCGCAGCTTCTATGGTCTCAGAGAGAGAGACCACAGCGTACCCTGCAAGAAGGTGGCCTTGGTCATTTCTATAACAGGACCCATCAGTGAATAATACCAGGTCAGAGTTAGGGAGAGGTACATCTGAAAGGTCGGGGCGCGGGACAGTGATAGTGGAGATAGTTGCAAGGCAGTCATGGGGTTCACCATCACTAGGTAAAGGAAGGAGGGTAGCAGGGTTTAACCAGGAGCAGCGCTTAATAGTGATATGTGAGGCTAAAAGCAGCAAAAGTTCATACCTAGTGAGGCGAGCAGAGGAGAGGTGAGCAGTGTTGTGTTGCAGAAGGAGAGTTTCCACAGAATGGGGAACCATGAGAGTGAGAGGAGAGCGGAGGACAAGGGACTCAGACATCTCGACCAGGCGCGCTGCAGCAGCTACAGCGCGTAGGCAAGGGGGTAAACCCTGGGCTACAGGGTCCAAGGTTGCAGAAAAATAAGCCACCGGGCGATTTCTGTCACCGTGCTCCTGAGTAAGAACCCCGAGGGCACAAGCAGATTGTTCGTGACAGAAAGGGTAAAAGGCTTGTCATAGTTAGGTAACCCTAAGGCAGGGGCAGAGGCTAAAGTCTGCTTAAGGGAGATGAAAGCAGCATTTGCTTCAAGTGGCCATGGCATGGGGTTAGGTACAGAGGATCGAGTGAGTTCTTGGAGTGGTTTAGCCAGAGAAGCATATTGGGGAATCCATTGCCTACAGAACCCTGTCATGCCTAAGAATTTTCTGACCTGGCGTGGAGAGCAAGGCTGGGGAAAGCTAAGGATGGCTTGTACCCGGGCTGGAGAGAGTGTACGGGAGCCCTGGGAGAGAAGGAAGCCTAGGTATGTGACAGAGGTTTGGCAGAGCTGCAATTTTGTGCGAGAAGCCTTATGACCCTTGTTCGCTAAAGCTGTGAGAAGTGTTAGTGAATCAGTTTCTGAGGCAGACAGAGAGGGGGAGCACAGGAGTAAGTCGTCCACATATTGGATCAGTGTGGATCCTGATGGGAAAATCAGATCAGCGAGATCCCTGGCTAGGGCTTGAGAAAAATAGGATGGACTCTCTGTATACCCCTGGGGAAGGGTAGTCCATGTATATTGCTGACCCTTGTAGGAGAAGGCAAAGAGATACTGGGATTCAGAGTGAACTGGGACAGAGAAGAAAGCGGAGCACAAATCTACAACAGTAAAGTGGGTTGCATTTGGAGGAATAGACGCTAGTATTGTAGCAGGGTTAGGAACCGCTGGAAAAGAAGGTATGACAATACGGTTAATAGCTCGAAGGTCTTGAACAAATCGCCACGATTTGCCATCAGCCTTTTGAACTGGGAGGATAGGGATGTTACAGGGGCTGGAACAAGGGACAATAATTCCTTGTTCTTTTAATGCAGATATAAGTGGAGCAATCCCAGCCTCTGCCTCAGGATTCAAAGGATACTGAGACAGGCGAGGCAGAGGTTTGGAATTGTCTACAGTAATCTGAACTGGGTCAGTATTTAATCGGCCCACTTCAGATGGGTGAGATGGCCATAGGGAGGAAGGAACCTGAGAGATTAGGTGCTCTAGGGACGGAGTTAAGGGACAGCAAGGGACCGGAGTGGAGAGGGAAGTTTCAGACAGCAGGGAGGCTACAGAATCACATAAGGAAGACTGAGGGATTTGCAGATAGATACCATCTGGGGAGCAGCAAATAGAACAGCCAAGTTTGCATAGCAAGTCCTGTCCCAGAAGGTTTGCAGGGGTGGAATCAGAGAGGAGGAATGCATGCTCCTCAGAGAGAGGACCGACCTGAACAGACAAAGGTTTTGAGAGGGGAAAAGAGGTAGGGATCCCTGTAATGCCAACAGCAGACACAGATTTTCCAGATCGGGGAACCTCAGGCAAGTCAGTGGTGCGGATTGTAGAAAGAGAAGCTCCAGTATCAACAAGGAAAGGGAGAGAGAGATCATTTACAGTCAGGACACATTCTCCAGTAGGGGACAGAGGTAATAAGGGAGCTAAAACTTTCTGAGGTTCCCCAGCATCCCGTCATTGTTGGGGTGAAAAATAGGGTGGGGGATCAGCTGGAGGAACCAGCGGGGGGTTCACTTGATTTCCCATACAATTATTAGGTCGTCTTGGACACTCTTTTTTCCAGTGTCCAGGCTGTTTACAATAGTTACAAACCCCAGTTAATCCAGCCCCCCACCCCCTTCCGCAACCCTGTCCCTGTCCCCGGTGTGGTCTGCTTAGTCCTGAATAATGCTGTATCTGCAGAGCCATTAACTTTTGGGAGGACTGTTCCTCCTTTCCTTTTAAAGTGCGGTGGCAATGCTCTGCTACTGCCAGCAATTTGTCCATGGTTTCAGTCTCCCATCCCACACTTATTCGTTTTAACATGCTGCCTGCGGCAGGGAGAAGACCATCAACAAATGCATGTGCCAAGGCCCCCTGCCCATTTACATCGGGCTCTTGTATTCCTGAATGTTGTAGGAAAATATCAGTTAGCCGGGACCTATAGTCGCCTGGGCTTTCTCCTTGCCCTTGCTTACAGCAACGTATCGCTGTCCAGTTTGTTTAGGAGACCACACTTTGGGAATGGCTTCCAAAGAGCCATACACCAGTCTCTGTATGCCGAATCTGGGCCACTACTTTTTATGGTTGAGTGGCGTGCCTCAGCTGGCCAGTCTGCGGCAGCCAACCATTTTTCATAATAACTGGCAGGAGCTAACAATTTACACAGTTGGAGGAGATCTGTCTCAGAGGGTTCATAGGTTTCACAGATTAACAGAAACTCCTCAGCAAATTTGACAGTTTTCCTGTGGTTTGGGAAAACTTTTAACTATAGATAAAAGTTCCGTACGAGTCCAGGGCTTATAATCCCATATGGACTCACTTTCTCCCATCTTAAGGACTCGTAAGGGTGCCACAACAGTTTGATCAGAGTCTCTCATTAACCTCCCATCAGGTTCTCTTTTCCAAGAAGAGATGTCAAGAGAATCTTTGCAGTCTGCTTTGGATTTCTTCTTCATAATATTTTGCAGAGCTGCGAGGCCAATGGGGGTATCTTCTTCACTTTCAATATCTGTAGTCACTGAAGATTTTTCCTTTTCTGATTTCTTATTTGCGCAGGAGTATGGTGGGGGTCGGATTTGATCCGGATCATTGCACAGGACTGGGCAAAGGGGAGCGCTCGGACTAGTGGTGGGAGAGACTGCAACCAATTGAACTGTTAGGTTTTTTGATAGAATTTTTAAGAGAGGTGAGTTTTGACTCAGTCCATCTACAATTTGCCTCTTCCCACCACTGCATGAAGCAGTCTACTTCTCCTCTCTCCAATTTGGTTTTTGGGAGGTCGAGTTTGCTTTTTAAAGCGTCCACTTGATCCTTGTCCCAAGAACCTAACAGTGGCCACTGTAATTTGGGGTTCTCTAGAGCTAATTTGGACCATTTTTCAAGAAACCTACAAGAGTCCGGACCCCTCCTAAAATACATAAAATAAGCTGGAGTTCCCTTAGGGAACTGTTCTACCTTAGACTTCTGATTACCCATCCAGGAGGACTTCACACAGCACTCACACAAGAAGGAAATTCGGGCTCAGCAGAGCGGTACCCGGTGCAACACACAGAAAGGAGCCCACAGGCTACTGCCTCAACTGCCCTTGCTTTCACACCAGGGGTTATACCCAAGGCGTGGTGCGGCTGCAGCTGTGCAGATTCCACTTATTCAGACCGTGGGGACAGGGACCCCTTGGTCAGCCAGTCTCCGGACAGAGATGGCTCCCAGATTCACACAACACACACCACGGGGAAGACGGACAGACACAAAGACAAGACAGTCCTCAAACCGGTTAAAGCACAAAAATAATAATTACCTGAGACGTCTGATTCCAGAAGCTGGATCCAAAGACCCCTACCCGAACAGAGTGGGAACCAACAAGTTCAATGGCGTAGACTGCACTGCTGCTGTGTACCTTTCTGTCTTTTGGAGGATCGCTTGGACTAAGCGTCCAGGCGCCGGCTGCCACGATCGTCCTGCAAGGCAGTCAGGGATCACACAGCCTCAGTGAAGCTGCTTGCCATCTCGGTGGAACCTCCAAATTGTCAAAGTTTGACTCAGACTCACAATTTATCAGATCACTCTGTTTTATTAGCAAAGCTGCTCTGCTAATACATTTAGAAGTGAGCCCCCCGAGTGGGGCTTGTGTCTTTTAATTTATACAATTTTTTGGAGAACAAGTTACAGAGAAGTTACAAACAAAAGAAGAAAAAGATTTTAGTCACCACCCTTCGAGATCCCTGAGACCAGTCACGTATCTTCAATTACCTGCCACCTTTAACAGCTTCCAGTTAACTTAACTAATTGCCCTTCACACCTTCCATTCTGATGCCTGCTTCTTAGACATGCTGGCTCTATCCTAATTGCTTCTCCATTCAAAAGCTAACTGTCCCTACTTGTGCTCCCTCAGATACTTTGTAACATGTTTTGGCATGCCCTCTCATATACAATGTATCCAGCATGTCCCCTTATACAACGTTATACTTATACAATGTTATACTTCCACAGGGTGTAACAGAGTGCTTATGTATTATTAGAGCAGAGACTATCTTGCCCACTTTGGACTCAAATTTTCCCAGAGTGATTTCTGTTAACATGCACAGGGTTAAACTGATTGCTAAATCTCAGATCAGGAAGCAATTTTGACTCAATCCATGTCAGCATGTACTAGTTTAACTATAAAGTACCGAACAGAGAATCTGTGAGGAGCATCTGAGCTTCTCTCACATGATCAAGACCTTGCAAATATTTGTCAATTTGGGTTCTTCCATTCTTTGTCTACATTGCTAAATTGGGACTTTAATTTTGAATATCACTAATATTTCTACTGATGGCCACAGTCCTGCAGGCTATAGGTATTGTAAGATAACTGAACAGAGTACTTTTTCCCCAAAGTGCAAAAAAACCCAATGTGAAGCAGTTGCATGCACTGTATTGTAAAATGTTTTTAAAAATAAGATTTAGCAAACACTGGCATTTGTAAACCTGCTGTAATATTTGTAATGTGCTTTTAACCCTCTTTCCAAATAAGCGTGGTTATATTTTGAAAGCATGGAAAATTGTTTTAACTTTATGTAGACAAATAATATGGAAAGTGTGGAACACTTGAGTTCAAAGGTTAATAAGCATCAGGTGTAATATGAAAACAAATATTTGTGAGCAATGCTTAATGAACAAAGAACAACTAGACTCAGTCGGACCAACGGTCCGACTACCCCAGTATGGGGTCTCTAACAGCGGCCAATGCCAGATGCTTCAACAGGAATGAACAGAACTGGGTAATTTCAACTGATCCATCCCGTGTCCAGTCCCAGCTTCTGGCAGTTGGAGGTTCAGGGATAGCTGGATCAGGGGTTCACCCCTGAGCATCTTGGCTAATAGCCATTGATGGCCCTATTCTCCATGAATTGACCTAATTTCTTTTTGAACCCAGTTGTCACAATGACTTAACATGAAGGCTGGAATCTAACAGATCTGACTGTCATGCATTTTGATAAAGTACCATTAATGGAATATATCTAAGACAGAAACAAGAGATGGAGGCAAAGTAGAGAGTCTGAAAATTAGGGGTTGCTTAAAATCTGCATTTACTGAAACACGTTCCCTATACTGATAAGTATGGCCACTGTCCTGTTCTCCTCCAGTTCTTTTCAAGACTGGCTTCTACAAGTATTCCTGTGTCAGCCAGTATATAATTGCTAGGCTGAGGGGCAAGTTTATGTAATTATAAAACTTTTAAAGAGAATGATTTACAGCCAGTATGTGTCTGTATATAAAATTGGACGTACAATGGTCCCACTCTCCTCTTCACCTTAAACAAACGATATTCTAAGAATTCTAACCTAAATGGTAGTGCAGAGTTGCTCTGCACTGTTAATCTAAATTACAGTTGCATTTCACTGCAAGAGTACTTTATTCCTTTCTATAGCATGTAAAAACTTTGGGAGCCTTCAAAATGCTAGGTACTATTTCAGGTGGAGCAGACAGGGAACTTTAACTACTTATGTTTCTAACACTTTCATAAGCACCTGTTTTCAGTTCCTTATGTTTTTGCCAAACTTTTGAAAGATTTTAAATCTGGGTGTGTGCTTTAGGCGTTTTTTTAATTTCAGCTGTTTTTGTTCAGTTGTTTCTGAAAATGAGAGTAGGGAAAAATAGGTACTGTACATGGGCAATGTTAAATTCTGGTATTTTCAAACTGTTAGGTACTTGATTTTATACTTTTAAGGTTCTTTGAAATGTAGGTTTTTGTATGTTAATATTAAGGTTATGTCCAAGCCATATTTACTGTATAGACAAGCTGATAACATAAAAGCATTTAGTTGGAGCCATAAAAGTTTTAGGCTCTAATCCTAAAAGTTGAGCTGCATGGATTGACCGTTGTGGCTGCACAGAGCCCCAATTCCCTCTAGATTATCTTGCAAGATTGGGGCCTTACTTTCTAAAGTTTTATCAGAAAACACTCAACAAACAAAGAAATCTGATGAGGTTCAAGAAGGACAAGTGCAGAGTCCTGCACTTAGGATGGAAGAATCCAATGCACCGCTACAGACTAGGGACTGAATGGCTAGGCAGCAGTTCTGCAGAAAAGGACCTAGGGGTTACAGTGGACGAGAAGCTGGATATGAGTCAACAGCGTGCCCTTGTTGCCAAGAAGGCCAATGGCATTTTGGGATGTATAAGTAGGGGCACTGCCAGCAGATCGAGGGACATGATCGTTCCCCTCTATTCGACATTGGTGAGGCCTCATCTGGAGTACTGTGTCCAGTTTTGGGCCCCACATTAGAAGGATGTGGAAAAATTGGAAAGCGTCCAGCGGAGGGCAACAAAAATGATTAGGGGACTGGAACACATGACTTATGAGGAGAGGCTGAGGGAACTGGGATTGTTTAGTCTGTGGAAGAGAAGAATGAGGGCGGGATTTGATAGCTGCTTTCAACTACCTGAAAGGTGGTTCCAAAGAGGATGGATCTACACTATTCTCAGTGGTAGCGGATGACAGAACAAGGAGTAATGTTCTCAAGTTGCAGTGGGGGAGGTTTAGGTTGGATATTAGGAAAAATTTTTTCACCAGGAGGGTGGTGAAACACTGGAATGCGTTACCTAGGGAGGTGGTGGAATCTCCTTCCTTAGAAGTTTTTAAGGTCAGGCTTGACAAAGCCCTGGCTGGGATGATTTAGTTGGGGATTGGTCCTGCTTTGAGCAGGGGGTTGGACTAGATGACTTCCTGAGGTCCCTTCCAACCCTGATATTCTATGATTCTATGATATATTTTCATTTTTTGCCTGAATTTCAAAAAATGTTTTAAATTTCTATATAGAAAAAAAATTCCTCCCACCCCCCCAAGCATATGCCACTAACTTCCCTGCTAGGCTGAATAACTTTGCTGAGCACATACTTTCTTGTATGACATGTTGTGTTCAAATGATCTGTTCTGAACTTTTGGATTAACATTCATTTTTGAACCCTCTGGTCTGTATTAATTTAAAAACACTATTATCAGCATCAAACATACATATTTATTGGACAAGGCAAGTGAAATAGTAATGTTATGAAAATGTTTTGTTCTTCATGTGGGTAATTATAAACTCTGATTTTCAGGTTTTAATGGAGACAGTTTATCAGATAAAATGGACATTTTCCACAAACACACTGAAACTCACAAGCTTAAACAATCCCTTTAATATAATCATCATATCCAACTTCTAAGTACAAAATTTGAATCACTAATGAAAAAATTACTCAGAATTTAGCTGTCAGATGCAAAATGTAAAAACAATGTATATTTAATTTGAGGTATTGTAGAATTACTCCTTCAACCATGAACTGCTTTTCATCAGTATAAGTAAATTATACATGAACGTTCTTTAAAGAATTTTACACTTTGCAAAGCAAGAAAGCTCAGTGGCGCGCACACACACACACACAGTAAACAATAGATTTAAATCCTTGTACAAATGAATCAGGGAACAATAAAAACCTCACCAATACTATTTATGACAAAAAATTCTGAAGTACTCCAAAAGAATAACCCAAAGGCATGCAAAATGGATAATTGTGAAACACACCCATCTGTGTGGCACAATGGGAAAAAACAAACTAGTGTGAGGTGGATTTAGAAATCTAACTTTCATATTTTTACTGATTGTCAATCAAATCCTTCTACATAAGTAGAATGGAAAATGAAGAATATTTTGCCTTATTTAACCCATAAGTAATCAAATTTCATAGGACTGCTGGCAAAAAAGGGTTAAAGTCACCATGTTTTCATGGTTTAGTGTGATTTACAAAACCACTCAAATGTTACAAGCAATTGGTGTTATTGTGCATGATCTTTTATCATTTTTGAGGGCAAAAGGATAGAGATCATCTGAGTTGTTAGTGCAGATGGAAAATTTCCATTTATATGCTTACATTTTTCCTCACAAGAACTGAAATATAAACTTCAAGGCATATACCATATATCACTTAGTATTCTCATTGCAACACGGAATATATTTGGCAACCAAGAGCTATAAGTAGAATCTGAGTAGTGAACTACAGTGCATTTGATTTTCTTAAGAAAATCAAACCTTGTGCCATCTACTTCAGGAGGTTAAAGAGAAGAACAAGAGACTTCACACTGATGCAGTTATATCTAAGTAGTCTTTCCTGAATTGCTTCTACAGGTCTTTCTTATCCTCCTCTTCATCTAGGAGGTCCTGCAAACAAAGAGACAGACATGTCAGAAAGAAGCAAATGAACAATTTTTGCATTTGGCAAGATTAGTAACAGATGTCTCAGGATGAATATTCTAATGTTAAATCCTGAAAGGGCAAGAGATACTGGGCTCTCTCTGTGGCCACACAAGTTCAGAATGCATCAGAAACACTATGGTTCCACTGCATGAGGAGAACCAAGATGAGGAGGAATGGCACAGTTGGACTTCACATCCCAGAGCTAAGATCCATGGAGTTCTCTCCACAGGGACTTCGGGAGGGGTTGTGGGTGGGCGAGCTGGCCAGGAGATTTAGCCAGTACACTGTACAGACCTACTAACTACAACCATATGCCCCCAAAAGGCCAGTAGGCTGCAGCTATTACTATAGCTCAGGGGTGGCCAAACTCACTGACCCTCCGAGCCAGAGATGACAATCTTCAGAAGTTTGAGAACTGGGGTGTGTCTGCTGGGGCTTGGGGATTCAACCCTGCTCCTGCTGAAGTCCTGCGCCCTGGCAGGCACACCCCATGAGGCTGAAACCCCAAGAACCCCTCCCTGCTGTGCAGAAGCAGCCCCAAGCCCCACACCCTGCTGCAGGCAGAAGCCCCGAGCTCCTCCTAACCCCAGTCTGGTAGGCAGAGGATGGGGGGGCTCTGCGAGCTGCACTTTAACTGTAAAAGAGCCGCACGCGGCTCACGAGCTGCAGTTTGGCCACCCCTGCTACAGCTCATAAGCTGCAGTATGGATGCAGCTATGTAGGTGGTTGGGGTCTGGCTTCTGGGTTGAGGGGAAAAGTCTGTCTTCCTCAACACTCATGTTGATTTCCTATCTATAAGAAAGGGCTTGTCTTCACTATTAGGGAGATTGATGCTGCTGCAATCGATGTAGTGGGTGTCAATTTAGTGGGTCTAGTGAAGACCTGCTAAATCGATGGCTGAGCGCTCTCCGGTCGACCCCTCCAAGAAGAGTAAGGTAAGTCGACTGGAGAGTGTCTCCCATCAATGCAGCACAGTGAAGACACCGGGGTAAGTCAACCTAAGCTACGTCAACTCCAGCTACATTATTCACGTACATGGAGTAATGTAACTTGGGTTGACTTACCCTGGTAGTGAAGACAAGCCCACAGAGATTTTAGCTTAAGTGCAGCAATTGTCAAAAGTGACCAAAACCACCAAAACTACACATGGAGTTCCATATTCTCTTCATTTTGAGAAATAAAGTTTGTTCATTTAGCAAATCAAAGGTATATAACAGCAAAACAAAACCCCACAATAGATTGCAATCTCCTCCTGAAAGCCATCTGTATTCTTTCTGGAGGCTACATCACCACCCATAACGAAGATTCTACACTTAGAACTTGGCAGGCAATTTTGTTGATGTAGGAGTCAATAGAATTCTGCTCTCTCCAGTACAGCACTGCTGGAGTCTAGTTCCAGTGGCACATACAAGTTGCTTAATACAATTAACAGAAACAAAATGACGTTTTCTCCAGCAAACATACATGATAGACCTACAGGGCGCTAATGTGGGTGGTGACATTTTACAGAGTTACTTCTCTAACTGAAGCTGTACTTTAGAATAGTGGCAGAATTGTCTCAGCTTCTCAGAACTTAAGAGTTTCATTTTTTTTAGGTCAAGGCTGAGTATTTGCAGGGGTTCACATGTGTTAGCAATGTCTGTGAAATTGAATATATCCATATTTTTCTCACAGTGAGTATGTGTTAATATAGAACTAATAAGGTATTACTTGTCCTGAGCCGGGAGGAAGAAAAGAGGCAAATATGCTCAATGCTTAGTTGAAGGAGAAGTGAGGGGAGAGGGGAAAAGCAATCTTGTACACAAAAAAACTATATTAAAGTAACAATAAGGTTGCAAAGTCAAACACTCAAAAAGTTAGGAACAACAGAATTAAGGTTGCCTGTGCAACTTTAATTTGGCTCCCTTGTGTGCATGCACATTATGACAAGGTGTTTCCTTACAAGATCACATCTACTATTTCTTCCAAAGAGCCAGCGCTCAGGATGGACAGTCAATGTGCACCTATTTGATATTTTGCTTTTATCCTCATTCAATATGTTCTTTTAACAGTTGTCTTTGTGCGTGCAATTTCTCTCTCTCTTTTTTTTTTTTTTTAAAAAAGGACAACCAAAAAAAAATTCCACCATGTGGCATCATATGGACACCCACATGGTTCATCAGCAGGGTTGGAACCTTTAGATCCACCACACACATCTCTGTCACTTGACCTAATGGAGTAACTGATAGGAGTAGTAGGATGTCATCCTCAATGTGGATCAGCATGAGTGTGGGGGAATGAGACACACACTTTGCCAGGGGGGTTCACAGATATTGCTGATGACAGAGGAATGGTGAGACTCAGGAATCTTGGTTTCCATTCTTGGCTTTGGAAGAGACTATACTGTAGGGAGCATTAAGACCTTTCTGCCTGTTCTCTCCTGCCCCCCTCCCCAAACTTGACTCCTTCAGCCTCATCCTCTTCAACGTGTCACAATCTTGTGTCTTCCCCACCCCTGGGCTACTTGTCCAAGTCCAACTCTCCACTTCTCAGGCTTCTCATCCCAGTCTCCTAGTTCAGCCTCCCCCTGCTATCTCCCCATCCAAATCCTAGGGCAGGTCTACACTACAGGGCTAAATTGACCCAAGTTATGCAATTCCAGCTATGTGAATAATGTAGCCGGAGTTGATGTACCTTAGGTCGACTTAGTACGATGTCTACACCATGTGGGGTTGATGGGAGAAACTTTCCAGTCGTCTTACTTTATGCTTCTTGTTCCAGTGGAGTACCGGAGTCGACGGGAGAGTGATCGGTGGTCAATTTAGTGGGTCTTCACTAGACCTGCTAAATCGACCGCCAGTGGATCAATCGCTGTGCATCAGTCCCCTGATAAGTTGAGACAAGCCCCCAGTCTCCTCTCCTTACTCGCAGTCTTATTGCCCAACCAGTCTCCCCAGCTCCGTCATTTTCTCTCTCCCCTCCCTCAGTTTTATCAGATACCTTGCACCACTCTACTCCTTTCGCTCCCTCCCCCACTCCTTTTTGCTGCTCGTCCTCTCTGTATTTTAAGTCAAGTAGCTTCCTCTTCATGCTCCCTGTGCAGCAGCAAAACTATGTTTCTGGGTCTGCGTGCCACTGACGGCACAGGTGACGCTAGCTCCCTGTATTCAGTTCTAGTGCCCAGCCTGAGGCAGCAGGGAGCTGCAATTACAGAGAAAATCCAGCTTCTGCCCTAAAGCTCTGGGCTGGAATATATTCAGTCACTCTGGGGGTTGCATATGCATAGTCTAGTCAGTACAGGTTCTCTGTGGGGCTGGAGCATGCTCAGGAAAGACGGAATCTTCAGATGTTTTAGCTGTCACATGTGAATATTTTTTAAATAGTTTGTAATTTAGTAATGTTTGCACCAGTTTTTCCCAACAGCACAGGTACATTTCTGACACAAAGGCCATCGGCTGCCAAATTTCCAGGTACTGCTCCAAAGCACAGGGGCACTAGAGCGTCTCAAAGAAAAGCTCACCAGAATTTTGTTAATACCGTAAAACAATGTATTTTCCACAACTTTGCTCTTGGAAACAGCTGAACGATTTTGGCTGAAAAACTTTTTAAAAAAATTGATCCTGAGGCAGACACCTGGAATGGAAAATTTCATCCCATACAATTAAAGTTTGACAATTTTTAATCAACTGAAAATAGGGTCTTACATGGGAAGGGTCTGGCAATCTTAACAGGCAGTGCTACCAGCCCTAACTATGTTTTTATAGTATTTCAATGCCTCTGAACCCCTAAGCCCAATAAAAATCCATGAAATGATTTTTTAAAGTGTTATTCAGCTTTTGCCAGTTAGGCTGCCTGTTAACATCTTGCACATCACTTAGTTTGAACAGTGTGTTTAGACTGACCTGTTTGTAGTCTCTTGCTTCCTGATTCTTGAGCATTAAAAATGCTGCAGCATTTGCATTGCAAACATCATAGAGGAATGTTTAAAACCATAAAACAAAAACCAACCCCAAACCCTCCCTCTCATTGTAATTTCCATTACCTTCTTGAAGCTCTCAGGCTCAGTCCTTGAGTGAAGGACTTCACATGAATCCTGAACTCAGCCCCCAAGCTATAGCACATCAACCTAGAAATCTGATGATGCCACCTTTCCTTACCTCAGAAAAATACTACCCAACTTTGCCATAAGATTCCTGCAAGAAGGCAGAATTCTACTAGGTATTTTTATTACCTTCAGGGAGTAATTTCCATTGTAACATATACTGAAGGGTTTGATAAATTCTCTTGCTCTTGGAAAAGAAACATCCAACTTGTGTAATTTTGTTAGTACAATTTCAGAACATTCTGCTCATGCAGTGAACCACAACCACCTACCTGCAGCCGTTCATGTTCTTTCATAAGGCGATCATATTCTCTTTTAAGACCTTCAGATTGCTTTTTAACTGCAGTCACTTCATTTGTTGCCTTGGAAAGGGCTATAAGATACAGAAGTGAATTTATCAAAACACTTTAGTCACTGCATTTTGATATGAAGAAACATCTATGCAATAATGCTACAGAGTAGCATTGCTACAGAAACATCTATGTTATAATGTCCAAGAGTAAATTTTCAATTCTATCTTTAACAGCACGTGCACCAGATATATATGTCCCAATTCTGATCTCGCATTGGTTTATGTCTATTGACTTCAAAAACTAAGGGTCTGATTCTGATCTCACATTGGTGTAAATATGAAGTATTGCCATTGTACTTTAAACAATCACAGGTAAGTAGATATTTAGTACTTAAGTAGTTTGTGAGAGTTATTACCTGAAGAAAATGAAATTCAAAAGTATTACACTAGAAAGTTTCAGAAGAAGTTCATATTGTTTAATATATTGCATGAGTTTCCATTCCCTTTCCTTTATAGATTTGGTTAGAAAAGAAATACACTTATAAACAGTTGATGACCTTATAAAGAATTGCACCATCTACTGAACTGTATGATTGTCTAATTCTCAATGTGATTAGCTTTGTGTCTTACATTATGTTTAGTTTGTGTGTCCAAACCTGGACAGTGTGAAATGATTTGAGCCAATGATTTCATAATTTGGGGCAGCTATTTTGGAGATTTGTTGTTACATTCAACCAAGATGTGTCAGAATGTAGGAAAGGGCTAGGGAGCTATATTCACTCTCTCTCACATCATTCTACAACCAGAAGCCTATTTGTACCAAGCCTTCTCAAGAATATGGAGAGGTGACTTCCTGTTAGTTTTCCAAAAAGTATACGATTTTTTTGTGTCCCCCCATTTTAGGAGCATAACAATAGTTGCAATTGCCTTTGCCTATTAGAGCTGTCATTACTGCCCAAGACAATTTCCCAGTCACCTATTTGCTCTTTAGTTCACCTGTTTCATTCCGGCGAACTGTCACTATAGTGTTAAATAGTGCTATAGGAGGGTTTAAGATCTGTTTGAATGTAATTTCTATTGGAGACAGCGTGTTTTGCATGCGTATCCAGTTTGTCCGTGTGCAGAAATGTCTTATTTAGTGGTACCTAGAAGTCAAGTTGTTCAAATAATTTAAATGTTTGGTACTTGAGAAGATGTTCTATGTGTTGCAGTATCTTTTCTGTCCTTTTGCTTTTTGGAGTAAAATCTAATTTGTCATATAATTCACTTAACTTTGATAGGAAAATATGCATTTTACATATAGTCAGATTTCACCAATCATTTTTCATTTGTAAAAGAATGGCATTCTGAAGTGTCTCAAACTGATTTTTTTAAAATGTAGGCCAGTTTGATTTATATTTCTGTTCCCAGAATTAGGGACTGCATATCTACTGGAGGTTCCATTGTGCAGTAAGATTTGATTACTATAGGATATCCCAAGTTCAGACAAATGTGACACGTTTCAGGTGATGAGAGTTTGAATTATTTTAAATACATAATGGATTTATGCTCATTAAAGTAACCAGCCTGATAATATACACCACCACTTGTCTACCCAGATGTTACATCAAGCATCTTATATGTGCAAGCCTTACTTTTGCAAGTAGTCTAGCCCTATTGACTTAATTGGACTACTTAGCAAATAAGTGTTGCAGGACCAGGTGCGATATTCCCTAGCAACATATTCATTTTAGTAATGTGTTAGACCTTTCCTAAGCAAAAACGTTACCAAGTAACTAAAGTGATGTGACATTCCTATGTGCTGTGGCAGATAGCTCCAAAACCATTTGACATAAGAACATAACTCAGGAATGAAATGGGATTTCAGGAGGGCAAAGCAGTTTTGTCCATGGAATTCAAAAACATTTTAATTAGGAATGAAACAATCCCCCCTGCCCCCCTTCTCTATGGGAGCTCCAAGCTCCTTTTTAGTACTGCTGTAAATCTCACAACACTTGAGGCCCTTCAATACAGCCATCAACCTTATGGCTAAGAAGTGCTGAACAGGACTTTTTAAAGCTCATCAACAAGGCCAAAAATGCCATTGTTGGGTGATAAAGAGCACTCCTTTCCCACTGTTCTACACCTACGAATTAAATTGGCCTAGCTACATTGCTCAGGGCTATGAAAAATTTTGTTCCCTGTGTGACATAGTTAGATTTGCCTAACTTGCATATGCGAACGGAAGAATTCCTCCATTGACCTAGCTATCGCCTCTCCAAAAGGTGGATTATCCATATCAAAAGAAAAAACAAAACAAAACAAAAAATCCATCAATTTAGGAAGCATCTACGCTACAGCTGCATTACCATAGCTGTCCTACTATAGTCACTGTAGTGTAGACATGGCGTTAGCGTGCAGCCTGTATAGTACCTCCTAGCGTAGGTAGCAAGAGACAGACTCCAAATTAAATCACCCACATTGCAATACAGGCTATTAACTATTAGCTTAAGAGGTTAACCCACAAAGCTATTTTTAAAAGCAAGTCTAATTGTAACAAAATGTAAGAGGTGACTTTTTTTTAAAAAATTACCTTTGTTGCTTGCCTTCCCTCAACCCTTGTCAGTGTCCTTAGACTATGAGCTCAAGATAGTGACCATTCCTTTAGTCCCCAGAACATGCCTAGCAAATTGCAGATGGAATCATAAACCAAGATGCTGTTCTCAGCAGACTTTGAACAAAGCATAAGTGCTTAATGAAGAGAAGGAACAAGGGAACTAGTCTGAAAGAGGGGCAATACTTATTTTGCTATTACCTTGACTGCTCCTCTGTTGAAATTATCATCCATGCCTCATTTCTTTATGCCTCACTTCTGGAATTTCCTTTTCTATGCCTTCCCAAGACCCAGGTCTCCAGACTCCAGCATATGAAGAAAGATAGTATACACCTTCACATATACCCAAAGGTGGATGACTGCATCATCCACATTTTTTAGACATTCCATTGGGTCTTCATTTGACAATCTAGTTCAAAATCAACCTTATTTTTTAAATTTTCCATGGTCTTTTTCTTTTTTTAAACATTCCATAGCCTTACCTCATAGACCTGGGAGGAAATGCTGACTGCACTGAAGTCAATGGCAAAACTCCAACTGACTGCAATGGAGCCAGGATTTCACTCCTTGTGTCTCTATATTCCTCCTTTCACGCCCCCCTCTCTGCTAGTCTTACACTGGCCTCCTCTCGTTCTTTAATACCATCTTGCTAGTATTAATGTAAGAACCTTCTCCTCCACAACTCCCATCATTTGGAACAGCCAGCCATTCTGCACATCTGACAAGTGGACTCTCCATTATATTTAGAATCTTTGCTGAAATTTTCTTCCTTTCTTATATTACTTAACTTTCTCTTCTGCTACTGAAATATCTGACACTCACACACGTGGGAATCAAATCAATAAGTGTTACTCTTTATAAGTTTTTAATATTTACATTGCAAATAAAATGTAAACACATGTTCTCTTTTCCCTCTTCACTTTGAAGTTCTCTCTATGCTGTATAGAAAACTAAAAAGGAAACATACTCCAGGATTTAATAGTTTTTCTTCATACTTAGGGATTTCACAATCTAATGCCATTGCACTATTTTTCATACAATATTTTGGTAACTTGATCTAATAGTAGCTACTGGGCTGTTTTACAAGAAGTTGAACACTGCTTTGGTTGTAACTAAAAACACCCATATCTCTAAACATGAACAAAATATCTAAAGATATCTGTAGATCAACAAAGCAAACAACTCGTTGCATTGTCTCAATGTTTTGACCACAACAGACTCATGACAGGAATACCTCACCAAATCCTAGCCGAAGGAAAGCAAAGGCCAGGTTGTCCCTTCCACCTCTATGGGGAAACGACGAAAACTCCATTGATCCCTGCTGTGGACTACAGAATGAGTTGATCTCTGCTGTTCCTGGTGCAAATGCTGGAGGAACCAACTAGGGGCAGAGCTCTTCTTGACCTGATGCTCACAAACCGGGAAGAATTAGTAGGGGGAAGCAAAAGTGGATGGGAACCTGGGAGGCAGTGACCATGAGATGGTCGAGTTCAGGATCCTGACACAGGGAAGAAAGGAGAGCAGCAAAATACGGACCCTGGACTTCAGAAAAGCAGACTGACTCCCTCTGGGAACTTATGGGCAGGATCCCCTGGGAGAAGAACATGAGGGGGAAAGGAGTCCAGGAGAGTTGGCTGTATTTTAAAGAATCCTTATTGAGGTTACAGGGACAAACCATCCCGATGTGTAGAAAGTATAATAAATATGGCAGGCGACCAGCTTGGCTTCACAGTGAAATCCTTGCTGATCTTAAACACAAAAAAGCAGCTTACAAGAAGTGGAAGATTGGACAAAAGACCAGGGAAGAGTATAAAAATATTGCTCGGGCATGTAGGAATGAAATCAGGAAGGCCAAATCACACTTGGAGTTGCAGCTAGCAAGAGGTGTTGAGTAACAAGAAGGGTTTCTTCAGGTACGTTAGCAACAAGAAGAAAGCCAAGGAAAGTGTGGGCCCCTTACTGAATGAGGGAGGCAACCTAGTGACAGAGGATGTGGAAAAAGCTAATGTACTCAATGCTTTTTTTGCCTCTGTCTTCATGAACAAGGTCAGCTCCCAGACTACTGCACTGGGCAGCACAGCTTGGGAAGGAGGTGACCAGCCCTCTGTGGAGAAAGAAGTGGTTCGGGACTATTTAGAAAAGCTGGACGAGCACAAGTCCATGGGGTCGGATGCGCTGCATCCGAGAGTGCTAAAGGAGTTGGCGGATGTGATTGCAGAGCCATTGGCCATTATCTTTGAAAACTCATGGTGATCGGGGAAAGTCCCGGACAACTGGAAAAAGGCTAATGTAGTGCCCATCTTTAAAAAAGGGAAGAAGGAGGATCCTGGGAACTGCAGGCCAGTCAGCCTCACCTCCGTCCCTGGAAAAATCATGGAGCAGATCCTCAAGGAATCAATGCTGAAACACTTAGAGGAGGGGAAAGTGATCAGGAACAGTCAGCATGGATTCACCAAGGGCAAGTCATGCCTGACTAATCTAATTGCCTTCTATGACGAGATAACTTGCTCTGTGGATGAGGGGAAAGCAGAGGACGTGTTGTTCCTTGACTTTAGCAAAGCTTTTGACACGGTCTCCCACAGTATTCTTGCCAGCAAGTTAAAGTATGGGCTGGATGAATGGACTATAAGGTGGATAAAAAGTTGGCTAGATTGTCGGGCTCAACAGGTAGTGATCAATGGCTCCATGTCTAGTTGGCAGCCAGTATCAAGTGGAGTGCCCCAAGGGTTGATCCTCAGGCTGGTTTTGTTCAATATCTTCATAAATGATCTGGAGGATGGTGTGGATTGCACCCTCAGCAAGTTTGCAGATCACACTAAACTGGGAGGAGAGGTAGATACGCTGGAGGGTAAGGACAGGATACAGAGGGACCTAGACAAATTAGAAGATTGGGCCAAAAGAAATCTGATGAGGTTCAACAAGGACAAGTGCAGAGTCCTGCACTTAGGATGGAAGAATCCCAGGCATCACTACAGACTAGGGACCGAATGGCTAGGCAGCAGTTCTGCAGAAAAGGACCTAGGGGTTACAGTGGACGAGAAGCTGGATATGAGTCAACAGTGTGCCCTTGTTGCCAAGAAGGCCAATGGCATTTTGGGATGTATAAGTAGGGGCATTGCCAGCAGATCGAGGGATGTGATCGTTCCCCTCTATTCGACATTGGTGAGACCTCATCTGGAGTACTGTGTCCAGTTTTGGGCCCCACATTAGAAGGATGTGAAAAATTGGAAAGCGTCCAGCGGAGGGCAACAAAAATGCTTAGGGGACTGGAACACATGACTTATGAGGAGAGGCTGAGGGAACTGGGATTGTTTAGTCTGTGGAAGAGAAGAATGAGGGGGGATTTGATAGCTGCTTTAAACTACCTGAAAGGGGGTTCCAAAGAGGATGGATCTAGACTATTCTCAGTGGTAGCAGATGACAGAACGAGGAGTAATGGTCTCAAATTGCAGTGGGGGAGGTTTAGGTTGGATATTAGGAAAAACTTTTTCACTAGGAGGGTGGTGAAACACTGGAATGCGTTATCTAGGGAGGTGGTGGAATCTCCTTCTTTAGAAGTTTTTAAGGTCAGGCTTGACAAAGCCCTGGCTGGGATGATTTAGTTGGGGATTGGTCCTGCTTTGAGCAGGGGGTTGGACTAGATGACCTCCTGAGGTCCCTTCCAACCCTGATATTCTATGATTCTGTGAGAAGAATTGTGCTGCCTTTGCAGAGTTATTTCCCCACCACCTATTCTGAACAGTTCCCTGTGAGCCACACACTGCTGTCCAATCAACCCTATGGTAAATCCCCACCTATAGTAATAACGTCTGAATCATTAACTTAGCTGCACTGGACATGCTCATGTTCTACAATATGAATCTTATGACAATATCAGTGAACAAATACATTTAACCAGAATAATGTAGAAAATGTAAACAATGTAGCTAAGATTACACTGTTATTTTGCATGCTAGGATTGTGTTACAAGCTTTTCCAAGATATTTTTTTAAAGGGAAAAAGCCCCCCCAAAAATCCTTATAGCGACATAAAGGCACTTAGAATCTGTGCATCTATAAGAACAGAAGGGACCATAATCTACTCTGACTTCCTGTCTAAATACAGGCCATAGAACTTCCCCACAATAATTCTTAGAGCATATTTTTAAATGGCCAGCATATGCCTTGGTAAATTCTTCCAATAGTTAATTACTCTTACCATTAAAAATATAAGCCTTATTTCCTGTCTGAATCTGTCCAGGTGCAACTTCCAGCCATTGGATCATGTTATACCTTTCTCTGCTTGATTGAAGAACCCACTATTAAATATTTGTTCTTCACGTATGTATTTATAATGTGTAATCAAGTTACCCCTTCACCTCCTCTTTGTCAAGCAAAACAGATGGAGCTCCTTCACACTATCACTATAAAGCAGGTTTTCTAATCCTTTATCGTTCTTGTGGTTCTTCTCTGAACCTACTCCAATTTATCAACATATTTCTTGAATTGTGGATAGCAGAACTGGACACAATATTCCAGCAAGGTCACACCAGTGCCAAATTCAGAGGTAAAATAACCTCTCTATTCCTACTCAAGATTCTCCCAGGATCACATTAGCTCTTTTGGCCATACCATAACACTGGGAGTTCATTTTCACCTGATTATCCACCACAACCTCCAAATTTTTTTCAGAATCACTGATTCCTGGGATAGATTTCCCCATCCTGTAAGTATGGTCTTCATTCTTTGTTAACAGATGCATAGACTTAAGCTGTATTAAAACAGTTTGCTTGTGCCCAGTTTACCAAGGGATCCAGATTGCTTTGCATCAGTGACTTGTCCCCTTCATTATATAAAACTCCCCTGACTTTTGTGTTATCGGCAAACTATCAGTGATGATTTTATGTCTTCTTCCAGGTCATTGACAAAAATGTTAAATCGAAGAAAGAACTAACCTTTATGGAAGCAAACCTGCTCAATGATGATTCCTTGTTTACTGGTCTCAAAATTTAACTATCAGCCGGTTTTCAATCTATTTAATGTGTGCTAATTTTATATCATTCTAGTTTTTTAATCAAAATGTTATGCAGTACCAAGTCAAATGCCTTACACAAGCCTAAGTATATTACGTCAACACTATTACCTTTGTCAACCAAACTTGTAACCTCATCAAAACCAAATATTAAGTTAGTTTGATCAGATCTATTTTCCGTAAACTATGTTGATTTGAATTAATTACATTACCTTCCTTTAGCTCTTTACTAATTGAGTCCTGTACCCGCTGCTCCATTACCTTGACCGGGATTGATGTCAGGCTGACAGATCTATAATTACCTAGGTCATCCTGTTCACCTTTTAAAAAACTAGCAAACTAGCTGACTTCCAGTCTTCTGGAACTTCCCCAGTGTTCCAAGACTTATTGAAAATCAATATTAACAGTCCAGAGAGCTCCTCAGCCAGTTCTTTTAAAACTCTTGAACGCAAGTCACCTGGACCTGCTGATTTTAAAGTATCTGACTTTAGTAGCTTCTGTTTAACATCCTCCAGAGATATTAGTGAAATGGAAAGTGTGTTTCACCATATGAGGAGACCATATCATCTGTTTTACTCCAAATAAATAACAGAAATATTTACTGAAGACCTCTACATTTTCTACATTATTGCTGATAATTCTACCATTGCCATTTAGTAATGGACCAATACCATTGTCAGGATTCTTTTTGTTCCTATTATATTTTAAAAATTCCTTATTGTCCTTATGAACTTATGAAAATACTTATGTTTGACTGGTAACCAACCACATGCATTGAAAAGTGTAGATTTAAGAACATGTTCAGCACCTCCAACTCTCATCAAAGTCTCTGTCCCCAAATCCCAGCCTTAAAAACTCAAATGGGCAAGGGTAGGATGCTCTTGCCTGGGCCACAGAAGAGGACTGGAATTGTTCTAAGAGGGCTTCTCCACCCTAATAACTGGAAAAGCTGCAGTGTTCCTACCACATACTCCTCTCTGCAGAAGTGGCAGATCAGCTCATCACAACAATTCTTAGACTCTTCCCCTGCCCAAACTATTAATCCTTTACTAGGGAAATGGCTTTGCTACCAGATAATTCATGCAGCAATTAAAACTTATCAGTGTTGGTTGCAAGGTAATTTTTTTTTAAATTGCTAATACTTTGCACTTATGTAGTTTGAAAGATTATGTGAAGGGCCACTTTCTTTAGAGGATCTCAACGTGTATTTGCAAAACATTTTCCAGGAAGGGAAAATAAGGCACAGACAGGCTAAGTGATTTGTCCGAGATAACAGCAAGCCAGTTGTAGAGCTGGGAGTAATACTTAGATCTCCTGACTCTCAGTACTGTGCTCTAAATCAGAAACATCCTTCAGAAATGTTAATTCTTCATTAAAAACTAATTCACTTGGCTCCCCTCCCCCCAGCATTTTCACTGTTTTTACGTTGAATGAGGAATTCCAAGCAATGGGATAAAATGTTTATCAAATTCAAATTAAGTTTCTCCCTTGCAGAGGGACTTCATAACATCTTAACATGGTACTCAAGTAGATTGGCAGGCCCTGCAAAAGCCCTCCTCACAAGGGTTAATGATATCCCTTTGAAAAACTATAACCAGAAATACTCAGCTATAACATGTACTACATTGTATGGGATGCCTCTTAATAAAGTTATGGTCTAGAGGTTAAAGCAAAAGGATGGGAGCCTGGTGGGCTTGTCTTGTATACCTAGCTCTGCCAATAGCTCAACATGTGACCTGACCTGGTCACTTAACCTTCTCGTATCTCAATTTCCCCATTTGTAGATGGAAACCGATGTTTACTCACTTTTGTAAAATGTTTTGAGATCCTGTGAAGGTTTTCATGTAAAGGGCATTTTCACACATCCCTTCAGCCTGGTTCTAACCCACACCCATAGATGACCCGTGCCTGCTGACAGCAGGGGTGGGAAGGCACAGAGTGAGGGCAGCCAGCCTCAGCAGTATTACTGAGCGTGCTTAGTACAAGCCAAACAGCAAATCTGGGGGGGACCCCACATCCCCCCCCCCCCCCGGTCGTCTCTGCCCCCGCCTCTTTAAAACAAAAACCTACATAATGCCCAAACTGAACTCTCACTGGTAGTGATAAAATTTATCAAATGCTTTCATGTGTCCCCATTTCTTGTTCATACCTTTCAAATCTTGAATCAATTTATTTTAAATTAAAAAAAAAAAAAGAATGATTGTAATATTATAGGTCTTGAAATGGTGTGTGTATTTTAAAACTAGATTGGGTTTTATGGGAGGAGGTAAGGGATGGTTTTGGCCAGAGAACTAGCAACACAATGTTCTTGTTACAATTATTTTGTACACAAACCAAATCTGTTTAAAGGATCCAGGATCCTGTTTCAACAGCATCTTTTTCCTTCCCCCCACCCCCACATCAGCCTCTGAGAACTATCTTGAATTCTTTTTAGTTGTGTGTGTGTGTGTGTGTGTGTGTGTGAGAATATAATGTGTTCAAAAGCACCTTAAGGTATGTCTACACGGCAGCCAGGAGGTGAGATTCCCAGTGTGGGCAGACAGACTTGCGCTAGCTCACCTTGAGCTAGTGTGTTAAAAACGTCCGTGTGGAGATTGCAATACTGGAGGCAGCTTGGGCTGTCTGAGTTTGGACCCAGGGGGTCAGGCTGCCTTGAACTCAGGCTCCCAGCCCAAGTCTCAGCCAGTGCTGCAACGTCCTCACTGCTACTTTTAGCACACTAGCTGAAACTAAGTTAGCACGAGTCCCAGCTGCAGTGTAGACATACCCAAAATCTCATTTTCAAAAGTGACTTAAACTTAAGCTTCGAAGTACCAAATGCACTTTTGAAAATTTTATGCATCAAGTTCAAAATTCTCTCCCCACACACACTTTAAACATTATGCAAAACATGAATGCCACATTAAACAACAAAGGAGACAGATGTTATCCCCTTTGCTTATTGTGGCTGGAAGGTTGACAGGAAAAAAGAGAGACATGTCAGTGGGGTTCTGTGTCCTCTTACTTTGGATTTCTTATTCTGTCTAGTGGAACAGCTTTGATATGGATGGAGTCTAGTATGAAAGAAGGGTCATATGTAATGAAAATATATAGGAATGGAAGAGCAGAAGGTTTGTCATGCTCTCAGATACAGGCAGAACATTTGGTGCAAGTCATATGGAGTTGAGCATTATAATGAGATGTTCACATACTACTGAGGAATTTGGCAGGGATCTGTTCTACTGCAATGCTTAATTAATACTTGTCAATCCGTATAACAACTTTTTGTTATGTGTAAATAAAGCTGTAGCTTTTACTAGATATTAGTGCAGTGCCCGCAGAAGGCCAGGTGAGTTGAGGAGGAAAAGGAGTAGGTCAATTCTGCTGTACTTCCCTCAGAAAAGGTACCATGGTCATGAACAACAAATACTTCACATTTCAATAGCTCCCTAAAGTACAGGATCCATAAGTGAGAAAGGATGGATAAGACAAATGCCTGGTTAATATACAGAGAGACAAGGTAGATGAGGTTAATATATAGTCATTTAAATGTATTCAACTAGGCAAGACTTTTCTAATCCATTCATGAAAAGGATAGCTAAGAGAAGGAAAGTCCTGCAAATTAAACTCAGACCAGTTTATTTCATTGGGGATTTTTAGACAATTTATGGCACTAGCAAAATAGTGTATTATGTTGTTTCAGTATGTAGGGTTATTAGGTTTACTATTGATTGAAATTTAGGAAACTAAAACACACCAAAGAAACTTCACAATTTCAGAAATAGCCTTGAGAAGTGCCCCTGCAAATTTGTATGTACAAGTTTTCCATAAGTAAACTTGTCTACATGCAGAAGGTAATAAGTACAATGCTAACAGACAGGTTAAGAGCCCTTGAGAATTTAGATGAAAATTTTCCTATTATAAGCAATTATAGTCTTGAAATGCATCTATGTGCAAAAGGAGAAATATTTTCTTATTTCTGGATTCTTTTTTTTGGCTTTATAAAGAAAATCATACCAGAAGACAGTCAGTCACTCATGATCATCAGGTCTACATCACCACTACTAAATCCTGCCAGCATTCAGTCATTTTAAGACAGTAGTGAAACAGTCTTCATAATATGCATGTGCATCTATAAACTGCCATCTCAGAATTTCTCTCTAAGGACATGTAATTACATGTCCAGGTATGCTAAAAATGGACTTAGGCTCTGAAAGTCCTAGCTAACCCACTGCTGGGTGCCTGTAAAGCCCTCAGTATGTGGGTCTGCAATAAAGAAAAATAAAAGCCCCCTTCCCTTCCCTTCCATAGCATTGCTAAAAAAGAGGCCTAAATGGGGATGGGAAAACCAGAACAAAACACAACAAAAAACTGCCTGAAATCGTTGTCACTTCCTCACCAACTTTTTCTCAGATTTAGGTAACCCCTTATCTTCTCTAGGAAAAATGGTGTGTTCTAAACTGACGCACCAGTTTGTAGTTTTCACATGATTAAGAGACTGCTCCTCAGAGGGCCTCCAAAAAACACCCCCTCAGTATTTGGATCCCAGTAGAAAATTCAAAAAGATCTCACATTGAACCAAAACCGTAACAATTCACCTTTCCCATAAAGTTAGTGTGTTGATCTGGATACAAAATTCTATTATTAAAATGTCAAACAGAAGGATTTTAGTTCTAAATGCAACTCTGACTGGAACTTTAAAGTACAGCAGCACTAGGGTGCCTTAATATACTGCCACTTTTTAATGCAAATGAACCACTCACAGGATACCATCCTTATGTACAAAGTGTTTCATGACCAGCTTCATATTACAGCAAGAAATGTCTGGAATCGCTTGGTGTAATATGCTGTGTACACAGTCTATTTGCCATTCAAAGAGCAAAAACAGTCTTCTAAAGCAATCAAACCATACCGGATTTTACCAAAATAAGGCTAGGAAAAACCATAAAGGGTTTTTTCATTAATTTTGTTTGTGGTTTAGGTCTGTCATGATTAGGTAAAAGGAAACTTCAAAGAGACATTACTTTGCAACTATGCAAATACAAAGGAAGAAATAGAAGGTTTTTCAAAGATTTTTCAGTCATACGCGCTCACCAAAGCGCAACACAGATAAGAAAGATCAAAGTTGAGATTATTAAAAATAACGCACTGAAAAACTTGTTTTAATGCACTGGTCTTACTTTTAAAAACCATGAAGTTTCACATTCCACTGCTCAGTTTTAAGGAAGTTATATTCTGAAATTTTACAAGACATACCTCAATAACTTGATATAAAAATTGAAATAAATATAGCCTGGATCAAACATGTGGGGTGTGCCCACATTAGCTTTTACATTCATGTTGAGCACCTCAAGTTAAGTAGCAATTAACCAATTCAGGGTTAAGAAAAAAAAATCTAGTGTAGAGACATATCCTGGCAGGATGACCTTTATTATTTGTATTATTGTAGTGCCTAGGAGTCTCCCCATGGTTATTAACCATATTTTAACCCTGTGCATATGACAGGGTCAGAAACTGATTCCTCACAATACAACTTCTTAAATTGAATTTGTGGAGACTTATTTTTGGTGCACTTTAGCTGAAGGACATCCCCCAAAACCCCCACAGGGACTGCAGCTGAGATGGCATGTGACAAACCTACTTTCACCCCAGCTTTCTATTACATTCCTGGCTAAAAAGCTTATCGTATATATTAAGGCTATACCCTGCCAATATAAATACACATATGCATTTACATTCTCCTTTCAATGAGCTTGTCACTTCAAAGGAAGCCTTTCTTCCCTTTCTGTAAGGAAACAGCAGGGGAGGGAGAACCCACAATCAAACCTGCCTGGCAGGGAAAAGGGTAAAGGAGACCCCCTCCATTCAAAGTAATGGATTCTTGACATATTAATGCACCAAGCCCAACTAAAAACAGCTGTTCTGCAGTTTTAATTTGTCTTTAGGTTTAGAACTGACAACTATGATTCATTAAGCATTTGGAGTTTCTATTCTTGCAGTCTAGTAGCAGAGGCACACTACTCTAACCAGGGCACTGACCACTCTGTGATCTCATGAGAACTGCTACCTTATGGTGACAGCATTCTGTATATCAGCAAGGAAAAACATTTTTGGACTAGATTGTGTCGATTTGATCTTCGCAAGGTCACAAGTGATGTTATCTAAAACATTAATTTCAGATGGGTGGGTGTTCATAAATGTCACACACCCTGAAAGATCCAAATACGACATCTTCAAACAGGTAAAATCTGCTTTTATCTCAGTGTCAATTAACCAAGAAAGCAGTTCTGACAGCCTAAACCTTAAACATGGTAGCTGATAACATATGGTGTCATGCTTCAAAGCACATCATCCCCCCCATTTAAAAAAAAAAGAAGAAAAGAAAAGAAAAGAAAAAGCTAATGTTTCTACAGTTGAGAGAGAGAGAGAGAGAGAGAGAGAATTCCAGTAAAGACTTACACTGTACCGAATAAACTTTTCATATACCATCCATTTTTTGGTATGAGGAGGAAGATTATACATAGGCTTGGAAGGATAAGATTTGTATCAGTAAATATAAGTTAATGTCAATTTAACTGGACACACACAAACTAATGAAAAATGTTTCCATCAATGCTAATCAAAATGTATAGATAGGCAAAGAAAGAAAAATGCTGCTTGAGAACTTAAGGATATTTTGATTGTATTTTTTGACATCTGATATTGACAATTTGTATTTTAAAAGTTATAAAACTAACTTTTTGAATCTTGTAGTAAGGCAGTGTGGTTCCCTGCCGCCCTGGAGAGAGGACACCCTCTGGACATCAGAGTGGGTGGTGTCAGGGAGCTCTGAGCCCGCCCCCTAGAGGGTCAGGCATGGCACCAGAAGTATAAAGGCCCGACCCCAGAGCTCACTGAGAGGGCAGCCACCAGGGAGGCCAGACGCCTCCGGTCTAGCTCGCGACTGGGAAACCCCAGCAGCCTGCGATAAACCCAAGGACTGGCCCAACCTGCCCCGTGCCAGCTACCCGGAGGACTTGACGAGCTTGTCCCTTGCCAGCTATCCCGAGGAACTCATGGTGCTGGACCCCACTGAGGACACCACCCTGACCCAGGTACCTCAAGAGGGGGAGTCTGGAAGTAACCCGGAAGCAGCTGACCCTAGTCTGGCTGCAGCACTGCCAGAACCCATGTCAGTGTGTTGCGGCCAGGATCCCCACTGACTCAGCAGCAGGTCTTCTGCCGCTGCTAGGGCCACAGTGGAGTGGGAGGGCCTGTGTCCCCCCTGCCACCCAACTTGCCGGTGGCAGTCTCCCCCTCTCTCAAGCCCTTCAGAGCCAAGGGCCTGAACTTACTGTTATATGCTGTTGTTGCTCAGCCCCTGCCTGAGCGCCTGACTCTCTACTGCCCCGCCCTGACCTAGGGCCTGGGCTTGCTGTTATATACTGTGGTTGCTCAACCCGTGCCTGAGGGCCTAAGCGCCGGACTCACTATTGCCCTGCCCTGACCTAGGTCCTGGGCTTACTGTGTTTAGTTCTGCCCTCACAAGGGCCGCAGAAGAAGACTCCCACAGCCGAACTAATTCCCCACAAGACATCTTCCCGAATTTAGTGAGGCGGTGTGGTTCCCCGCTGCCCTGGAGAGAGACGAGCCCCAGCTAACCTCTCTACATGTGGTGGAGAATGTGGGCATGATCCCTCGACTGCTGGGAGAAAGGGTCGGGGGTGTGTGTGTGTGAATGTACCCCAGAAAGAGCCATGGATATGGACAAACTTATCAAGCTCCTGACTGAGAGCCAGCAGCGACAGCAGGTGGCCCAGCTCCAGCAGCAGCAGGCAGCCCAACTCCAGCAGCTGAGAGGACAGCAACAGCAGCTGATTCGGGACCTGGGGGTTTAGAACTAGGAACAACAGTGGCAATGCCTGCAGCAGCTGACGATAGTACTGCCTCGCCCCTCGGCGCCCCAGCCGCAGCTGCGTCACCCCACACCACTGCACTGGTGCGGCAGACTAAGATGGGACCCGATGACAACTCTAAAGCCTTTTTGGTAGTTTTTGAAAGCGTGGCGCTGGTTTCAGGGTGGGCTCCTGACCAACGGGCCACTCTCTCGGCCCCATACTTAACCAGGACAGCCCAAACAGCGTACAGAGGGCTGTCTACGGAGGATGCAAGGGATTATAGCAAGGTAAAGGCAGCAATCCTGGATGCCTTGGATGTCAGCCCGGAAACCTTTTGGCAGTGGTTCTGGAGCCAAACCTACCCCACAGGCACCAGATCCTGGTTGGTGGCCCAAGAGCTGAAGGAAGCATGTAAGCGGTGACTACAGCCGGAGAGGAGGACCATGGACGAGGTCACGGAACATATTATTTTAGAACAGTTCGTTTACATCTTCCTGGCACGAGGAAGGGTCTGGGTGGTTCGCCATCAGCCAGCAACGCTAGCTGCTGCCTTGATGGAAGACTTCCTCGTGGCCGAAGCGCTGGTGGGGCCAGCTACCAGAGCCCACCCCCCAGGGCCAGAGTGCCCTAATCCTGAAAAGAAAGGTGGCTCAGACCAAAGTTCGGAGTCTCCCCCGCAGGCAAGAGGCTCGCTCCGGGCCAGATGCCCTGAACTCCCACCTCAACAAGGATCTGCGCCACCCCCCCATGCCGAGTGTCCCGAGGACCAATCTGAGTCCCCCCAGGGGCATGATGGGAGCCCCCACCCGGGGTGGTCACCCAGAACTTGGGCCCTGTTTTTTATGTGGGAAATATGAATACTTCCAGTGTGACTGCACTGAGATGGAATGCAGCTTCGGCCACATCTGTGCGGGAGAGACCTGGGCCTGGCTGCCACAGGTCCCCAAGATCATGGTTCCAGTAGCTGTCGGGGACCACCCAACCCTGGCCCTGACTGATTTGGGCTGTGGCCAGACGCTAATCCATCAGACCTTGGGGCCCTGGGCCGACCCCCACCTGGGGACGATCTGTTTGCAATGCATCCACGGCAACGTGCGGCCCTACCCCAGTGCCCAGATCCCACGAACGGTAGCCAGGGTCACACGACGGATGATCGTCAGCCTGGCCCCTCGATTAGCCTACCTGGTGATTCTGGGGCATGACTGGCTGGCGTTCAAGGAGATCCTCCGCTCGACCCCTGCACTGGAAGGAGATTGCCCCGAGGTCCAACTGGAGGACGACGTGGTGGACCCGGAACCTGAGGGAGGGACTGAGGAACCTGTGGACCCCCCGCCTGGGCTGGCTGTCGAACCCTGACTTAATACCAACTTTTGCTGCAATCAAAGAGTAGACACCACCCTTAGTGGCGCCTACAGACAACCAGTCGCTGTCAATGGGGCCTTGATCGACCCGCATAGCACAAATCAGGGCCCCGTTTTGAGTTATGCCATGACCGTCTTTACCGGGGTGGAATGGAATCCCCGCACGGAAGAACCATGGACCCAGCTGCTGGTGCCACAGCCGAGCAGTAATGAAGCTTGCACATGACATCCCTGCCGCAGGAAACTTGGGCCATGAAAAGACCCTCGCCCGGATTTTGATGCGGTTCTTCTGGCCCGGCATTCACCAGGAGGTGAGAAATTACTGTAGCTCCTGCCCGGAGTGCCAATTAGTGGCTCCCCCAGGGGTACCCAAGGACCCTTTGGTTCCCATGCCCATAGCGGAGATGCCATTTGAGCGGGTGGCCATGGACCTCGTGAATCCGCTCCCGAGAAGTGCCGTGGGATTCCAGTATGTGTTGGTCATAGTTGATTATGCCACCCGTTTTCCTGAGGCCGTGCCATTGCGGAGCACCACCAACCAAACCATTGCTGGCGAACTAGTGAAGGTCTTTGCTCGAGTGCACGTGCCCCGGGAAATCCTAACAGACCAGGACACCAACTTCACCTCCCGGCTGTTGCAGCAGGTATGCGAGCTCCTGGGAGTTAAACAGTTATGCACCTCCGTCTACCACCCACAGACTGACCGGCTGGTGGAACGATTCAATTGGACCCTGAAGGAAATGCTGCGCAAGTACTCCCCAGAGGAACTACGCTGGTGGGACCAGCTACTCCCACCCTTACTGCTGGCAATCTGCGAGGTACCCCAGTCATCAACAAAATTTTTGCCCGTTCGAGCGACTATATGGCCACTACCCGTGGGGCCTATTAGACTTAATGCGGTAGACATGGGAGCAGTCTCCGTCACCAACCCAGGGCTTCCTGAAGTATGTTCTCCAGCTCCAGGAGCACTTTACTCAGGCCGGAGCCCTAGCATGCGAAAACTTAAAAGCTGCACAGGAAACCCAGGAACGAACCTATAACCAGGAAGCGTGGGTCCGTGCCTTTGAGCCCAATGATCGGGTCCTGCTCCTCCTACTGTCGAGTGAATCGAAGCTGCTGGCAGGGACCCTATGAGGTGGTCTGGAAGGTCGGGCCCGTCCTGTGAGGTCCACCAGTCTGACTGGCGCAAGACGACCCAGCGATATCACGTGAATCTATTGACATGGTGGTGGGAGGGCCTATTAACCCTTACCTGCTAGAACCTGAGTTGGGTCCCTGCGTGCCCCTGACAGAGGACCCTGCAGGCCACCAGCTCGGCGACACGCTCATGGAGGAGCAGCGAAAGCAAGCCCAATATCTCCTGCAGGCTTTCAGGAGAACTTTTATGGTCCTACCCGGTTACCCGACCCTGGTCCATCATGCCATCCAGACTGAACCAGGGAACGTAGTCCAGGAGACGACTAGGCCTCTGCTGCACCGAATGCAGGTCAAGGAGGAAGTATAGGCCATGCTAGCCCTAGGAGTCATCGAGCCATGGCAGAGTGAGTGGCGCAGTCCAGTGGTCTTGGTACCCAAGCCTGATAGAACACAGCGCTTCTGTATAGACTTCTGGTGGGTCAATGCCATCTCAAGGTTTGATGCATATCTTATGCTCCATGTGGATGAACTGCTTGGCTGCCTAGGGGAGGCCCATTTCATCACCACCACCGACCTCAGTAAGGGATACTGGCAGATCCCGCTCGACCCCATCTCTAAGGAGAAGATGGCGTTCACCACCCCAACGGGACTTTACCGATTTACCCGGATGCCCTTTGGCCTCCATGGGGTCCCGGCGACATTCCAACAACTAATGGACCGCCCCCTATGGCCCCATCAAGACTATGCAGCAGCGTATTTGGATGATGTCGTAGTCTACAGCCACCAGTGAGAGGACCACCTGGAATGGGTAACTGCGGTCCTGAGACCCCTGCGAAAGGCGGCACTAACGGCCAATCCAAAAAATGTAGCATTGGATAGCAAGAGGCAACGTATCTTGGATACGCCATAGGGAGAGAACGGATGAAACTCAGCGTGGGGAAGGTTCAAGCACTGGCGGCCTGCCCGCCATGAAACACCAAGTGCGACAATTCCTGGGGCTCGCCAGCTACTATCGGCGAGTCATTCTCCAGTTCACTTCCATTGCAGCCCCCATGATGGGACTTTTGACTAAGGACAGCCCCCGGCACGTGCCGTGGACCCAAGAATGCAAAGACATCTTCCGGACACTCAAGGAGTGCCTCTGCCAGGAGCCAGTCCTATATAGCCTGGACTTCGACTGTGACTTCATCCTCCACACGGAGGCCTTGGAGGTAGGGCTCGGGGCTGTCCTTTCCCAAGAAATCGACAGAGAAGACCACCTGGTCTTATATTTTAGCTGGAAATTATTCCCCCATGAGAATAACTACACGGTAATAGAGAAAGAAGCACTAACAGTGAAATGAGCCTGTGATGCCCTGCGGTACTACCTCCTCGGGGGCCCATTTACACTAGTCATGGACCATGTCCCACTCCAGTGGTTAACCTGAATGAAAAAACAACACTAGACTAATGCACTGGTACCTGGCGTTACAGCCCTATGTTTTCACCATCCAACATAGGACAAGTGAAAATTTAAATTGATAACAGAAAAATGCTTTAAAATTATCAATACTATCCACCAAAATTTTAAAAAAGTAAAAATCACAATTTTCCAGCCTAGTTATGTATTACAAGATGTGAAAGGTCATCTTGGTACCTGTAAAGTGCATTCTTATACAGTATAAAACTGATATCAAGACCTACCCCACTGAATTCAAACAGCTCAAGGTTATAATTCTAGTGCCTTAGTTACATTATAATTGTTTACAGTGTACAACTTTGCATAACACATGTTTACTGTAAGACAAAGTGACATTGACTTTACCTAAAATACTGGCCCAAAAGCACCTGCTTACAAAGGTCTCAAAATTCCATTTAAGTAAGTGGAGTTCACCTGACCTACACCAGGGATTATTTGACCAAGTGAGCTTAATTTTTTTTTTTTTTTTTTTTTTAAAAAAGGAAATAAAATCAAAATTACTTGAACATATAAATATGATGAATCTGATATTTTTGCTAGGACATTTCTTAGACTATTGAATTTAAGGACCAAACTGCTAAGCTTTGAGGCATAGAACGCCAAGTCATTCTCATTAAAAAGAAAGCAATTAAAAAAAAAAGTTACCATTCAAAGTTTTCTTTAATTCCGCTTTCAGTTTTTCAGTTTCTTGCCTCAGTTTTTTATTGTCTTCTTCTAGTGCCTGTTCATTTTCACACTTCCCTTTTTCATTCAACGCCTATCAAAAAAAAATTGTGGATATAGTTCGTATTAGTTTAAATTACTGCTAGATATTAATACAAATGACCAAACAACATTGGCCCTGATCCTATATTGTGCTGGATGTCTTCAATTCACACTGATGTCAAAAAGAAGCAAGAAAAGATTAGCACCTCTGGGGGGGAAAAAACCCCACCCCAAACAGATGCATCCATAAATATATTGGTAACATTTAAGGTTGAAAAGGACCGTTAGGATTGTCTATTATAACCTCCTGCATAACATAGGCCAAAGAACTTCACCTAATAATTTCAGCATCAAACCCATATATGTGTTTAAACTATAGCATCTCTTTGGAAAAAAAAAAAAAAAAAAAAAAGGATATCCAGTCTTGATTTAAAGACCGCAAATGATAGAGAATCTACCACATCTTCTCCAAATGGTTAGCTACCTTCACTGTTAAATCGTACCTTATTTCTACTCTGAATTTGTCCAGGGGCAGCTTCCAAACATTTATCTGACAGATAAAATAATTATCTATTATCAGAAATCTCTTCCCCTTGTAATATTTGTATTTTGTGATCAAGTCATCACTTAACCTTTTATATTTATAAGATGTTTAGGTACTTAAATACAGTTTTATCTGATTTCCAGAAATGCTAAGCACCTGGAAGTCCCCCCAAAAGCCGTATTAGGCACTAAATAAAAGTTATGTACCTACTGTACTTGCTATTATGAATCTTTTCATTTCAAGCAATTAAACAGTTGTGCCTTAATTACCAAATGATAAAATATCCAGGATTAGTCACTGTTTCTTGTGACTTTTTCCTCATTTCTCCTGCAACTTCCTTTCCCATGCGCGTACTCCTCCCTCCCCAGTATTCTCCCTTCAAAGAAATTCAATCCTCTGCTCATCTGACCTCCCACATCAAACTTATGAACGTGAACCGTCCCATTTAAGGAGAGCAGGAGAAGAGGCAAGCTTCTAGGTGAAGAAAAGGAGCAACACATTTTCTTGTGCTGAGCGACAGAGGGTGGAGGAGATCATTCAAAAGTAAAGAGGTAAATACAAGAGTCAAGTACATAGGAAAAAGAGCTGAACTCATGAGATCAAATGAGATTGCTCAGACTATTCAGGAGAAAGAGCAAAGGCCCTTGATAAAAATCTTGGGAAATCATCCAAGACGGGTGAAAGAGGAGCTACCAAATAAAATGTTGGAGTAGTCAGTACACTTTGCATCCCAAGCGGGATGGAGCTCTGCCTGGCACCTGCAACCCACCAGCGTGGCCCTTGGCTGCCACAGTTCTCCCCTCAGGACACACACACACACACCTCCACAGATACGCAAGGAAGATCCTGAGAGCCAGGAGAGCTACTCTGCTTTCTGACTCGGTTATTCGCAAGAGGGGAGAATGTGCTTCTTATGTAACACAGTCCCCTTTGTAGTGAAAGCAGCACAGAAAGATGAAGCTGCAGCCACAACCCAGCAGGACAGAAAATGCAAGATATCAGGCATCTGGCTAGAGCAAAATGGCAGATATCCCAGCCAAAACAGGGGATTCTGTGGCAGTTTGGCAACATGCCAAATTCCATGAACACACAATCACGGACTACACAAAAGGACTTGCCTACAATCCACACTACTGACCTTATTTCCTTATAAGACACCGACCCGAATTACCAGTAAATCTGTGTATCCTTTCTAGTACACACTGATCTTAAAGTTTGTTCACATATGTAAGAGTTACCAAAAACAGTTATGGTTCCTGGCTCCAAAAGCTGTTATCGCCTACTTACACTGAAGGTACACTTGAACACACCTCTAGATAACTTTATTTTGATAATGTGTTTTATTGAACAGAATCTCAGTTGTGAAACAAAACTGCCAAAATTTGTATTTTTGACTTCTTGCTTAACTTTTTCCTACAAAGATCCAACTAGTTAGTGCCAGGCAAAATTCCTTATGTTACACAATACTGATGAAATTAATTTTCCTTCCTTAACAATACTGCGTATTGAACCAGCCAGAGGATTACTTCAAATGGCAAATTTTAAACCTTTTGTTTCTACTTTTCCTAAAACAATATTTTTTGAGAAGTGTATAAACAAATTAGCTAATCCCCAGGTAACAGCCATAATGAAAGTAGCTACCATGCCAATATCTAACATAATACTAGATGTTTGTGTAAGTGATTATATGACATGGTGGATTAAAAAAATTAAGAAAAAATAAAAATCAGTTTTAGTTTAAACTGGATTTTTATTTAAATTGAAAACAGATCTCTTTTTAAAAAATGAATATATTTACAATGAAATTTGAAATTAATCTATGTGAAGGCCTAAACTTAATGAATTAAAATAATTTAAATACTAAAAAATACAATTAAGCAATCTGTATTTGCTGCCAAGCTTTAAAGAAAGTCAAACTACTGAACTGGTGGAAGTCACAGGCTAAGCAACTTGGAATCACAGCTTGCTGAAGCGCTAAGCCAGCTTTTGATAGCAGTGGCCTCTTCTGCAAGTGCAGAAAGACCATTTTCCTCATTTCAGTTTATTGAACTAGTTCAGTTCAATGACTAGTTCATTCAGAGTTAGGAACTAACTGGGAGCTGAAAAAGCATGAAACTTCTTTTTGTCGTCCAATCTATGAATGAAAACAAAGTGTGAGAGGATGAGATTTACAAGTTCTAAAACTCTGAAAGACATGGTGACCAGAATTAATCAGTTCAATTTACTAACTACAGGTATTTCCTTTGTTTAATAAATTAGTTTGAAAGGCAAACCATGTTTTGATACATAAAAATAGCGTATCCAGCATATTTAAAGGTAGATTTAATAATTAAATTCTGTTTTTGTGCATTTTAATCAACTTTGAACTTCCATCCAAATAGAGCTCAACACAAATCACAAATAAAAATTCATCTAGTAAAAAATAAATGCATAAATCATTAATCTAAATATAAATTAAGCGATATAATTGCTTAAATAAGTGTATTGTTAGCAAAAAGAAACATCAAATTTAGTGTAAAGGCTATCTTTAGTTGCACATCAACATGTTTTAATGGTTACCAACCAATGAGAATCAACTTTGTTAGGAAATAACTTAAAAGTATGATTAAAATGAGCAACACACTATTAAAATTGATTATTTAAATCATTATTAAAATCGGTTATTTAAATCCTTTGATTTAAATCAATTCATGCTATTACATGAGCTTATTCAAGCAAAGTGTTGGGCAACCCTGGAAGTTGATAAGGCCACTGCGGAGAAACTAAATTAATCCTTTCAGTTGGTCTTCACGGCTGAGGAGGTAAGGGAGATTCCCAAACATGAGCCATTCTTTTTAGGTGACAAATCTGAGGAACTGTCCCAGATTGAGGTGTCATTAGAGGAGGTTTTGGAACAAACTGATAAATGAAACAGTAATAAGTCACCAGGACCAGATGGTATTCACCCAAGAGTTTTGAAGGAATTCTTATGTGAAATTGCAGAACTACTAACTGTGGATGTAATCTAATTGCTTCAGATACGATCCCGGCAATTACAGGCCGGTAAGCCGGACTTCAGGACCGGGCAAAGTGGTTGAGACTATAGTAAAGAACAAAATTGTCAGACACATAGATGAACAGAATTTGTTGGGGAAGAGTCAACATGGTTTTTGTAAAGGGAAATCATGCCTCAATCTACTAGAATTTTTTGAGGGGGTCAACAAGCATATGGACAAAGGGGATCCAGTGGATATAATGTATTTAGATTTTCAGAACGCCTTTGACAAGGTCCCTCACCAAAGACTCTTAAGCAAAGTAAGTTTTCATGGGGTAAGAGGGAAGGTCTGCTCATGGATTGGTAATTGGTTAAAAGATAGAAAACAAAGGGTCGGAACAAATGGTCAGTTTTCAGAATGGAGAGTGGTAAGCAGTGGAGTCCCCCAGGGGTCTGTACTGGGACCAGTCCTATTCCACATACTCATAAATGATCTGGAAAAAGGAGTAAAGAGTGAGGGGATAAAATTTGCAGATGATACAAAACTACTCAAGATAGTTAAGTCCAAAGCAGACCGCGAAGAGCTACAAAAGGATCTCACAATACTGAACAACAAATTGGCAGATGAAATTCAATGTTGATAAATGTAAAGTAATGCACATCGGAAAACATAATCCCAACTATACATATAAAATGATGTGGTCTAAATTAGCTCTTACCACTCAAGAGAGATCTTGGAGTCATTGTGGATAGTTCTCTAAAAACGTCCACTCAATGTGCAGCGGCAGTCAAAAAAGTTAACACAATGTAGGGAATTATTAAGAAAGGAAGATAGAAAATATCATATTGCCTCTATATAAATCCATGGTACGCCCACATCTTGAATACGGCATGCAGATGTGGTCACAGATGTGGTTGCCCCATCTCAAAAAAAAATGACTGAATTGGAAAAGATTCAGAAAAGGGCATCAAAAAATGATTAGGAGTATGGAATGGCTGCCATTAAAGAGAGATTAATAAGACTCAGACTTTTCAGCTTAGAAAAGAGACAAGTAAGGGGTGATATGATAAAGGACTATAAAATCATGACTGGTGTGGAGAAAGTAAATAAGGAAGTATTATTTACTCCTCATAACACAAGAAGTAGGGGTTCATTTGGGGTCACCAAATGAAAATAATAAACAGGTAGCAGATTTAAAAACAAACAAAAGGAAGTATTTTTTCACACAATGCAGTCAACCTGTGGAACTCCTTGCCAGAGGATGTTGTGAAGGTCAAGACTATAACAGGGTTTAAAAAAAGAACTAGATAAGTTCATAGAGGATAGGTCCATCAATGGCTATTAGCCAGGATGGGCAGGGATGGTGTCCCTAGCCTCTGTTTGCCAGAAACTGGAAATGGGCAACAGAGGATGGATCACTTGATGATTACCTGTTCTGTTCCTTCCATCTGGGGCACCTGGCACTGGCCACTGCTGGAAGACAGGATACTGGGCTAGATGGACCTTTGGTCTGACCCAGTATGGCTGTTCTTATGAGTGAACAACAGCTTTTAAGAAGAGTGCTATATAAATGTGTGTTTCAAAAATCCAGTGCAGAAAGACATGCGAACTAGAGATATCAATCACATCAGCCACTACTAAAATATAACCACCTCTGGGATGATATATACATTTAATGTGACACCACAATGCATTAAGGAGTTTAAAAAAAAACACCAAAAAAAAAAAAACCAGTAAAAAAACCCATACAAATTTAGTAAAATTCAACTGCAGAAGAAATTTAAGTAGAGAGAATATAACTGTCTAAACTGGAATTTGGCCAGATTAAGAGTAGAGGTTCTGCTACCAGTAAAGATCCAAATACTCCTTTCATGATCACAAGTGGTCAGGATCTCATTTCTCTATTTTTGTGAAACATGGCACTTCCATCAACATAATAGTCCCTCTACCTAGCTCAATACTGACAGGAAATAATGCCATCTCCTGAATCACCTACACCATTTCCTATAGCCTTTAATTGTTCCTTGGAGGTCTTCCATGCATTCCAATTCAGTTGAACCTGTGATATCCAATAGTATCACAGTAATTAGTTGGTTTTTTTTTTAAATTAAAATCATAGGGGATGAAACTCATAGTTCCAGCATATCCCCCTCTTGCACGTTGTTCTAGAACAGTGGTGCGCAAACTCTTACAGTTCTACCCCCCCTTACCAGTAAGGGAATCCATCCATGCTCCCTTCCATTACAGCACAGCTAAGGCTTCCTCAGCAGCAGAACTTGGGCTGAAGGCAGAGCTGGGGGCAGAACTGGAGATGGGGTAGGAGCTGGGGCTTGAGATGGAGCTGGCCTGGGGACAGAGAGGGAATGAGGGCAGAGATGGTCTAGGGGTGGAACTGCGCCTGGGGGCAGAGTGGGGCTGAAAGCATGGTTCTCTTTTCCTGACCCCTGTGGGGGCTGGCCCGGGCCCCACCATGTGCCCCACCCTCGCCCACGAACATTTGTCCGTGTCCCCCTGGAGGGGCATGTCCCACAATTTGGGGACCACTGTTCTAGAAGCATGAGGAGGTAACCACAGTGGTAGGGTCAAACAACTGCCATAAACTGAGTGGAAATCTTGAAACCTATGCAGCTCATCCCCTCCTGCTGGTATCTAACAGCCAGGGTATGGGTAAACATGCTCTGAAACGCTACACAAGCCTATGAAGACTAAGAAGAGAGCACTTACCCAGGGAATGCATCACTGACTGAGATGGAAAGTTTTTGAGACAAAGAACCCTTGTTAACATTTTGGCATCATAGCACGGAGCCATACAAATGATGGGTAGTTAGTGGGCTGAACCATGCAGAAGAATGGTTTTCATGTTTGGTCAACCCACCCAGAAAGCAGCTCCACAACTGAGAGGAGCCCAAAGGGGCTATTTAACTGCAGTGTAGACTTTAGGGCTCAGGCTGGAGTCTGGGCTTTAGGACTGTAACCCCTTAGGCTGAGCCCCACGAGCATGAGTCAGTTGGCATGGGCCAGCCATGGGTATCTGCAGTGTAGACATACCCTATGGGTCTTACAGCTCATACAGTTTTTGCTGTAATTATTTCCTTTTAAAAAAAGATAATTAAAAAGGTAATTAAGATACCTGTTGCAATTTTTCATTCTCCTCCATGTATTTTCTGGCAGCTTCATTAGTATTTGCTACTTGAATTTCCATAGCTACCTGAATTCCCATCTCTTTTGCCAGCTGAGTAATAAGGGTGACAGTACGTCTCAATACACTGAGGAAGAAACACAGTGAGAATTTAGGCATCATTACTTTCCTAATAGGATTCTTTGCTTTCAGTTAAGATTTATTTTAGATGTAAAAGTGAACAAAATGCTTCTATAAATAAATTTAAGAGACTGTTCAGGATCTTAAATTAATAGGACACATGCATAAGCTTAATGTTGACAAATAATTAAAATTAGGACTTGAAAAGTGAAAAACCTTTCAGGACCTGAATTCCAGTTCTGAATGTCAACTGTTCCAAAGGATAACATTACACATATTTAAAAAGTGGGGCAGGGACCTCCACTGCTTACAAGGTTGAAGATGCTTGTACTGTTATTTAATGTTATAGAAGAAACATAGAACCCTGAACTCAAGATTCAGGTGCTAAGATATTATGGTAATAAGCATGGTATAAGAACCCTTGTAGGAGGCAAGGGTAAAAGCACTTTTCAATTTAATTTTAAAATGTATTTGTAATTTTTGCATATTACGTCCCATGTATTCTATTGATGATTTTGGATCTAAAACATTTGTTTTGTATTAACACAAATAATAAAATACAAAAACACACGTTGACAAAAGTGTGACAAAGTCTGAGAGTTTTTCATTTTAAAGTGATAATTACTTCCAAGATATCCAAATATGACAGCTCCCCATAATTCTGACAAGGAACACACACCAATTTCACCTCCCTACCAATGCTTCAAAAGAACACTTGAGTGTAAGTGGTATAATTCAGGTTCTCAAAGATCCTCTTTATTTTGAACACCCACAAACTTCCACTTCATTTTGATGCAGCTTTCCCTCCTTACATTACCAGAGCCTTTCGGCAATATGTTACTGGTTCTGTTAAAGCTGAAGGCAGCAGTGAGCAAAAATTACTTTGTAAGATGGCTGCCTGGATTCACAAATCCAAGTGGTTGCCTCATCCTTGTTCTGGGGAGAAGCGTTAACGGACCTGTTAATCTTTTACGCCTGGTCTACACTACACAGTTAGGTTGGCTGAAGGCAGCTTATATCGATCAAAAAGTTTGTGTCTACACTACCAGATCCATTCTGCTTATGTAACTTGCCTGCTACATTGACTTAACTACTCCCATCTCTGCAGGAGGTATAGTGCTTAAATCAATGTTGTTACGTCGACGAAGAGGCAGCGTAGACAGTGTTGTTTACGTCGACTTTACTGGCGTCCATGAGGTATCCCACAATACTCCACTGTGACTGCTCTGGTGAACGTTTTCAACTTTGTTGCTCAACAACTAGGTACACAGGAAACAGCACCTCTCCTGTTAAAGCACCAAGAACTTTTGAATTCCCATTTCCTGTCTGTTCAGCGTGGAGAGCTCACCAGCCAAGTGGATCATGGTGATTCAACGTCCCAAACGTGCTCCAGTCTGGAGTACACAGGAGGTGGTGGATCTTATTGGTCTGTGTGAAGAAGAGTCTGTACAGGCACAGCTCCGATCCAGCCGTAGAAATGTAGACACCTATGAAAAGATTGCGTGTGGCATTGGGGACAAGGGCTACACTAGGGACATGCAGCAGTTCTGCGTGAAAATTAAAAAGAGCTTCAGCAGGCATACCAGAAGAAAAGAGAGAAAATGTCATTCTGGTTTTGCAGCGCAGACACGCCACTTCTAAAATAACCTACATGCAATTCCCAGCAACGACCCCAATAGCAGCCTGGATACCTCTGAGGAATCGGAGTCCCAGGCTGCCACAGGCAACACTGAGGTGGTCTTGGACTAGGATGAGGAAGGGGAGAATGGGAAACAAGTGAGCAGGGGATCCATTCTCCCAGAAAGCCAGGAGCTGTTTGAAACCCAGGAACGATCCAGCCAGTCACAGAACAGCATCGTGGTCAAGTTTGATGCCGGGGAAGGCATCTCTGGTGAGTATGCAACTCCAACTAATATTTTGGGGTCACATGTTCTTATACTCTGTTTATTTGTTTTTTAAATGATGAGGAACAGTGGCTATCTGCTTCCCAGTGGCTGCACCAGCTAGGCAGAGGGAGCCCCATGGATAAAACTGTTTATGTGCAGAGGGATGGCCCGGGAATCTTCCATAGAGATCTCCAGGAAAGTTTCATGGAGGTACTCTGCAATCTGTTGCAGAAGGTTTCGGGGGGGGCTTATTTCTTCCACCACAGTAGGACACTTTCCCACACCACTCCAATATTACTTCTGCTGGCATCATTGCAGCGTCTGTTCCCTTGCTGCCTCTGCTACCCTCAGGAGGGTGATACCAGCTAAGGTCACCTAGGGGAGATGGTGGCAGTTTTCATTTCAATTGCTCGGACTGCAAACAATAGTGCACGTGATTCCCACATTATGCTTTTTTCTGGGAGCTGTCGGGAGGGGTTGCTGCTTTAGCTCTGTGGGGAGAGACAACAAACAACAGCTCTCCGTGCAGTTCCCTGCTATTTGCTGCTGCTTCTGCCCACAGATGCAGCTCCCAGTTTGCCAGCTCCAGCAGCTGCCATGCAGGTAGGGGGCCTGGTGGCACCAGGTGACCAAGCGGGGCCAGCAAACCCTGGCAAAAATCTGGGGGGGCACGTGACTCCATGCGCCCCTCTCCACGCGTCGCCTCTGGCTTCTGTCAGATAGGGAGGGGTGTCTTGGGCTTTCAGCCTCACAGTAGGTGCCTGCTCAGGGCTTCAGCCCCGAGGGGCATGCCTGCCGGGGCTCAGGGCTTCAGCAGGAATGGGGAGAAAAGTACCCTTTTCTGTTTATGTACTCTTTGGCAAGGTTGTCTGGTGCCAAGCTAGATGGCATGCATATTCCTATTGCCCTACTGCAGCTAGGGAACCCCACTGCAGCAAAACCATCCAATATGTCCTGCATATTGCCAAGGGACTCACTACCCTCAACAAAACATGCAATTAATGGCCCTGAATATTTAGATCACAACAGTCCCCACCGTGGATTTACCAAAACAAAATTGATTCCCCACTGACCAGTAGAAGTCTGGCATTGCAAGCTTCCACACAGTGATTGTCAGAGCACATCTCATTTTAGTGTTGCTGTGCTGCAGGGCTGTCGGGAGCTCCGCACGCAGCTCCTGGAAAGCGGCCTTGCACATACAAAGTTCTGCAGCCACTGATAGTCATCCCATAACTACATAACAAAGTGATCCCACCAGTCAGCGCTTGTTTCTGGGTCAGAAACGACGCTCCATTGTGTTCAGCTGCTGTACGACTGCCAGCAGCAATCGGGAATTGTTTCGTTCTATGGCTTCCAGCATGGCTGCTTGAAGGACACTGCCATGTTCCATACAGCGGCTCCTCTCCTCGCTCTAGAAATACTGCAAGATAAGGCGCGTGGTGTTTGTAATGCTCACAATAGTCACTGCTGAGCGCAATCCAGGCTTCTCAGGAGATGGCGCACACGCAGCTATGTCAGTGTTTTGAAAAAAGGCATGAAATGTTATCAGTTGCAGTTGAGATGCGGGGGAGGAGGATGCACCATGGGACGCTGAAGCCAGGGTCCCAGTTCCCCCGTGAAAATGTTTTGGTTCCATGAGGCATTGAAAGCCCTTCCCAAAGCCCTATGGCGAGCTGCACTGTGGGATAGCTCCCATAGTATACTGCTATCAGCATCAACACAAGCATTGCTAGTGGGACACGGTCCACTTAGTTTGGTGTGGAAATGCACTTCTGACTTAATTATTGTGGCAGCTGGATGTCAACTTAAAGTTTGTAGCGTAGACATACACTTAGGCATGCAGTAGAGTTCATCTTTTCCCACTTCCTCTTACTTTTTGAGATGGACAGGTTTAGTTGAATGAGTTTGTTGTATCGCACTCACTTTACTATACATCCCATTCATATTCAAGTGGCAGAGATAAGATTATATTCTATCATGTTTACTATTGTGTATATAAAAATGAGATAATGGGCCCCCAAATCACGAAACAGGCACCTACAGAGCTTCATGAGTTGAAATAAATTAATGTAAAAAACCAAGTTGGGCCCAAAAAATTAAGTTGAGCCCCTTGTTGATAGTCCTAGCACAGAAGCCAAGGAATCATGAACAATTAACCATCCTTTCATCCTTAGATGTGGTCCCTCCAGGGCAGGGTAGAAGCAAGACGAGGTAATGAGATTGTGCTATTGTGACTTGTGTTCTATAGGTTAAAATAAGAGTTTTCAATTGAAAGAAAACATTTCAGTCTGTAGAGCTATCAACTTCGCAACAACTGTGGAAGCTTTCATAACCAGCTTGGGGGAGGGTCTCTAACCCAAGATCTCTCTGAGGTACTGTTATTTTTACCACGACCTTCTCAGGACTTGGAAGCTCTGCAAAGAAGTGCATTGTGGCCGCTGTGGAGATGGGGAGAGGCATCTTCCTCAAGCCCCTGCTGCACAACTCTCAACTTCATTCATAAGTGAATATGGTTCCCCTGGTGCGCTGGAGGACCAGCCTGACTAATGTCATCAGAATCTGAGACTTCCTGGACTGTGGTCGGTGGGACTGGTGGATCCAATACTGCTTGTCCAGTGCATGAGGCTGTCAACGTGCTGTGTCCCCACGAGGTTCCAGAGGTGAAGGCTGCTTTGCTCCCTGCCTCTCTTGCTTATCTCAAATGGGTGCTGTGAGAAGGTTCTCCATGCCCATCGCTATCCCAGGACTGTTCAGACCTCAGAAATTGGGCCTCTCCCTCACCTCCATGCCCCACTTGAGTAGGCTGAACGATATCCAGGCAATCCACCTCTGAACAGTAACTCAAGAACACCTTATGCTTCCTTCACACCATCCACTTCCTCACTAGCATGTCTCACCCTGATACAAAGTGGTCAGACCTTTTACCCCCTGCAGAGGGTGAGGTTCCCAGTGCACCAGCTTTCATTCCACCTTGGTTCCATGGTCCACTGAGGACATAATCTGGGGGCTCCTCCATGGAGCAGTGAGCACAGGCATTCTGCGGGCACAGTTCATGGAACGCAGTATTTGTCCCCCGCGAGACCCTAGAGCATGCCTATTTCCGCAGACCAGGTTGCAGCCTCTCTTCTGGCTCCTCCACAACCTCTTGCTGAGATTCTGGCTGCACCTTTCTCCACATCTTTTCCTTTATTAACTCCCTGTCTATGACCTGATGATGTAACAGGACCTTTCAGTCAACTTCCTACCGGCACTGGCCAAGAGCCATACATCAGTCCAGGAAGAAGCAGCTTGACAAAGAGGTTCTCTGTAACTGTGATGCCTACTTTTGGTACCTATGTGTCTCAGGTATTTGGGCAGAGTTCCTCTCGGTGGCATATGCCAACTCCTTTGACTGCTTTAATTGAGTAGTGGGCACTGACTAGGATTCACTACTCAATGTCCCCATCTGTTGCCTTTGTTTTAAATCAAGGACAGGCACTTCTGTTCTTTTCATTATTTGTTCCATGGAATTAGTTGATCCTTGGTCCCGTGGCCCCCTCCCTTGATTTAGTGGGTGGATCTTTAATTCTAGGTAGGCTCTGCCCATCTTTCCTTAACATAAATGGGCTAGCTACAATTGTTAACACAAACATTCACTCAGAAATTTACATTGATCTGTGTTATTAGCTGCATAACCACTTAAACCTGCTGAAAAGGATATAGTGGTTAGCCATCTCTCAGAAAGTGCTCAATAGCCAAGCATATGCAGTCTGCCTTGGAGGCTGGGAATATTGCTCCTAAGGATCCAAGCTCTTGCTGAGCTTCAGTGAAATAGTCAAGTTAGACTTGAGCCTAGGTTCTCAATACCAACATGCTGACTACTAGAATTATTTTAATGGTGCTGTAACTTATTTACTGCAAATCTGCAGTTAAAAAAAAATACTCATAACTGACAAATTCCAAGAAGGAAATCAACAGTTATAGAAGTCAGAGATTAAAAAGAACTAGACTATCTAGTCCCATCGTACTGCAAGTCCAAGTCTGTTCCCTAAAATACATTTTCTATTATCCTATCTAGTCTAGATTTAAAGTCTCAAGATTGAGCTCCTACAACTTCCCCATGGAAATACCTGCTGCCAAATAACTGCTTGACTGAGATGTTTCTCCTGATGGTCACCCCAAATTTTCCTTTTCTAGTTATATCTGTGTATATTACATTCAGTAATTCCTTTTCACCTTTAGCATTTATACTATCTTAGCCAAGCCATCCCTATTTAGCTCTTTCAGTCTTTTCTTATAAATCTGTCCATCCAGCTTTCTGATCTTCTTGTTACTGCTTTGTACAGTATTTATTGTACGAGAGACACTGTCCACAAATTGGAATTGTAAATTTTACACTTACAGCCAGAGAAACAGAGAGAATCCAGAGATGTAAAGGTTTCTTTGTGACCTAAAAAGTTTCATCTGAATATGATCATAGGCATTGGGGTTGATATTTGCAGCCTTTTCGGTCCCATGTGCAGTTGAGTATTTCTTCACTTCTCTAATAGCATCTGAAAATGAAAACAAAAATTGTTTTGTCTTGTTTTTTAATGTGTGTTTGTGGCTCAGTGTATTAGGCTACTGTATAAGACAGAGCTCTAGAAATATATGCAGTCTCTTCAGTCCACAGAACAGGCAAAATCCCTTTAGTGGCAGTACCAACTTCAACGGCCCTTGAAATGTGCCTGACCCACCGGAAGGAATCATTGTGGAGTGATTAGGTAGTTCAGTCACCATGCTAGATCACGGTCCTCTGACTAGATACAATAGTACCAGCTATGATGGTATCTTTTGTACCTGCCCATTAGGAACTGGACCAAGGCAAAAAATCATTCCACAAACACTAGCAGAGTCACATCAGATGGTAATGACTTCTGATACTGCCAACCCAGACCAGATTCCAGTTGCTTAGCGAGCAGTGAGAAAAGCAAAAACGGACCTCCCTCCCATTCCCTAAGGATTTCTCTTGCTAAGTAGATGTTGCATATATGGTTCAAATTAAGATTTGATCAGACAGAAGCAATGTTTATATTTCCTTTACACTGTAACTATGAAAAAAGTATTTACTGGAGCCCAATCAAACATAATGAAATTCATTCACATTCACTAATGTATACAAAAAATCCTTTCAGATGAGTTGTACTATTGTAAATAGTGTCTAAATACAGTGTGGGCGAAGTATGTTAATTTACCATCTTTTCCTATGAAACGTAAGTGGCCAACAGCCTTGGCTGCAATCAGCAGCATCTGAAACTAAGAGCTGGTCTATACTAGAAAATTAGATCAATCCAGCTCCGTCACTCAGGGGTGTGAAAAATATACACCACTGAGTGATTTAGTTAAGGTGACCTAAGTCCCCTTGTAGACAGTGCTAGGTTGAGGAGGACTTCTTCCGTGGACCTACTACTGCCTCTAGGGGTGGTGGATTACTGATACCAATGGGAGAACCCCTCCCATCATCAGAGGTACTGTCTACAGTAAATCATTGCAGCTTTGCTGATGTGGCATCTCAAGTGTACATAAGCATTAAGCCAGGTTGGGCTAAATTAATATTGGAATGGGAGACCTCCCGGGAGCACATAGACAGTGTAGGGGATGATGCTGGCAATTCAGCAAGTCACATTCTTCCCTCCAATGCATTATTGAACCAATTCCCTCATCATCGTGTTATGTGATGATTTGCTGCTGGATTCGCCATCTTTTGGAGACAAAACTTGGGGTCATCATAAAACCCACTTTTTTAAAGAGTAAGGTATTAATCCTAGTTTCCCAGACAGATTTCAAGTATCAAATTCTGGTTACCAAACATATCACTTCCAAGGTAAAGGTACCTTTCACTTCCTGTCCTAAAACTCTGAAGTATCAACACTGTGTGTTATTAATCTGCTGCTGCATTTCACTTTACAGCAAAGCATCTGCACGTCACTACATACAAGCTACCATTATAATAATCTTCTTTTTCTACATGCACATAACTTGTAAGAAGTTCTGGAGTTAAACTTTATATTGAATGTATTCAAACTGAAAAGATCAAACCAATTTCCATCCTTTTATGCCATGGGAATGTTCAGGCCTTGCCTTAAGACAGCTGTATTACGGTTTCACAAGGATACCCCATATTTAATTTCAGCTCAAATCTGCTTTTCCTTAACAAAAAGTTTGACCAAACTTTACTCACAATCTTTCCAGTTGGAGCTCAGGGAGGAAAATAAAAATCCACCACTTTTCTATTGTATTGACATTCTCCACAATATCTAGTTAAGGTTTCTGGAGGTCTTCTAGAATAGGCACTTAAATATTATTTATATTTTAGATGTCTGTACTTGCATTACTACAAGTTAGTTTATTAAAAAACATTTTCCAGTCTAGTTTTCTTTTTGAAGTTTACTTCTTGCATTTCTTTCATTCATCCTAGACAGTAAATCTAGTCAGTTTCACTTTGTTTAAAGTCATTTAGAATTACATAACATTTTTCACCTCAAAGCATTTTACTAACTTATCTTCTCTCCTTCTCATGCAAAAGAATCACTTCCATCACCAAAGACAGTAGATGTTCATCAGCACACAGAAACCCCGCAGAGTAATTTGTGACAGAAGTACAATGAATTTAGCCAGGCAGAATGTTATTGCCCAAGCTCAAATTTCACTAAACTTTGATGCTATTCTAAGGTTCCAACAATCTTTCCCCCCTCAAAACCAGCTGTGGCCAGCATCTCAGTTTTATGCCTAGTCTGAGAAAAAGCACCTCCAACAGAACACTGCCTTTCCCCCATCGTTCTGGGACATTATTTCAATGTCAGTCCAGAGAAAGGTTTCAGAGTAGCAGCCGTGTTAGTCTGTATCTGCAAAAAGAAAAGGAGTACTTACTTGTGGCACCTTAGAGACTAACAAATTTATTTGAGCATAAGCTTTCGTGAGCTACAGCTCACTTCATCGGATGCATCCATTGAATGCATCCGATGAAGTGAGCTGTAGCTCACGAAAGCTTATGCTCAAATAAATTTGTTAGTCTCTAAGGTGCCACAAGTACTCCTTTTCTTTTAGTCCAGAGAAAGAATGCCACCTACTGAAGCATCTTCCTACCAGCACTTAAGCGTTCCTTGGAAATCTACCATCCAATGACTTATGTATCTTAATCATACTTGGCTTGTAATTTCTGATGGCATGGCAACAAGCGGTCTGGCTGAAGTTCCATTTGTTCTCCTGCATCATCACAATACTGTACTATTGTATGTGTTACTAAGTCTGCACACAAAAGTTTAAATGTACCACCTCCAAAAAAGTGTTTGAACTGAAATTTAAAGAATATCAAAAATGTTTCTAGTCATGTTAAGTTTGTACTCTTCCTGTTTACCTATTGCCCATGGACCCTGTGTACCCTCTAAGCAATTTTCAACACACAAGAAGAAAGATTTACTACTTACCAAGAAACAAAACAATCAGTAGAACGATTATTGTTAGGAATGCCTTATTCCAATAATTTGCTATTTTATTCCATACTGGAATCACAAAGATCTTCTGCCATCTGTAAAATAGCATTGTGTTAATCCCCCAAAAATTAAACATTAGAAGATGATCACCTTATACAAGATTTTATCAATAATTTTAATTCATAATAACCAATCAGCAAGATCTAGTAACAACTCTTTCAACTGCAATTTAACAGTGTTAAGTTAACTACAGCTTTGCCTACAACCCAATTTAACTTCTCTTAAATCAAAATAGAAAAGGTTACAAACTGTGTTTATTCATATTGAAAAAAAAATCTGTTACAAAAATACTAGCTATTTTCCAACTGTAGATTCTTTTGCCTATAAACTTAGCTTTACTACTTGTATGCTCTACACCCATTACAGAACAGAGAATTTCAGGGGAAAATGCATAATCCATAGTGTGCCATTTAATTTTTAGCTACCTGCAAATAAGCTTTTTCCTAACTCACCTGAAAAGACATCTGTAAATCATAAGATCCCCACATTAAAATGAAATAAATTGACAAAAAATAGTGGCTGTAACTCATTCTGCCAGAGTGATTCCTTGCCAGAGGGCACATCTTTTAACAATGAAAAAGAAAAAGCTCTCCACCTCATTGAGCAATTCCCCACTACACTGGGCACTTCACTCCTCCTTAAAAATGAAGAGATGTATCCTACTCTTGGGTTTACATTTTAGGGGAGGGAGTTAACATCTCTGGTCAAGAGTAAAGATATATACACTATGGAAGCCATTCTCTGGAAAATGGAAACAAACCCCTCACCCTGCCAAAAAATGTTTAAAAAACAGTGGTCTTGGATGATGAATGTCATGGCTTTGTTTTATTTAGTCATTCAGCATTAATGGACAGATCTGCAAAAACTTCAGATTTTCAAAGCAAAGAGTACAACAGAAGAAGTCTGGAATGTTTAAATGAACTGCAAACCAGTAAGAGAGAAACTGGAAGACAGAAGGCCCTATTTTCTGCTGGTGTAAACTGGCATAGCTCTGCTGATTTCAAAGGAGCTATGCCAATTTACATCACTAGATTATTTGACCCAAATCTAGTAGTGGTTTATCATCTGAGAATTATTCAATGTTTGAGCCAGAGGGTTTCATCAGAAAATAATTATGATCCACAAATATTTTTAAAATTTGTATTTTGTTAGGTTGTGTGTGTTCTGTTGGTTTGCATCTTACTAAGGACTTGATCCAAATCCTGTTGAAAGTAATGGGAAGTCTCTTCAAGGAGAGGAATCTCTTCATCAATCCTCAGGTGAAGGATTTAAAAAATTTTGTGCAATATTATCCAAATAAATATATAAATATAACAAATTTCCATTATATGCAGAAGATGCTCAGAAGTTGTGTTAATTTAAAAAAAAAAACTGATTTAAGGCAGATTTGTGGTTCTTAAAGGAGAGACTAAAGGTTGAATCCCAAAAGCAAAAATTCTCAATTTTTATATGCTGGACCACTTAAGATAGAGACCCTCTCAGGAACAGCTGCCTTGCCAGTGCTGCCCTATGTCAACTATAACTTTAAGTTACATAAATATTAGATAAGCACAAGATAAAAATAAGTTTACTTTAATGTGATGCCCTCCACCCAGTGTATCTGCTTGTTTTTTCTCACCAGGAGTAGGAATTCACTAACTTCCTTTCACTGCCTATAGTCACAATGCTGTGATCTTCCCAGGTTATAACAGAATAAATGTAGACATTCTCTCCCCCTCATCCACCCCCCTCCTGCCCTCCCAAAAAAAGTTTTGGAAGGGATTTATTAGGAGGAAACTTCTTCTGTGCACAGGTTATTCCAAACATTTGATTCCTCAAAAGCAGCTGATACTGACCACTGGTGGAGACTGGAATCGGACAAGATAGACCACTGATCTAATCCAATATGGCAATTCCTCTGTTATGGGTCACTTGGTAGCTTGGTTCCATCCGTCCAGATATTTGTATTTTGGTATTTTTAATATACTCACCAGACAGGAACTTTTGCTTATTATCAGGATTTTAATATCTGTTCATTAACCCAAACAAGCACAGGCACACAGGAGCGCTGCTTAAACAGACAAGTGAGGGCACGTCTCCACTAGCTGCGGCACCAGTCGTGGCACCAGCGCTGGGAGAGAGTTGTAGTGCTGTAAAGCGCCAGTGTAGACAAGGCCCGAGTAACTGAAACTTTCAAGAACAATAGGACCACTTCTTGCTTCAACTGTCACAGCAGTTAAAGCAGTTACACACACAGCTCACAAGACCATCTAAAAGTGCTTTGCAGAGCACAACTTGAAAGCCACTGCCCAAAGGTATTGTCACAAGTGCTAAATGTCATCTTTGATCCAGCAAGATTACTGTGACAGTTTTGTCAACAAGATAATTAAACATGTAATTTAAATCAAAAAGGCTTTTGTTCTTTCAAAATAATGTTTTAAGAGACCCGAATGCTGCAAATCAACCTCAGAGCTAGCACAAAATAAACTGGACACTAGAAGAGCCCAATATATCCCATTATACTCTAGCTCATTTGTGCCATAATATATCAAGCATCATGTTTAACATTTGAATGAATACTGGGAGCTAGTAGTATTGTGGGTTAATGAATTACTCATCAACTGGGAAGACAACTGAAATCCTAGTTACAGCATAAATGAAACTGGGTTTAATGTTTTAATTCACAGTGAATATCTGCGTACATCATAAAACCAGATAGTCTTATTCAACCTGTAATGACATCCATACAGCAGCTTTCTTTCTACAGATTATCACTATAGTTTAGTTTAACTTCCAGAATACCTTTTTCAGTTTGCATAGCTTTCTTAAATTTCTTTGAGCTGAAATTCTCCATAGGCTGCTATGTGCTATGGAGTGAAGAGAACTGGCTCTTGTAACAACTGTTTTTTCAGGGTGTTATAAGTCTAACAGTTGTCCTTCTGGTGGACTTTCTTTGGACTACCACCTTTTATTAGATCCATCAGAAGGGTCCCGCTAGTGGTAAAAGCCAGGGACAAATCACCTAGCTAGTTCAAGAAAGCATCTTACCTCTTTCTTTGTTTAGAGAATGGAACATGCTGACAATGCCTACACTATAATAATCAATGGCTCAGGTTGGCTTCCTCCCTCACTAAAACCCAAGTAACTAACTTCTTGACTGGCCAGATTGTCCGTGAGCCGTCACCCCTCAGCCAGCAACTGAAAAACAGCTCATACTTGCTATATATATTGTCCAAATATGCAATGGCATACTGCTGATGAGGTCTGAGAACCTTGTCCATTAAATGTTGCTGCTGCTCCATGCAAGCCAAAAAGCACTGTCTGGAAGTGGAAGACCCTAACGGGTATCAGGAAGGCTGTTTTTCCTTGTGATTCAGCAGCGAAGAGGATCTGCCTTTTGTAAAATCTACTGTAGTGAGATATTTGGCAGCTCCTGAATGTTTCAACAGCTCATCCATTTGTGGCATAGGGTATGTTGTCTTGATATGGTGGTGTATTAGTCAATTCCATCTGGGTGCAGTGCAGAATACATTGCAGAAGGCTTCAACAAGATGTAAAACCTAGGCTCTTTGTTTAGGAAACTGGCACTCATCTGCACTTGTGCAGACTCTTGGTAAACGGGGGCTTGAAACCCCAGTTTGGGTTCTGGTAGGTGAGAAGCATTAAACATCCCTTCCCTGGTTTTCCAAGGCTTATGCAGGTTCACACGGGAAACACTGGTTTCTTCCCTCCTGCCAGGCAGGCAGACTTTGTAGTCCACAAGGCTAACTGAAAAACCACTTCAAAAGGCACTTGCCACCTGACTAGCACTATGGATTCCATGCTAGGGAGTAGCAAAAGTACTCATTACCCAGGTTGGAAGGTCAGTAGGCATGCACCCAGGTTATGTTTGTTCTTGCAAGCTCCCCCCCAACAGGTTTTCACAAGCAAAACTCCCAGACTCGAGGCACTCCCTGACATGGAGAATATACTGGATATCATCTGGCCATGGTGTTCCCAGCCCTCATATAGGAGGTCAAATATTCCTCAAGGCTGTCACCTGTATAAACAGACCAAAGGGAGAGAATGCAGTGGAACCTTGGGGTACCTCCCTTATGACAAACAAGAAGGGAGGAAGTACCGGGTAATTGGTCCCAATACTTGGGATCAGAGGACAGAAATTGTTTTTTAGCATCACTAAGGGTTTTGTTGAATCTCTCAACTAATCCATCTGTTTGCGGATGGTAGACATAAGTCTCTGGAGGCTTGATCTTCAATAGGGAGCATAAGTTCTCCATTAACTGGGATGTAAAGTTGGTCCCTTGATTGGTCAGTATTTGGGGGGGGAGGAATCCTTGCTCAAAGTTCCAGGGCAAGTGCTGTTGCCTTTGTGTAGTGTAGTGGAGATGGCCAGGATCACAAGCAAGAGTTCCTTGCCCACCACACTCTACTCTAGGAGTCCTACAGTATCAGTCTTGATTTGCCTTAAGGGAGTTTTGATCAGGGGGAATGAGATCAAAGGAGCCTTTGGGGTAGTTAAATGGTACTATGGACAAGAGACCCAGTATTCTCTGAGCTAATGGTGGTCAGTGGGCCAGCAGAAATGTGTCAATACATAGACCGGGAGAAAACCTTGTCCAAAGTGCCCATCAGATAGGATGTCATGAGCTAGCTGTAGGAGTGCCTGGTTGTATAACACAGGTACCAATAACTGGATCTTTACCTCCTCAGTCTGTTTATTGCACTCAACTTGCTATAGGCATACTTCACAGATTATGAAATGGAACCACTGCCTCAGACATCAAAATTTCAACATTTACAGCAGGAATTTGATTATAAGCCCTGCTCAGTGTAGGATTCCCCCCCTCCCTCTGGTTCACGGACAAAACCTGCATCATGAGTCAGGGCTTCTAAATCTGGCAACAGTCATCCACTGGCTACTGCCTGTCTGCATCCTGGATGGATGTCCAGTGGGCCTCAAACTCCTCTCACAGAGATCCTCTGGTTCTCTTAACTCAGCTAGTCCTACCAGTCCAGGAACAACCCCAGGTGTTGACACTGGGTCAGTGGTTGCGGTCTCTGGTTTTCCTAACTTGTGGATAATTTCCCAAAAGTACCGCCAATCCCAGCCAGTAGCGACATGGTAGACCAGCATTGAGGATATAGCCACTGGGAGGGTATCTGTATGCTGACACAGTCTTCTGGAGTAGGCCTTCACATCCTCATTTATGCACTGGAGGAAGATGGTCGGGGTAAAAGGGACCTCAGGTGAGACTAAGGGAATCTGTACCAAAGTCTGGCCACATCCTGAATCCAACTGACATTGCACTTTTGTCCTCCTGGTCCGTTATTTTGGAGGGTCCTTACTTCTGTGCTATTCTCTGCTGTCCATACCTCGGCACACTCTTACTCCATAAGGGGGCATTCTCTTGGGTTCCTAGCTGCTCACACAAGAAACAAGTTGCCATGTCATGGTGTGAGCTCATTTTCTTGACCAAGGACAACCCTGCCTGTTGTAGGTGTTTGGCATTTAAATCCGTACTTAGTCTCAGTAGCTGGGACAGGGACCAACTGCCTTGGTTACGCTTTGTCCAGTCAGTTCCTCACCTGTCGCTGTGAATTGCTCAGAGTTAGGGTGAGGAGGTGTCATCTTAACTGAAAGGGCGCATACTTGACATCTTATGCTGATCAGGGACATCTCCTGACTGGGCTTCACATCAGACTGGTCAGCTTTCTAGCCCAAGCATGTCCTTCCCCCAAATCCCCGGAGGCTCCTCAACAGCCATCAAGTTTTTCATCACCTCAGTTAAAGACCCTGGGTGGTCCCCCAATGGGGATTATTCATATGAACTGCTCAACCATTATTAACTCATCCACTTGAGCTCCAGTTTGCTCCTCTGGCTGCAACCACCGCCAGCAAATGGTCCTTCAATTTCTGGACCACCCACTGTAGCCACGTTCCCTACAAATATGTTTCTGACTGCAAGCAGCACCTGTGTCTCTCTACACTAATATAGAAAAAGTCCAGGATGGCAGCCTTAACCAGTGTATAATTCTGTGCAGCCACTGGGTCACGTCCTTGGTAGTCTGCCTGTGCTGGGCAGGGTCCAATGTTCTGGAGGCCATTAGGAGGCCACTGCCATCTGCTCTAAAGTGGACATCTTTCTTGACATCAGGACCCGTTTCAATCAACTTCATATATACCAGTGGCAGCACTGGCCCTGGGCTCACGGCCAGCTGCTGAACCCCAGCTGCCCCATCAGGCCGTAGGCCCATCAATCACTATTGTACCAGGTTTTGTTACAGGTCCTTCTGCTTGGTTGTCAACTCCCATAGCAGCTGATGTTGTTGGCTCATCTGCAGCTGTTGTGGGGCACCCCACTGTTGCAATAGCTGCTGAAGGAGCTGTTGTTACTGAGTTGCCTGTTGTTGCTGGCTCTCTGTTAGCCACTTGCACCACTGCTCTGGATCCATGCTGCTTGGGTTCTCCTATCTCTCACGTGCATGGGCTTTCAATCTTCCCCAGTTTACCCTTGTGTCGGATTAGGAAGCAAATGCCCATATTCTCCACCATGTCATAGGTTGTATTTCTAAGACACCCCCTTGGGATGAGAGTGGGCACCTCTCTTGTCCCAGACATCCTTCTTTGGCTGTAGGCATTGCTGTACTGCCTATTCGGAGTCTGAAGTGGAGCCCTCCGCTGTTAGTCTTAGGGAGGCAACTCCCCTTTCTTCTGGGTATAATAGCAATCCAAAATAAAGAAGTTAAACAAAATAATCCTGTAAAATGTTGGAAATCATTAGAAAAGGGGTAGATAATAAGACAGAAAATATCATATTGCCCCTCTATATATCCATGGTACACCCACATCTTGAATACTGTGTTCAGATCTGGACGTCCCATCTCAAAAAAGGTATAATGGAATTGGAAAAGGTACAGAAAATGGCAACAAAAATTATTAGGGGTATGGAACACCTTCTAAGAGGAGAAATTAATAAGACTAGGACTTTTCAGCTTGGAAAAGAGATGATTAAGGGGGGATATGATAGAGGTTTATGAAATCATGACTGGTGTGGACAAAGTAAATAAGGAAGTGTTATTTACTCTTTCTTATAACACAAGAACTAGGGGTAACCAGCAGTGTACCCTCTAATTTTTTACCTGCATGTGTGGAATGAATTTTATTATGGAGGTGATGCATGGAGGGGATGGGGCCAAGGGTTTGGAGTGTGGGAGAGGGCTCAGGGCTGGGCCAGAGGGTTGGGGTACAGGCTCTGGCTGGGGGAGGTGAGCTCTATGGTGGGGCCAGGGATGAGGGGTTCGGGGTGCAGGAGGGAGCTCAGGGCTGATACAGAGGGTTGGGGTTTGGGGGGTGAGGGCTCCAGCTGGGGGTGCAGGCTCTTGGCTAGGGATGAGAGGTTTGGGGTGCAGGCTGCCCCAAGGAGACAGGACTCCCTCCAGCCCTCTCTTGCAGCAGCTCTGGGCCGGGGCGCCTCTCCCCAGACACGGCAGCTCCAGCGGGGCAGGGCTGGGCTGGAGGAGGGGCGCCTCTTCCCACCTGTGTGGCCCTTGATAGCCTGCTGCACGGCCGCTTGGCATCTTACAGTGAATTTAGGTAACCAGATGAAATTAATAGGAAGTAGGTTTAAAACAAACAAAAGGAAGTATTTCTTCAGGCACTGCACATTCAACCTGTGGAACTCTTTGCCAGAGAATGTCGTGAAGGCCAAGGCTATAACAGGGTTTAAAAAAAGAACAAGATAAATTCATGGAGAATAGGTCCATCAATAGCTATTAGCCAGAATGGGCAGGGATGGTGTCCCTAGCCTCTGTTTGCCAGAAGCTGGGAATGGGCAACAGAGGATGGATCACTTGATGATTACCTGTTCTGTTCATTCTCTCTGGGGCACCTGGCACTGGCCACTGTCAGAAGACAGGATACCGGGCTAGATGGACCATTGGTCTGACCCAGTATGGCCGTTCTTATGTTATGTTCTGCAGCCCACAAAACACTCTGGGCTCAAATCATTTTTCCTCAGAAAGCAAAAGGTAAATAATCTCTACAAAGAGAGCTGGATTTGTAACCTTGAGTGCCTTAGGGGCCCAGGCTGCGTGCTCTGTGATTTGATTTGATTTAAAAAAAAAAAAAAAAAAAAAAAAAAAAAGAAGTAAAGATGGTCCTTCTACCTCTCCAGAGGGTCCAAGCAGCTGAAGCTCTTCAGCAGCTCTGCTGGTAAGCAGTCCCTGCTCCAAGGGGTTTGGGAGATCTATGTTCCCATTGTGCTTCTCTAAGAGTGTCATCCTGTGCTGTGTTTGGATCCTCCCTTTGAAGGAGTTCCTCTCCAGGTTTGAAGGGCCTCACAGGGGCACTGGGTTTGAGCTGACTGTGCCCACAGGATCTCTTTAACCCCTTCCTCATGGCCTCCCACCACTGCATAGTACTGGCAACTCTATACCTGACAGTTTCTTAATCACCTAAGCAATGAATTTGACGCTTCCCCCCAAAAATGTTTCAGAGAGGAGACAATAAAACTATTTCAGAGAGTCTCCCAAGCCTAAGGATAAACATCCCTCTTTTCTTACATTCATCCTCAAAGCCTTACCCAAGACACTGAATTCAGTTCCTGTGCCAGCCAGAATGATGCAAGTCACTTCTTTTTCCATAAGTGGAGCATGTTGCCTTCACAATACTTCCAAAGGCTCATACCTCCCTGCTAGCAAAGGTTTGTGCCCAAATATCTCAATCTCTGGTACCATGCAACCTGCTAAAAAGCCTACCCACACAATGTGACCGGTGACAAATATATTTAGAAATAAATATAGCTGTCTGAAATGGTACCATTACAGAGCAAGCACAGGACATGCAGTTGTTTTCCAGAACTCAGACAGTAATGACAATACTTCCGTTGGAAGACATGATGCCACAGGACCCACCCTTGCTAAAGGAGAAACACTTGTCTGGCTAATGAACACAGTGTAAATCCAAACTGAACCAGATCTAAAGTTGTGCATGGGTGGATGGAGGCTAAGTGAGGCACAGATCCATCAAAATATTGGGAGACCCCTCAAGGAAGATTCTTACTTCTGCCTCAAGCTTCCACCACTCTCAGAGAAAAGCTCTTCCCTACTAGCTCAGCCCCTCACATCCAAAAAGAAACTCTTCCTTCCAGCCCCCTAGAATAGATTCCTTTTCCCTCCAACTCCCAAGTCTTTGATCTTCCTGCCAAATTATACCATTCGGCTCACTCCAGCTACTAGGCAGTCAGCAGCAATCCAATCTACTGTCCAGCATGCTTCCATTTGTACTCTGTCTCGTACTTCACTGCTTTGTCTCAGTGAGTAATCTGTGAGGCCTGAACCTCAGAGATTCTGCTGCAGGGCCTGATCCAAAGCTGACTGAAGCCAACGAGAGCCTTTCCATTGACTTCAGTAGACTTTAGAACAGGCCCTTAATCAGCTCTTGGAGTTGTGAAGAAATATGGATTTAGGATTCATCTCTCCCTTTTGGCAGAAGAAAAGGAAGTTGGAATGCTCAGGGACTGGGCAAGAAACCCCTCTGGGTGGCTGTGGCTATGTACTCAGGGCAGCAAGTGGAAAAATTAGTTGTACTGGATAGCTACAGTTCCAGTAATTTCCAGAAGCTCAATTCAGATCAAAATGAAGAGATCACTATGGACCTACAGCATCTCTCTCTCTTAAATCGTAAGGGAGGCATTCCGATACAACGGCAATGGGAATACAAAACCTTACACTAGATATAAATCCTAAAATAAATGTCACAGCTCTAACTGCATGAATGGTGCCTCTAGAATTAATCTTATTTGACAGAATAAAAAAATTAATCTAAATATATTTTATGCCAACCCATCACATTTCCACTTGTAAGGTCTAACATAGGTTGAGAACCATTTCAGTATTCCAACCTGGTGGAGATCAGGTATAGCGTAAATTCTCCATGCTAGATTTTCAGAGGGCGTGGGGGAAATGGGATGTCCCATTCCACTCTGAAGTATCAACTATTAGTGGATGTATACATAGCAGCAGCAACAGATGCTGTGTGGAAGTGTTGTTAAGCAGGTGGAGGAGTGGCTCTCTAGAGAGCTGAACTTCGTTAAGACAGAAACTAACAATAAGATGGCAAGCGCAAACCCCAGGAAGTGGTTGAGTTTTGACTCTACAGTGTGTGGAATTCATTTTAAGAGTAGGACAGGGAAAGTCATCCTCCTGCTCAGGTTACTATAAGAAGTCCACAGATTAATTAGTGGGAAAAGTTACCTTCTTCATTCTGACGATGTGAACTGGTGTCTTAGGCCGCAGAAAGTAAACATATTTCATAGAAGATTATGTTATATTCTGAGGCAATAGTAAGTTTTCTACAAAATGTTACGGTTTAATCCTCTAGCAACATTTTTGGAGCTAACAGGGCTCTCCCACACAGGGGAAAAAATAAATTTACGTGATCAAAGGTAAGCAGTGGTATGAGAGAAAGTTGTTTTAAGAAAATTAGGTAAGGAAGGTAGTACTTTGCATAAAGAGATGGTAGCTGGTTTACTTCCTTTTCAGCTTCTTCCCCTTACTAAAGGTTGGGGGAATTAGTTTTAAAACACTTATGTATTGGAGTGTTTCTGGGACTAACACCAATTTCTTTGGTTCTCATATAAGCTTATAGGTGCCTCTCTTACTGCTCTGTTAAATTCCATATATCAAGCAGGAGAATTCTGCACTTTTGGAAGAATCTTCACAAATTCCACCTAGTCAACACAGAAAAGCAGGACTGCTTTATATTTCCTTCCATTCCCAATGCCTGGTGCAAGGCCACACCAGGGAAAATAGCTACCCATTCACCTCTGATAATTCAGATTCCTCTGAAAAGAGGCTGCTGCCTATTTAGTCACTAATAACTTAGTATGAAAAGAAGCCATACGTTCTCCTCTAAACTGACCATTCAGAAAATAAAAATTAAATGGATTGACTTTCCTCTTATTAAAACAGAGCGTGAGAGGAGGGCACACTGGAATTATGACTAGAAATAAATAATTATTAGCAACTGGTGCAGAAAAAAAAACGATTCTGGCCAAGATTTTCAAAAATAGAAGCCTAAAGTTAAGCTCCTTGGTGTGGGTTTAGGCACCTAAATAAGTGGCCTAATGTTCAAGAGCGCTAAGCACCGAGTAGCTCCTATTGAATTCAGTTCTCAGCCAGCCCCAAATGTGGTAGTGAAAATATACTTGAACCACAATGTTAGGTGTGTTACAACAGCAACATGTAAATAAAAACCTTATAAGATGTCTTAAGACAAGGCCATTTAGTGTACAGTAGATCCCTACCTTAGTGGAGAAATAAACGGTACACAGAGGAGCAAAATCACTCCTATTTCAGTATACAGGAAGGTTGCAACTGCTGTCCACTGAAAAGTCATCTTCTCCCTGGACGGCCTGCAGGGGAGGACAGAGCAGTCACTGCAAGTTGGCTTTGAGGCACGCAGGATGAATCCCGCAGCGAGCAGAGTTCAGGCTGAGCCAAAGCTTCCCCATTTCAAGTTAAACCGGATATTTAAGGCCCGAACGCTCCCTCATGCCCGGGAGGGGTCTCAAGGTGGGTGACTGGGCAAAGGGCGGGGATTTTAAGTAACTTAGTCCGGAGGGCGCGCAAGCCTTCCCTCCCCTCCCCGCATGAAGAGCTCGGGCGGCCTCCCCTCCGCCCAGGGCCAGGGCGCTGTATTGAGGGCAGCCGCCCAGCGCCACCGGGGAGGAATCACGCCCGGGCGCTACAGGCGACTCCTTTCCCTCGTGCATGGGGGAGGGGGAGGCAGCTGAGAGATTTCCCCCCCGTTCCCAAGACAACGCTCCTGCACAGGGAGCCCCCAGCCCTTCCCCGGCGCAGAGGCCAAAGCCTCTGCCAAGCGCCAGGAAACGCCGCCGCCGCCGCCAACCGGCCTGGGCAAGCTCCGGAGCACGGAGCTCGGCTCAGCCGGGCCTGCCCAGGCTGCTGGGATGTGCGGCCGAGGCAGGGCGGGGGGCCGGCACGGAGCGAGGAGGGCGTCAGGCTCGCACCTGACTCACACGGAACAAAATCCTGCCTCGGGGCAGCCGCGGAAACCTGCCTCCAGCCCCCGGAGCGTGAGGCCGGCCGGGCCTGACTGAGGCGGGGAAAAGGGGGCGGCCTGACTAGCGACGCCTTGGCCTCCGCACCCGCTGACGGACGCCTGAGGCAGGCCGGCGGGCTCGGTCACAGCCTCCCCGCCCAATGGGAGGCCGGGGCGGGACTGCGGGCAGGCGGGCCCCCCCGGGGCGGAGGGCGTCTGGGGCGGGGACGCCTCGTGCATAGGAGAGGCGCTTCCTTCTCCGCAGGGAGCGAGTGTTAGGCGGGGCCGTGTTCATCCCAGCCCCCTATCCCCCTCCGTGACTGGCCCTTTTCTTACCTTCCCACGCCCCTGATGGCTCTGCCCTCCTGCGGCTTCTGGCTTTTCTCCCACCTCCACGCCCCTGTTGCCTCTGGCCACTGACAGCAGCCGCCGCTGGGTCTGGCAAAAGAGGCCACCGCTGCCTGCCCACCCAAGTCAGGCTCCCTCCCCACCTTTACCTCTACCGGTGCCAACCCTCCAGGATGGGCCTGGAGTCTCCCAGAATCGACATCGATCTCCTGGTGACTATTTAAAGCAACCCAGGAGATTTTAATAGGATATTTTAAGACAATGACGTTATGTCATGTTGGGGGGTGGGGGGGGAATCTCCCGGAATAGCTTCAGTCACAGTTGGCAACCCTGTTTACCTCCGGCTCTTCCAAAACTGGCTCCTCCAGGAGAACCCCATCCCATAGGAACTCCAGGGGGTGCGGTGGGGGCAGAGCAATAATATTGAGCATGTTTAAAGCATGTTCACAGTACTACAGACATTATAGGTGCCGCTGGGGCGCTGCCTATTTTTAAGGTTGCCAAATGCTTCCCCTGGCATGACCCTGTTTACAGCCGCTGATAACTGTGCCAGTCTTTAGCCATTTGGGCTGAAATTTCTCATGCTGGGTGTCTGTCTCAGGCTCGTTTTTTTTAATGTCACCCAGAACCGTTCAGCTGTTTCCAGAAATGAGACTAGGTAATATACATTGTTTTGCTCTTGTTAAATTCTTGAGACATTTTATTTGAAACGCTCGGATGCCCCAACCGGGGCTTGAAGTTTGGTGGGGGAAGGGGGTGGCCTTTGTGTCAGAACCAGGCCTTTGGCAGGGGTCCTGTGGAGTGTACAGAATGGGATCATGTAATTGAAGACTACCAGAATACATATGCACAAGAGGACTCAATTGAGGTTGTGATGTTCCCCACTGGTGTTATCTGGACCGGTGATCTGCTAGGTCACTCCAATCCTTGACTCTGGGAGCCAGCCTTACCCTGCTCTGCTGTGAGAACCCCAACTCCTTTTGTGTGTGTAATTAATTAATTTTGTGTGTGTAATTAAGCCTTATAAATATTGTTAATACCATTTTACATACAAAGAAACAGAGACAGAAAAGTGCCTTGACATGAGCCACAGACATAGCCAAGATTAGAACTAGGACTTCTTGCCTCCCACCCAGTCCTCTCCAAATAGCAGGACAGCAGCTTAAAGAGTACCAGAGGTATTTACTCACTGCCTGGCAACATGAGGCGCTTCCTGCAGTGTGGGTAGCAACATGGTATCTGTCCCTGGCACCTGCTGGTCTTTAGATCTCAGGTAAAATGAAGTCAGCCTAAAAACTATACTGAATTTGATTCTAAGATATTCAGTATGGTGGTCTTCTTTTCTTTGCTCTCTCTGTGATACCTTGCCTGCTGGGGATGCTATATAAATACATAATATTCAAATAAGGAAAAAGTATCATATAGCACTGGTGTTGGAATTTGGTTTTCTTTTCTTTTTTACTCTGATCAATTGATTTATTTGGAATAATATGACCCAGATTAAAACAATTTTTTAAAATGTATTGTTATTCATGTAGTATTGCAGCACAGTGTTCATGGCAGCTTATATGTATATCCCTACTCTGAAGGGCCTGTCATCTAAGGTTCTGATCTTCTTAGCATAGGATTCATCATGCAATACATTCTGTATGGGCAGAAGTCAACCCACACATACCATCTGGCAAGAACAGAGGACCATGTAACTAAACCTTCAACCACTGAAGATAATATAGGGTTGTGAGGATCCGGTTTTGGTCCAGAACGTCTGATCAAAAAGAGACCCTGTCGGCTCCGGTCAGCACCGCTGACTGGGCAACTAAAAGTCCGATCGGCAGCACAGTGGGGCTAAGGCAGGCTTCCTGCCTGCCCTGGCTCCGAATGGTTCTTGGGAAGCGGCTGTCATGTCTGGCTCCTAGGCGCAAGGGTGGCCAGGGAGGCTCCGTGCACTGCCTCTTCCCTGAGCGCCAGCTTTGCCTGGAACCATGGCCAATGGGAGCTGCAAGGGCAGTGCTTGGAGAGGGGGGAAGCACAAAGAGACACCTGGCCACTCCTGCGCCTAGGGTCCACAATGACATGTCGGCCACTTCCGGGAGCCGCCTGAGGTAAGCACTACCCAGAGCCCACACCCCTCACCCACTCCTGCATCCCAACTCCCTGCCCCAGCCTTGAGCCCCTCCCTCACCCAAACTCCCTCCCGTACTCCGAACCCCTTGGCCCCAGCCTGGAGCCCCCTCCTACACCCCATCCTCAGCCCCACCCCAGAGCCTGCATCCCCCAGCTGGAGTCCTCACCCCCACCCACATCTCAACCCCCTGCTCCAGCCCCGAACCCCCTCCTGCACCCAAACTCCCTCCCAGAGCATGCAGCCTGTCCCCCCACACTCCGAACCCCTCAGCCCCAGCCCAGAGCCACAAACCCCTCATCGCTGGCCCCACCCCAGAGCCCTGCACCCCCAGCCGGAGCCCTCCCGCACCCCAACCCCCTGCCCGAGCCCGGAGTCCCCTCCCGTACCCAAACTCCCTCCCAGAGCCTGCACCCAAACTTCCTTCCAGAGCTTGCATCTTCTCCTGCACTCCAAACCCTTTAGCGCCAGCCCAGAGCCCCCTCCTGCACCCCAAACTCCTCATCCCTGGCCCCACACCAGAGCCTGCACCCCAGCTGTAGCCCTCACCCCCCCCCACACATCCCAACCCTCTGTCCCAGCCCAGTGGAAGTGAGCGAAGGTGAGGGAGAGTGAGCGACAGAGGTAGGGGCAGGGGCGGGGAGTTGTATGCCCGTGGTCCAGCAAATTCAGGGCCTGGGGTGCCCAACTCCACCAATGTTTATGTCCGGGTCTCTTCCCCGGCCCTGCCTGCTGCCCCTGCGCGCCTCCCCTGGAGTGTCCCCTGGCCCCGCCTGCCACCCCTGCGCGCCTTCCCCAAGTGTCCCTGCCTGCCCTAGGCAGCGGGCAGCTGCCCCCTGCAGCTCCACACTGCACTCCCTCACCGGCCACTGATGGCTACAAGGGAGCGGCACCAGGGGCAGGCTGAGGTGGCTACTGCGCCTGCAGAGGGGGGAGGAGGCGCATGGCAGCCCCCCCCACAGCAGGTGACTCCGAGTAGCAGCCTGGGGCGGCTTGGGTGAGTGCTGGGAGGCCCGGGGAAGAGCCCTTCTCCCCCTGAGCTCGCTGCTGCCGGTGAGGAGAGGGCTAGGAGGAGCCTGCCTGCTGTACCCCAAACTCCTCATTCCCAGCCCAGCCCCATGCCTTGCACCCCAATCCTCTGTCCTAGCCCAGAGACCGCACCCAGCACCCAACCCCCCTCCCAGAGCCCACAGTCAGCACCCAAATGCCTTCCCACACCCCCTCCTGCACCCCAACCCCCTGTCCCAGCCCAGAGACTGCACCCAAACTCCCTCCCAGAGCCTTAGGCTGGGGTGTGTGTGTGTGAGTGTGGTGGGGGAACCTGTTCTGGGCACCACCAAAAATTATACAAACCTGCTGCCCCTGGGTAAGGGGATGGAGTGAGTAGGGGCGGAGCCTTGGAGAAGGGGCGGGGCAGGGGCAGGGCAAGGGTGTTCAGTTTTCTGCAATCAGAACGTTGGCAACCCTAAGTTAATGGCAAAACTTCCATTGACTGCAGTAGTGGAGAACTGGGTCCAATCAAGAACCCTTAAATTACTATTGGTATCAGCTAATGCCCCAGTTGTATATGCTACTTTCCATAGGTAAACCCTGAGCCTACATGGAGCCCCATTCATTTAAATTAAGTTCTGTGTGGGCACAGATGTCTAGGATTGGAGAGCTCAAAGCCCCATACAGAAGATGCTTACTGTTTTAGGTTCAGGACCTAAGTTAGTAACACCCAACTGCATATGCAGGTAATAAATATTAAAATAATCCCAATATGGGGCAAGCATTCCATGTCTACCACAGGGGTGCTGGAACAATTTTTATAGTGGGGGTGCTTACAGCCATTGAACCAAATTGTAAACTCCATATATAATGGAAACTACTTCAAGCCAGGGGGTGTGGCAGCAACCCCAGCACCCCTTGTTCGAGCACCTATGGCAGGGGTGGGCAAACTTTTTGGCCTGAGAGCCACATCTGGGTATGGAAATTGTATGGCGGGCCATGAATGCTCATGAAATTGGGGGTTGGGCTGTGGAGGAAGGAGAAGGGTGAGGGCTCCAGCTGGGGGTGCGGGCTCTGGGGTTGGGCTGGGGATGAAGGATTTGCGGTGCAGGAGGGTGCTCTGGGCTGGGCCCGAGGGGTTCACAGATCCGCAGGCACTGCTCCCAGAGCTCCTAGAGGCAGCAGCATGTCCCCTCTCTGGCTCCTACGCGGAGGCATGGTGCCAGCCAGGAGGCTCTGCGTGCTGCCCCATCTGCAGCCACCGCCCCTGCAGCTCCCACTGGCTGCGGTTCCCAGCCAATGGGAGTTGCAGAACTGGCACTTGGGGCGAGGGCACCGTGCAGAGCCCCCTGTCTGCCCCTACATGTAGGAGCCATAGCGGGGACATGCTGCTGCTTCCAGGAGCCGTGCAGAGCAGGGCAGGCCCCCAATCCCGCTCCCCACATCGAGGGAGCGGCGAACTGAGTAATACATTCATACTGGTCAGGTTTTTGACCAGAGCAGGATAGTACAGGATCCTAGGATTGAGAACTGGGGGTATTTTGGCTGTAGCCTCTTTATTGTTGGTTCATGCAGTGGCTAGCCAGAGCCTGCATGTAATGGGTTTGGGGTGCAGGAGGGTGCTCCGGGCTGGGCCTGAGGGGTTTGGAGAGTGGGAGGGGGATCAGGGCTGGGGCAGGGGGTTGGGGCGCAGGAGGAGGTCAGGAGTGCAGGCTCTGGGCGGCGCCTACCTAAAGCGGCTCCCGGAAGCAGTGGCATGTCCCCACTCCGGCTCCTACGCGGAGGCACGGTGCTGGCCAGGAGGCTCTGCGTGCTGCCCCATCCGCAGTCACCACCTCTGCATCTGCCACGGGCCATGGTTCCTGGCCAATGGGAGTTGCACAGCTGGCACTTGGGGCGAGGGCAGCGTGCGGAGGCCCCTGGCTGCCCCTACATGGGCAGAGCGGGGCAAGCCCCCAATCCTGCTCCCCAGCGGGAGCTTGAGGGCCAAATTAAAAGGTCTCACGGGCTGGACGTGGCCCGTGGGCCGTAGTTTGCCCACCCCCGATATAGCAGATCTCACCAGCAGAATGTTCCCCTAAGTTTATTTTTAACATATGACAAATGTGTAGAGTAAGCAAAACACATAAACAAAAACCCAAGCACAACCATTCTGGAGCATAAAGGACCACCTCTTAAATAGAACAGATCTCATTCTCAAGTATTGCAGGACTTCAGAACCAAGTGGACTTCAACAATTGACTTCTTCATGAAACAGGACTTGGACTTAACCTATCCTTAGACTTATGTCTTTTGCTGACAATATAAATGCTGAATGCTATTGACAGAAAAACTCAAAATTGTAAACGGTCTTTATTTCAATAAATAAACCTAGATAATGCTGTTGTAATGTCTCAACTGTGGCACATACTTCATTAAAACTAAACAATGACTCTCATCTTTTCTGCTACCATATTTAAAAATTCTCATGTAACAAACATTTATTCCAAAATAAAACGCAGGGTTGGGGGAATCGGAACACCACCCCAGAACAGTTTATGAAGTATTTAATACAAAAGTTAATCAGGTCTAATCACTTACAAAATTATTACATATATGATTCAGACAATTAGAAAATATTTTTATATTTTACTATACTGATACTTCCAGAGGTATGAGAGTCAACAAACTCCTAATTCCTTATAATTTATCACTTACTGGTATGAATTGCTTTATAAACATACCCCATATGAAACATGATTTTTGTTCAAAATCTTTATTATACCGGACTCAAATGGCAGGTGTAGAATGTTACTACCTTGTTCTACTTTTCACTACATTTTCCTTATGGAAAACACAGTGCATAGTGACAATCATGCTTTGGGTGAACAATTTATAAAAGACAAGATCGTGAAAACCTGGCTGAGAGAACCAGGTTTAAAAGTTTTCTAACTTTTTTTTTTTTTTTTTTTTTTTTTTTGGTGATTCAGAAGAAAGACTGCTTCTTACCCACACTCATTTTATCCTATTTCTGTGTGACAAGGTGCTGGGCACAAACTGCTGAGCCTGTCCTCTGTCATGCCAGCTCCAATTATGCAAGGTAGATTAGAGCTCGTTAGAGAAACCTGTGCCTAATTGGCAAAGGGGAACAGCTGCCAGCCTAATTAGCCTGCGGCTGCATAAAAGCCTCAGAGGAAAGAAGCCAAGGGGGCAGAGAGAAATGGGGAAGCCAGAGAGTGGAAGAAGAGTAGGAGTGCCTCTCTTAGCTACAGAGACTGAGAAGTCCTTAAGGCTGAAACCCCCAAGCTGTATATGGTGAGAAGGTGGTAGGATTGCATGCTGTAAATAAACTGCACCAGTGATTGCTAAGCCACAGGGTCTCTGAGGTTTTTTTTTGGTGAGAGGCAGGAGCAAAGGGGGCCCTGCTATGCCCTGTTATGTACCGTCATGTCATTACTATACACTGTACAGGAGGGGTGGCCAACCTGTGTCTGAGAAGGAGCCAGAATTTGCCAATGTATATTGCCAAAGAGCCACAGTATTATGTCAGGAGCCCCTGTCAGCTCCAGTGCCCTGCCTGTCAGCCGCCCTGCCAATCAGCACCTCTCCTCCTTCCCTGTACCTGATTCAGGAGGCTTTGGGGGGTGAGGAGAAGGGCGAGAGCTTGGGGAAGGAACAGGGCCTTGGGTGAAGTGGGGGCAGGGCCTGTGATAGAGGCAGGGTTTGAACAGTGAGCATTAGAAAGTTGGCACCTGTAGCTCCAGCCCTGGAGTCGGTGTCTATGCAAGGAGCCGCAGATTAACCTCTGAAGAGCCGCAAGAGACTCCGGAGCCACAGGTTAGCCACCCCTGCTGTACAGGAACATCTACTGTTAGCAGTGTTGTAGCCTTGTTGGTCCCATGATCTTAGAGAAATGAGGTGGATGAAATAATATATTGGACCAACTTCTGTTGGTGAGAGAGACAAGCTTTTGAATTTACACAGAGTTCTTCAGGTCATCTGTCCAGCAAATGAAAATATCAATATCCTTGGTTTTGTGGTGCATTTGTCCAGAAATTCTTCCTTAAGAAGAATGAAAAGATTGATGTACTGGGGAGCCATCCCAGTACTCATGGCTATTCCCCCTGATTTGGATAAATTATTTGTTGTTAAATGTAAGATTGTTATGGGTGAGGATTAAATCGTTGAGTTTGGTGATGTCTGGGGTGGGTGAACACTTTCCACAAAATAATCACTTCATAACTGACCTCTCTATCCTCATCCTCAAAGGAAACCTGCACAACACTTTCAAAAGACAAGCTTGGGAACTCAAATTCATAACCGCTAGACACCAAAAATCATGGACTTAAGAAAGACACTGGATCTATGGCTCATCATAGAAATCTGCAACCTACTAATGCCTCCTTTATCCTATGACTGTAGAGGTGATACTACCCACTTCACCGTGAATGGTCTCTTGAAAGATGTGTTAAGCCCTTAGCTGTTCCACCTTCTAGTTAGCTGTAACACTCTGAGGAGTTGGTCTTGGTGAAGACACTCCTAAGCCAATGGGAGAGCTTTGTAGTTAGTTACCACCTCTCAGGAAGGTGGATTATATCCATGGGAGAAGCTCTCCCATTGACCTACCATAGTTTACACAGTGGGTTAGGGAAGTGGATTTTTCACATCTGAGCAATGTAGTTGTATTGAGATAGGTCTGAAGTGTAGAGCTGGCCTGAGTGCCTTTCCCAGTCTTGAAGAAGAGCTCTGTGTAAGCTCAAACTCTTACCTCTCACTAACAGAAGTTGGTCCAATAAAAGATATCACCTCACCCACTTGATTTTAGGAACATATACTGTACATAGTGCACGCTGAACAAATCTTTTTAAGATCTGTGCCCTAAGTCTGCAAGTTACTTAAACATGTGTTTAATTTGAAGCATAGACATAGCCCTATTTTGAAGTGAAGGGGACAGTACAAGCACATGCTTAATTTCAAGTACTGATTCAAGGTCTGATGCGAGAGCGGAGTTACCAAAACAATTTCATTCTGGACTTATAGTATCCCTTAACATTAAAGAGACATATCTTCCACCTGAAAATCAATTAAGGAGTGGAAACTAAAATTTCTTAATTTTCTTCTACTTGGCTAAGAAAATCTACTGAGTTCAATGCCAGTTTAAGGGATTTCACGCCTTCAGAGCAGCAAATGAGAAACCTAAAGAGGGGCAGCTGTGTGAAGCCTTTCTCTTCTGTGATTTAGGGGCCCACATAATTAAAACCAAATATAAATACTGAATTTTCACTTTAGATAAATACATGCTGGGCATCTCAATTGAGCTTTTCTCAATTAAGGGAACAATTCTATGTAATTCTGTTTAATACACTTTGAGCCTGTTCCTGTGGCCCTTCTATTCACGTGAGTAAGGGTAGCAGCATTGGGGATGATCTTTGAAAGCACTTTGGTACTACATATATAATTTATTTTCTAATAAGACACTTTGCTTACAGCATCACAATCTTACGTATGGTAATGCATTGCCATATATAAAAAAAGCTATTTTCAAGTCATGAATATTTCCTGAGTGGAAAATAATGTTAATATAAAATGATCAGTTCAGAAATATCCAGTAATGTTACACTGCATGAGATCTTTCATGCACTGTGATTTTGACTAATAAATATAAGCATGGGGAAACCTATCACTATAACAATGTACCCGCAGCTCTAAAATATAAAATGCAATATTCACATGATTAAAATACTTTAAAAGCTGTTACACCCCATAGTGGTCATTAAGGTAGTCCAGAACCGCTGAGGTGCTTGATAAAACATTAAAAACCTTTTTTTCCTGTTTTGAAGTTATCCGTTCCATCATGTACATTAAATGATGATGAAAGCACGTAAAAGGAGTCCCATGTTCAAGAGCAATGTCAACCCAGTCCTGGATGCACTTCAAAGGTGTCTCTTCATATCCTGCAAACATTGCTGGATTGGCTAAGAGTCCCCTAGCAACCATTACACCTTCAAATGGAAAATTTGAGAAGTGTTAATATACAGTTTAACTTTTAACTTTTTTATGTTTACCTGAGGGTTTTGTATAGCACCAATCACCACAGTATCTAATACTTGTGAATAGCTAACTAGAGAGCAGTAGAAGCTGGAAAGCCAATATGACAGTTGCACCCTGGGAAACTCTGTTTAACAGTCCAAATCCAAGATTACCTGTGATATTTAAAGCTCCAGTCTACCCAGCTTAATAGCACTTCATGATAGAGAATTTGAAAGAAAACACAGCATATACAGAATGGGAACTCTTCTTTCCCAGTTCTTTGAACAACCACAACCAGTCCTCCAGTAATATTTTCTTTTTATTAAAACATAGGATGATCCTGTTTTTTTGAGTAAATTTATTACTGATCAACACACAGCAAGGAAACAAATTCATCCCTTGTGTAACTCAAATGACTTAAAGAACACTTGCACTAGCTGGTGAGGCCTCAGCTGGAATAGGGCATCCAGTTCTGGGCACCACATTGTAGGAAAGCTGTGGACAAACTGAAGAGTCCAGAGAATAACAAAAATGATATAAGATTTAGGAAACCTGGCCTATGAGGAAAGGAGAAAAAAACTGGGCATGTTTAGTCTTGAGAAAAGTGGACTGAGAGGGGAACCTGATGATAAGACTACAAATTTGTTAAGGGCAAGTTATAAAGAAGACAGGGATCAATTGTTTTCTGTATCCAAAGAAGTGGTAGTAATGGGCTTAATCCGCAGTAAGGGAGATTTAGGTGAAACTTTCTAACTATAAGAGCAGTCAAGCACAGGAATAAGCTTCAAAGGAGGTTGTAGAATCCCCATCATTGGAGGTTTATAAGAACAGGTGGAACAAGCACCAATCAGGGATGGTCTATGTTTACTTGGTCCTGCCTCAGGGCTAGCGGCTGGACTTGATGACTTCTTGAGGTCCCTTCTAGCCCTACATTTCTGTGACACAGACAGACTGACTGGGGAGTACAAGGAAACAATAATGCTGAAACTGACTAGCCAGATACTTGACAAAATCCAGGACAGACAGTACTCCTCCTTCTTCCCTTTATTTGCCACAGTAACAGATCCATCTCCCACCTGCAAGGGCCAAAATGGCTGCCACTGAGGCACCCCTTGTACCAGTGGTGGGCACCCTGCGGTGGGTCGTGAGACAGTTTGTTTACATTGACTGTCCACCTGCAGCTCTCAGTGGCCGCGGTTCACCGTTCCCGGCCAATGGGAGCTGCAGGAAGCAGCATGGGCTGGAATGGCGAACCGTGGCCACTGGGAGCTGCGGGCAGCCGTGCCTGCGGACAGTCAGTGTAAATAAAAAGAAAAGGAGTACTTGTGGCACCTTAGAGACTAACCAATTTATTTGAGCATAAGCTTTCGTGAGCTACAGCTCACTTCATCGGATGCATTCAGTGGAAAATACAGTGAGGAGATTTATATACACACAGAACATGAAAAAATGGGTGTTATCATACACACTGTAAGGAGAGTGATCACTTAAGATGAGCTATTACCAGCAGGACAGCGGGGGGCGCCGGGGAAAGAAAACCTTTTGTAGTGATAATCAAGGCGGGATCATCTTAAGTGATCACTCTCCTTACAGTGTGTATGATAACACCCATTTTTTCATGTTCTGTGTGTATATAAATCTCCTCACTGTATTTTCCACTGAATGCATCCGATGAAGTGAGCTGTAGCTCACGAAAACTTATGCTCAAATAAATTGGTTAGTCTCTAAGGTGCCACAAGTACTCCTTTTCTTTTTGCGAATACAGACTAACATGGCTGCTACTCTGAAACCAGCGTAAATAAACTGTCTCGTGGCCCACCAGCAGATTACCCTGACGGGCCGCAGGTGGCCCACCACTGCCTTGTAGGAACAGAAGGAACCGTTATCTGTCTAAAAGAATTCTCCAATAATGTCATTAATCATTCATATTAGGTTGATGAGTGTCTGAGGCTTTTCTGTGTGTAGGGGTGGGATACAGTATTTAAATAAAGGGCTTTTGCAGTTTGCCTTGGAGGTCCTTATTCATAGTTATGCATAGTAGTACTCTAATGCTTTGTAAGGATAAGGCCTTTTCCTGTAGGCATGTTGTAAAGCCTTTGTCTGCAGCCATATTAGGAGAGCAGCAGCCCTGAGCTAAGAAGCAGGAAGTCACATCCTCACATTCCATCTAAATTACAATAAAACAATGTAATATTGGGCTATAAAGGAGATCCTGTCCTAATAGCACCCACTATCACCAGATAAAGAAACAGAACTTAAGATGGTTAAAGAAAACTTAGTTTGATAGCATTCTGTCTGGCAAGAAACCGCTTATCAAGAGTTGTGGTTGTGAAATCCTCATTTCTTTATTGTTTTGTCTTTATGGTCCCCACTTCTCTATTGTTTATCTGTATGATCTGTCTGGTTCTTTGATTGTTTCTGTCTGTTGCATAATTAATTTTGCTATGTGTAAGTTAATTAAGGTGATGGAGTATGATTGGTTAAATAATTGTTTTACAATATGGTAGGATTAGTTAGTAATATTTTAGTAAAATGATTGGTTAAGGTACATCTTCGCAGGACTCAAATGTTACTATATAAACTGTGGTCCAAAAGGAATTTCTTTGGGAACCAACTCTAGGACACAGGCCCAAGATGAGAACTGACAGACCTCAACACTCTGCCAATGACACTGTGCAGAAACTGGAGTCCCCCAGATGACCTGATCCTGACTGGCCATCAAGAAAAGTTCATCTCTCTTATTGGGAGTGGTGAGCACTGTATGTGTCGCATGTGCATTCTGTTTTGGTGATTGTTAATAAATAGAGGTTAAGTAGGATATTACTGTGTAAGGCTCTTTCACTGGTAAAAGACCCTGTAAACCCTCAAACGATTAAGCCCTGAGTCCTCAGGGAATGGGTGTTTACGTCAAGCCCGCAGAAGTAGAGCCCAGAGCCCACAGAGGGGTAAAGTTAGGTGCCTTTTGCCTAGAGCCCTAGGAACTGGGAAATGGTGGGGGTGCCTAAATTAACTGGGTTACGCCTGAGTCTTAGGAACAGGGTAAGGGTGTGTGCCCTAGAGTGTAAGGTTACGCCTGAGCCCTAGGAATGGGGTAAGGGTGGGTGCCTAAATTAAGAAGGTTACACCTTGAGCCCACGGAAGGGTAAAGGTGGGTGCCCCTACAGTGTGTAACAGAGAATTTTGTGTGGGTAACAGCTTTTAAGTGTGTCTGCTCATGAATCCTTAAGATGTCGGAACCAATGAACTTCATATCTCAGTTCTCTCCTTGAAGAGTGCAAAACGCTCAAATATAAATTCAACTTACAGACAAATGTGTATTTTAAAAAGTATGTTTCCCAGCAAGTTTACTGAAATAATACCCAAAGTATGCTGAGTTCTTACCATCTGTCCCCGTCATATGATGAATATTCTCTGCATCTTTTAAAGTTTTAACGTCTCCATTAGCTACAATAGGTATAGACGTATTTTGTTTAATTATTTTAATTGCATCATAATGTACTGGCTGATGTCGTTCTTCTATATTTCTACCATGAACTGTAATCCAGGAAACTCCAGCTGCTTCAGCTTTTCGACAGAGATCTACAGTTCTCTTTAGATCATCATGGATTCTAAAATTCCAAGGAATGTAATAATTATCCTCACCATCAGTTATCTCAACTGCATGAAATCCCATCATAAAGCAAAGTAAACAAGAATTGAAGAAAGAACATTATTGTTGGAAGATGAACAGATCTTTTATCATATAACACATTAATATCCCTTGATTTAGTACTGTCGTTAATCACGTCACTCAAATTGAAAGGGTGTCCAAACTTTATAACAATTGCCAGAAACCCATGAGGCTCTTAAAAATATATAATTTTGCGTAATTTTGTACCAAAAATGAAATAACTCACATTTATATAGCACCTTTTTTTCTGAAAAATCTCAATCAACTTTAGATCTTTATTAACAGAAACTGCTGATATTCCTGTGTAGGTTTTGGATGACTTCCTCCACACTGAAATGCAACATGACGACACATCACAATATTTTAGAAGTCAGTGAAGTGAAGGATATCTTTTTCCAACTGAAACTGGAGTGGGAATTTAGGTAGGCAGAATGACTCAAGTTGAAATTTGATAAGGAATGTAATCAAATCTTTAAGCAATCACGATTTGTCAGGATCTATTTTTAATGCCTCATCTAAAAGACAGCTTCTCCAGCTGGACTATGCCATTAATACCATACTAGATCTAGTTCTAAACTGGTAGAAGGAAAAATATCACTAACTTACCAGCATCATTTCCTGTTCCCCCTATGTTCCTTTGAGAACTCCCATCCAAGTGGTAACTTGACCCAAGCTTGCTTAGCTTGGTTCAGAGCACTAGGTGATATGGTTGTATAAACAATACAAAACTATTCAACTAGGCTGTGATCATTTTACCTTTCATGAGTTCTGAGTTTTTAAAAAATGTATGACTTTTATGTTGCTTTGGATATCAGTGTGTTCTTGCAAACCAAAGCACACTTGAGGACATGTAGCACCAGAGAAACACTGATTGCAATTTTGTAGGATTACATGTCTCCAAATGTACTTTGGATGAGAAAGAAAACAGATCCTGACCAGCTGGGGTTGTTAAAGATCTCAGGGTTGACCTACCAAAAAGCTGAGTGCAAATCTCCACAGACCATGCTTATGGCACTTTTTCTGTAAAGGTAATATTAACCCAAAACATTGCCTGTTTTGTCTGATTAAATAATAAACATGCTTTATTGTCTTGAGGCATAGTAGTGGTCTAAACTTACCTTATCTTAATAGATACTGAAAATCTGGGGTTCTCGACTTGATTTCTTACATGTCTCACCATATCTTGAACCAGCTCTGGTTTATTTATTAAACAAGCACCATAACCTTCCGCCATTGCCCATCTTTAAGTTAAAGAGAACAACGTTTGCATTGTATATTTGCAATAAAAGGTCAGTTTCAACCTAATGCACTATTTCAGTTTCCTTTTTGACACATTTGGTGAATTATTTTGTCAACAGGGAAGAAGGCAGAGATAGCACTGGCTATGGGTGAAAGATGTTCTTATGGTTAAGGCTCACATCTTGGGAGATGTAGCTTCAATTCCTGGTTCTATCACAGATTTCCTATGTGACTTTGGACAAGTTACTTAGTCTCTTTCCAATCCAGTTTCTAATCAGCTAAATTATAACATTTTACCCATCCCCTTGCCCCCAAAAGGGCATCATAAGGAAAAATTAATTAACATTTTTGAGGCACTCAGATACAATGTGATGTGGGCCAATAAACAGCTAGATTTCATCTTCTATATAGAGTCATGGGATGTTTTCAAAGAGAAATTACTTTTATGAGGACTGTTGGAAAAAGGCCCTTATTTGTATGGCCCTCTTAATCTAACTGTGAAAACTATACCCGTGAGAATGGCAGGATGTACTGTTTTCTCTAACCTAATTGCAGCTATTTATTAGTATTTAAATAATTTGTCCTTATAAGCAGATTTTCAAATTAAAAAAACCCAAAACCCTAAGCCAAAAACAGAACACAGATTTTCCTATGGTTTTGAAATTGGAAGCTTGGTCTCTTGGGTGGACTGTGCAAAGTAAATATAACCATACAGCTCTGATCACACAAAAACTCTCAATTTGATATTTCGAAGCAGCTGGGTTGAAAGATAGAGAGAAACTAATACATTTCTATGTGTAAAATTATTAGGAGATAATTGTTATTTCAAGTCATGAGAATCTAATTAGACCACTTGAGTAATTAAATATTTGCACTTATTATAAGTTACCTTTGGTTGTGCTTCCCTACATTTTCTAGTTGATGTTTTCAGTTTGTAAAGTGTGTTTTGACTAAAACACCTCCAATATTACTTAATAGGTCTAACTTGAACCACTTAATAAATATTTTCAATTGTGTATGAATATTTTCAGTCTGAACTGGGTCACGACATACAAGAACAAAATCTGGAAGATTTTAAGTGAGGAGCAGATCACTGATCTCACTGACAAACATTTAGCCCCTAATCAAAGATGCAAGTAGTTCTTGAACATTAAACAATCATGACTTAATACAGAAGGAAGAGTTATTTCAAAGGATATTCTTTACTTGTAGAAGTCTCTCAGGCATCAGGACTTACACCAACATTTTGAGAATAGCCACAAAGTTTCCCTCAATATACTTCCCAAGTCATTTGCAATGAAGCTTTCATTCCCAGTCTGGTAAGTCAGTGTGCAGCATTTTTGATGCCACTGTTAAAGCCTCTTCAACAATTGTCCACCAAAGGTTGCCAATTCCCTATTAAGTCAACACTCAACATCATCGACACAAAGAATGGCACCTTGATAATATGCCTGGACTCTACTGTCTCACCAACGCAGAAGGTCTCCTGAGACTGCTTTCTGAATGCTTTCTCAGGAAGACAAATCAGAATTTCTACATTTAAGAACTACCATTAATCTATCACTATTTCTTTTGGATTTGGAAAACTAGGAAGTGATTTTTCATTGTCCCTAATTGTTTCATTCTTCCAACTTCTTAAAGTTTTACCTCTGAGGACAGCCACAATTTAGGTCTATTCCATCTGCAAAAGGACAGACAATACGGGCAGCATCAGATAAAACCTGTGCTTCATTAGCAGCAAACTGAACAATCAGTGGGCGATCACCTAGTCAAAGAGAGAGCTCTTTAGAATATACCATAACAAGAACAATGCATACTACATATGAAACTCACCCTTACTAATTCTTTAAGTAAGTCAACATAAATCAGGTCTTTAACATAATCAGTATAACAACAGAAGATTTAAAAAAAATGGTAAAGAATTCTAAACTTATGAATGTTTTGCTATTCCTGGATAAAGTCAATCCCTTGTATATCTTCCTTTCCTGCTATTTCTAATAGCAGTACTGTTTTCAATGTGTGTTGCCACAAGAAAATAATTTTTAGAAGAAACATTTATTTCTAAATTAGAATTCCACTTTTTTTACAAAATAAAAATAGTCTCCAATGACAGAAAGAGAGACAAGTATTTTTTTCTAAAAAATACAGACTTCATTTCTTATATTGCCTTATTTGGAAGTTCTGACACACAAAATATAAGGAAACATTAGAAACTGAACAGAATAGGGTTCTTATAATGGTGACATATTAATAACCAATTAAGAAGTAAAGAAATTCAGGGTTAAGTTTTAAATATATTTTTAAAGTAAGAAAATTGGAAGGTTATAGTTCATAAAACCTAAAATGTCAGCAAGTCTAGAAATAATAAAGCACCAGTTCTAGCACCAACCTTAATTACACAACTTTATCCATATCTGATTTTTTTAAACGCATTCCACAGAGCACCGCAAGACCAAAGAAAACTCTAAATATGGGATTATAAACTGCAAACCTAATCCTCTAATTAATGGCTGGAGACCAAACTCTCCACTGCCTTCATGGTAGAAGCCACAGACCATATCTCACAAATGGGTACTCCTGGAGAAATTCTGCACTACTGTATGTGCATAATTAATGAGCCATGCATAGTTTTAATTTTTTGCACAGAAAAGAGCTTCTGCCAAAATGTTGCTGAAGTTCCACCTTTTGCCCACCAGAGGACGCTGTGATGCAAGAATAGTGGCAGCTCCCAGCAGAAAATAACTTCTGCAGTTCTGCCCTTTGCCCACAAGATGGCGCTGTGGGCATAGAACACAGTAGCAGTTCCTAGCCAGCGGGGGAAGAGAAAGGGTTGCTGGGGGCTGCAGGGCGGTGTCAGACAGGGGCTCATAAGGGTTAGTGGAGGAGGACAGACTGGGGCAGAGGCTGAATGGGAGTGGAGGCACAGGGCCACACGGTGATGGGGGAGGGGGTGCAGAGCTACATAGGGACAGGTGAGTGGCTGGGTGCGGGCGCAGAGACACAGTGGGAGGGGGTGCAGGAACACATGGGGACAGGGGCAGATGTGCCTGACTGAGTGGGAGAGGCTAGGGGTCAGCCAGGGTCTGCGTGGGGGAAGCTCCCTAACAATCCCTCCCCACCCCCTAAAAAAAATGTTCCATACTTCTCCCACCCATACACAAAAACCCTCCAAGTTCACACCCAGGCTCCTTTCCAGCAATCCTTCCTTCTCCCTCAGCTCCTCCATTATCCTTGACTCCCCCAAGCCTTTGCACTGCTTCTGAGGGGTGCAGGAAATATGGTTCTGTATTGTAGTTTAAATGAATTATTATTCAGAGTTCTGTATTAATATGCCTAGTAAGGATTTATTTGTCAAAAACGTTTTCTGAATCTTTTTTGTTGTCTGCATTGTTACAGACATATTTGCTGACAGGTATTTTGAAATAAATGACCAAAAATAATTGAAACTGGTGTGATTATATTGTGTTATTCTGACAAATAAAATATGCAGAATTTTAAAATATTGTGCGCAGAATTTGTAATTTTTTGGTGCACAATTCCCCCAGGAGTAAGATGAAGCAATCTTTGGGGCAGATCCTCAGCTTGTGTAAATTGTCATTGACTTCAATGGAACTGTAATAATCTACACCAGCTGAGTTCTGCTCCTTGATTTTAGAAAGGCATCAGAGGACATCTGAAACATCCAAAAAAGTTGGCAGGTTCAGATAACCAGAAGAATCAGTCATGTAAAGCTAAGTGCTGAAGCTCCCAAAGAGTTTTTAAAACCACAAAAAAATGAAGCCTTGAATATAAGGTCCTGTGTAACTTCTAAGTTCTGCAGAACCAGAACTACAAAAATCTTTGCCATTGCACTTACAAGCCCAGAAATACTAAGGAAAGGTCTACACTACGGCAGGGATTGACGCTCTGAGATTGATCCACTGGCGGTCGATTTAGCGGGTCTAGTAAAGACCCGCTAAATCGACTGCAGATCGCTCTCCAGTTGATCCCTATACTCTACCCCGATGAGAAGAGTAAGGTAAGTCAATGGAAGATTTTCTCCTGTCGACCCCCTGTGGTGTTGACCCCGCGGTGACTCGACCTAAGGTACGTCGACTCCAGCTACGTTATTCACGTAGCTGGAGTTGCGTAGCATAGGTCGACTTACCGCAGTAGTGTAGACATAGTCTCAGGTCTGATTGTCTTTATGTCTGCAAGGCTTAGTACCTCAGCAGCAGTGCAGCTAAAGGCTGCTCTACACTGGGCACTTACATCAGCATAGCTACTTCTCTAGGGGTGTCAAAAATCCATGCCCTGAGAGATGCACCTATTCTGAACTGTAGACACTGCCAGGTCTACAGAAGAATTCTTCTGTCTATCTAGCTACCGCCTCTCAAGGAGGGGGATTACCTATGCCGATGGAAGAACCCCTCCTATCGGCGTCGGTAGTGTCTACATTGATGTGCTACAGCGGTGCAATTGCAGTACTGCAGCTGTGAAGCTGTAGCATTTCAAGTATTGACAAGCCCGGTGAACCCTGGGGGGATATAATCAACCTTCAGTTAACAACCAGAAAACAGAAATGCCACCAAGTTGAGTGTTAGACCTTGCTTCGCTTGGTCAACTAGATTAATAGAATTTAAGGCCAGAAGGGACTGTCATGATCATCTAGTCTGATCTCCTGCATATTGCAGGTCATAGCACCTCACCCGTCCGCTCTGTAATAGACCCCTAACCTTTGCCTGAGTTACTGAAGTGCTCAAATCATGATGTCAAGTCTTCAAGTTACAGAGAATCTACCAAAAAGAAAAGGAGTACTTGTGGTACCTTAGAGACTAACCAATTTATTTGAGCATAAGCTTTCGTGATCTACAGCTCACTTCATCGGATGCATACTGTGGAAAATACAGAAGATGTTTTTATACACACAGACCATGAAAGAATGGGTGTTTATCACTACAAAAGGTTTTCTCTCCCCCCACCCCACTCTCCTGCTACAGCTCACTTCATCAGATGCATACTGTGGAAAATACAGAAGATGTTTTTATACACACAGACCATGAAAAAATGGGTGGGGTGGGGTGGGGTGGGGGGGGAGAGAAAACCTTTTGTAGTGATAAACACCCATTTTTTCATGGTCTGTGTGTATGAAAACATCTTCTGTATTTTCCACAGTATGCATCCGATGAAGTGAGCTGTAGGTCACGAAAGCTTATGCTCAAATAAATTGGTTAGTCGCTAAGGTGCCGCAAGTACTCCTTTTCTTTTTGCGAATACAGACTAACACGGCTTTTACTCTGAAACCAGAGAATCTACCATCTAAGATCAATTATTACATGAAATCCTCTGAAAAAGCAAGAACATATACAATAAATACCTTTGCTTGTTGTGAATTCACTGTCTCTAGCTTTCACAGATCTGACAAAATCAGCAGCAATTATCATTGGTGTATAACACAAATCACAGTTGTATTTCCTGACCAAAGTTCTGAAAGCCAACCTGTGAGCATATGGACATTTGAATTGAAACAAACAAACTAACAAACTCAAAACATACATTGTTTTCCTAAATAAACTATTTTAAAATTAAATTATTTAAGTGCGTTTAGCCATACAGCACCTAATATAGTGGGGTGTCTAGGTATTACCACAGTATAAACAGATAAACATGCATATTTTGAAGCGTGTTTTCCAAACTGTTAAAAAAAGTAACCAAACTTATTTTTATACTTAACATACATTTACATGGAGAATCCATTGAAAGTGTATAGCTAAACATGATGTGTTACTTACTTTGAATATCGGACCATAGGGGCACATATTTTTACAAAGTGCCGGGAATGAAACAAATCTACTGGATCCTTTTGTTGACATTGTGTGGTTTCTATGGCGTCACTAATCATTTATGAGTTTCAATACTATTTAAAATCTGGAAAAAGAAAACACTTTTAAAAAAAAGAAATCTTAGTACTTATTCCCAGTTCTCATAACATACAGCAATGGATAACTGTTCAAAGTTAGTTAACAAAAAGGTTAATAGAATTTACACTAACTTCACAAGGAGGATGGGGGTGGTGGTTCCACTGCTGTGGTCTGGGGCTATGTTCTGGTGAGAATTTAGTGTCCTGCTATCCTCAGTTTGTGGGAAGCAGTTTATGGATTACATTATGTCTGTTTTAAGTATATCCTTAGCATGTGTCTTATATTTAACATACTGCAACAGAAAGCAATATATTTTCATTACATTTGCGCAACGCATGACTAACAGAAATGGGTAGTTAACTTTTAATTAACTGAATCTCCTAGAAACACAATAGAGAATATGCTCAGATACTTGGAAAAATTAGTTTATGCCACGGAGTTTGAGAAAGGGCGAGAGAGATTATCCAGGGGGTTTACCAATTTAGGTCTAATTGCTGTTGTGAAAAATCCAATGGCCATGAATACCACAGAAGAGGTATACAAGACATCTTCAGTGACAGAAGGAAGAGACAGGGACTGGGGGGAGAGACAGAAAAAAAGGGAAGAAGACAGTGGGGAGGGAAAAGGTAGAGCAATAAGAGGACGGGGCTGCATGGCGCAGGGAACGATGCAGAGACAGCTATACCAGCCCTCCTCTCCCCACCCCCCAGTACGGCTCCCCACCCGCCTGCCCCCATCCCGGCCCAGCTCCCATCCCGCCTCGTGCCCGCCCCCGCCCCTCCTAGCATCCATCTCTACTTCACCCGCGGCGGGAGGCAGGCAGACCATGCCAGCCCAGAACGACCTTTCCCCTCTGACCCTTCACCCTCCCCAGCTTCGCCCCTGCCAACTGACACCACGGAGGCGCGGGATGCTGGCGTTGTCGCTAGCCGGTCGCTTATGGATGACGTCAGGGTCTTCGGGAGCTGCCAGCATGGAAGAGGCGGCGGGAGGCGGCGGCGCCCCTGCCCTGGGACTGGCTCTCGGGGAGCTGCTGGGGGACGGTGAGGAGGGGCTGGCGCGGGGTCCGTGCGGGGAGCAGGCGGTGCGGGGTAATAGTGAAACTGGGGGCTGCGGGGACACGAGGGGGTGGAGCTGGAGGACCTCGGCAGCAGAGGGTCTGAGGTGAAGCGAGGGCACCGGGCAGCCGGGCTCTGCTGGGGGCACACGGGGCTTTGGGCAGCAGAGGGGCCCTGCGGGGGACTGGCACCAGGCTAGCGGTGCGGACTGTGTTGCTTTGCCAGCCGGACTGGGGACCGGAGGCTCGGAGGCGGAAGAGCTGGAGGCTGCGGAGGAGTTTGCTCTGGGGGCAGGGTATCCCTCTCACACCTGCCTCTGCGTGCGTGGCTGTCTTGCTGCTCCTGCAGGTCTCCAGGCACCAAGCTCACGGTCTGTCCTGCTGGCTGGAAAGAGGGGGTAACTGCTCTTGCTGGGAGTTTTTCTAGTCCCTGTGCTTCAGGTTTATCGTGGCATCAAATGAAGTTATTAGGAATTGTGTTGTTGCTGGTGGCCCTTTCCAGCAGCATCCCTTGTGTGTATATTGTGGGGGGCACAAGGGGGCTCCTTCTTACTGCATGTCTGTTAGTCCCTGTATGCAAGGCTTGCTAGCTCAGGAATTCCAGGTTCCTAGTCCTCTGATTACATTTTCCTCTCTCTAAGAAGGGAGATCCCTGTATTTAAATTGTGCTGATGTTACTGTCATCTTGTTATGTGGATTGATTGCATGTTGGAATTGCCGTCTTCTCTTTAAAAAGCAAAATCCCATTATGAGAGTTGTCTGTATGCATTCTCTTCAATTTGTATCGTAATTGCTAGAATAAACTAAAAGAGCTAGGAGATGTGATAAATAATTGTAACCATTGTTAATGTTTAGAGTCTCTGGTTTAGTTCTGACGTGGATCACAAATGAAATTCTTTCGGTGGTTTTAATTTTAGTTCCATAGAAATTAATCCGTTTACAAGACTGTGATATGATTTGATGGAGTCAGTTGCAATTGTCAGTTTTCTGATTGAGATTCGTGGTAGTTTTACTCTGGGTAAAACTTCATCTTATTTAGCTTACAAAGTTCTGAAGAGGAAATGGGAAGTATAGTTTTAGTGTAATGCATTCCTGAAAAGCTGGCTTTATCCAGTTCTGGATTTAGGCAACAGGACCTGGGCAATAAAAATGATGTGGTCAAGCATGTCTCCTTTAAATTAGCTATTTTTACTAAAGGTTGCTCCTTAAATCAATGTCCAGTTATATTGCAGAAACCAGACCACACTTGCTAATAACATGGGGTATAGGTCTAGTGTACCCGCAGTTCTTTACATCCTTAAATATGTATGTATCTTTTGTGGTATGAAAAATAAACCGCTTAAAATATATTTTTCAGAATGTTACGCTGATTTTTTAAGAGAAGACTTTGATGTAAAGACTTATACTTCTCAATCTATTCATCAAGCTGTGATCGCTGAACAGTTAGCAAAACTTGCTCAAGGAATCAGTCAACTGGATAAAGAGCTACATTTACAAGTAAGTTCCAGATATGTCATTTGTTTCTGGGCAATCATGTACAAACATAGTTTAAAAGTTCAGTATTTCAGTCTTGCATGCTCCTGAAGTTACCGCACATTCTCAGCAACTAGTGACTAAGGGTATGCCTACACAGTCCACAGCAGTGAGCCTCCCAGCCCAGGTCCACAGTCTTGGGCTTGCACTAGTGCTCTAAAAATAGCTGTGTAGGCAGCACTTGAAGTTGCCTCCCTAGTTTTCAGAGTCTGAGCTGCAATTTCAAAGCACTGTCTACAGCTGTTTTTAGAGCACTAGCATGAGCCTGAGTCTGTTAACCTGGGCTAGGAGGCTCTTTTCAACGGGCTACCTAGTCACGAAAGCTCATGCTCAAATAAATTGGTTAGTCTCTAAGGTGCCACAAGTACTCCTTTTCTAGTCATACCTAGTGTGTGTCTTTCAAGATTGTTAACCACAGTGCTTGTTTGATGCACTTCCTTCTCTCTTCTGCTTTCTGACATTTTCATTGGGAACTGGTTTTTAAAAAATTACCTGTTACAAACATAAGACAAATCTAAATTTATATTATTGAGTGATCAAGTAACTGATAGTGATTATTTGGTACTTTCAGAAAGATTCTGAGCTTCTTGAAGGGGGAACATGTGTAAAATAGCGACACAGAGAGACTGTGTACTAATGGATGATATGAAATATTCAGTAATGGTTGCAGTTAGTAAATAATGTAATACATTTATAATTTTAGCTTTCTATTTAAGGGGTATAGTTCTTTGTTTGCATAACCAGTGCCATTCCCAACACTCGTGCATCTATATCTAGGGCCCTACTAAAATCAGGTCTGTTTTGGTCAATTTCACAGTCAGAGGATTTTTAAAATAGTCAGTTTCACGGTTTCAGATGTTTACATCTGAAATTTCACAGTGTTGTAACTGTTGGGGTCCCTACCCAAAGAGAGGTTGTGGGGGGGTTGCAGGATTGCCACTCTTACACTGCCTTAAGAGCTGGGTAGCGCCGTTGGCTGGTTGTTGCCAGTCCTGCCCCTCCACTACAATTGCCAGATATCGAGGGGAAGGAGAGATCAGGCATCACAGTTTGTGATGCATTTTTCATGGCCATGAATTTGGTAGGGCCCTATGTATATCTATCAAGTGTAGAATACACCCGTAAATCTGGGATTTTCCTCATAGGAATCACATTTTCTTACTATTAGTATTTGTTAGCAGAAGTAATAGAACAGGAAAACACTTTCTCAGAGCTGCATGAAAGATCTCCCTTCTTGTGTGGAACATCCTTTGACACCAATAGAAGAACATTCATGTAAGGAGAGCAGAACAGCAGAGTTTCAGATCTATTGTGCATATCTAAGAGGATGATTGTCCTAAAGATAGAATTAACTGGAAATACTTTACAGGGTGTTGTGGCACTGTGGGCTGGTTAGAAGCTTCTCTCTTCTAGAGACTTGTGTAAACGTTTTGTTCATGTCCCAGCTGTATAAGAAACTTGAATTTTTCTCAATTTATCCCTTGTAAATGTTTTTCCACATCACATATTTAACTAAATCCTGGATTTTTCTAAACCCAGGATGCCAGATGAGTCAAAATATGAGAAGAAGGCAAGGACTAAGGTTAATTACTGGATGGTGGGTAAACTTAAACATCATCTGCTGTAATCTGCCTGGCTAGACCAGGTGCTGAACATTAATTCAGAAAAAAATAATTGAATAAATAAAAAGTTTGTGTTAATAAAATAAAATATTTGTGTTCTTAAAGCATAAAATATATCAGTTTGGTGCTGACTGTGAAGATTCTCGTCTGATTTAAAACTTATTATGGACACAAATGAGTTTACAAGGTAGAGGGGTTTGTCTGTAAAGCAGGGGGGAAAAATAGAGAGATCGCTTATCACTCAGGGATTCTTCCTACCCTACGAATCACTGTTCTCTTTTAAACCCACTCATGGATATATGCTTAAAGAAAATCTGAGTTTGTATTGTTGGAATTAGTCTTGCAAGTAATGATTGGTGGTCTCATTTTTCAGGTAGTTGCAAGACATGAGGACTTATTGGCACAGGCAACTGGGATTGGATCTCTGGAAGGTATAAATTCATTTTATGCTGGTTAATTTTTAGTATTATGGAGACACTTAATAGCTTCATAGTTAAGGTGGCATCAGACTGTTGAGTAGTAATCTTACGGGACAGAGGTCTTAGTTTATTAATACATGGCAGTTTTCTTTAATGTCGGCAGATGGAGCTGTAAGGAGAGTATTTTGTTAATACTTTTTAACGTAATTACACTATAAAGAGATTTGTTAATAGAAGGAATGTTCTAAGCAACTTAAATAATGCAATCAAGTTTCTGTAAGTATCTTGAAAACTCACATTGTTCTAAAAATTCCATATAGTAGTCTCCAGTCTGTCAACTAACACACCATACAGCTACATGTTGCCATGAATACAGCTTTGTGAATGATGGAACATGTTTCTAATGTCATTTAATCTACCAATAAAAACCAAAGTAATTATTTTGTGGTCTTAATTGCATCACTTCCTTTTTGTAAGAGGCTGCAAAATTAAATACAGATTTTTGACTCCACTGGTTGGGGTCTGGTATAATACCAGTTGCTGATCAAAAAGTCCTTATTTGGGAACTGTCATGTCTGCATAAAAAACTGGTCGTTATGTGGTTCTTCAAAATAGATATAAGGTTTCAGAATCTCACTTACTTTAAGATTACATTTTGGGTCCCATTAGCCCAGGGGTTCTCAATCTTGGGGTCAGGATATTGCATGGGAGTCAGGAGCTGTCAGCCTCCACCCCAAACCCTGCTTTGCCTCCAGTATTTATAATGGTGATAAATATATAAAAAGGTGTATTTAATTTAGAAGGGGGGGGTCTCACTCAGAGGCTTCCTATATAAAAGGGGTCACCAGCACAAAAGTTGGAGAACCACTGTATTAGCCCTTACAGTCTTGCTAACAGTCTTGCTTGGTGGCATCTGCGATTTTATGAGTGTACTCTCCACTCCCTTATCCAAGACATGTAATGCAAATATTGAATGGTACAAGACCCTGAACGGATCCCTGCAGGACCCCACTAGATATGACCTCACAGTTTGACATCAAACCATTGATAGCTACTTTCTCAGTACAGGCTTTCAACCAGTTCAACAGTTATAACCTGGTTAAAACTGATGAATGTGCTAACCAGATGCCAGGGGATTTGTGTCCCCCCTTTTCCTCTTCTGATTTTCTAATTTTCAGCAAAATCAAAAGGGCTCTGGCCTCTGATGCCTAGAACAATCCTGGAAATTTTGGAATTAAACTGATGTGCTGTTCAAAAGTTACTGTTACAGCCAGCCAGACAAGCAGAGAAGTGTGTCTGCCAAAAAAGAAGAAAAATGAGTTGTCAGACTTGTGTATCAAAATTGCTAAACACTTCTCCTCAACTCAGCAGTGTCAACCCTTAAAATGCTAGTGTTTTCTAAATTGCCAGGCAAATGAATGCTTAGGAAGATGGTTTGTACTCCACATTCAAATGATTGAAATGGGCAAGTGTTGATAAACATCCCACAGTCACATTGTCACCCAGTAGCAGTTTGTCCCCAGTTGAACTTAAATGCCCTAAAACCACGCTTGGTTTTGAAGGCACTCTACCCTTATTGGGAAGTCTTAACTATGGAACTTGCTTGGAGACTTCGCTCTATGATGGCAAAGTTATTTAAACATTAATTCAGCCTTGAACTATCCCTATTCAGTATACATGGTAAGTTACCCACATTTTGAAACTAATGAAAATAAAATATGAAGAGGTTAAATGACTTGTCCAAGTCATACAGTGTGTCTGTTTCAAAACTGGCATCAGAGTTTGGGTTGCCCAACTCCAGTCCTGTGGTCTCACCTCTGGTTCATCTGCCTTCTTTTGAGTTCAATTCCTATCTTACAAACTATAACCACAAATTGCAATTGCATCCTTCTTTATAGTACTGTATGCTGCTCTCTTTGACTCTGTTGCTGGAATTGTGTTCATAAAGATGGTTCTAATTCCCTCCCCCCAGCCCCAGCAGTTCATTTAGTGAGAAACTGTGCATTAGTTTTTGCGTGTCAGTATTCCCAAAGCTGCACATCCTCCTGCTCCCTGGGCACTGAATTGCTACCACTTGGGTCTCTAACCTGAATGGTTAGGGGTGCCTTAGGTATAGATTCATAGGATGTAGATATTAAGACACCAAAATGGGGCCTGATACTTGGGTAATGGGAGTGGAGGGCAAATTCTGATTTTACATTTTTTTAAAGGTACAAACCTTAAATTCCCAAAGTTAAGGTTTTATTATTTTTTTTAACATTTCACCTCCTCCCCCCGCCCCCCAAACGAAATAAAACTTTTATCAGTCAATCCACCTGAAATTTCTTAAATTTGCTCCTCCATCTATAGAGAGACCTTTTTTAATTAAAAAGAAAAAAAAAAGCTGGGGATTTTTGGTCTTTGTTGGGGTTGGGATTATACAACATATTTGAGGGATGTTAGTAAAGTACTTCAATTTTAAACAGTTAAAAAAATCTTTGTCAGTCTGAAAAGTGGCTTGGCCTAGGGACTTCAAATTTGTTTAATTTTAGTTGGCCTTAATGAGAACTGATGCCATCTAAATTTCATTATAGAATTAAAATCTTTAACAATATAATTTCTCTCCATGAATTGCAATAGCTGCTTTGGATCACATGAAGAAAGCCTAGCCTGAAAGATACCCTGGGGATATCCTAATAAGCTCTGGTATAGGTGAAAGGCACTGCATAGAGGCACTATAGACTAGTGGACTCAGTAGAGGGCTAAAAGCCAGAAGCTTCTAAATTCTATTCTCCGCTCTTCCACCCTGTATAGCCTTAATAATTAAGCTTGTGTAGCCTTAATAATTAAGCCTTGTGGTTTTTGTCCACTGATCTCCTAGAGCTGTGCAAAAATTAGTTATGCCTAATGGTCTCCCCATAAGGTAGGGAAGTAACTCATTGTCCACAAAAGTTGAATGATTTGTCCAAGGTGTTACAGCAAGTCTGTATCAGAGTAGAATCTTGACTGTCAGTCCCTATACTCTAGTCTGGATCACATTACATCCCATGGAAATTCATTTAGGCAAGACTGTGAACCTCTCCATGGCTCTGTTTTTAATTTTTGTTTGTTTTTCCCTACACTTTTCTTTGTATCCTAGCTCTGCTACCTTCCAGAGCACATGGATCATAAAACCTAGGAAACAATGTGCAGCTTGACAAGTGGTATGGTTTGATGGGGTGGATTGGATTGAGCTAGTGGGGAGAGAGAAATTTTCGCCATGCAAAAACTGAAAGGCTTAAGGTGGCCACCTCACAACTTCCAAGCAAATACACCAACAAAACACTGTGGTATTTTTTTTCTATTGCCACAAGATAGTGAATTCATGAACAAAAAGGTAAGGTGGAGTTAGGGTTGCAAATACCTTTTTAAGAAGAAAACTTTAATAGACTAATGTTGTTTAAAAGGTGAGAGAGCCAGGAAATTCAAAGGTAAAGTTACACTAAAGACAAATAACTCTATCAAATACTAGAAAGTTTAGAAATATAAAGTTACAGTTCCACAAAACAGCCTTAACTCTGCCCTTCATCCAAATTGATGACATGGTCTGCACATCATTTATCTTCCACATTGACAGTATTCACAGAGTAAAAAATACTTAAATTTAAGTTGTTACTTAACATTCAAAATGGATGGATACCAAAGAAAATCAGCATGTATGTATTGGGGAATCAGACAGTCTGAGATTATGGAAATATTCAAATATCCTCACAGCCTGCAGACTCTTTTAAATGCATAAGAGTGAAATATCTCCTTAATCATTCAAAAAGCCAACCTTAACTATCCCCCTATTCTCACCTGTAGAACAGGAGTCTCTTAAAAAAACATTTACCCTTTCTGCATCCCATGCGTTTCTGGTATGGGCTACAAACTAATCTGGCCCAGAGAGCATCCACAGATTCCTTAGCCCAATGTGACCAGAGGTCTCGACATCTCTTGTATTATACTCCATGGATGGAACAGATTTTTTTTTTTTTTCCTTCCAGCTCCTATATCCCAATTTTCTACTATTGTAAGGAAACCACTTTATATTAGTAGTGGTATTGTGGGATCATTTTAATAGCGCTGTAGCACTGCCCTGCTACTATTCTTCCAGCAGAAGCCAGAAAACCTTGCCTTTTTAACCAACTTTCCACTATATATTCCATATTCATCTTCCTCATGTGAGTTGGGAATCACATGTCCTCTATTCTATATATTAAATGGAAAAAAACCCTTTGTTATTGCAGAGTTAAGATTGTCCAGTGATCATTTGTGCCCTTTCAGAAGTTTGAATTTTGCTGAACTCTGTAAACCAGCAAATTCAGAGTAAATGCCCACACAACTTTGTCTGTCTTCCCAGAACTGGCATTGGCCACTGGGAATTATCTGCATGCACTGGGATAAGTGTAGCTGTCCTGAATGATGGAGGAATAAGTTGGAGCAGTTTGGGGGGAGCTGTGATTGTGATATGGGGAGATCTGAGTCCGAGTCCCCACACGTGTATCAAAGGACAGGTGCATGTGTACCTTGAGGTTCCGGTCTGCATCATTTCAGTACAGAATTGCGTAGGCTGTCAGTGGCAGAGCACTGGGGTCTTCTTGCCATGGGTATTGGAAGTGTTGAGGTGGGATATGAGAGCAGTCTGACTTTAATGATGGATAGGGAAAGTATAGATTTAGGTGGGACGCTATGTGCAAGCATGATGGGGTTGTAAAAATTTTTCCAAGTGTAGTTTTCAGTGTTTGAGCATAAGGCAGGTGCAGGTAGCACCTGTCCATTACAGTGAAAAGGTAGAGTTGGAAGTTGTGTTATGGGTGTATTGGGGCATCACTCTAAGAGGAGAGAATTAAGATTATGTGACCATTTACCTTAATTCTGTATTTTCTGGTTTTCAGAAGCTTGAGTTTTGCTGAACTCTGAAGGGGCACAGGCTATCACTGCTTAACTCTGCATTAACAAATCTTTTGCAATTTAATTTCCTCCCTTTTTTTAAGCAGAAAGAAAAATGCTTGTTGATAGGAATTAATCCTTTAGGCAGTTATTGTTCTTACCTAGACTTAGTTAATGTGCTACTGAGGCTAGGTAATAATCAGAAGACCTAGCTTTTATATAGTGCTTTTCAGCAATAGATTTCAAAGAACGTTACAGCATTATTCCAATTTTACAGATGGGGAAACTGAGGCACAGAGGGGTGATGTGACTTTCCCAGGGTCACCCAGCAGACTGGTAGCAGAGTTAGAAATAGTCCTAGACAGTGGTCTTTGCACTAGGAGACAGAGTTGCAGTGTGATTCCTTAAGTGCTCCTTCCCCTTCCTTCCACCCTTCTACATTTTGTTACAGTAGAATGGGGTAATGGTTGCCCTTTGAAATGTTTTCATTGTGTAGTTGCTAACGTGCCCATGAGAAAAAATCTCATCCATGGTTTGTCCTAAAATCTTGACAGTTTTATTACATGGTTGTTAAAGTAACTCTAACTATGTTAGAGAGACACACACACCAGTCTTCTTTCTCCACTCCCTTCCCCACCGTTCTTTGCAACATGTAGCCCCACCGCCACCATTCCAAGATCCCTCTCCCTTTCCCATCCTGTTAGGCCATTAGATGGCACTGTAGAAGCCATTAACATGTAAGAAGCTGCTCCTTGCAGTCTCCTGCCCTATGCTCCTGTATACACACATCTCAGACAGCAGCTTACTGGAAGGCCACAAGTTACCTTGGTTATCTAGCCTGAGATGCACACTGAGCTGGACTCCTCACTCCCATTGCCTACCCGCAGCTGGGACTCCTGCTGGCCCTGCTTCAGCCAGGCTTCCCCAACATGCCCCACATCCACCCAGTTCCTCCCTCCTCCAACTGAGGCCCCTCCCCACTCACTCTGGCCAGCCTTCACCCACACACAAGTGGTCATGTGTATCTGAGCTGTTCATTTTCTGGGCTTCCCAACCTTACATACAACAGAGGCAGTGCTCCATTATAATCTTGTATGAAATTAAAGGCAGAAGGAGTGGAGAGGATCCACCTACCTCTCGGCAGCATAAAAGGCTCAGAAAGGAGTTAAGTGGTCCATTCATCTGAATGAGATACATTCTCTTGCAGTTGATATTTTAAAGACTAACAGATTTATTTGGGCATAAGCTTTCCTGGGTAAAAAAACCCACTTCTTCAGATGCATGGAGTGAAAATTACAGATACAGGCATAAATATATATTGGCACATGAAGAGAACCTTACAAGTGGAGAACCAATGTTGAAGGCCAATTTAGTCAAAATGGATGTAGTCCACACCCAATAATTAATGAGGAGGTGTCAATACTAAGAGAGGGAAAATTGCTTTTGTAGTGAGCCAACCACTCCCAGTCCCTATTCAAGCCCCAAAAGGTCACACCCTTGTAGATTGACTGGGGCCCCCCAAATAGTGATGCATGCACACACGCGGGAGGGAAATGTGGGACAGACAGGTACCCTGGCCCTATTCTCCATGTGATCCTTCCCCTCTCCCCACAGTCTCGCCTCCTATTCCCATCTACACTTCCACCCCTTACTACCCTCCTTCCCAGCAAGCATTTGCTTTTGTCGTTTATTTTCTAAAACTACAACAACAAATTGTTTCAGTGCCTTCTGAATACAGTATTCTGCCATGCTCAGTTTGTTTCCCCAAATAAAAATCCCCCTTTGTTAGAGGCAGATTGGAGCATAATGCCTGTTGTTTAACATCTACCCTGAATTTGCATTTGAACTTTCAGTGCTTGAACTTGATGACTGTCATGTACCCTCAGAGCCACCTATCTTCTATGATATAGAGGTAGTTTTCCAAATAGTTGGCCTCTCTGCACATGCTCCGTGTAATCTATTAGGCGTGTAAACCTTAGTGTGTCTAACAGGAGAATATCAGTATGGAAGGCTACTGAGTAACAAAATGGTGGAAAATGCCAATGATCTTGGAGAACCTGGTTAGTTTAGTTTAGTTTAGAATAACTCAAGTACTCACCTTGAAGGAAAACACTGGTGTACTCTAATTTGAGCGAGAGCTGAGAAAGCAAATACTAGTGATTATGACCAAGAGGAAGCTGAGGAATGACCCCAAATGTGAGTGTGGAGAATCTAGGCAAACACTTGAACACAGCCTGATGCAGTGCCCCCTGTCAACATCACATACTCCTGAGCAGCTATTCAAGATAAGTGACAACTCTGGGTCATTGGCTGTGGCTTTGAAGCAACAAGTGATGATGATGAACTAAAGAAGAAACTCATTTTCAAATACTATTTAGTTTGATTTCCTCCAAAGGGTTGATGACTGCCGTGCACTCTATTGTGGTAACCACGGAGTATTTCAGATGATGATCTGAGCCCTAGTTTGATCTCTGTTTGTGAGCAAAAAAAGTCAGAGTGTGTAACGTTTCAGGAAAAGCTGGTATTGACGGGGTTTGCATCTTGGGGCTCAAATGGCCCCAAATTTGGGTCCTCACAGTATCCTTTGCCCCCTTAAGGCACACCACATTTCAAGGCAATCCGATTAAGCATATGGATTTTAGTCCACTTAGAACAGTCGAGCTTTAAACAGAAAGCTGATCTTAACTATAGCAGAACTGTTGCTCTACTGTAATAAATGATAACTGGGATGTTCAAAGGCCTGTAATAAATCCATTTAGAACGTCTCAATTTATGAAGGAGAGAAGAGTTGACATGTTTATACAATGTATGAGGATTCATTTGTAAACAAAGACTAAAAAATGTGTGAAGATTTAGTATATGTGAACAATAAGAATATGCCTGTGAATGGAGGGTGGCTGTCTGTCTGGGGCAGATTTAAGGTTGTTTGTTGGAGTGTGTAATATTGTATTTTGTGTTTATACAGTTAAGTAGTTTGAATTGGGAGTACTTGCATATTTCTCTGCATCCTTTTCAGTTCACTCTGACAGATTTTTTTTTTTTGTACCGCAATGTAAAGAGAAATGTTAAGTAAAAACCTTAAGTTGGTAGTTTGTGTCTGAACTTCTTTGTTTTGCTTTGGCTTTAAAATAATAATAATAAAAAAAACTATTGGGCTAATAAGGTGCTACAGAGCTGTGGTTTTTGTGGAACTTGTGAGCTCAGCAGGAGGCCTAGGAATTCACGAACATCCCCATCTCTGCCACCGTATTGGAGGAACTGCAAGGGACCTGCATTATCTTTCTTTGTCGATTCTGCAGAGTTTTGGTTCTGCTGAAGCCCTCATCTGCCACGCCCCAAACCCCGGCCCTGGCTTTGATCTCCTTCCTGCCCTCCGAACCCCTCGATCCTAGCCCGGAGCACCCTCCTGCACCCCAAACCTCTCATCCCTAGCCCCACCCCAGAATCCGCACCCCCAGCCTGAGCCCTCACTCCCCTCCCCCGGCCCCAGCCTGGAGCCCCCTCCCTTACCCTGAACTCCTCATTTCTGGCCCCACCCCAGAGCCCACACCCCCAACCAGAGCCCTCACCCCCTCCTGTACCCCAACCCCAATTTTGTGAGCATTCATGGCCTGCCATACAATTTCTATTCCCAGATGTGGCCCTCGGGCCAAAAAGTTTGCCCACCCCTGATCTAGATAATCTTTAGCTAGTAAATTTGAGGTCAGTGGATGTTGTTGATGGCTCAGCACTCTTGAAATTGTACAGGTGCCTAGAGCTGGTCTTAGAATCCTAACTTTAGGCTCCCATTTTGAAAAATCTTGGCCTACATCTTTATCTCTTTAACTTTTTTTTTTTATACCTGGTGCTTAGGTTTGTTTAATTGTAATCTTGATATGTAGTTTTTATAAGTTAATACCACATTTCAATGTATAAAGTTGTTTCTGGGGTAAAAATAATTCTTCACCTAGGGTAAAATGAGTAAGCATTGTGTTGAAAGGCTTACTGGCTCCTGCTGAGGTTACAGGGTACCACATGGACTTCTGCATATAACCCTTTTCCCCCCAAGGGTCCTAATCTTCTACTCTCCACAAACTGCCACTCCTTTCCCCAGGCAAAACTTAGTTTTGGGTTCTGGCTTGCACTTAGCCCAATGAGTGTATATGCAACTTTGGAGCGCGTTGGATTAAGTTCCTGACATGAGTACAAGTGTGGGGTTTCAGTTCTTCATTTTAGCTGAAGAAGTTGGTGGGAGGATGGAGAACCTTTTTGTTAATGTCTTGCATAAAGGTATTGTAACAAATCTGGCTGTGCAAGACTTCACGGGAGTCGGTACATGGCATGATGTGGTCACTCAGGCTTTGTTGAAAGATGGGGCATTAGAGTTTGCATCTTCCTGGTTCAGAAGCACAGGTCCTTGTTAGCTGAGGTAAAGAAGAACTTTTTCAGCTGTTGTTAATGTGTATGAAACAAAGTTAAGCAATTCTGACTTTATCCTGCAAACTTACAAACTAGTCAGACCACTGCAGCATTGTATGAATAAATCTGGACCTTATTTATTCAGTAAGTCTTAATGTGAATCAGTTATTCTACTTCATAAAGTTGTGTGTATATAAAACTGTATGTGCTAACTTATTTTCAGAGCATAAAGATTTGTATGCGTTACCCTGCATACAATGAAAAGACTTTTGCAGATAAGACTTATGTGCCAAAGTCTGAGCTGGAGGATACATAGATTCATAGATATTTAGGTCAGAAGGGACCATTATGATCATCTAGTCTGACCTCCTGCACAACGCAGGCCACAGAATCTCACCCACCAATCCTGCGAAAAACGTCTCACCTATGTCTGAGCTATTGAAGTCGTCAAATCGTGGTTTAAAGACTTCAAGGAGTAGAGAATCCTCCAGCAAGTGACCAGTGCCCCATGCTACAGAGGAAGGCGAAAAACCTCCAGGGCCTCTTCCAATCTGCCCTGGAGGAAAATTCCTTCCCGACCCCAAATATGGCGATCAGCTAAACCCTGAGCATATGGGCAAGATTCACCAGCCAGATTTAATAATTTTATTAAGATAACGTTGAAATAAGAAACGGTACAGAGTTCAAGCATAGAAGTTTGTGGTTGTCAGGGGATAAGGTACAGATTATCAAGGGGTGTAAAATTCGATTTAGGAGCTGGTGGAGTAAGGATTACATAATAATCTGCAATCTCCCCGACTGGGGGTAGAAGTTTAACCGGTCAGAGTACAGACATGGAGATATGGGGTAAGTTATCCACACAACTGCTATGTTCAGTATGCAGAGTATAGTGAGTGGATACGATGATGGGGATGGATCTACCCTCATTTGGTGGGGTTTAATGTTCAGTGGGTTTATGGTTCCAGTTCATACGGTCCGATGGGGAAAGCCTCTCAGTCTCTTTCCCACAGTGGGTGCACAATGTCGTACCGGCTCACTCCTCCTGGTACTGTCGGTGGCCGGTGATGTGCTCGATGTAGATGTCCCTGGACCATCAGATGGTGTCCGAGACCATGAGGCGCCGCATGAGCCGTGCGTAGCATCTACCGATCCCGCAGGTCCGCAGCACACGCTCGTTGCAGGGGTCTCAAGCACCCAGGGCTCTGACGATCAGGGCGTCCAGCTGCACCTCGTAGCCCTTCGCTCTCAGGGTGTCGGCCAGAGGGGCGTATTTTTCCAGTTTCCAAGCTCGGGCTTCTCAGAAGGCCGGGGTCCTGTTCTCGAAGGGGACCGTGATGTCGACGAGGATGATCTTTTTCTGGGCCTCGTCGGTGACGACCACGTCGGGTCGCAGCGGGCTGTCGGTACTGGGGATGGCGCAGTTCACGGCGACCTCCCCCAGGCGCGGTGCAATGGCTTTCACCAGGCGGTTCTGGATGGCGTTGTGGCTCAGCTGCCAGGCTCTGGAGTGGGGCTTGCAGCTGCACAGGACGTGGGGCAGGGTCTTGTTGGAGTAGTCGCACTTCCTGCAATGCTTGTCTCGGTTCCCGTGGCGGACGGCTCCATTGAGCGGGACGCAGTTGAGCCGGGCGCGGTGGATGAACCGCCAGTCGGCGAAGCAGGTGAAGCCGCCCCCGGCGAGGAAGTGGTTGCTGGCGTCCCACTTGCTGGTCAGTTCGAAGGCTTTTCCCTGGTCCGGCTTATGCTTCAGGGCTTCTATGTACAGCGAGTGGATGGCTGCCTTCAGGGTCCTCTCCAGCAGGCCCCTGGCGCTCGGGGTGACGATGGTGTTGCCCTCAGACCTGATCTGCGGCACCAGGACTCCCAGCTCCTGGCGCTCCTCGCACCACTCCCAGCGGCAGCCAATGTGCTTCCCCAGGCAGCGCGTGGCATTGCGGGCGCGGGACCACAGTGAAGCGATGTCGCCCCCGTCTCGGCCAAATTCGCCATCCAGGGAACCGCTCAGGAAGCTGGCGGTGTCTTGGTCGGAGGGGACTCTACCGATCCGCTTTTGTGTTGTGTCATGGAGGGCTTTCGCTGCGATGCTCCTTACCATGGCGTCGGGACACGTCAGCAGGCGGAAGGCGTGGGTGATCACCGCGATGTCACACAGGTCACCCATGCGGGGGACATTGGCACCGCCATGCCTGTGGGTGATATAGACCAGCTCGTTGCTGGCTCTCTGGGGAAGGAATAACCACTTCTTCACCAGCTGCCAGATGATCTTGTCTGCCTTGTTGAGGGGTACCTTTGCCACGGCGGATCCCCTTAGGACGAACAAGATGCGGGGGATCAGGAAGGTGTTCAGGGCGTTTATCTTTTGCCACGGTGCTAGCAGTGAGGTGTCGATCTTGGCGGCATCCTGTAAGATCTCTTGGATGGTGTCCTCAGGTGTCTGTCGGACACGGAAACCCGTTGGTGTGCCGAGGTGTCGGTAGGCCTGCCCCTCTGCCAGGGGGATGACGGGCCTGCCCTGGATCTGGAATTCTGTCGCCTGTACCGAGTCCCTTTTGCTGCCATCTATGTGGAGGGATGCGCACTTCTTTGCATTGAAGCGGAGCCCCATCCAATCGGCAACTCGACTGGTGACATCTAGCATACGCTGGAGGTTGTCTGGGTCGTCTGCGGTCAGGACCAGGTCATCCGCGTAAGCCAGGACGCTCACCCTCTCACCGTGGAGGTTGAAGCCGTCTGCGCCCTTGGAGATCGCTCGCAACAACGGCTCCATGACGAGGTTAAAGATGATGGGGCTGAAGGGACAGCCCTGCTTAACTCCACTCCGGGTCGGGATCTCGGCGGTCTCCCCTTCGACCGAGCGAATGGTGGTGCTGCACCCCTCGTACATCTCTTGGATCACACGGAGGAAGTTCTCTGGCATCCCAAACTCCTGAAGCGTGGCAAAGATGTGGTGGTGGGGCATGGACCCAAAGGCGTTGGCCAGGTCGAGCCATGCTACCGTACACTGCCCCCGTGCCCTTCTGGCCGTTTCGATGATGGTTTGGAGGACAAAGTTGTGCTCATAGCAGCCCTCGCAGGACATGAAGCCTTTCTGGGTGGAGCTGATGGCCCCCCCGCACACCGACCACTCCGTGATCCTTGATGCCAGGCAGCTGGCATAGAGCTTGTACATCGTGGAGCAGAGGGAGGTGGGCCTCCAGTTGCTGGGGTCATCTCGCTCACCCGTCTTGTACACCAGAACCCTCATGGCCTTCTTTACTATAGAAAATTCTTTCCTGGGTAACTCAGATCCCACCCCATCTAATATCCCGTTCTCCCTGCAACCACAGCTGTTCCTGTCGAAGTCTGAGTCCTCAGCCCTCTCAGTGGCTCCAACCCCTGCGGGATGGCTAAGATCAAGCATAGTTTCTTTTGTTTTTTACAGTGAAAATATTTGTAATAAAAAATATGAAGTGAGCACTATGCCCGTTGTAATTGAGATTAATACATTTTGAAAATGTAGAAAAACATTAAAAAATATTTATAATTTAAATTGGTATTCCACTATTGTTTAACACTCAGATTAAAACTGTGAATAATCGCAATTAACTTTTTTAATCGAGTTAATTTGTTTTGAGTTAATCGCTTGAGTTAACGGCGATTAATTGACAGCCTTAGTTTTGGTATTTAAAACACTGATACAAATTTTTCCTGCTCAAACCCACTCACACTTAAGCTTTCCCTGGCGGAAGTGCTTGTATCTAAAGCTTTAGCTGATAGAATTTTGATTCCTAAAATTGTACACAGCAGCATTTGTGCTGGAGAACAAAGCAGTGATGAAGAATGTATAATATTTCAGTAGAAGCTTTTTGGTTGTCACATTTAAGGTTTATGATGCCCAAACTTACTGACGTATATTTAGGTCAAAATGCCGGGCATTGAAATGATTCTCCGCTCCTTTGTGCCATGTGTTGAGTATCTTTTTACAACTATTTTAACCCTTTACGGTCCAGGTTGGTCAGGTTCCCTGGGCTTCTTATTTTGGTCTGGATCCCTGGTAGGAAGGGACTTCTGAAACTTCACATACATTGGCATCTTGCGTGTTGCCATGCCCATCTTAAACTGTGTCCACCTCGACTTAGCCTAACCAGGATAATACATGGTTATTGTATCTATATTGCATGAAGGGTTGGACTCCGACATGTATACGTTACTAGGGCAAAAGAATAGCGACATGCATTTTCTCGGAAAAAAAGTCCTGCTGATCACTGGACTGAATATGCCAAATTGTTTGAGAAACATTCAACACCTTTAATATTAAATCAGAAAACAAATGAACATTGAGGTGGCACTCTTTCTTGTGCCCAAATGTTTGGGGTGACAGTTTGCATTTACCTGGGCATTTCTGTCTGTGTTTAAATCAGAGCTTAAAAAAATCTATTTGCTCATGGTGAGCAAATGCTGTCAACTTTACATCTTGGACTTTCATGTCCCCCTCATTCAGTTCCTTGCCAACTCTGTTCCACCAATGATGCCAGCTTGAGTACCCCTTTTGTATCTGTCTCTCATAAGTATGTCTTCTGTGCCACTGCTTATGCGTGGAATTCATGTTTTAAACCTGTTTAATCTAATGACCTGGCTAGCCACATTTAGATTTCTCCTAAAAAGAAATAAAAAAAAAAAATTTATGCCTGAGAAGTGAAGGGGAAAATAGTTCTGTCATGTGCACACTCATGGAACTGTACCATCAAGATATGTACATATCTTATAGAGTAGCTGCACTCTCTCATTATCGTTGTCCCTCTGTTTCCTTCCTTCCCCCCAACCATATCTGTTTGATGATCACTTGTCTTCAATTCTAGTTTGTGCCTGCCCCCAAAGTGTACAATGTTCTTACTTTTTTGTGAGACATCTGTGTTAGGATATAGATATTCAGGCCTGTCTGCAAAGGCCTGTACTTTAAGAACTTAGGTGTATTCTTATCACTTGGCTAGTTCTAGAGGTATAAAAGAGAGAATCAAAATCACTGTCTGCTGGTGTAAGGCCCTTCTCTTACTGTGACAGTCTGAGGCCCTGTTCTTAGGCTAAGGCCTTTGGCTAAGCAGCAGAGGCAGCTATAAGCTAGGAAGCGACCGGTCACATCCTCACATTCCAAACTAGTCACATTGAAAGAAGGTGCTATTGGGCTGTTAGGAATACAATCCTGTCCTGATAATGCCTATCACCTCCAGAGAAAGGGAAGTGCCTAGAAAATGTAAAAGGAAACAGCATCCTGTCTGGCAAGAACTCACTTATCAATACTGGGATGTGAAATCCTCACTTCTGTATTGTTTTGTCATTATAGTTCCCACTTTGCTATTGTTTGTCTGTATAATCTCTGTTTGGTTCTGTGATTGTTCCTGTCTGCTGTATAATTAATTTTGCTGGGTGTAAACTAATTAAGGTGGTGGGATATAATTGGTTACATAATCATGTTATAATATATTAGGATTGGTTAGTTAAATTTCAGGAAAATGATTGGTTAAAGTATAGCTAAGCAGAACTCAAGTTTTACTATATAATCTGTAGTCAAGGAGGAAGTGAGTGGGCGTGGGTGGGAGGGAATGGGCGTGTGGGTGGGGGAGATGGGAATGGGGGTAAGGAAATTGGAACCATGTTTTGCTAAAGGGGGAAATGGGAACAGGGAATGGGAGTAAGGAAATTGGAATAATGTTTAGCTAAGGGCAGGAATGGGAACAGGGACACAGGTGTAAGGCTCTGTGGTGTCAGAGCTGGGAAGGAGGACACTAGGGAAGGAAACTGGAATCATGCTTGCTGGAAGTTCACCCCAATAAACATCGAATTGTTTGCACCTTTGGACTTCGGGTATTGTTGCTCTCTGTTCATGCGAGAAGGACCAGGGAAGTAGGTGGGTGAAGGAATAAGCCCCCTAACAATCTAGAATGGGTGAGTGTGCTTAAAATGATCAAAATAGATTTCATAGTCCTCCAAGCATAGGTTGCAGACATGTCAAGTTTTAAGTGGACAGGTGTCTACATCACAAAAATGACTGTTAGTGCTTGGCAGTCTTGTTAGCAGTTTTAACATGGAATACAAAGAGAGTGAAATACCCTAATCGTGTGTTCAAGTTGGGGTTTGACAGAGCATTATGAGGGAAGTTTGCACTACAGCATACCTGTTCCCTTCATGAATAGGGGAAGGGGAAAGTGATATAAAATTTGAATGTGGTTTTACTTGCTAAAAGGAATTTTTGTAATACAATCAGTTCTTGTACAATTGTTAAAGCATTTCTTCTCCCCCCCCCACCCCCCCCAATATAAACAAAGTATGCTAAATGTACAGAGTGGGGTTGTTGTAAAACCTCATATTGAATTATTCCTTTATATCCTCCCTGACACTCCAAAAATATATTACAAAAAAAATACTGAGGATTAATGTTGTCCTGCTGCTAAATGATTCTATAATCTTTTCTTGTTTTGAAGAGGGTATAAACTACACTTTAGCAAACAATAATTTTTTATTTTGTCCTCTTAAAAGAAACAGCTAAAATGGCTATCTAACATGTTAGGAAAGATATATCCCTGTGTGGACTTTTTCTGGTAATTTCTGTAGCCAACTTAAAAGGAGCTTGTAGTGGTATTGTTGACTTACTCTTAACTAAAGCGGCCTGAACATGGGCATTTATATGTTTCAATTCTTTGTTCTTGTTTGATTGGATTTTCAGTTCCTCTTATACATTGGCTTCTCTGAATTAATGATTTTTGTAGGTTGTCTGTAGTCTTGCCAATGCCAAGTGAGTTCTGCCTTTGTATGTGTCTTGTCTCTTACAATTGCTCAAACATGCACATTGGTTACATGGCAAATCTGTATGCTAAGCATGACAAGTTCAAAAACCCGGTCTCCCACAGTTGTGTTGAAACTGTGTTATCTGAAGAGCCGTGCTGGGCATCAAACTGTGTTCTTGGAGTGCAGCAGACTATAAATGCTGATTTTGTTCAGAACTGAAAATATGTTGAGTCACGGTGCTAGTGGGTATGAATTCTTTTTTTAGAGTAACAGCCGTGTTAGTCTGTATTCGTAAAAAGAAAAGGAGTACTTGTGGCACCTTAGAGACTAACCAGTTTATTTGAGCATGAGCTTTCGTGAGCTACAGCTCACTTCATCGGATGCATAGCATATCGTGGAAACTACAGAAGACATTATATACACACAGAGACCATGAAACAAAACTTCCTCCCACCCCACTCCCCCGCTGGCAACAGCTTATCTAAAGTGATCATCAAGTGGAGCCATTTCCAGCACAAATCCAGGTTTTCTCACCCTTCCCCCCGCCCCCCCCCCCACACATACAAACTCACTCTCCTGCTGGCAACAGCCCATCCCCCTTTGAAACCCCTCTTTATAATGCGCATGATAATCAAGGTGGGTCACCTCCAGCACTAATCCAGGTTTTCTCACCCCCCCCTCCAAAAACCACACACACAAACTCATTCTCCTGCTGGCAACAGCTCATCTTACAATGTGCACAGCAATAATCCAAGTTTAACCAGAACGTCTTGGGGGGGGTTTTGCAGGAAAAAAACAAGGGGAGACAGGCTACCTTGCATAATGACTTAGCCACTCCCAGTCTCTATTCAAGCCCAAATTAATAGTATCCAATTTGCAAATGAATTCCAATTCAACAGTTTCTCGCTGGAGTCTGGATTTGAAGTTTTTTTGCTTTAAGATAGCGACCCTCATGTCTGTGATTGCGTGACCAGAGAGATTGAAGTGTTCTCCGACTGGTTTATGAATGTTATAATTCTTGACATCTGATTTGTGTCCATTTATTCTTTTACGTAGAGACTGTCCAGTTTGACCAATGTACATGGCAGAGGGGCATTGCTGGCACATGATGGCATATATCACATTGGTGGATGTGCAGGTGAACGAGCCTCTGATAGTGTGGCTGATGTTGTTAGGCCCTGTGATGGTGTCCCCTGAATAGATATGTGGGCACAGTTGGCAACGGGCTTTGTTGCAAGGATAGGTTCCTGGGCTAGTGGTTCTGTTGTGTGGTATGTGGTTGTTGGTGAGTATTTGCTTCAGGTTGGGGGGCTGTCTGTAGGCAAGGACTGGCCTTTCTCCCAGGATTTGTGAGAGTGTTGGGTCATCCTTCAGGATAGGTTGTAGATCCTTAATAATGCGTTGGAGGGGTTTTAGTTGGGGGCTGAAGGTGACGGCTAGTGGCGTTCTGTTATTTTCTTTGTTAGGCCTGTCCTGTAGTAGGTGACTTCTGGGAACTCTTCTGGCTCTATCAATCTGTTTCTTCACTTCCGCAGGTGGGTATTGTAGTTGTAAGAATGCTTGATAGAGATCTTGTAGGTGTTTGTCTCTGTCTGAGGGGTTGGAGCAAATGCGGTTGTATCGCAGAGCTTGGCTGTAGACGATGGATCGTGTGGTGTGGTCAGGGTGAAAGCTGGAGGCATGTAGGTAGGAATAGCGGTCAGTAGGTTTCCGGTATAGGGTGGTGTTGATGTGACCATCGCTTATTAGCACTGTAGTGTCCAGGAAGTGGATCTCTTGTGTGGACTGGACCAGGCTGAGGTTGATGGTGGGATGGAAATTGTTGAAATCATGGTGGAATTCCTCAAGGGCTTCTTTTCCATGGGTCCAGATGATGAAGATGTCATCAATATAGCGCAAGTAAAGTAGGGGCGTTAGGGGACGAGAGCTGAGGAAGCGTTGTTCTAAATCAGCCATAAAAATGTTGGCATACTGTGGGGCCATGCGGGTACCCATAGCAGTGCCGCTGATCTGAAGGTATACATTGTCCCCAAATGTAAAATAGTTATGGGTAAGGACAAAGTCACAAAGTTCAGCCACCAGGTTAGCCGTGACATTATCGGGGATAGTGTTCTTGATGGCTTGTAGTCCATCTTTGTGTGGAATGTTGGTGTAGAGGGCTTCTGCATCCATAGTGGCTAGGATGGTGTTATCAGGAAGATCACCAATGGATTGTAGTTTCCTCAGGAAGTCAGTGGTGTCTTGAAGGTAGCTGGGAGTGCTGGTAGCGTAGGGCCTGAGGAGTGAGTCTACATAGCCGGACAATCCTGCTGTCAGGGTGCCAATGCCTGAGATGATGGGGCGCCCAGGATTTCCAGGTTTATGGATCTTGGGTAGTAGATAGAATATCCCAGGTCGGGGTTCCAGGGGTGTGTCTGTGCGGATTTGATCTTGTGCTTTTTCAGGAAGTTTCTTGAGCAAATGCTGTAGATGCTTTGAAGCTGTTGTTACTTTAAAGCATCAATAAGCTTATTTTGCCCTTTATGGTTTCATGTCTAGAAGGATTTAGGATGTGGTTTTCAGCAAGGTTCAGATGGAGATATCTTTACTCACATTGAATAGCACCATATTCTATATAGATTCTAGTACCGCACTTATCACTGTAGTATCAGAGCACCTTCCAGTAGTGTATTAAGCAATGTGACTACACTTCTGTAACGTGTTGTTTGTGCTCTCATCCTCTCCCGAGGGGGAAGAAACGTATACAGTGGACTGTCTTGTTCTGGAAGGTGGTTTTTGCTATGTATTAGAGAAGGCAAGGTCAAAGAAATGCACCTTGCACTTAGAGCAGAAGTTGGTGAGGTTTGTGATCCTCTTTAGTTTCTGGAGGAGTTCATTCCATGGTCTCGGACTGGCCCCAGAGAAAGTTCTATCTCCTACACAGACAAACTTTGCCCTAATTGTAGAGTTCAGTTGTTCTAGAAGAGTGTAGTTGTTGATGACAGTCTGCATCCCAGAGATTTTAAGGGGTCTTTTAGATACCCTGGCCCAAGCCAGAGAGCGCCTTGAAGATAAGGATTGAGACCTTTAACTTGACTTTTTTCTATGGAAAGCCAGTGTAGAGAGTAGAGGACAGTTCTGATGAGCTTGTGGTAGCCTCTGTTGCTGAGGAGATGCCCTGCAGTGTTTTGTTGTAGTTGGAGTTTTCTGAGTACTGATGACTTCATGTCCATATTTCAGAGTAGCAGCCGTGTTAGTCTGTATTCGCAAAAAGCATCCGATGAAGTGAGCTGTAGCTCACGAAAGCTTATGCTCAAATAAATTTGTTAGTCTCTAAGGTGCCACAAGTACTCCTTTTCTTTTCATGTCCATATATATATCATTGCTGTAACCTAGCCAAGAATTGCGGAATGTGCAAATAACTGCGGCCAGGCCATTGTCTGCCAGGATGGGACGGAGTCTCCTCTAGCCAACCGAAGGTTAAAGAGCCTTACTTGCTGATGTAGCTATGAGAGCTTAGTATTAGCAAGGAATCCAAGGGTATTCTTGAGCCACGGACCGAATTGACTAATTGTGGATGTGTTACTCCTGGGGGAATTCTGCACCAAAAAATTAAAAATTCTGCACACAAAATTCTGCATATTTTGTCAAAATAACAGTATAATCATGCCAGTTACAATTATTTTGATAATTTGAAATAAATTATCTGTCAGTAAGTATGTCTGTAACAGTACAGAATAAAAAAAAAAGATTCTGGTAATTTTTTTTGTTTTGTTTTGGACAAAGGTTCCTTATGAGGCATATTAATACAGAACTTTGTGTAATTTATTTAAATTACAATACAGAACTGTATTTCCTACACCTGTCAGAAGCAGTGCACAGGCTTGGGGGAGTCAGGGGTAACGGAAAAGCTGAGGGAGAGGGAAGGAGCCTAGGAGCGAACCTGGAGGGTGTTGAGTGTGGGTAGGAGGTTTTTCTTGGGGGTGGGATTGTTAGGGTGTTGGGAAGCCTCTCCCATGCAGATTGTTGCTGACCCCAAGCATCTCCCATTCAGTCAGGCACCTCTGCCCCTGTCCCCGCACCTCTCATCCCCTTGGGTCTCTGCAGCCTCCCAACCCCAGGCTCAACGCTGTCACCTCACTAGCTCCTGAGCCCTGTCCACCCCCTCCACTAGCCATTCTGAACCCCAGTCTGTGACCACCCCTCCCCCCCCGAGCAGTCCCGTGTGCCCCACTCTGTCCTAATCTGGCTCTGCGGGCAGTGTGCTGTGATGAACTTCTAGTCCTGTGGGAATTCTGCAGCACTGGGCATAGAATTTTGTATTTTGCCTAAGAAGTGCTGCAGTTCTGCCTTTTGTCCACCAGAGGCTGCTGTGGTGTTAGAACAGCCAACTGTGTTTATGATGGGAAAATACAAAATTATGTGAGACAGATGAATTATGTGTGTCTACAGATGTGCAGAATTCCCCCAGGAGTCATGTGCACCTTCAACTAAAGGAGACTACATTATATGCCATGAGTAGTCACACTGATTTTTTTGGGATTTACTTGTGACTAAAAAGCTTCAGGATCTGGCCCTAAATTGTGTATAATAGATTAATACATTAAAATAATCTACTAGTTGACTTATGATCTGTACAGTTTATTTCTAAATATACAGCGTTTCACTTTATATAAAAAGATTTATTGGAAGTGGGAAAATTATAACTTTGTCAGATGAGTTATGCTCTATTGACTGTACGTAAAATGCCTTTCTTTTCACAGGTGTCCTTCAAATGATGCAGACTAGAATTGGTGCTCTACAAAGTACTGTTGACAGGTATGTCATTCATTATGTGATTAAAAGTATTTATGAGTTCTGCACTTTTCCACTATATTACATTTCTAAAAAGTATTTCCTTTCTTAATAGAATAAGAGCTAAAATCATCGATCCATACAACAAAATAGTGTCTCGCACAGCACAGCTAGCAAAGCTTCAGGTAAATTACATTATAAATTTACTTATTTTAACTTTATTTTTCAAAATAATTATTTTGCTTCCAGATTTCTTAAAAAAAAAAAAAAAAAAAAAAAGGTTAAATCACTTACCATATGAAGAAAAACATCTTGGTAGAGACTTCAATTCCTCAGTGAACTTAAATCCTTGTAATCCATTGGTGCAACTACTTATGGGTTAAAAGGGCAATGCTTCATTTTGCAAGGCAAAATTCAGTTTCCATTCTGTGAAAAGTAGGAGACCAAAGTTGGCACGAATTAGATTAGTGCAGTGGGGTCGGGGGCGGGGGAGGAGGGGTAGGGGGAGAGTGAACTCTCCTAGAATCTGCTGACCTACAAGTGAAATCAACTATGCTTTTTTAGAAACAGTGTTTCACGCACAGATCCAGTATCTCTTCCTTCCATGTTCTCTTAAACCCCATGTTATTCATTTAATTGATTAAAAAAATTGTTTCTTTTAGCCTCATCCCTATTTTCAAGAGTAATATAGGAAATATAACCTCTCCCATTCTCATTTTGTAGTTGCTGCCACTTTCTAATTCTGAAGCTCAGTGCTAGAGGAGTTGTAAAGACAGCGAAAATAAGCAATCAGATTTGTTATGGAGATATGTTAGAGTTAATATTAGGGCTGTCAAGTGATTAAACAATAATAATAATAATAAATAATACCATTTATTTAAATATTTGTGGATGTTTTCTACATTTTCAAATATATTGATTTCGCTTACAACACAGAATATAAAGTGTACAGTGCTCACTTTATATTTATTTCTGATTACAAATATTTGCACTGTAAAAAAACAAAATAGTCTTTTTCAATTCACCTAATACAAGTACCGTAGTGCAATCTCTTCATCATGAAAGTTGAACTTAGAAATGTAGAATTATCTAAAAAAAAAAAAAAACTGCATTCAAAAATAAAACAATATAAAACTTTAGAGCCTACAAGTCCACTCAGTCCTATTTCTTGTTCAGCCAACTGCGCAGACAAACAAGTTTGTTTACATTTGCAGGAGATAATGCTGTCTGTGTCTTGTTCAAAATGTCACCTGAAAGTGAGAACATGTGTTTTCATGGCACTGTTGTAGATGGCGTTGAAAGATATTTACATGCCAGATGCGCTAAAGATTCATATATCCTTTCATGCTTCAACCACCATTCCAGAGGACATGCGTCCATGCTGATGGGTTTTGCTCGATAACAGTTGCAGGCCAGTGCATGTTCATTTTCGTCCTCTGAGTCAGATGCCACCAGCAGAAGGTTGATTTTCTTTTTTGGTGGTTTGGGTTCTGTAGTTTTCGCATCGGAGTGTTGCTCTTTTAAGACTTCTGAAAGCATGCTCCACACCTCATCCCCCTCAGATTTTGGAAGGCACTTCAGATTCTTAAACTTTGGGTTGAGTGCTGTAGCTGTCTTTAGAAATCTCACATTGGTACCTTTTTTGCGTTTTGTCAAATCTGCAGCGAAAGTGTTCTTAAAATGAACAACATGTTCTGAGTCATCATCCAATACTACTATAACATGAAATATACAGTAGAATGCAGGTAAAATAGAGCCGGAGACGTACAATTCTCCCCCAAGAAGTTCAGTCACACATTTAATTAACGCATTATTTTTCAAATGAGCTTCATCATCATGGAAGCGCGTCCTCTGGAATGGTGGCTGAAGCAAGAAGGGGCATACGAATGGTTTCACATATCTGGCACGTAAATACCTTGCAGTGCCAGCTACAAAAGTGCCATGCAAACTCCTGTTCTCACTTCTGGTGACATTGTAAATAAGCAGTGGGCAGCATTATCTCCCATAAATGTAAACCAACTTGTTTGTCTTAGCGATTGGCTGAATGAGAAGTAGGACTGAGTGGATTAGTAGGCTGTAAAGTTTTGCATTGTTTTGTTTTTGAGTACAATTATGTACAAATATACATTTGTAAGTTGCACTTTCACAATAAAGAGATTTCACTACAGTACTTGTATGAAGTGAATTGAAAAATACTATTTCTTATGTTTATCATTTTTACAGTGCAAATATTTGTAATCAAAAATAATATGAAGTGATCAGTGTACACTTTGTATTCTGTGTTGTATTTGAAATCAATATATTTGAAAATGTAGAAAAACACCCAAAAATATTTAATAAATTTCAATTGGTATTCTATCATTTAACAATGCAATTAAAACTGTGATTAATCGCGATTAATTTTTTAATTGTGATTAATTTTTTTGAGTTAATCACGTGAGTTAACTGCGATTAATCAACAGCCCTAGTTAATATATATATTGAAGGACAGTTTAATAGGGTGGGTGGCTCATTTTAATGCTGAAGGTGTATCTATTTGGATGGATGGTTCATATTAATTTGGGCTGAGGGTGGGTGTGGATACCAGGGCAGAATACAGGTTGTTTGTTCTCCTCTACCTCTATTTCCATATATATGATATTAGGGTGACCAGACAGCAAGTGTGAAAAATTGGGACGGGGGGGGGAGTAATAGGAGCCTATATAAGAAAAAGACCCAAAAATCAGGACTGTCCCTATAAAATCGGGACATCTGTTCACCCTATTTGATATCAAACTTTATGTCTTAGTATTGTTCTGTTGAGGTTATTTCTCCCTTAATGCAATTGGAGTTTAATGAAGAGTTTGGGGAATAATTTCTTTAATATAGGGATGGCAAAAGTGCAGCTAGTTGAACTAAATGTGACCCACACAGTTATCCTCATCTTTAATACATAAGTGAAACCTGCAGAGAATATAGATATTGGTGAAGAGAGAGGGACTGGAAGGAAACTCTTTTTACTAGTTGTTAAACACCTCCAACAGTGGGTTTTTATAATAGTGATAAATTGTACAGTAGAACTTGGAGAGAGGTGCAAATGCAAAACACAAAACGCTGAAAGGTTAAATGAACTATTGTTAAATATTTGAGTTTCTGTTCATGCACATTTACAATAGCTTCAGTGCATGAACTAGGAATGTATCTGTAAAGCTAGAGATATACCTGTGTTATGGATGCTGTTATCCCCTTTGCTTTTTCTTCCTGTCCATTTGTATCTTTTTGTCATATCTAATATTATTATGAACTGCACTTTCGAGTTTCAGATTGATAGGTATCTGATTTTTAGCTATGCAAACAGCACTACAGTTGAGGATTCAGTCCTTTTGGAATTGCAGCAGAACAACTTTGCTAAATCACATAATGTTTAAGGGCTTGTTTCTACTGTTACTTGTATTAAGTAGTACTTCAGTCTGCGAGTAGTATCATAGAAATCAATGGGGCTACTTGGAAACTAAAGTATTACTCAATATGCATAGGTCTGGATTCTGCTATCCTTAAGTGTTTTAAAGTATAAAGACCTCTTTATAAACACTCCCTTCATGACATCATTGTCAAACTTCTAACCTCTCCGCTTTGTTGCTGTGGTGTTCTTTGCCTTGTTCTACCCCCACAATACCAGGGTCTTCAGCAGAATCACAAAACATGCTTCCGCCTTTACATCATAAAATCCTCTTCTGAGCATGGTCTTAGTCTTGCCTTTGCCGATCACAAGCTAGAGGGGATTAACAGTTAAAATATGTGGATGAGGTACATGTAGCTTAGAAAGAAAACTGCAAAGAAAATGAGCTACCTAACCAAACATTTCCACAACTCCTTTGAACAAGCACACATTTATAAACTGCATAGTGTATGAATTTTACATTTTATCTAGAAAACCAGATAAAAATAGACCCATTTCTGTACTTAGATATAAGTAAAGTAAAATACAAAATATTCACCAATAGATATTTTTTTCTCCAGTAAAGAACACACAAGCTAAATTTATTTGTTCGAAAGACAAGAATGTGGTGGACACACTAAAACTGGGAACATGACAGAACACTTAAGAAAAGTCAGATATTCTGATTGCTCATAGGGATGTATCTTGCACTGGAACAGCTACAGGCAAATCTTTGGTTACTGAGGAAGTTCTTAGTTAAAAAATATGAAAGTATTTAGTATTTAAATACTAACTCGAGAGGTTAGAAAATAAGAAGTTTTTGGATTTTTTTAATCCTTAACCACAGCAGCTAATGCCTCTCTATTAGTATGTAGGTACAGGAGTAGTTCCAGGAAGAAAGAACCTTTTTTTGCTTTCAGTTGAGCTAGTCAGTCCAAATATCTAGAGACCTCAATATCTTATATATTATTTGAACATGGTCTGTCAGATGTTCTTTACGTGTGAAGTACTTGTTCTGCTTTTAAATTGCATCATATAAATATAATATAATCCATAGAAAAATAGACTATAGCAATTCATTTATTTGTACTCAAACCACTGAACTACATAGCTATTAAATAAGATTTTTCTTCACAGAAATTCCCAAATATATAATCTAGTGGAACTCACAAATTAATCAATGTAAAAGGAATAAATATCTTTTTTAATATTAACCATTATTAACTTGGGTAAAACAAAACACTGGCAAGGGATAGGTATAGGATAAATCGGTGTGAAATTGCATTAGTAAAATTATACATTGTAGTTGCAATGTCTACATATTTGTCATTCTTAAGAATTTTTTTCCTCTGACCTAAAATCTGGCATAAGTTATCATAATAGGGAGAATATTTTATCAAAATTAGGAGAACCATTATTGTAGGTGGTTTATTTTCAGCCTACTCTAGAACTAACACTTTTTCACTTTTTTTTGCTCTTATATCTAAATATAACTTTTTCCATTACTTATTTTTTCAGTCTGATAATTCATTGTGGGGATCAATTTTGTGTGTGTGTGTGTGTGTGTAATAATGAATAATAAGTAAGGCTGCGAGTCTGTCACGGAAGTCACAGATTCCGCGACTTTCCGAGACTTCTGCAGCGGGTGGTGCTGGCTCAGGGGCAGCCCAAGCCATGCAGCCCCTGGGCCAGCAACAGCAGTTTGGGTGTGTGGGAGGGGGGTCAGGACTAGGGACACGGGGTTGGAGGTGTGGGGGAGTGCTTACCTGGGCTGTGGAGCTCCCCGGCTCCCACTGGCATTGCCCTGCAGCTCCGAGGCTGTGGGGAGGGTGTCTCCATGCTGCCCGCGCCCAAAGGCCCTGCCCCTGTAGCTCCAATTGCCTGCTGTTCCCGGCCAATGGGAGCAGCGGCAGCCAGCGCTTGTGGCAGGAGCAGCGGTACCCCTTCCTTGACCCCTCTGCCGCCTAGTTGCTGCAGGGATGTGGAGCTGTGTAGGAAGCCCCTGCCAACCCTCCTCCCCAGCACCAGCAGGGTCCCGGGCTACCTCCCCCAGCGCCCATGTTGCCCCCGACTGTCCCCCCCATGACTAAAACGTAGCCTTAATAATAAGTTAATAAAAATGAAATAAGCTTTTAGTATGCAATATAAGCAATATAAGCAATATTCAAAAGATTATTTTCTGATCTTAGGGTTCACATCTGGCTGAATTTTTCTGTGGATGTTCAGTTTTAGTTAAGTCAAAAAGCAAAATAATGACACCAGACTGTACTTTTGAAGCACATTATATTCTACAAAGCTGCTTTTTCATTTCTGTTGCTGAAATTTAGTTCATAGACTGTAAAAGATACAAATAGATGTGGATTAATATTTTTCTCATTAAAGAAGCAAATTAATTGAATTACAAACATTTAGTAAGTTACAGTAGTACGATCCCCACATGACTTCCATTATCATTAATGAGAGTCATGTGGGAGGTCCTCTGGCAACACTGAAAAAAAAATTACTCTTCAAGACGTATGGTGCCAAAAGCGATGAGGTTTACAGTGTTTTCAGTCATCTGGGTTCAGTGGGGCATCCCTTTCATTTTCTTCTTGTCGTGTCTAGGTGTTGAAGAATACTAAACTGAAAATATCTTTGCTTTTGTCACTTTGTGCTAGCATCCTAAGGGGGAGTGACTAACTAGCAATACTTTTGATTTTTTATTACGTGATGCATTTATTTGTGTTGGTGTGTGTATCTAGGTACATGTACTTGCATGTTTGATTTCCAAAGAAATTAAATAAACTTCAATTACAAAACACTACGTACTTCTGCAATGTTATCAGATAATTACTTAACTTATTAAATATTTAATACTTTTAACTTAATTTCATCTTGACTTCCTTAAATTAAATGACTCAAAAGATCCTCTCTCTTAGGCAAGAGGTACATACTCCAGAACCGATCCATCATCTTCACAAACCTCTTACGTGTCTCCATTATTCATAATTTTGTCATGCTTGTTTCTGATGTCTACAAATTTAACCGTTTCCACTGCCACAACCTTGTAGTTTTTCATTGCATGGATTCCATTTCTGCTGAAATCTGGACCATTTCTTTGTCTTTTTTTGCATTGGGTTTCTAAGTCCTATTTCTTAAGATTTCAGCAGGCCCAGAATGTTGCATGTACAATATACCATGATCACACCAACCTAATCCTATATGAACTGACCTGGATTCCCAAGATCTAGTTTATAATTGCTCTCTTTGTTTTAAAACCTTCCATGTTGCTTTTTTACTCTTATTTTTTAGTACTACCTCCTATCTGTTGTTTCATGCAATCTTGCCACTGCTGGTGAGAAAACTTTCCCCTCTGCTTCCCATGCCATCTGGAAGAACCTTCCTGAATCTCTCCATTTCATTTAAAAACTTGTCTGAAAATAGATCTCTTGTGGCTTGGATGTACCTCTTAATGTCTTTCTCCTTCTCCTTTTTATTACGTAGAAGAGGAAAAGATTTGTCTGAGAACAGTCAGTTAAAAAGCCAGGAACCTATTATAAGTGCCTCAGAAGTCAACAGTATTGTGTCCTAGATCAATGTGAACAAAGGCAAAGCAAAAGCATATGCAGCTGTGTTTCCTGAATAAGAGATACTCGGATCTTACTTAGTGCCTTCCAGCCAATCTCAAAACACTTTACAAGATTATGAATTAAGTTGACTTAACAATTGGCTGAACAGAGGTTTTCATAGATTCTAAGGCCAGAAGGGAGAATCATAATCATTTAATCTGACGTCCTATATAACACGAGCCATAGAATTTTCCCAAAATAATTCCTAGAGCCTATCTTTTAGAAAAACATCCAGTCTTGATTTTAAAATTCTCAGTGCTGGAGAATCCATCACGATCCTTGGTAAACGGTTTCAGTTGTTAATTACTCTATCCATTACAACTTTATGCTTTATTCCTGGTCTGAGTTTGAGAGTAACCATTTTAAAATTCTTTCCCAAAATGAAGTCTTCCAGATATTGGAAGAGAACATGGTAATACATATATTGACTGACTGTCTTGGTCAGCCTTAAGATTTATTATCTCCTGAGATAAAAGAAAACAAAACAAACAAAATCAATATTTGTGTTTTTGTTTTGCTTCTGGTCAAACTTTGATCAGCTGAACAAAAGCCAGTATCTGCTTTTTACTGACATGGGTAAAATTTTCTGTGAAGGACATTATTCAAAATAAAGCTAAATTGTCTTTATAAATAAGGTGTGATGTAACTTATCAAATGTTAATATTTCATTTTTGCATAGCAAATAAAATCAGAGGCTTTTCTACAGCATCATGTGCAGTAGCATTAATAGTTAAAATAGTGAATGTTGTTGTATAAAGTCATAGAGTACTTATGAAAAAATTGACATAATTTATCAGTGTGCATCTCTGACCACTAGGTCTCTGATTCTGCAAATGCTTGCTTGTGTGTTTTATATTTAACTACAAGCTTATACTCAAGAGTTTCCAGGATTGGAGCCTAAAACTATACATACCGAACACTGAATATACACTTAAAGCCATGATTTCCACACAGGCAGCCTGTGACTTGCTGCGGAGAATAATACGCATCTTGTATCTAAGTAAGAGACTTCAAGGACAGCTGCAAGGAGGAAGCAGAGAAATAACAAAAGCTGCCCAGAGTCTCAATGAACTTGGTGAGTCCTCTTAGTTATTTTAGTGGCATTTAAGTTTCTGCTCATGAGAAGTGCAGTTTTAGTTTTTGATTTTTTTTTTTTTTAAAAGATGAAATTAAAGAATTGTCGATTTCCTGATCTGAATGAGAGACCAAGGGTATATTTACACTGCAATGTAACCCCTAGGTTAGTAGAACTCGAGTTAGCAAACTCTGTGTTTATTAATTTAGGGATTGAGCATCTACACTCACTTGCAACCCTAGATTAGGAATTGTTGAGCCCTGGGTCACAACCTTGGGCTCCCACGTCTACACTGCATTATGGGGGCCCAAATCCAACCGCACATATCACAGACTTCCTAGCACCCTCCCAGAATGTGGGAGCTCTAGGCCTTTGTTGATGGTGCAGTGTGGGAAAATTTGACTATCCAAAGGACAAAGAAAGTTGGCGTGTGGGATACTTCTGGCGATTTCCCAGAGCACAAGTCCAGTGGGGCTGTGTCTACGCTGCAAATAGAGCTTGAACCCTAGGTCCCAGCTTGACTCAGGGTTGAACCCTTCACCCCCATGAGGTTCTAGGACCTGGGTCAGAGCCCTGGAGCGTGATTTGTGTGTAGACAGAAGGAGTGTTAGGCTTGGGCCTGAGTTTGAACTTGGGCTTATACTGTAAAGTAGACATACATTTTTCATGAGGCTTACCTAGATACAGTTGACTAATTACAAGAGAAATCCTCTGATAATGAGTTACATGTTGGGCAAAGACTTACTTAGAGTAGCTAATTTCATATCAACCTGTGACTACATGGAATACCTGCAGAGAAAGAAGGTTATTTAGCAATAATAATGTTGGCTTTTGAAAGCCATTATTTCATTGGGTTTAGAGTAGGTCATATTTTGAATTAAATGTATTTTGTTTCTTTAAAAAAAAATTAGCCAAACTTGTGGCCTTTCAGAAAGTCATTTTAATCTCTCAGATCTCAGTAATAGCTGCTGTATACAAAATCTTAGCAGCTGTTGTTATTTCTTCTTTGATTTAATGGTATTTAAATTCCATCTTCTAAAAATAGAATATGGGAGGACTGAACAATTAAACATTCAGAATTATCCTAAAGTTTGTTGTGCATATTTGTCATTGCTGATCTTTTCATACTCTGTAATAAAAAATTATTAGATAATCATTGTCTTTTTATAATTAACCGATGCTATAATGCAAATGAGTCTATATTTATTTATTTATTTTATTAGAACAATTGGATGAAAATGTTTAAGTATCAGCCATAATGTTCTAAGTTAGAATAGTGAAGTGTACAAACCCATTAGCTCGCCAATGCATCTTTTGTTTTAACCAGGTCTTAAGCAAAGTAACTAATTCAAGTAGTTAGTGCAATTAATTTGAATGCAATAATTAGTTAAATTGAATGTTAGTTAAATTTAGCTTTCAAAAGTTTTTTTTAATTTACAGTGGTTTATACCATCTGAGTATTAGCCTTATACTTTTTTTAAGGCTCTCTGTCTGTATCACTCACTATCTTTCTATACCACTTTAAGTGATGTGCAAGACCTTGTCAAAGGACTTTCAGAAATCTAAATAATAAATACATAAATAATAAAGGTTTCAGAGTAACAGCTGTGTTAGTCTGTATCTGTAAAAAGAGAAGGAGTACTTGTGGCACCTTAGAGACTAACCTATTTATTTGAGGATAAGCTTTCTTGAGCTACAGCTGTAGCTCACGAGAGCTTATGCTCAAATAAATTGGTTAGTCTCTAAGGTGCCACATAAATAATAAATACATTCATGTAGGTGTCACTGTTCTCATATTTCATGTTGAAAAACTGCTATCTTTTTCTAATGCTTACAAAGGTCTATTAATACATTTTCTCTAAGTGTGGTAACTTGAATTGTGTGCCCTGGTTAAGTACTATGAGTCTCACTGCTACCAGACAGAGGGTGGAATCCTGGCACCGTTGAAATCAATGGCAAAACTCCCCTTGACTTCAGTAGAGCCAGGATTTCACTCCAAGTGCTTGCTACAGTGAGCATTTGCAGGTCTGAGTCCTTAGATACTAAATATACCCATAGGCTTTTCTGACCATTTCTGTGTTTTAGCATTTATAGAACATTGATTTAATGTTTTTTACTTAATTCAAACTAACAACTGTACCACTGAATTTGTGACCAGATGTCTCCTTTTATGGAGGTTTTTAGCTGGTCTTGATTTAAAGATCATTACTCGGTTGGAGGAAAAAATAACATAGTAATAAAAGCAAGTTCTAAATGTTAGGTGGAGATGTTTTAAAAAAAATTCCTACTTTATCAGAGGAAAAACAGAAATAATTTTTTTTTCTCTTTGAAGGATTTTATTAAGGTGGTGGTATTCCACAGCGCTTCAAAGCATTGCAAAGACATATTAGGAGTTATATAGTTTTACTCTGGAGATGTCAGTAGCAACTACATATTTAAAGTTGTATTGAGATTTTTCACTTAAAACAGGTCTAAAACCTGTCGTTCACACTTGAATGACTACATTTAGTCTCAAAATTTGGCACAATAAACTCTTTATAGGACAACAGAATTTTCTACGTAACTTCAAAAGTAAAGCATTTACTATCTTTTTGTGGCGGAAACATTAAAAATGCTCCCTTTTTTGAAACATTTTCTGTTTCTTCTAACATTTCTTTGTGATTATTTAGTTACAGCAACCCAATCAGATGTTATGCTGAAACTGGATGAAAAAAGATCTTAAGTTAAAATAGCATAATATATATATATATATGTGTGAGTGTGTGTCATTTTTCATTACCAGTTTGTGTGCACAGATTGATTCTCTAGATATCTACAAAATACTAAATTCCCTGCAATATGTATCTGCAAGTAGAAATTACCATATTGGATCAGACCAGTGGCCCAGTAGGAGATAAGAGAGGTGTAAAAAAAGCCAGAATGGACAGCTATTGAATAACCTGCCAATGAATGTGGTGTTTATTTTTAATCCCGTCAATTATTTTATTCCCTAATGCATAAGGATTTATCTCTCTTGTTGTTTTAAAAATATATGTAACTGATGTTCTCGTTATCCATATTAATGTCTAATCCTTTTCTGACTCTACTAAACTCTTGGACTCAGTATTATTTTATCATATTTATCTCTCTATTATGTAAATACTGAATTTGTCTGTTTAATCGCATATGTATGTAATACTTACTCTCCTCAAGAGGGGGGAGAGGAGATAGTGACCTCACTTTATACACATTTGCTAGTTGGCCTGGATGAGCAAGTGGGGAGCACATGCTGAACCCTTTCAAAAGATATAGCAGGAGCTGCTCTCACTCGCACTTGGCCTGCTCTGGTTGGTTGATTTTATTATTTAGACTTCTGTTCTGAAAGGCCTTTGACAAGCTCTTGCACAAGAGGTTTCGAAATGGTCACTGGGTGAGAGGCAAACTATTGTCATCAATCAAAAACTGGATAAGAGACAGAAGGCTACTGATAGGATTAAATGGTTAATTTTCAAAATAGCAAAAGGTTAACAACAGGGTACCCCTATGTTCTCATCTAGGTCTAATTTTAATATTGTAATTCATTAATATTCTGGAGGGGGGGGCGGCAAGTAGTGGGGTAATAATATACAGATTATAGTTACTTAAATTAGTTATGACCAGAGAGGACTGTGAGAAACTTCAGAGATCTAACCAAGCTAGGTGAATGTGTGGTGTGATGGCTGGTGAAGTTCAGTGTTGATGAGAAATACAAAGTAATGCACATTGGAGAGAAAAAATCATATGTTCCTAGGTGCTTCTCCAGTGCTTCTGCCAGGCACAGTGCCTTGAGGAGCTCCTTCTGATGTGGAGCACCATTGCATTGGTCATGAAGCTGTAGCCTTACAGCCACAATCATTGTCTGCATGTCATACAGTAATACAAATCGTGCATAGGCACAAGAAGGCAGAATTAGTTCTATAAGAAAATTAACTGTTTTTTCACTTTTGTGCTTGTAGAATATTAACAATAATTCTATGGTAACTTTTTTTTTGTGGCCCATATGTTCCCCTCCTTTGCAAAAACACATGAAGTAGAACATAAACTAATTTACAAACTCTTCAGCTCTTTTAGAGCTACAAAACCTTTGAATTCTCTCTTGACTGAGGCGCCAACCCCTGTCCCAGACTAGGGGCCTGCTTTCTATGTAGCTGGTCAGGTATGTGAACGTTTTGCAAAAGAGAACATTCACACTTTCCAAACAGCCCCTCTGTGGCTTTTTCTAGGATTTTCCTTCCCACAGCACAACACTAGGTGTCTTAGTACTGGTGTTATCATTTGATTCAGCTATGTTTTCCTGTTGAGAACAGGAACCAATGCAAAAGACAGAATGGAGGAAAAAAGGAAAATGAAGTGTTTTTAATCAGTTCATATTTAAGAATAATTTCTGCACAAGATGTGGAGTCCTAATCTTATATTCCAGGTTTATTTTATATCTCTGGGTCAGCATGGCTTTGTTCTTTAACAATTTATCATCATGGTATTTGAACAAGTCTTATTACAAAGCTTTATAAAGGAAAGCCTCCCTGCTTCTAGCTGGACAAGATTTACTACCATGGGCTACGGAAGTTCATGGGAAAAATATCAATGTCCTAGTGAATGAAGTTCCGAGTTGTAGTTGTATAAGCAGTGTGGACAGCTACTCCTACAAAACCAGGCCCTGTGACAACTTCTAGCTGTGATTCAATGCAGAAGAAAATAAAAAGACATGTACACTAAATAAATTCTATAAGAGGATCAATTGCTTTACTGGGAATAAACATACAACTTTGAAATTAGAAATTTTTGAAGATATGCAGAGTCAGTAGAGCACAAAATACTTCTTGTTACTGAGGGAATACAAATATAAAATAAAAATAATTTACCTAAGCAATAGTATTATCATCGGGAAAGAAAACCTTCCTGTGCATGAACAGGAAAGCTCAGTGATATATAGGTTGTTTGGTTTTTAAATTAAACTGCTTGATGTTAAATTTACTGCGGGGAAGTTGGGTCTCTGGGAGCCATGGCTAATGACATGCTGGAGTCTTTGACTATTGTGATTAGAAAATTAAATTGAAAAGGCACAGGCCTTTCCTTATCGCTCTTGCAGATAAAATCATAGATAAAGAAACTCCTGAAAGACCTTCCGCTTTAGTTCACCTCTCTGACCCAAGTACTTTTTGTTCCAAGCGCTCATTATGTGATTAACATTCAAATTAACTCCAGAATAGGTTGCCATGTTGTTTCCATTTTGCAAAAATTTAATACCCGCAAACTATGTCAAAAGTAATTAGGCTAAGCAATATTAATTATAGGGGAGGGTGGCACTGGACAGCTGAAATCAAATGCCATACTTCTAAATTCCTTTGCACTGCTTGCAGGTTAGTTTTTCAGTTCTCAGGCAGCTGACTTCACTGGTATTTGAAAAAATACCAAATTACTTTGCAAAATCTAAATCTTTTTGGGGATGGTGATGAATAATATTTTGTTTGTCCATACATGAAGTACTACTTGTCAGTATTCAAGTAACACATGAATAATTAAGACCTAAATTGTTGTATTAGTTACATATAGCAACTTAATTTATCAGTGTGCTTTCATACTTAGGTCTGGTCTACACTAAGACATTATGTCGGTATAACTGCATTGCTCAGGGGTATGAAAAATCCACACCCCCAAGTGACGCAGTTAGACTGACCTGACCCCTGGTGTAGACCGCATTAGGTCAACGGGAGAATTCACCCATTGATCCTAGCTTCTGCCTCTTGGGGAGGTGAATTATGTATGCTTATGGGAGAACCCCTCCTGTCAGCGTAAGTAGTGTCTTCACTGAAGCACTACAGTGACACAACTGCAGTAGTATTTTAAGTGTAAACAAGCCCTCAGTTAGTATACTTAGCTCCCACTTCTGGCTCTGGCCTCCAACCTCTGACTCTGACCCTTGCTTCCATTTCCCTGCTCTAGACGCTTGCTCCGGACACTAGGCCAGACTGCCCACAGCTCCATCCCTAAAAGATTGTGATATCTATTTTTCACAGGATTAAGTTTTTAGTTCTCAAAGATGCTCTAATAATTTGATTGTTTGCTAAAATCCAGTGTATTCATAGGGTTTTATTCCCAAATATGAAGACCTCATCAGAGGGCTGTATTATGTAAATTTTAAGACATGATTTAATAGTCTGTTTTGTTACTCTAAAAAAGTTGAATCTTAATAGTTATATTGTTGTAATGCCTTAATGTCCAATTTGCAGAACATGTCAGAAGTTAATATTGTATTACAGTGCATTTAAAAGAGCATTCAATGTATCATGTACAGTATTTTTAGTTGTTGCCCTCTGGTTGTAAATCTGATGAAGACTACTGTTGTGTATTTTCACACTTTTTGTGGGGAGAAGGGTTTCTTATTTCCCTCCTGCCCCCTTTCTTCTCCTCTTGTTCCCTGTCTTACTGGAAAACTCTGGCTCTGCAGCCTCGAAGCTGCCTCCTTCTCTGGCCCCAGATGCTGCTACTTCATTATTATTTATTTGTATTACCATATAGTAACTAGCAGCCCCATGGACCAAGACCCCATTGTATTAGATGCTGTACAAACAGAACAAAATTTGGAGCTTCAGAAATCACACCGCTGATTCACGTGTGACCGTAATGAAGACTTCAGCAAGGAAATGGTAACAGAAATGAACAGACAAATACTAGAAAAGAAGAGGGTGGCAACGGGATGTAAAGATATCTTCAAGTTGTGGTGAGATTGGTGAGACCAGTAGTGGAGAGCTTCACTGGTACTGCAGTCACAGCTTATGTTAGGTTGCATTTAAATTTTGTTGTGTGCTACCCTGTGATATCATACGCTAGTAGTGCTTGTGTCTGCAGGACCTTCAGTCCCTGTGGGAAAGTATGATAGCATATCCACTTCCTAACAACACCCTTTAATGACTGTAGTAATAGCTTAGATGTACTTCAGCAGTGGTTCCAGTGATGTGTGGCCTTCAAAGCAAATGAAGGAGAAAACTGGGGCATTGTAGGGGACTGAAACAGAGGAGTTGGGAATGATGCAGTAGAAATGAGGAGCAGAGAAAGTGGTGGAAATACAGGACATAGAGAAGAAATTCACACTATTAAATGAGAGAAAGTAATATGCAAATAGCTTAATTTCAAGGGCGCAGCAGGTTTTATGAGTTTCTTTTGACTACTGATCGAACATAGTGAATGTAATTGAATATATAGCTAAAGAAATTCAGAAGTAAAACTTCTGTCCTTATAATTATCAAATTACCCTCTCGCTGTTTTTTTAAAGAATCCTTATCTGATAGACAAACATGATATAATACCCCTGTTTCTGTTTCTGCGTTTCTGCTAATGAATGACTAGTCTCTAAGATTATTGTATCCCAGATGGCATATGAAATTGGCTCTTGTTATAGTTTTATCCCGTGATTTTTCTGAAACAATGTTTGAGTTTAAGTGTTTTTATGCTTGGCAGCCGGACAACCATATTCACACTGGAGAGTGTATAAGGATTTGAAAGAACCATTAATATAAATATTCCCCAAGATGTGGATGCCCATGTTTAACCAGATATAAGATGAGTAGTACTTCAATTACTAGAATCTTCAAAGTGGCTTTGAGTCAGAGTTGTGGTTGTAGGATCTAACTAGGGATCTCTGTGAATGATTTTTGAGTCCATGGACAAGATATTTTGCAACTAGATAGTCACAGTGATTTTATAAATCTTTATCCTTATGGATATAAGGTGAAGAGGTGAGTCTCAATTTTAGTCTAAGAATGGAAGATTTATCTTTTGTCAAGAGCTGAAGGCATTGTACAAGCTCTAAAGTGTCAAAATTTTAAATCCAGAACTTTCCAGGTCAGTTGGGGTAAACCAGACCTACATGCGACAAAGGAGATAGAAGGAATTAAGACTATAGCTCTGTGCAGGAAGAGAGGACACAGGAAAGAGAAGAAAAGGAAAGGGATTATCCCCAGGTTGTAAATGGAGGTTAATTGTAAACCTTTAAAAATCATTTTTAAAAGAATATTTTTAAATTTTGTAAGTTGCTAATAAACTGTAACAAACAAGATCAGTAGGGAAAAGTCTGAAACAATTCCTCAGAAACTCTTAATTTTCAAAATAACTAAACAGAAACCATTATCAACTGAAAGAGAGGAGTGGGTGGCTGTGTGTGTGTTGTGGAGGACAGGCATTAAGATGATTGTACTTGGAATAATTGATGAAAATGTGGACATTGACCTGGACAATGTTGTGTTTTATAATTAGGGCCCTACCAAATTTCTGGACATGGAAAAATGAGTCACGGACTGTGAAATTTGATCTTCCCTGTGAAATCTGGGGGCGGGGAAGCCTAATGTGTGCTGGACTCCAGCTGCTAGTCCTGGCTGTGCTGGGGAGGGATGGAACTTCCTTTTCCCCTGCAGTTGCCGGTCCTGGGCTGGGTCAGACCCATCTCCAGGAATCTCCCCTGGCTGCAGGAAGCTCCATCGCTGCTGGTTGGGAACCCAGCTCTGAAGGCTGTGCTGCAGTGAGCGCTCTTCCTGGAGCAAAAATATGACCGATAACTGTAAATTGGACAAGATTATTAATTCATTTGGCAAGTCTCCACTTCTGATGTTGCACATTGGAACCAGTGACACAGCATTACATGGAATTATGCAAATTATAGAAGATTTTGTGGAACTTGGAAGGGAGCTGAAGAAGAGGAAAATTCAAATGATGTTCTTTGAGATCCACAATGTCTTCCAATCCACAAGTGAAAAAAGGTAGAAAGTACTAGAGGTGAACTGTTGGCTGCATGATTGGTATGAAGCTGAAGGTTTTGGTTTTATGGAACATTGGGCCAAATTCTAGTGAGAGGGGACTGTACAAATGGGACAGCTTGCATCTCCACAAACAGGGGGCTATTCTTGATTGGAGACTGTCTGGAGCAGTCAGGAGGGCACAAAGGAGGCAAATGCAATATAAACAAACTTAGTATGTGTAGTGAACAAATTGAATGGATGTGACAAAAATATGAAGAGAAAAAAATTTTCATTTGCCAGTGTGCCAGTGCTAGGTGTCTGGGTAACAGGTATGCGGAACTGGAGATTCTAATTGATGAGAAGAAATTTGATATTATTGACATTACTGAAATTTGATTTTCTAACACAAAAGGTATTTCACCCAACATGAGGAAACTCATATTTTGGACCTGATGAGAGAGACCACTGAATTGGAAGTTGGTGTTTGCCTAAGGTCCAGTGATCAATATGGGCAAACAAAGGACAGTCCCAATCAATAATGTGTATATATATACTTGCAAAAAGAAAAGGAGTACTTGTGGCACCTTAGAGACTAACCAATTTATTTGAGCATGAGCTTTCGTGAGCTACAGCTCACTTCATCGGATGCACACAGTATGCATCCGATGAAGTGAGCTGTAGCTCACGAAAGCTCATGCTCAAATAAATTGGTTAGTCTCTAAGGTGCCACAAGTACTCCTTTTCTTTTTGCGAATACAGACTAACACGGCTGTTACTCTGAAACCTATATATACTTGGTGTTTTAAAAGGGCTAAATTATAAAACTGAGGAAAATTATGGGAAAAAAATTGGGAGATATGAAGGGGTGAACTAGGCCTGGAGGCCTCAGAGTCCTATGATACCCAGTCCCAGAGAGGAGCAGAAGAGAAGTCCTCCTACCGGGGAAGCAACCAAAGAGGGAAGCTACAGGGAACAGCCAATCAGGGCCCAGCAGGCTCACATAAAAGGAGCTTCAGGGCCAGAGTCAGTCAGTTGCTGCCTGGAGCTGGAAGAGAGAGAACTGTGTTCCTGGCTGGGCTGAAAGAGCAGCAGGGCCTGGGCAAGCAAGACAAAGCTCCTGGCTGGCTGTTGGGACTGAGTAAGGACTGAGCACAGGGAAGGCTGCAGGAAGACAGTGGAGACATGGAGGAAGCCCTGGGGGTACAGCCCCATCAAAGGGCCAGGACAAGTTAGACTGCATACCCAGAAGGGGTTTGTTCTGTTTTACATACAGACTATGTGTGAGACTTGGCCAGTCACTGAAAACCTGCATGAGAAACCACTGACAGGGGTCACCACAAACCGAGAGACTGAGGGCACGTGCACTCGACCAAGACGTGCTTGCAAGAGGTGGGTGCCAGCCTGTTAGAGGAGGTAAAAATTAGACAGAAAAATGTGAGTGAAAATTGAGATTTCTATAAGAAGAGTTTATTAGCCACAATTTCACAAAAAGCCACAATTTCACAATCAAGAAAGAGGACAACTTTGGCTATACCCCATCCTGGTTTAGTGGTTAAGTGATGGCAACAAAAACAAAAAACAAAAACATGAGGAAATAGCAGATGACATAAATGAGAAGTTATGAACAGTAGAAAATTGATAAGGGAAGTTAAAGACATAGGGAAAATCCATGGCTGGCTGTGTTAATGACAATAAGGAGGAGTTTTAAAAAGTAATATTAGAACAAAAAAAAATCCTAGCAATGATATAGGTCCATTACTAGATGGGGATGATAAAATTGATGATGACGCAGAGCAGGCAGAAATATTAAATAATTATTTCTGTTCTGTGTTTGGAAAGAAGGAGGAGGATGTATATGTGTTACATGAGGATGAAGAAGTATTTTCCAGTCCATTCGTAACAAAGGAGGGTGTTTAACATCCACTGAGAATCCAAGAGTCCTAAAAGAGTTGACAAGGAGCTCTTTGGCCCACTGATATTAATTTTTTAATAAATCTTGAAATACTGGGGAAAATCCAGAAACTGGAAGAGTTCTAATGTGCCAATATTAAAAAAGGACAAGTGGAATGATATAGAGCTATAGGCCAATTAGTCTGACATCAGTCCCAGGCAAAATAATACAAAAGCTGATACAGGATTCAATTGATAAACAATTAAAAGATAGAAATATAATTGCCAGTCAGCCTGGCTTTGTGGAAAATAGGTCTTGTCAAACAAACCTGATTTCATTCTTTTGAGATTACAAATTTGCCTGGTAAAAGTAATTGCATAAATGCTTTTAGGTTTTTATAATACACTTAGACTTTTGTAAGGCGTTTGAGTTAGTATTGCACAACATTCTGATTAAAAATAGCATTATAAAATATCAATAAAGCACATCTTAATTGCATTAAGAACTGGCTGGCTGACAGATCTCAAAAACTAGTTGTCAGTGGAGAATCATCATTGATTGGGAGTGTTTCTAGTGGGGTTTTATAGGGATTGGTAGAAGGCCTGACATTCAACAGTTTCATCAGTGATCTGGAGGAAAGTATAAAATTGCTGTTGATTAAACTTTTGTGACTGAAACGAAGATTGATGAGTGGTAAATAACAATGAGGACAGGCAGTCATATAGAGCGATCAGGGTCTCCTGGTAAGCTGGGCCCATTCAAACAAAATGCAAAGTTATACATGTATGAACAAAGAATGCAGGCCATACCTACAGAATGGGGGACTATATCCTGGAAATCAGAGACTCTGAAAAGGATCTGGGGGTCATAGTGGACAAGCAGTTGAACATAAACATTAGTTTCATGCTGAGGAAAAACGGGCTAATATGACCTTTGTATGTATCAGTGGGAATAGTGAGTCAAAGTAAGGAGGTGATTTTTACCTCTGTACATGGCACTGGTGAGAGTGATGCTGGTTCTGGTGTCAATATTTTAGAAAGGAAGTTGAAAATTGAAGTGTGCATAAAGTGCATAAAGTGTGCATAAAACAGCCACAAATATTAGTTGAGTCCTGGAGAAAATGCCTTACAGTGAGAGACTTAAGCTAACTGATCGAGCTCTTTATCAGAAAGAAGATTGAGAGGTAACTTGATTACAGTACATAAGTACCTTCACAGGGAGAAAATATCAGGTGGTAAAAGGCTCTCTGATCTTGTGGAGGAAGGCATAACAAGAACCATTGGGCTGGAAGCCAAAGCCAGACAAATTACAATTAAAATAAATCAAATATTTTTAAAGAAAGGATGATTAACCATTGGAAACAAGGGAAGTGATGGATTCTCCATCTCCCGATGTCTTCAAATTGAGAACAGATGCCTTTCTGGAAGACATGCTTTACACAAACGCAAATTATGCTTTAGTCCAGGGGTGGGCAAACACCGGATCTGGCCCATCAGGGCTTTGGATTCAGCCTGTAGGATTGCCACCCCCGTGGCGGCAGGGGCACCACGTCCCTGCAGCCCATAGGGGTCGGGGGGGGCAGAGGACTCCATGCACTGCCCTCGCCTGTGGGTATCTCCCCCAGAGCTCCCATTGGCTGGGAACTGGGAACCGCGGCCAATGGGAGCTTCGGGGGAGGTACCCACAGGCAAGGACAGTGCGCGGAGCCCTCTGCCCCTCCTTCTCCAGGGGCCGCAGGGATGTGGTGCTGGCTGCTTCCGGCAGTGGTGCAAGGCCCAGGCAGGCAGGGAGCCTGCCCTGGCCCCGGTGCGTGCCACTGCCACCCCAGAGCCGCTCCAGCTAAGTGGCGCTGGGCTGGAGCACGCACCCTGAACCCCTACCGCACCCCGCACCCCAACTCCCTGCCCTGAGCACCCTGCCGCACCCCTCCTGCACCCCAAAACCCTGCCCTGAGCCCCCTTCTGCACTCCTCCCTGCACCCCTGCCCTGAGCCCCCTCCCACACTCCGCATCTCCCCTCACCCCAACCCCCTTCCCTGAGCCTCCTCGTACGCCCTGTACCCCTCCTCTGCCCCAACCCCTTGCCCTGAGTCCCTTCCTGCACACCTCACCCCCTCCCACATCCCACACTCTCTCCCGCACCCCAACCCTCTGCCCCAGCCCTACATTCATGGCCCTGCATGCAATTTCCCCACCCAGATGTGGCCCTTGGGCCAAAAAGTTTGCCCACCCCTGCTTTTAGTCAAACACAGGTTACTGGGTTCAATACAGGGATAATTGGGTAAAATTTAATGTCCTGTGATATACAAGAGGACAGACTAGCTCAAATGGTCTCTTCAGACCTTAAACTGTGAACCTATGAGAACCTATAAGGAACCTGATCAATTATGGACATAAATGGAAATTGCCAAGCCATCCTAGTGAGCATCTCTTTCAGACTCACGGTGCTGCTTCTCCAGTTTTATCTGGTTGAAAACATGCCTTCAACATAGAAGAAAAAAGTCTTTTGGTGAATCCAACCCACTTCAGCCAAAGAATGTGTGAATAACTTGTACACTAGAAAATTGTTTTGTGTTTAAACATGATTGGGAATACGCTAACTGGCAGATATGATGCTTACTATGACTCTGTGGTCAGTCCAGCTAAGGGCAAGATGTGTTCAGCATCCTGTCAGCTGGCTGTGGTTAAACTCTGAGTGCATGATACTCCGCCCCCTCCTCCTATGCTGGTAAAGAGAGAGACAGAGGTCTGAGGGGGTTTTTGCTCAGCTCCCAGTGCACTGGCCAGCATGCTGAACTGGCATGTGAAGAGCAGGGGGGGAAGTAACCTCTTACTGGTCAGGAGCAGTAGAAGACTTCTTGCCCCTGGAATCAAGGGGGAGCAGGAATAATTATGATCCCTTTTTTTTTTTTTTCTTTGCTGCCTTCTGGGGCAGCACAGCTACTTGTTGTCCCTTGCACATGGCAGTATCTAAAAGCACAGTCTAGCTTTTAGGCTGTAATATTTTGACAGACTGGTCTCTCTCTCTCTCTCTCTTTTTTTTAAAGGACTTTATACACCCATGTTGATGTATAAAATAGATTGTGTGTGTGTGTGTGTGTGTGTGTGTAAAATACTGTCATACTTTTTCAAATAAAAAAATTGTTTGATCCAACTCTTGTAATAGGGTCAGCAGTTATCAGAACTCAATCCTGCTCCCATCAGATTCAGTGGCAAAATTCCCATTGACTTCACTGGGAGCAGGTTCAAAGGATCTAGCTAAAGAGCTGAGAAAAAAGGACCAAAGACTAATCCTAAATATAATAACGCTAACCAGATACTTTCTTGGTTAGACACTGGAAGGGACTTGGTTGTCCCTTGAAGGTCTTCTGTGCCTGAACTAAAGGATGGATAAAGGTGATTCCATATGAAGTATGAGTTAATGAGCATGTGGAAGGAAATTTTTGTAGTTCCTCATGTCTGAAGTAGTTTTTTAAAAAATAAACAGGTTGTCTTCAGAGCAGGGGTTGTAATTCTTCATATCTGGTTCAGTGGCATCAGGTTTATAGCTTCAAAACGTTAATCAACGTATTAGGTTTCTTAAAGACTTTAAGACAAAACCAAACATACAAGCAAAACCTTTACAATTAGAGGTAGGTTAGTCAGTTTTTGTCTGTCCACCAGCCAGATTCCAGTGTTCCACTGCCCAGAGGTACACAATCCGGTTACATGCTTTATATGTTAAAGGCAGACTCTCTGACTTTGGAACAGCATCTAACCTTATTAAAACAAGGAGCTTCCAAATGTTTTGGGAACATAAATAGAACAGCTTGTATATAGCAGGTTGTCTATATACCAGACAAAGGCTTTAAAAACCTTTATTTGTTCTAATTCATACCATAGAAAGATATTGGCCTTTAGTCAATGTTTTTAAACATATAACCCAAAATTGCAACATAACAAAGTCTCAGAAAATGAATAAACCCAAAATTATCCAACTTCTGTTTCCGCTTTTTTTAAACTCCTTGACTGAATTCTGTATTGCAAGTTTTACTTTAAGCAAGAGTTGGCAAAAGCTGCTGAGTCTGCATGAATCTTTCTAAAGAAGTCTCTGACTTATCTGTGTGCTCGTCTTCATGCTTTTGTAAGACTACAGATGAGGTGAATACTTCTGTTTGAAAAATAATTTCTAGTAGTGTAACATCATAGGATCAAAATTTGTATTAATTTTGCACTAAATTGTACAGTTGGTAACACATCATTAAACCTAAATGTTCATTCATACATGATGGGTGCAAACGATGGAACACTGAATGGTACTCCTTTTGATCACATCTTAACACAATTATCCATGCAAATTTCAGATTATAAAGAGATGCATTTATAATTTAGATGACACTGTTTGTATTTGTTGAGGTACAATATACCTCTTTCTATGAGTTCACTTACCTGTAGTAAAAATGGTATTCTTGTGAATAGCATTTGTTTAAAGACTGAAGCAGCAACAAACATAATGACACATCTGGGTGTGTCTTATGGTTATTGCAGTTACATTAATTTTTCCATACACTTAATTTTTCATGGGGCTGGTATGTAGTGTATGGAAACTGTTTCTGTTAGACCACAGAGCATAAGGAAGCACTTTAAGAAAAAAAATTCATCAGGTCTTTTTACATTTTTCCCTTTCTAGTTGTTGATGTTGTCATTCAGTAGATTCAGATGAGCAGCGGTTGGAAGAAGTGATGCCTTCTTTCCTGTTCAGGGTTGAAGCTCTTGCTAGTATATTTGTTTTCAGTTCTTGCTTTGCAATGGCATGCATGTTGTGTGGCTAGTATTCTACTGAATTTCTTGCTTCTGATGTCTTTACTTCAGTTGGTTTGTAGATGATAGTGTATTCATACTCATTTGTGGTGGTGATAATTTCCCAACAGGTAAAGCTTCCCTTTTCTTTTCCATTGTATATGTCCCTTGGATGTTTGGAAAATCTTGAAACCAGGGTTGACAGAAGAAGAATGGTATAACAGCGCAATAATATAATGGTGTAATGAAGAAGCAATACATTAAGCATTATGTGAAGCAATAGATTTGTCATCAGATATTAAGCATTTCCCCACCGCTACCAGTACTTAGTTTATGATGCAAAATGTACGGCAGGCTGTGGGAGAGCCTGGCACAATTAAAAGCAAAACTGGCCTAATATGTCAGTGGGAATAACAGTCTGACACAACCAAAAAAACATGTTTTACTGCAATGATGTTGTTCCAGCAATAACATTGAGGTGTTTATCAGATGCAGTATCAAGTTAAACCATTACAAGACAGTGTAGGAAATTAAAGATTATAGTGAGATAACGGAACAGCAAATGAATATTTCCTAAATCTAGTTGATAAGAGAAACAAGGACATTCTGCCTGCTAATAGCAGTGTTCCTCTTAGTGTGACTGAGTGTAGAGTTATTAAGACAAAGGTAATGCAAAAATAAGCATAAGGATACTGAAAACATAACACATTTCATACATTTGCACTCTTCATTTGGAATCCAGTTTTTTTAAAAAGGCTAAGTAGTTTCAGATCCTATATATGCATCTGAGAGATTTTGAAGTTTTATGATGTGAGAAAACATCTTTTTTTCTTTTTTTGTTGCTGTGTGAAAGACCTCTATGAGCTGAGAAAACTGGCAATATACAAAATGGATAGACAGACACAGGAAAAAATATTGCCCCCCTCAGATCTTTCATTTATAGTAATCTTCATGTTTAGTTGTAACAATAACTGGTAAAGAAAAAACTTTAAAAAATTGTCTGAAATTGTCTGGGCTACACTGGGGGGAGGGTCGAACTAAGATACACAACTTCAGCTACGCTATTCGTGTAGCTGAATTCGAAGTATCTTAGTTTGACTTACCAGGCCGTCCTCACGGCGGCAAGTCAATCGCAGCGGCTCCCCCATTGACTCCACTTACTCCTCCTGCCTAGGTGGAGTACAGGCATCGATTCGGGGATCGATTTATCACGTCTAGTCGAGACGCGATAAATCGATCCCCGATAGATCAATCACTATCCGGTGGGTAGTGAAGAGGTACCCTAAGTGTTTTATACACTGGATTAGGGAGTAGTAATTAAGAACATACTGAGACACAAAGCAGTAAGTATATTTGAGGCTAGTCAGACAGTATCCATTGGGCGATGGTAGGGGGAACAAAACCAAGAAGCCTCTTGACTGGAAAACTACAAGAAAAGTCCCCTCCCTGCAGATGTGGATAAATAAATGCAAAACACACAATGTGCAGTTGATGTGACTATTAGGATAGATAGTGAACTCTTGGCATTTTAACCCAGTGTTAATTTGGGGGATAAAAAGGTTCTTAACCTGAAACTTGATAATACAGTTTATATCTCTTAACATTTTGTTGTTAAGATGCTATATATGGGATTTTTGTTTTTATGTGCAAGACATGCTCGCTTTGCTAGAGAGCATATCACTTAAGGATTCAACCCCTCCGAAGAATTGAATGTTTATCATCAGGTGGATAATGAATGCCTTAAGTTTGACAAGATGAACAGACGACAATATAAAGGACATCAGTTCTGGTATAGCACTGGTGATAGAAGGTAGGAAGGATTTCCAAAGGCCTAAAAGTCCCTGCTTGCTGTTACTGTCTCTGTTCTTTTGAGAAGTGCATAGTGCATCTTTCCCACAGGACAAGACTCAAATGATAATAGTCTCATGTACATACCATGTATGCATGTTGTTATACTCAGAACTTCAGAAAAAATAAACATTTGGTTTAAAATTTAGGAAAGCACACAATATCAAGTTTCAGGTTTCAAAATTCAACTGTTATTACTGTAGCCTAAAAATAAGTTGGTTAGAATTTTTTTTAACGGTAGTGTTTTTTAAACTATACCATAATTTTAAAAAATGTGACAATGGGTTTGTATTTTGTATATTGTCAAAGTTAAGGGGGAATATTTTTTAATATAATCTTCTGGGTATGTGGAACAATTTCAGCCCAAAAGGGGTATTTTGGGAAAAGTCAGAGCTAAGGAAGATGTAGGGACAACAGTTCTGCAACCTTAACTTTAGTGGTTGCTGGTATAATTAAACAACTAAAGGATGACTTACTGGTCAACTCTTTGGGTGAAATTCATCCCAGTTCACAGGTCAAATAGGTCTTACACCTTTAACATGAGCTTAAGTAGTGCTAAGTAGGTTGGAGGGCCTTGAGCATGCTCTCTGTGCTGAGATGAATTTAATCCTTGGGGTCCTATTCAATAGGAACTAAGCTTCTGTGGGTAGTGATTACGAAAGTTTACAGATTTCTTGTGCTGTGCATCTGTACATTCAGAATATGTGAGCACAGCCTAAAATCTCTACTCTGGGTGCAGTCTTGCTCATGTATATTTGCTGAGCAGGGTATTGCAGGCAGAAGTGCTGAACTGTTGATGGAAGGGATTCATAGAATCATAGAATATCAGAGTTGGAAGGGACCTCTGGAGGTCATCTAGTCCAACCCCCTGCCCAGAGCAGGACCAATCCCCAACTAAATCATCCCAGCCAGGGCTTTGTCAAGCCTGACCTTAAAAACTTCTAAGGAAGGGGATTCCACCACCTCCCTAGGTAACGCATTCCAGTGTTTCACCACCCTCCTAGTGAAAAAGTTTTTCCTAATATCCAACCTAAATCTCCCCCACTGCAACTTGAGACCATTACTCCTTGTCCTGTCGTCTGCTATCACTGAGAATAGTCTAGATCCATCCTCTTTGGATCCACCTTTCAGGTAGTTAAAAACAGCTATCAAATCCCCTCTCATTCTTCTCTTCCGTAGACTAAACAATCTCAGTTCCCTCAGCCTCTCCTCATAACTCATGTGTTCCAGACCCCTAATCATTTTTGTTGCCCTCCGCTGGACATTTTCCAATTTCTCCACATCCTTCTTGTAGTGTGGGGCCCAAAACTGGACACCGTACTCCAGAGGAGGACTCACCAATGTCGACTCTGCACTTGTCCTTGTTGAATCTCATCAGATTTCTTTTGGCCCAATCCTCCAATTTGTCTAGGGCCCTCTGTATCCTATCCCGGCCCTCCAGCGTATCTACCACTCCTCCCAGTTTAGTGTGATCTGCAAACTTGCTGAGGGTGCAATCCACACAATCCTCCAGATCATTAATGAAGATATTGAACAAAACCGGCCTGAGGACCGACCCTTAGGCACTCCACTTGATACCGGCTGCCAACTGTACATGGAGCCATTGATCACTACCTGTTAAGTCCGACACTCTAGCCAGCTTTCTATCCACCTTATAGTCCATTCATCCAGCCCATATTTCTTTAACTTACCAGCAAGAATACTGTGGGATACCCGTGTCAAAAGCTTTGCTAAAGTCAAGGAATAACACGTCCACTGCTTTCCCTTCATCCACAGACCCAGTTCTCTCGTCATAGAAGGCAATTAGATTAGTCAGGCATGACTTGCCCTTGGTGAATCCATGCTGACTGTTCCTGATCACTTTCCTCTCGTCTAAGTGCTTCAGAATTGATTCCTTGAGGACCTGCTCCATGATTTTTCCAGGGACTGAGGTGAGGCTGACTGGCCTGTAGTTCCCAGGATCCTCCTCCTTCCCTTTTTTAAAGATTGGCACTACATTAGCCTTTTTCCAGTTGTCCGGGACGTCCCCTGATCGCCATCAGTTTTCAAAGACAATGGCCAATGGCTCTGCAATCACATCCGCCAATTCCTTTAGCACTCTCGGATGCAACGCATCCGGCCCCATGGACTTGTGCTCTTCCAGCTTTTCTAAATAGTCCCGAACCACTTCTTTCTTCACAGAGGGCTGGTCACCTCCTCCCCATGCTGTGCTGCCCAGTGCAGTAGTCTGGGAGTTGACCTTGTTCGTGAAGACAGAGGCAAAAAAAGCATTGAGTACATTAGCTTTTTCCACATCCTCTGTCACTAGGTTGCCTCCCTCATTCAGTAAGGGGCCCACACTTTCCTGGGCTTTCTTCTTGTTGCCAACATACCTGAAGAAACCCTTCTTATTACTCTTAACATCTCTCGCTAGCTGCAACTCCAGGTGTGATTTAGCCTTCCTGATTTCACTCCTACATGCCCGAGCAATATTTTTATACTCATCCCTGGTCATTTGTCCAATCTTCCACTTCTTGTAAGCCTCTTTTTTGTGTTTAAGATCAGCAAGGATTTCACTGTTAAGCCAAGCTGGTTGCCTGTCATATTTACTGTTCTTTCTACACATCGGGATGGTTTGTCCCTGTAACCACAATAGGGATTCTTTAAAATACAGCCAACTCTCCTGGACTCCTTTCCCCCTCATGTTATTCTCCCAGGGGATCCTGCCCATCAGTTCCCAGAGGGAGTCAAAGTCTGCTTTTCTGAAGTCCAGGGTCTGTATTCTGCTGCTTTCCTTTCTTCCTTGTGTCAGGATCCTGAACTCGACCATCTCATGGTCACTGCCTCCCAGGTTCCCATCTACTTTTGCTTTTGACAGTGGGGATGGGAGCTTTTGGGTGGGGATATTGTGGATAGGAGGAGTCTGAGTGGCACAGGGAGAGATGGTGGATTCTGAGCAGGGGAATTGGAAGCCAAGGGTGGGAGGGATCAATAGCTTTTATGGTGGGTGGTAGGAGCTGAATTGGTACTACCTAATGATGTTGAGGTGTAATGGGGCATATACAGTGAACTGCAGCTGGAAGAGATAACTCAGGACTCTAGAATTCTGGTCCCAAGGATAGAAATTGAGCTCAAGCTATTGGGGGTGGTTACAGGTAGAGTAACTTACTCAAAAGAGTTGGTATGATAAGTTTCCCATGATGGCAACCTGTGCATGATTCTCACTGTGGACATCACCCTGATTGTCTTCCCCATCGCTTGCTGCACACCTTCTTTATACAAAACCTGTTGGTTTTGGACCCAGATCTATTCTAAATTTCCAGTTATGTCTCATATCCATTTAAAAATAAAGGACATTTTAAATGACTATTTTTCTTTCAAATGTTAACTTTCATGGTCAGTTTTGTTTCTTAAATTGCAGCTCTGTGAAATGAGGATTTAAGGAAGTAGATTATACACATGGAGACAGATTCTCCACTCTCATTGGCATAATTCCACTGAATTCAATGGACTTAAACCAATGTGAGAGGGGAGGCGGGTTTATGGACCCTGGATTGACTTAAAACTTTTTAAAGTTGTTAAATTTACTCAGTGCGGTATCACCATTGTTAACTTTAATTTTGTTCCTTTTTTTTTTAACCCAAGAAGGTGAAAAAAGCCATAAGATTTAGGGTGTTCTTGTAAGTTGTTAAATTTAGGGTGAGTTGAAAATTATATTTTTTCCCCCCAAAAATAGAAGATTTTTTTAAAAAAAGAACCGTAAGGTCTTTAAAGGGAAAATAATAGAGAGATTTATTCACAGAAAACAAATATTTACCTGAGAACACTCAACCATGCAAATGTTCTGCTGTCTGACAAATACATCGTTGTCTAAAATTTTTCATCATGTTGTGATACACACATTACTTCACAGCAAAAAAAGCTATTCCAGCTGTCCAGGTAAATATGTGTCTTATATATTCTAAATTTCAATAAAATTTTTTGTAGTAATGTCTGACAGAGCAGAGTGATTCTGTGTATTCAGATGGCAGATATGCTCTCTACATGCTAAAAATAACTCTTAAAATGATGTGTACACATGCAAAATGCCTTCATACAGGATCCCATTTTTACACTTTACTTAAAAACAACATATTAATCTACAAGAAATTAGATAATTTAAGATTTAAATTTCTTGCTAAATTAATGTTGAACTTTTGTTTTAGAGTGTTTGTGTCTCTGTGTGTTTATAATAAATGTGTGCGTGTGCATGTTTACATAAATATTCAGGGTGGGAAGACACCTTGGTAAATAAAATTAAGGAGTTCAACCATTTAGTGACCGCTCATTAGTCAGTATTTTAGCCATCTTGAAATCAAATATTTATAACATGGTCATTTTCTCTGTCATTGTCTTAATATGGGCTGGTTCTTAAAGGCTAAGCTAGTTCTCCTAGAGACTTCAATATTTCCTATCACTAATCAGACTTTTTCTCTATTTCTTTTTTAACCCTACTTGCCTTAGGATAAGATGGTGAATTTTAATTGAACTAATGACTTTTTGTGAGGGGAGTGTAAAATGTGGAGCGTACGTGTTATGGTATGTTTTATAAAGAAGCATGTACGCTTACAGGGCTGTAAAATGCTTAATAATACTTTGCAGTTTTGTATAGTGCCTTTCTTTTGAGGATATCAAAGTGCATCATTGTGTATCATTATTCACATTTTTCAGATGAGGAAATGTAAACACAGGAAGTTTAAATGACTTGCTTGAAATCACACAGCAAATTTGGCAATAGAAATGGGAACAGAACACACATGGCTCTGATGCTAAGGCCAGATTTACATTACAGACTTATATCGGTATCAGTATGTTGCTTGGGGTGTGAAAAGTCCACACTCCCGAATGAGGTAGTTATACCAACCTAACCCTCCGTGAAGACAGCACTATGTTGATGGGAGAGCTTATCCCGTCGACACAGCTACCGTATCTTGGGGAGGGAGATTAACTATGCTGAGAGACACTCTTCTGTCAGTGTAGGAGCATCTTCGCTTAAGTGCTACAGCGGCTCAGCTGCATTTACATGTAGACCTGCTTTGTCCCTTGATCTAACTACTGGACCATGCTCCCTTTCTTTATACCATAAAGTATTGTACTGCAGCCCAGCATCTACCACAATTCTTGATGTCTGGGCTACACTGTTCACTCTTGCAGCATATGGAGGCAGATTAGTGTTTTGGCACCACCATGCTAGCATGTGCCATCTGCTCCTGCTTGTGGCCAGATGATTTGCCTCCGCAGCAGTGTGCGGACAACAGTTTCTGTGCTCCCGCCTTTCATCTGCCTAAGGGGTGTGTGGGCGCTTTTTTTACAAATTTTGGGGCAGTGGTGAGCTGGGTTCTCCCTCCCTCCCTTCCCCCCAACCTCGTAGGTCAGTTATTGGTTGTGGGTTGGAACCCACCCAGAGCCTCTGCTGCAGCACCTCCTTGCTGGCTCTTATGCACCTTTTTAGGTATGGCAGAGCAGCCTAAAAGCACCAAATAAAATCCAAATCGTGCTCTAGCTGTGAGACTGCCTTGCCAGGCTTAGCAGGCAGCGAGTTGTGCCCAGCCTGCACTCTGCCTTCTGTCACTAACTCTGTTGGTTCCTGGTGCTGAGTTAGACAGGACTGTGGGATCTTTGATGCACCAGAGCAGCCGAGACTCCAACATGGGAAAAATAGACCAGGAGTCTCTGGGCAGAGCTGGGAGAGGCTCTAAAGACAAGGAGGACCACAATCAAATGATTCTGGGGGCAAGTCCCAAGAGGCTCTTGGAAAACAGAGGGGAGACTTGCACGGTCACAAATCCCCCTCCCCATAAGTCTTAAACTCGGTCCTCAGTGCCCTGGGAAAAGAAGCAGGTCTCATAAGACCCCCTCCTTCCCAATTTATTTTGGAGGACTCTGGAAACCTTTCCCCTCCACCCTCCTTGAGGGAATGGGACTCAGCAGGCAAGGACTCAAAAGGTTTTATGAGAGGACTTCAGGCCCTTGGGAAGGCCTTACCAAGGCTGCACTGATGCTCATATATTCTCTGAGCTAGCAAAAAAAGCTAAAAATACAAAAAAGCTAAAGAGGGGAAAAAATCATCATAGATCTAAGAGGTCTGAGTCCTCTGACTCTTCTCCTTTTCCTCCACAGAAGGTGGTGAATTGTTGTGCTCTGATTTGTGATCAGGACTGGGGAAAGAAGCCACAAAGGTTTTTTCCTTTTGAGAATTTCAAGGTCATTTGCAACAAGATTGTATCTACTAATCTGATTCAGTCTGAACAGACCCCCGAGAGTAAGCCTCAGAGCAAATTTCTCCCCTCAAAATCCTCCCCTGATGCTGTGATTCCCCTGTGCTCCTCCTTCGAGGAAGTAATCTGGGTTGAAGGGATAAGCCAGAGAAAGACAAGCACATTAACAAAAATGATCTTAGCTTTTATAAATTCTAGGAACAAAAGGATCTGATTACTGAGATACTGAAGGTTGACACTGCTGTAGCATCCCTGGCAGAAGATACATTTATCCCCTCAGAAGGGGCGTTCTATCCTAAGGACCCCAGGGAATACAAAAATGGAGGCCTCTTTCAAAAAAGACTTTGTGGACTCCCCAGCCTCCCTTCAGGTGTTCCTAGCATTTACTTGCTTTTTGAGGTCATAGCTCTCTCCTAGCTGGAAGATCGCAAAGCCCTTGTGGGTAGAGATTGCTTGACTTCAGCTCTATGTTAAAGAAGGTTTCCCTGGCAACAGCATATTGTTGCTAACATCTCACTGGATACAATGAGATTCTCATCCAAAGCCATGGCCTCCAGCTCAGTGACCAGTCAGGACCTATGGATCTGTCCGTGGAAGGTGGATAGCCACACCAAGCAAGTGCTGTGCTCTGCCAAATTTACAGGAGCCCTGCTTTTCAGAGAGAAGCTAGACAACATAGTGGTGGACAAGACTGCAAAATCTAAATAGTCCCTTCCAATACCACATCATGCCTTTGAGAGAGAGAGTACAGACCAGCCTTCAGTGGTCCTTTTGGCCTTCATCCTCAGAGAAATACTAGCAAAAGGACATAAGGGTCTCCAGAGAAAAGCTGTGGAACTGTAGCTCTGGAGGAAAAACCCAAGCGAACCCTGCCGCTCCCAAAGTCTCTGCAAGACAAAGACTCCATTGAACCCTGCCTGGAGCTGAAGCTAGGGGGGGCACAATTTCCCATTTCCTGGAGGAATGGATTGCATTGACCATGGACCCATGAGTCAGGGAGATAGTTAGTTAGTCAGGGATCATCCCTTGAGTTACGGACTCCACCCCATCCATTCTTCATCTGGTCTCCTATCTTGAATTACCCTGTAAAGTGCAATCTATTCCAGAATGAGATATCTCATCTCCTGGATATGGCAGTAATAGAGAGTGTCCCCTCAGAAGAAAAATTATCAGTGTTCTGTTCCATCTTCATCATCATTCAGAAGCGTACAGGGGGAATCCAACCATTCTAGATCTCGGAAGGCTCAACAAGTGGATGAAGAAAATTAAAGAAATCTCTACAGTGTCTTTATAACTTCAGTGGATCTGGTGGATACATATCTCCACACAGTTATCAGACCCTGCCAGTACAGATTCCTGAGGTTTGCTAGTGGCAAAAAGCATTGTCACTACTGGGCACTCCAGTTTGGCTTGTCTCAGCTCAGTGGGTCTTTACAAAGGTGGTGTTGGTGGTAATCAAAGCCAGACTTAGGTTACAGGGAATCCACCTTTACCCCTCCTGGATGACATCTTTTAATCAGAGCTCCATCCCCAGCAACAGCACACAGAGCTATGTCTCTGATGTTGAATTTCTTGTAGGTGCATGGTTTTATTATCAATATCCAGGAAAGCTCCTTGGTTCCATCCACCAAAGTAATTTGCTTAGGAGTGGACACAGATACCTTGATAGCAAGGATATGTCCATCTTTAGAGAGGTTCCAGAAAGATTCAAGACTTCCACAAATTGTTTTGGAACTGCAAGAGGCCTGAAACTAAAACCACTAAGCTTTCAGCCACTAGACCCCTCATAGTATTATGCATAGGGATCATGCCATGGGTACAGTCTCACATCAGGCTCCTTCAAGGTTTCATCTTAAAGATATGGAGCCACTCTCTGAAACCCATGAAGGATCAAGTGAAGGTTCCGGCACAGGTGATCAACACCTTTAAAATGGTGGTCAGCCTCTTTGCCTTCCAAATTGCCAAAACTGTCACCAGCCTGGAGGGCTGGGAAGCACACTGGGGGTCAAAAAGAGGCATCTGTTAGCTGGCGGAAAGGACTGACCATCTAGAACTAAGAGCAGTCAAGATGGTGCTACAAAGGTTCCAGCCCAGGCTAGAGGGGAGGCATGTTCTGATTCAGTCAGACAATATGACCATGGTTGCATATGTGAACAACCAAGAGGAAAAAGAAGCCCAGCGCTACACATCTAAGTGATGGAAATCATGCACTGGATAGCACATGCTCATCTGTCCCTCAGGGCAGCTCCTACTGATCTTGCTTTGACTGATCAAGATGAACAACCGAGTGTTGCCGTCATCAGGAAGGTTTTTGAGCTAATTGTCCAGTTGTTCAGCTTGCCCTCAACCAATCTATTCATGAACCACTTGAACGTGGAGAGACCACAGTACTTCAGCAGGGAGGTGGACCCCGGATCCAAGGGGACAAGATACACTATCACACTGATGGCCTCAGGGCCTCCTCTGTGCATTTACAATCTTCCTATCATTAGGGAAGGTAGTCCAGCAAATAAAATGAACCGGTGACAATAATATTGGTAACCCCACATTGGCCAAGGAGAGCCTGGTTTTTGGACCTAATTGAGCTGAAATAGGACCTCCAGTACCGCTCCCAAAGAGACAGGACATCCTCTTACAAGGTCCTCTTCTTCATCTGGATTGGAACCAGCTGCATTTAACAGCCTGCTATTGAAAGGGAAGTGCTAGTGTTGTTGGGTCTGTCCTCCAAAGTCATCAGAATGCATTTTAGAAGAGTATTGACCTTGAATGCATAGTCCTCTGTCTGGCCCAAGTTCTGTGCTGGTGCCAGGAACACGAAGCAAATAGCCATAATTCCTTGATTTCTACAATCTTGAAATTTCTCCAACAAGGCTTGGACAGAGGTCCCCAGCCTAGTACCATTGCACGTCCGGTGTCTGCCCTTTTGTAGCATGATGGTCACAGGATCCATGGGTTCTCTGGCAGAGTAACCCCCCCCACCCCATCCCATGTAGCCTGATTCCTTAGAGCAGTCTGATTAGCCAAACCAGCAATCAGGCCTCTCTTTCCAAAGTGGTACCTGCCATTTGTACTGAGAGCCCTGATGAACCACCTCTTTGAACCAGTCACATCAGTGTATTGCTTTCTGATGGCCAGGTGAGTTTTGGAGTTGTCAGTGCTTCCTATGCAGGAGCTTTTCTGTGTGTTTCATGAGGACAGGGTGGTGCTCAGAACTCTAGAATTGTCTATCCTGGAGGTGAACTCTTTCCTCCGTGTTTCCCCAGAGGTGGGTCTCCCTTCTTTCTGTCCCAGGCCACCAAGGAGAAGTGGCATGATTTAGATGTTAGAAGGGCCTGAAAATTTTAATTCAGATGTACAGAGTCCACTCGGAGGTCGGGTGCCCTGTTGGTATCCTTCCTCCGGAAATGCCAAGGTGTTACTAGGTGAATTAGACTATGTATTGAAGAAGCATACAAGACACTGGGGATTCCGGTTCCTTAAGGCATCAGGACATGCTCAACGTGATCCCTGGTGACTTCATGGGCAGAAAGAACTAATGTATCCATAGTAGAAACATGTAAGGCGACCACCTACTCAAGCACTACAAGGTAGATTTTCCTGTCCTCTGCAGACGGGTCTTATTGCAGGAAGTTAGAGCAGGCCGTGATTGGGGAATGGTTTTTGCCCTTTGAACAAGTGTTATAAATGAGAAGGTATACTGTTTTCCTTTTCTTCCCACCTTCTCTATAACCTTCCCTACATCTGTTCATTGCTCTCTACTTCCCAGAACTTCAAGAACTGTGGAAAATGCTGGGCTGTAGAACGGAAGTTTTTTTACTGATAATTTCTTTATGCATCTTCCACAATTGTACCCAACTAGCTCAAGAGCCAAAAGGTCAGATGCTGAGTGGGATCTTTACCTTGTGACTTTTGTTGTTGTTGTGGTCCATTGAACTTAGTTGGTCAGTTACCTCTGAAGTATTTGTTACTAATATTGTTATACAAGTTTTTACAATTTTGGAATAACTCATCTGGCCACAAGTGGAAGCGGAGGGGGCATGGCCAGTGGGTGGCACCAAAATGCAAATCTGCCTCCAAGAGTTGCACGAATGCCCAGAGCAGCCCAGATGTCAAGAATAGTGGGAGATGGTGCTAGAAAAAGGGAAATTATTGGTAAGACATTTTCCGGTTCATTGACACTGACTTTATGATTGAGCTCTAAGGTATTTGAGCTTTTAAAAAAAGAGAGTGCACTCTGAAAGTGTCAATAACCCTATGTAAGTTTGAAAGTGAAAACTTTTCTTATAACTGTTTTAACTCCACCATATGTCCGTGGGGTATTACAGGCTTATTTATATATTCAGATGACTGCAAGATTTTAAAATACACATTACGTCTTGATTTAAAAATAACTTATTTGAGTGTAAGAAACTATGTTGTGATATTAACATTTTAATAGTGTCCCCTTCCCTCCCTTTCATATATTTGAGTGTACATGTAGATGAAGCAGGAGTGGAAAGATATAATATTCTGAAAAAAGAAGGAACATTGTGACTTTAAAATGATAGTTTTCTTCCAGAAGATTAAAAAGAGGCATTTTGAAATATTCGTACAACTTTCTGTGGCTCTATAGGTGTACATAAAATCTGAGCTATTGCATTTGTTTTTGGATAAGAGCTAGAATTTTACTTGTCATTCTAGGTGACAGATAAATAATGACTTTGGATGAAACTTGGCCTTTAGGTGGGTGCAGCCCAGTACAGTGAGTGGCAGTGTGCTGGCTTTTATACCAAAGCTGCTAAAATATTATTCAGTCAAATGTGAAAAGTTCATGTAAAGAACCTCCCTAGATAAAGTTCTATCCATTGTAAGTGGTTGATCTCTAAGGAGCAAGAGGATGGATGTCTGTCTCCATGCTGGTTCTTGGGCTGACTGCATCAGGGCTTTGCTAAAAGAAGTTATGCTCTCTCAACGCACGTATGATAGGATACGAATTAGAGAGAAAATAGCTTTGGATTTCTTTAAAGCCAGATTTTTAGTGATTTTTATATTACTCTTTACATCTGAATACATCCAGGTGTATGTTAGTTTTAGGTAAAAGAAAATACACAATATTACAAGAGAGAAAATCTCTCATGTTGAGGAGATTCTGCCTTTTATGCATGGAACTTGCATTAATACATTATTAGGAGTTATTCTTATGTTAATGGGAGAAATTCACACACATGCAGAGATGATTCTACTACAATAAAAGTAAAATAGATTTTTCTTTTCCTTAATACATTTGAAGTTAACTGCTGAAAATTATGACACATTATCAAATCAATGTGTATGGGCGCTATTCCTTCCAAAAACCTAGCTTCAAAGCTTGGGATAGCAAATAGCCTTCAACTATACTAATCTGGTTAGCATGATACTTAACTTTTGCATTTGGTGCCAGATATGATGAAATCTTCTATCAGTTTCTTCGTTCTTAAATGTGGATGTTAGTTGAAGAGATGATTGAAGATGATGGAGAAAAGGGAGGGAGAAGAAATGGAACTGAACAAGTGCATAATGACAGTAAAAGTAGATCCAGGAATATTACCACAGCTGTAGGGCAGCTGTCTTTGATAGATGTGTGGCAAGGTGACTGTGTGATCAGGACTGGACAGCAGTGGATGCTAGAGACAGGATACTAGAAAAGTTAGAGAAAGAAGTATGCTATCCTGCTTAATTGAGACATTTAACTGTATATGTAGCGACTCCCCTGGAGATCCTCACATTATGGAGGGCCAGCTAATAAATCACATCAATCTTTAGAGCTAACATACTAACAAATTCTGTATAAACTGTTTTTGATTTATTTATTGGGCAATCTTGGAACACAGGATTTCCCCCATTTCTCTGCATTTTACTTCCACTTTTCTCCAGGGCCCTGAATTAATCTTCCTTCCTTCAGTGGAAGGAGAGGTGGGAGTGGGATTATTAAAAAATGTGTGGATTATTATATGGAAACAAAGAAAAACAAATGTTATATACATAAGAACTTTTTTTGCATTAAAAATTATTCTTCCATTTCTGAACTAACTTGAACTTTAAAATATTGCTTCCACTGCCAAAATTGAATAGTTTTGGTCCTTGTTAATTGAGGGATGTGCTTCAATTGTACACACAGAGCCATTAAAGGCTAGATGAATAGGTCATCTGAACATGGAGTCAAAATCTCTAGATTTCAGTGTCACAAAGCTGCAGATTATTTCTGAAGAACAGAGTCCACAGATAAGAATTAAAATATTATATCGTACAAGTTGTTAAGATCACATGTTATTGGAAAATGAAGTATTTCTGGAGTGGAAGGCTTATTTAAAAATATTTTTATATTTACAGAGAATCAGGCATACAAATGTTTGTTTTTAAAAGTGTACACTGCTTTAAGGCTATTTATTTTTTAGAAAATATGACTTACATTAATATCTTTTGACAAATATACACGATATTACTCAAACTGCCATGCAACATGTATATTAAGTAATGAAGAAATTGAATATACAAGGCCTAATCTATATTATATATTGAAAATGTACAGTCTAGCCAATATTTAAAAAGTTTCCCTTATTTGGCAGTATTTTCTACAGTTTGTTCATATATTTCCTCTTGGATGATTTGGTGAATACTTTACTGAAATCTAGTCAGTGACAACCTGAGGTACTAAACATTTCTGCCTTACTTCATTGTCTTCAAAATTAATCTGTTTGTTCCTTTTAGGTTCCATCCATGAGTTATGTATTACAGCATTATTCGGCATGGGATCTGCTTCCACTATTGAAACGACTCGTTTTTTCATTTTACTTTTCAGGACCTTCTGAAATTTTTGCCTAGTGAATGCATAAAGTAGAGGGTGAAATATGGTTGTTCCGTATGCCATAACTAGAAAACATAATCTCAGCTTTACCAAAAGGTCACTTGGGCCCAGACATAAAATTGTAGTGTTTAAAACAGAAATGGGTGTCCAGCAGAGAAGAAACGTTGAAATAATCAACAGGGACATTCTGAAGACTCTCTTTTGTCTTTCCCGTCGTTCACGATGTCGTTTTACAGCTCGCCGTAGGGCAATTATTACTGAAACTGAAGTCCTTACGCCAAAGACTACATTTCTCCCGCCACTGCTTTGTGACACATCAGTAGTCTCGTGTTGTGTAGTCAAAGAAATAGTCTTTTTCTTTCTGGCTTTTTTCTTTTGTCCTGTTGTAAATCTTGTACCTATTCGAATATTAAGAGCCTGGAGTATTTTGGTGTATGTAATTAGCATTACTATAACAGTGAAGAAAAAAATTGGAATCTGTACTAGGAGATGATAGTACATTCCTAGTTCAGTGTGGTATTCATTTACACTGACACACAAAAGAGTCTTATTTTCCCAAGTACTTTCACTTTGAAGACTGAAAAAATTGACTTCAATGAAGGGAATCAGGAAGGAGAAAAGAGAGACAATCCATATTGATGTCATTAACATCACAGCCCTTCCCAATGTCAGAATTCGATTTGCAGGTTTTACAGAGATATCATATCGGTCTAAAGTGATAGCAAAAACGTTGATTGCAGTTGAAACACTTGCAAAAGAAACACAAGCCTCATGGAAACAGCAAATTAGAGCACTGTTACTCTCCAGTGAAAGCAGAAGGATAACTATAGTTAGAGGAATACATCCCACACAAATTATTACATCAAGTACGTGAAGGTTCATTGTAATAATGTTACTGACAGAATTGATTAAGTTGGATTTCATGCAGTAAAGTACCAACACGGTGAGGTTGCTGCCAAGTCCCAACACAATTTCTAACATCAGAAATCCAGTGAGAGAAACTTGAAAGCTTAATGGATATGACAGTGCTCGGTACATATTGGTGTTGATGTCATCAATGGCATCTTGAACTGTAATGTTAGATTCAGACTGCATGTTGACTTCCGGAATGGGAGAGAAGCACATTCTTTTGTTGCAGTTGTTTTTGTCCTAAAAGATGAGAGAAAATAGTTTTGTATTTAATTCTGACACTTCTAAAATCACTTTAGATAGAATGAAATACCTGTTTTTCTGTATTTATCAAAATCTAATCAATTATATATTTAGATTTGTGCATGATTTGGGCTCAGGAATCTGAGGATCTAGCAAAACACCAGCTTTTAAAATAAAATTTGATTGTAAAAAACCCCCCAAAAAACTTGTTAAAAGCCTTTGTTTACAGAGACAAGGCCTTGTTTATGATATGGCTCTTACAAAGGATACATGTGGTAGAACAAACTATATTGGTACATTGTGTTTTATCATGTCTAGGGCCATTTTAAAAAAATGTCCACATGTATTTAAAACTTAGCGTATATAAAGTAACGTTAAAAAACCTTTTTAGGAAAAACAAGGTCAGAAGAATGGAGGGGAGTTGCTTGTAAACCACTGAAATATCACTTAATAGATCTTCTCTTCTATAGGTTTGTTTACCTCCTTCTTTTGAAAACTTTTTTTGTAAAAATGTGATTGACAGAAGATTTGCAATTCCAGAGTTCATTGAAATTTTATAAAACTTTAAAATGTTTATACATTAAATTTTCTTTCAGAATTTTGTGTGTACATATATTATCTGTGTGTGTGTGTGCGCGTGCGCGTATGTATATTTATATGTGCATGTATATTTTCATTATAAGTCACTGTATATATAACTTCAACTGTAAAATTATAGATGAATGTTTAAGTGTAATGAAGTAGATTTTCAAAGCATTGCATTTCCATATGCTGATTTAAATATTTACTTCAGGAAATATAAATACTTTAACTATTAGCCACACTGGTGAAATACTCTCCCTTTGATTTATGGACTTGTGTGTATCAGGAGTATTTAGTAGCATATTTATATTTATAATCTAATTAGATGATGGAATTAAGGAGACAGAGACAACAGGATTGTTTGTATTATGTTTGTTTTTTACATCATGAAATGAAAGTTTATCTCTGCTTTGAGGCAAGAAGGCTCAGTGATGTAGCATTAATCACTGCTGTGTGATTTTTTTTATCTTATGGCCACACCTTCTGTGGCTTACAAATGCTAATAAATTGAAATTTAGTGTCTGCTTAAGAGGCTTGCCACTGTACCATTTGTTCTTAACCAGCATATAAAATTAATAAATAAAATAAACTAAGGAAGGAAAGATTTTTTTTTTCTCTTGGTGTGGTGGTACTTGAAATTTTGAGCACTTTTAAAATGAAAATGAAAATATATTCGGTATAAGGATTAATTTAAATGGAGAGCATTGTTCTTCTCTAAATACAGTAAGTGGAAGGCACTAAAGAGAATAAAAATGAGTGGCTTTTTTAATGCAAGTATGAATTATGCACACTCTAGATGTAATATGCAAATACATTTATCTACAATTCTGAGAAGCCACAATAGTTCAGTACTGTTAATTGCAAACTTTTTATAATGAAGGTTCTTTGTATGCGTCAAGAGTTACTTTACATGCCTTTTTAAAAACAAAAAATTTGAATGAGCCTCAGGTGTGCAATGAAACAAGAAATATTTCAAAAGCTTTGTTCAACTTTCACTTTATGCAGCCTGAAGACAGTTTATATATAGCTTCAAGAAAGTATTATTTCCTCTGTGTATGTGGTCTTATTTAGCTATGGACATATTATGGAAACAATTCCAAATGTGTTACTTGATAAATTGAATTCACTTGAACTGGTAAAAGCCAGAAGATTAGAGTCATTTCTACTAAAACAAGTGATGGTCTTAACTGTAAGAATAAGCTATCTGAAATCTTGTGAAAATGGAAAATTTTAAATGTGCCAGATTTTACTAACAAACAGATTAAGCATCAGGTCTTTGTCACATCAGATAGATTTGCAGTTAAATAAAAGCAGAAATGTCAAGATAGGAAGATAATTAAGAAAATACATCTCAAGAACAGTGCTCTGTTCCCCTATAAATGTCAAACAGAGGTTGGGTGCATGCAGCTTCTGACCTACCTGTTTTCTGTTGCCTCAAGGGCCTTTCAGCTCACTGTAGCAGCTTGTCATAAATTGATACATGGTGTCACTGACAGAATTTTGACATGCATTTCACCTGGCAGCTGAGTTGTAGCTGTGCTCTATTTCATCCCTTGCAGAATGTTTCCTTTCTTTCTTTTTTTTTGGTTCCAACACTTCAGCAGCAAGATTTTGTGATTGAACAAAAGGACTTAATTTCCTGAAATATTTCTACAGACCAGTGCATATTGGTTGGTTGTTCTGCTTTTTAAAGCCACCAGTAAAAACAAAACTTCTTTTAAGTGACATTAAATTATTTCCCCCTTTGTATCTCATGGCAGTATATTTTTATTTTCCAGGATAAATGAAAATAAAAACAGACACATCCAATTTCTGGCTTCAAAAATATATTTAGGCATCCTTTAGTTACAATTGCACATTTGGTTTTATAATACTTCTCATTACTTTAGAGTGATGGCTTTGTCACATAAGTTGTTTTACATTGTAAAATCCAGTTCATGTGCTTTGATGAAAACCATGGACTGCTTAATTTGGTTTATTTTCATTAAAGGAGAATACATAACAGGTCATAAAATTCAGAGAAAAAATATCCATTAGTCATTATGACAAATAAGTGACTTAATATGTAGTGTAGAAAAAGCTTGATTAAAGCCTTGTTTAGCTTGCTGATGAAGTATGCACAGTCTCCTTTTGGGAATTCATGTTTCATTGTTTCTTCATGAATCAGTAGTTTCCATAAATCTGGTTTTAAATTATAAATCCCTTTTTAAGATATGCTCACCATTTTGTTTTAGGAATAAACCATTATATTAATCTTCTTTTCATGAAAATATGAGCAGATGTGCTAATCTTCTATGTATATTGTTGAAGTGTTAAACACTTACGTAGAAATAGAACCTGTTCCATGTTTTTATTCTAATTCCTTCATTTCTTAAGACTATATATTATAAGTACATCTTGCAGCTCGTAGATCAGACAGCTAGAAAGATGTCCAGTCAATTGCATTCTTCATATTGTCAGTAGTAAAACTGAATTAGATGCTGCATGCCCTTGTGAGAAAAAGAAGAAAAAAAGGTTAAAAATAGGGCTTCTAATAATAATTTTTCAGTTAAGTTATTCAGGAATATATTTATATGGTATCATTTGATTAAAATTATGCAATATGTGTAAATCAAAATGGATCTCTAAAGTTGACTCCTATAGAAGATATATAAAATCAGTGAGAATATTTTCACTATTTACTAATAAAATCTTTCCCTCTCTTTCATCTTATTCAAATTAAATATATTGGACGGGTTACATATTTTGCAAATATTAAATGTGGAGTTAAAAGCCAAGAATTGAAATAAAAATTACTGGGCAAAAAGATAGTATCTACAATTGTAGCTAGAAAATATGATTTTTACAGGTCTTGTGAGCAACTAGATTACACATACTATGTGTCCTCTTCTGTTCATATGACTAATTTAACTGAGCCTCAATTGCTTCATGGGGAATACATTTGTTTAATTTGCACATGTCCTTGAATTTCTTGCTATGAATATAAAATATTATGCAAATAAATTTTTACAAGTATATTTCCATTGGGTGAAGTATGTAGATTATTTAAATGTTTTTAGGGTCACACAAAAGGTAGTTGCAAAAACTAACATTTTTTCCCCATGAATAAGTCAGAGATTAGTCATGTAAATCAACCTTCGAAAAGCAATAACTCTACCAGAAAATGCAGAGTATCTATGATCCTTCAAGGAGTACTTGAGTACATTCATAACATATGTGACTCAATATTTGGAAATGCTGTTGAGAAAAATCTTCAGACTGCATTAAGGATTTTTAGCAGTACTGTTATAGCTTAAGCTGCACTGTTTTTACGTTGTATGAATAAAACAGTTCTTAATATACCACAATGTATCTTTAGAAAATAACATTTTTCAACAATTGTACTTTTTTAATGAAAAAAATTAGTATCGTCAGGCAAGAAATACAAGATAAAAGCTCTCAATTTAAGTTGAACCTGGCATCTTTTCCCCTTCAAATATGTTTGTTAAACACTGCTTTTGCTAAATATCATAATAAGGAACATATCTTACCTCTACTAAGGATTTGATCAGTTCTCGATGCAGATGAAGCAGTTCCAGTTTTGAGGGATTCATGTTGTTCACTTGTTAGCAGAGTACAGGGGAAAGAGGGTCATAAGCATTTCTTCAAAAAATGACCTTAATGAAAATTTGTGCCTGTGCTGTGCCATTGTTTCAGCATACTGCTAATGTATACATGTAGTGCTGCTTTAGAGGCTGCTGCAGTCTCCCACTCATCCTATTGTAGAATCAATAAGCATCTGAAAATACATAATGAAAGTAATTTAACATACTGAAGGCTTCTGGTCTCCAGAGACAGCATTTAGATTCAGCCTTTCTAAAAAGGAACAGCAATACTTCTCAGAGAGGAAAGCTTACTATGGACAGCTTTTGCAGAATGACAGCCTACCTTGTCGCTTCTCTTCACTGCAGAGAGATGCAGTGCATTCACTAATTTTGATTGGTCAGTGATGTTTGGCTTAAACTGTGCTTCATATATATGGGAGTGATTTTTTTTCTGTTTTATATAAGGATTCTTTTGTAAAAAGGCTAAATTTATAAATGAATTGTGCATAATTTTGGAATATATTAGGCATATATGTTTTATTTTTACCATTTCTCTCTACTTTTGTTGATTGTACGATGCATACCACATGACAAAACACTGGTGGAAAATTGGATGAAATGTATACTACTTTAAAAGCCTCTAGCAATTTATGTTTGAGTATGTCTCGTTATATATCCTGTCTCTGAGGTTCTTTGTTCTAAGAGTACCTCTGATACAAAACGGCTGCATCTTTTCTGTGAACCATACTCAACCAGTATGTTTATATGCAGGTCAGCATTTAGGTCTTTATGTCCGATTAAATTATATTCAGGATAAGTAGACACCACATACATATCATGATTATCTGAATTAGAATGCTCATAGAATATTCATATTGTTTATTAAGAGGGGGTAAAAATCCAATTTAGTTCATAATCTAAAGAGTGATTTTTCCAGATCCCATTACCATGCTCAGTGCATGCACAGTTATGCAGTTTGACAACATAAATTAAATTTAGGGAAGTACTAACCTGTTTAAAAATGTTTGACTAATTTTTTCTAAATGCACCATATGTTTTGTCAGTGTATATTTTGTTTCTTGCATTCCATACTCTTTCTACCTCTGTTCCTGAGCCCTTGACCTTCTGGGATTTTGTTTTATGTAGTCTTCACTTTTTAAATATTTAGATTTATAGTTTATTTTTCTGTTCTATTCTGTTAGTATAGACAATGTTGCTAACATCCATACAATGAGGAGGAGAATAACCTAGTTCCTTGTCTTCATAAATTAAGACTAATCCTAAAATTAATTTAGGATGTGAATTAAATATATGCAGCCCAAAATAATATTCAGTGGATATTGTCTTGTGATAATAGAGATAATTTAGGAATTTTTTACTCTAAAATGATGTATTGCTATTAATGTTCCACATCAAAATGTTTTTGAATGATTCTGAATGTCTATAGATGTAATTCTTGAAAAAGTCGAAAAATATCAAATGTTAAAATATAACTATTGCATATCAGATTTATCCATTTAGCAATTTTAATTGTATTTATTTTTGTAAAATTACCGTACGACTGTTGTGTACATATATAAAAATACATTTGTGTAATTCAGATGTTTGCATTTAATTTTGTTTCAGATTAGCATCAGTGGTGTTGATTTATTTTGATACATTGTAGGCTGATGCAATTTTCTAATTTTCAAGTGGTCACATCTATGGCACTTTAGGTAACTTGAACTTTTCCACCTTTTCCTCTGGGCAAGATCATTCAGAAAATACTGAGGTGGACAAAGATCACAGTGGGATCCAGAGATTCTGCACGGCATCTTCTGTGACTTTGCCCCAGCTCCTTCTGACTTCTCTGGGCCTTGTTGACCATGAGAGTCTGATCACAAGTTCCGGCAGCATTGTTCTTGAACAGTTGTATATGACAGAACAGATTCTTGGAGCAGGTGAATTACATACAAAATATGTGCAAGAGATGTACTTGCTCCACTTACAGTAGAGTTCAGGGTGTGTTGGGAACCTGTTGTTCAGTTGAATAGATGAATTCCCGTAAATACTCCAATTTCAGCTCTCTTCCAGGAGAGGCTGGATAAAGATGTAAGATGTTGAGGGGATGGAGGAGTTTTAGCTATAGCAATAGAGGGGGGGAAAACAAGATGGATTTTAGATGTTATGGAGACAGAAACATCAGGATTTTGATGTAGCCTGGATGCATGAGGCAAGGGAGGAGGAGGAGTCCAACATGACCTCCAGGTTACGGCCTGAGTGACGGAGGATGGTGGTGGTGGTGACAAAGCTTTGGAGTAGTAGAGAGAGGTTGAGAGGGAAGATAAGGAGTTCAGCTTTGATCACATTAAGCTTAAATAAGGGCTGTCGATTAATCGCAGTTAACTCACACAATTAACTCAAATTATTCATGATTTAAAAAATTAATCGGAGTAAGAAGAACAGGAGTACTTGTGGCACCTTAGACTAACAAATTTATTAGAGCATAAGCTTTCGTGGGCTACAGCCCACTTCACTGTTGAACACTAAATACCAATTGAAATTTATTAAGTATTTTTGGATGTTTTTCTATATTTTCAAATATATTGATTTCAAATACAACACACAATACAAAGTGTACACTACTCACTTTAGATTATTTTTATTACAAATATTTGCACTGTAAAAATGATAAACAAAATAAATAGTATTTTTCAGTTCACCTCATACTGGTACTGTAGTGCAGTCTCTTTATCGTGAAAGTGCAACTTACAAATGTCTATCTTTTGTTACATAACTGCACTCAAAAACAAAACAATGCAAAACTTTAGAATCTACAAGTCCACTCAGTCCTACTTCTTGTTCAGCCAGTCACTAGGAGAGACAAGTTTGTTTACATTTATGGGAGATAATGCTGCCTAATTCTTATTTATAATGTTGCCTGAAAGTGAGAACAGGCGTTAACATGGGACTTTTGTAGGAGGCATTGCAAGGTATTTACATGCCAGATATGCTAAACATTCGTAAGCCCTTTCGTGCTTCATCATTCCAGAGGACATGCTTCCATGCTGATGACGCTCATTAAAAAAATAATGCGTTAATTATATTTGTGACTGAACTCCTTGGGGGAGAATTATATGTGTCTGGCTCTGTTTTACCCGCATTCTGCCATATATTCGTGTTATAGTATTCTCTAGTGATGACTCATCACATGTTCATTTTAAGAACACTTTCACTGCAGATTTGACAAAATGCAATGAAGGTACCAATACTAGATTTCTAAAAATAGCTACAATACTAGACTCAAGGTTTAAGAATCTGAAGAGTTCCAAAATTTGAGAGGGACGAGGTGTTGAGCATGCTTTCAGAAGCCTTAAAAGAGTAACATTCCGATGCGGAAACTACCGTACCAAAACCACCAAAAAAGAAAATCAACCTTCTGCTGGTGGCACCTGACTCAGAGGATGAAAATGAACATGCATCGGTTCGCAGTGCTTTGGATTGTTATCAAGCAGAACCTGTTATCAGCATGGATACATGTCTTCTGGAATGGTGGTTGAAGCATGAAGGGACATATGAATCTTTAGCGCATCTGGCATGTAAATATCTTGTGACGTGGGCTACAACCGTGACATGAAAACATCTGTTCTCACTCTCAGGTGACATTTTGAACAAGACGCAGGCAGCATTATCTCGTGCAAGTGTAAACAAACTTGTTTGTCTGCGTGGTTGGCTGAACAAGAAATAGGACTGAGTGGACTTGTAGGCTCTAAAGTTTTACATTGTTTTATTTTTGAATGCAGTTATTTTTTGTACATAATTCTACATTTGTAAGTTCAACTTTCATGATAAAGAGATTGCACTACAGTACTTGAAAAATGCTATTTCTTTTGTTTTTTACAGTGCAACTATTTGTAATCAGAAATAAATATAAAGTGAGAACTGTACACTTGGTATTCTGTGTTGTAATTAAAATCAATATATTTTAAAATGTAGAAAACATCAAAAAATGTTTAAAGGGTATTCTATTGTTTTACAGTGCGATTAATTGCGATTCATTTTTTTAATCGCTTGACAACCCTAATTAAAATTTTCTGTAGAGATCTGGGAGGAGAAGTGGTATTGTATGAAGAGAAGTCAGGCGCACATGTGTGGATGGAGAGATTTACAAGCTATTAATTTAGAAATGGTAGTTGAAATTGTGTGAGTGAATGACACCACCCCTGAAAACTGTAGAGCAGAAAAAGGAGGGGGCAAAAAAAAAAGCACCTTTACTTTCTCTACTAGTCATTGTTATAGATGGAGTTGGCAGAGCTGGATATAGATAAGGTTGCCTAACGTTTTCCGTTATAAGAACCTGTTTTCAGTTGCTTATAGCTTTGCCAAACGATAGGTTTTTCGGGCAAAATTTCCTATGCTGGATGTCTACCTTAGGCATAGTTTTTTTGGAAATTTTTTCAGCTAAAATGGCTCAGCCATTTGTAGGAATGAGATTAGAGAAAAATAAATTGATTTGTCTTGTTAAAAAAAAATCTTTAAACTGTTTCGCGAAGTTCTAATACCTCCCTGCTGGGGAAAAAGGGCTTGACATTTGGCACTGTGTGGGGAGGAGAGAGTGGCTGTGCTGGTGTCAGGGGTGCTATTTTGGTTCTTTGCATGAAAATTAATCTAAATTGGGCAAACCTATGAGGAAAAAAAAGTGTTACATGTGGTCAGTAAATGATTTTCAATGTTGATAGCTAAATTCTCTGAAGATGCCATTTGCACTGATCATGCTCCATCCTGGGGTGCAGAGACTTTTTTCCTACAGTTGCTCCTCCTGGCTGCCGGAGACTGCTGTGATGCTGACACTAGAATTGAGAACACAGAGACTGGTTTTCCTGTGCTCTGTTACAGTCCTCCCTCCCTCTTGTCCCTGGAGCCCAGGTAGTATGGAGGAGGAAGTGCAGATAACCTGACTTGTATATGAAGAGAGTGAGAAGGAGGGTTGTATTGCAGATGCCAGAGGCTGGGGAGGAGTGAAGGGGTGAGGATGTGGGGGCGAGAGTGGGACAGAAGCCAGCGGGAGGGAAGGGGTTGGATGGTATATAGGAGAAGGGGCAGGAGTCAGGTATGTGGGGTACAATGTGCAGAGGAGAAGGGAGGTCAGGAACAGGAGCTAGGGTGGGGTGGAGAGGAATTAGAGGTATGAGGAGAGAGATACAGGGGGCAAAGGAGCATCAGGGTCTGTAATTGCTATAGCACACTCCTTTCCGATACCTGGAATTGAACCCAAGAGTCTTGAGTCTCAACATTCCTCTGCTGTAAATAAATAGCTGTAAAAACCAGCAGCAAAATGTATGCCTCCTTCCCTCTTAGTTGTTGGTGCATAGAGAGGATGACAGTCTACTGCTGCTACCAATTACACCATTATCTCAAGTGGTAGTGTGTCTGTGCTGTGGAGCTAGCAGTCCAAACCCTGCTGATGACCCAAGTTGGTTCCACAAGAGAGAATTTCTGGGTCTGGGTTTCTTTTTTAAAAAAAATTAGAAAATTACATAAAAAATACATTCAAAGAGCATTAGTGTTGTAAAGTCAAGCATTCATAATCCTAGGCTTGATAAGCTGGTCAACTGTCTGCCTATTTGACCACAGCAAAATATTGTCAGGTAGTGCAAGAAGAATGCCCTGATGTAGGTGGCAGCCCAGCTCTTTGATTGGATCATGGTGCCATTATTTCCATTTTTTTAGAACATCATTTTACATTTTTCTAAGTTAAAATAATACAATTAAGTAACTTGGCTTTTGTAATTAAGCATAAATGTCTGTCTTAGGCTAAGCCTGTTGGAAACCATATAGTCTTAATCTTTTTTGTTACTGTTACTTTTCTGATAAATTAGTGCTTTCAAGTATTTGACCATTTTTATGTTGATTTTGACAGTATTTGACTGGCCAGTTGATCTGGGGTAGTGGAACCAGGGAGGGGTGGGGCTAGTGCAACCACAATGTATATATTATGGGGGGTGATCTATTTTCACCCCAACAATATATCCTCTCTACCTGGGGAGGGTGTGAGACAAGACAGTCTTCCCTCTCTAGGCATGCCCCCTCGGAGCTGGGGAGGCAGTGGCTGAGCAGAGCCATGTCATTTTGGGCACTTGGGGCAGAAGTAGGTTGTTTCACCTCAGGGCAGGAGCTGCTGCTAATTGTGTAAAAGCAGCAACTGGGGCAGGGAGCTGGATGCATGGCTGTTCTGGGTGCCCGGCGTTGCGATGCTTTGCTGCTATAATTGTCCTGGCCATTCCACTTACTCAGCCTACTGTACATCTCCAAGGTCAAGGGAAGACCCTACCCAGAGCCCGGGGCACTGCCTTAGCTTCCTCTGCATCCTGGGCTCCTTGCTGCATACCTCCAGCCCCAAATAGTAGCCCCTGCCCCCCATTCATAGTGAGTTTCCATCACCTCTGAATTAGCCAGTTATTTTTGTACTGTCCCTTGTCTGTCAAATAGACAGCTTCTTAAACGTCTCCATTTTATGGAAGTACTTACATGTCTCTAATCACTTCCATTGTGCAAAACGGAGGGGTTTTTTTACTACTTAAACATTAAAAGCTCCTTTTTGATACTTGGCAAAAAGTGTGGTCTAACTAGCTAGCTAGATCGTAATATAAATAAACTTTAGCTTGAATATTTATTACTTTTCTTTAAACTTGCCATCTCTGCCCTTATCCCTTGTAGTTGGAGAAAGTATACATCTTTAAAACTGTTTTGAAGGTTGTTAGAATAGCAGGACTTCCATATTCCACCCTGGAAGAGACTACCTTTCAGAAATGGGTAAATCCCTATAAACATTAATGATGGTTTTTGCTATATAAATGCAAGTGATTATTGGGATGTATTTTTATGATCTTTATAGATTTAATGGAAAATGTTAAATTGACTGTCACAGGGTATCTGGCCCTTTAAGAGGGAGTGGGGCCAGTACTCCTGGACTGATCACCTGAGTGATTAAAAGAAAGGCACCTGGGCTTCAGAAGGGTCTTAAGAGCCTCCTAGGAGAGGAAAAATGGCCAGGGTCAGGAGCAGTGCGGGAGTGCTGCTGGAGCCAGCCCGTGACCAGCTGGCGGAGCTGGGGCTGAGCTCATGAGAGGTGAAGTCTAGTTTGCCTTCAGAAAGGAGCAGCTTGAAAGTTTAGAGATTACAGACCAAGGATCGGGAGCCAGGGTAATCCTGTGACTCTAAAGGGGGATGGGTGAAGCAGCCGGAGAGTGTGAGATTTGATGTTTAACTGGGGACAATTGAAGACAGGCCTCAGAAGGGAGAAGCTGTGCCTGGTGGGAGACTGGAAAGAGATACTGTGTTTAGAAACTGGAAAGCAGCCAGACCCAGGATATGTGCACCCAGCAAGAGGCAGGATAGAGAAAGATTGTCTTTAAGTTATTGTATGTTAATAAGCTAGTCCCCAAGAAGGGGTGCTATTGTACGACTCAGGCCTTGGTTGTGTATTGAGGAGCTCTGAGGGGGATGGGAAACTGGGGCAGGAGCTGCAGAAATGCCTGAGACTAGTGGCAGGTGCTGCAACATGTGTGGCATGTGTGCTCACAAAGTGTTTCTTTTAAAAAACATAAAATGACCATGAAATGTGATATTTTATTTTTTTCCATTGTTATTTTTTAACTCTGAGCATTTTGGCTGCTATTGAGAGCTTTCCATTCTCTCGTCAAGGACTCTACAGTACTGACTTGACAACTCTACTTTAATTATTGTGAATTCTAATTATTGTGAAAGCGCTTGAAGCTCTGGATGGTTGCATATATATAACTGTTATAAATCTAGATAAAAATACAGCTGCTGTTGCTCAACCTCAGCATCCAGGTGTGTGTGTGTGTGTGTGTGTGAGAATTGCTCCCTCCTAATACTGTACGAGGAAGACAGTATTCTGTAACCTTTCATGTTTAGGAGTAACAGCCGTGTTAGTCTGTATTCGCAAAAAGAAAAGAAGTACTTGTGGCACCTTAGAGACTAACCAATTTATTTGAGCATAAGGTTTCGTGAGCTACAGATCTAAAAAGATCTTCTACACTTTCCACAGTATGCATCCAATGAAGTGAGCTGTAGCTCACGAAAGCTTATGCTCAAATAAATTGGTTAGTCTCTAAGGTGCCACAAGTACTCCTTTTCTTCTTTCATGTTTAGTTGTACTGCTGAATGATTGATTTCAGAGTGGTAGCCGTGTTAGTCCGTATCAGCAAAAACGAGGAAGAGTCCTTGTGGCACCTTAGAGAGACTAACAAATAGTTAGTTTGTTAGTCTCTAAGGTGCCACAAGGATTCCTCCTCGTTTTTGCTGAATGATAGAGGCTTATAAAGCAGATCATTTGCATGTGTGTTGGCTGTAGAATGAGCTCAACTGAGCAAAAACTTCCTGACATTTGAAAGTCTAGGATGTTTGTTTTACACTGATTTCATTTAAGCATGTTGTGTGTTTGAACAAGATTTGTGTAAGTTTCTCAATGCTTGGAACTTTCTAAAGTAAATCTTCCACAGACTACAAAGCAAGTGCAAATTCTTTGTTTAGCAATGTACTGAAATATTTCAAGTACCTTAACATGTTTTGGGTATAGTGATCATGAAAATTATTTAAGGAATTACATTGTCTGTCATACCTGCTATTTTGCAATAAGAAAAATAGCACTCTTCCTAGTCCCCTACATAAACAAAAATCAGCTTTAATAATTACTATTAGAGACCCCACTCAACAAGTGGTTGCAAGAGGAATTGCCAACATTTAAAAAAAAAAAAATTAAAGTATTTGTTTCAAGTTGGGAACTACTTAGGTGTATCTGACTCAGTCCTGAATGGGAAGCTGCCTCCTCCAGTTTTCTGCTTAGGATAAGCATAAATGATCATATGTACCAAGGTAGTCAATTATTTTTTGTCAAGGGCCAAATTTCTTGGTGTAGTCAACGTCCAGACTCCAGAGAAAATAATAAAATGATAATAAGTAAATAAAAATATTTTGGGGTCTGTTCAAAGGCATCTGGTGGTCCAGATTTGGCCCACAGTCCATGTATTAACTACTCCTGTTATATACCTTCTAATAGCTCTAGCAGCAAAGATTCCTCTAGCCATGGTCAGAAGACACAAGGGACTTATGATCTTTAATGACCACATCTGCCCCAGATTACCCCAGATTGTGATGCACTTACTTGCATGAGGAGTGTGTTACCAAGTAGTCTCATTGACTTCAGTGAGCCGACTTGTGGTGTAAGGTACTACTCAACATAAGTAAGGGTATCACAATCTGGTGCAGTGATAACCAAGTCCTATAGGCCTCTTTTTCTCTGTCATTTCTTTATATAATTTGCTTTGGAGTATGTAAAAAGTTTATCCAGGATATATGCTGATTTCAAATAAAAGTTCAGTGATCAGCCATGGTAACTAGGAATGTTTCTACATATATCTGTCAATGACAAATGCATACTGTACCTTTCTTCAGGCAACAAAATAAAATTTGTTGATGGCAATGATTTTTTTCTGTGAATGATAACTAGAAGTAATTAAAACTGTCAGTCCGGTCGAGACTTAAATTCTAATCTAGGAGCTCATTCATCTCCATTTGTTAGCGGTGATATTCTTACATTGTATTCTCAGAATCGAAACAGTAGCATGTTTATAACCAATACTGTGTATAGAGTACTATCTCCTCACATGATTTAATATTTCATTTTAAAATGTTCAGTATTCTCAGTAAGTTATTGTGTGTCTCTCTCTCACTCCCCCCATTCCCCCAGTGATGTATCTTTGGAGTGATGATACTTTATGCTGTTGCTCAAGCAGACTATGATGCCTGAGCTGTTTATACATGTGCCATAAACAGACACATGAGGAATTGAATAAGTAATAAAATCTAATGATAAATGCATAAAAGCAAGGAAATTGAACTAAGCTATTGGAAAAAGAAAAGGAGTACTTGTAGCACCTTAGAGACTAACAAATTTATTTGACCATAAGTACTCCTGTTCTTTTTGTGGACAGAGACTAACATGGCTGCTACTCTGAAACCTAAGCTATTGGAGTGTCTCAACTTCAGCCTTTAGTCTATCAAAACAATCTGTAGCCTAGACTGATGTATGTGCTGTAATACGAAAACATACCTAAGTTTAGACTATACTAAGCTTCATTATGTATCATCATACAGTTTTAATGTAGTGCTATGCATATTTAAACTGGGCTATCTGTATGTTTAAAATATCTCAAACACTTTTCTTAAAGGTTTCAGAGTAGCAGCCATGTTAGTCTGTATCTGCAAAAAGAACAGGAGTACTTGTGGCACCTTAGAGACTAACCAATTTATTTGAGCATAAGCTTTCGTGGACTACAGCCCACTTCATTGGATGCATAGAATGGAACATATAGTAAGAAGATATATAACACACACACACACACACACACACACGGTGGAAGTTGCCATACAAACTGTAAGAGGCTATTATTAACAGGAGAAAAAAACTTTTGTAGTTATAATCAATTCTTAAAAATATTCTAAGTTAAATGGAAATATGCTACCTTCAGTGTTGACTTCTGTGTGAAGAACACCATACACACCTACAGATTTGTAGACAATGAGAGCATATGAAGTACTACAATCAACTGTTTCCTCCCTACTTCCTTTCACCCACTGGTGCCATACCTTGCTTAGGATTTAGAGATCAGTAACTAATGTTTAATACACACATTGACTACTCTCCCTTTTGGAGCTGGGAAGTCTTTCACTGAGTATGAATCTCTCATTGCACAGAATTACTTCCCTACAATTGTTCAATCTCCAAAAACTAGTTTCCAGAGATATTTTTTACTCCGGGAGATCAGAGTTGAGGGATGTCTGTGGCCAAATCCCACTTTCACAGAAAGTCATGGCAAAACTCCTATTGCCTTCAAAGAGGGTAGCATTTGAATGAGTGAAAGATTTAATCATAAAGGAAAAGTAACCTTCAAGGCATCCAACAACTCCCCCCCCTTCCCCCCCCCCCCCCCCGGTAGACTCTAAGTTTATATACCGTAACTAGGGGGTGGGTGGGTGTGTGTGGGTGTGATTTTTAAATGGACTGCTTTCAGCATTCTTTTTGTTTGCAGTTTTCAAGTAGTAACACTTGTGCATGCAGTTGATTGTCATTTGTGTGCAAATGTTTGTTAGTGCTTGAAAAGCACACATGCAAAGTTATTTATGTGACAAAGCGGGTGCATTTTCAAAAGCGGGTCAGGATGTCTTGAGGAAAAGTGCTTTGGAAAATTGGGATGCCTGCCCCATATGGCTTCTCTATGGTAATCATACTTATAACTACAGTACAGTTTTCCAGTAACCCATTTAAAGAAAGCCAAGCTAAGAAACCACATACATACATCTGGCTTCAGGGTAACTATGCATATGTTCACAACATGCCAACTTTGTCCTCCAGTTTTCGTATTGTATGCTTTCAGGAGAGGTTGTAGCTTACATACTTATTCTGCCATAGCACTGGTAGCCTCTTTGAAATGGCCATACTGAGAGGCAACTGTATGTAAGACGAATTAAAGTCCCCTGTACTAAAACTAATATATTTGATCTATATGCAGAAGGAATGGGAGGAAAGGAGTTTTTGCCCTTATTATTATTATTATTATTACTATTTTATTATTTTAAAACTTGATGTGGACGGGCTGGAAATAGTCTCCACTAAAGACACATTGTATGTGAAATAGCCTTCAAGCTATCTTGTAAAAATGTTAACCCTTTTGTTTGCTGTACACATCTAATGTATAAAACGTTTATTGTTGGAAACTGGTTTGGTTGGCAGTGTGAAAAATATGACAGCAGCCTAACTGTATTAAAATGCTTGTAGACTCCCTGAGCATAATCCCTTCTTTTCCACAATCAAAGTATTCCCATAATTAGAAATATATCTTGGCTACTATAGGATACTGTAACAGGGTATTTCCTGATGGTCTTTAAGTGTATCTGTATATAAGAACTCGATGGGTCTAGGGACTAGCAATATTTTTCAGAATAAAGTTTATACACTTAAGAAATGTGATAACAGTAAGGCTGGGCTGATACTATTAACTTAGTATAGTTAATACAAATCTAGAGTCCAGTTTTAATGATCTTGAAAATTTAAAGTAAAGCAGCTGTTACAGTATATTTGGTGGGAGGAATAAAGGTTGGTGTTATCATAGAAGTCAGATAAATGTTATATTTCAGGTCCAGAATAATCACATTTTTCATTTGTGTGGAATATAGAATAATTTACTCATAGAAATATAGGTCTGGAAGGGACTTTGAGAGGTCATCTAGTCCAGCCCCCAGCACTAATGCAGGACCAAGAATACCTAGACCATCCCTGACAGGTATTTGTCTAACCAGTTCTTAAAAACCTCTAATGATGGAGATTCCACACTCTCCCTTGGTAAAGCTATTCCAATACTTATTTTCTAGCTGTAAGGATCTTTATTTCCTAATTTCTAATGTAAATCTCCTTTGGTGCAGATTAAGCCCATTATTACTTGTCCTACCTTCAGTGGACATGGAGCACAATTGATCACCATTCTCTTTATAACAGCTCTTAACATATTTGAAGACTAATATCAGGTCCCCCCTCAGTCTTCTTTTCTCAAGACTAAACATGCCCAGATTTTTAACCTTTCCACAGAGATGAGGTTTTTAAATTTTTTTTTCCATTTTTATTGTCCTCCTCTGGACTCTCTCCAATTAGCCCACATCTTTCCTAAAGTGTGGCTTCCAGAACTGGCCAGAATTCTCCAGTGGTGAGGCCTCCAGTCAAAGTAGAATGGGACAATGTCTTACAAATGACACTCCTGTTATTAAACCCCAGAATATTAGCCTTTTTTTGCAGCTCTATTACACTGTTGACTCATACTCAGTTTGTGATCCACCGTAACCCCCAGATTCTTTTCAGCAATACTACTGCCTGCCCAGTTAGTCTCTGTTTGTACCTTTTTTTTCTTCCTAAGTTTAGTAGTTGGTGCTTGTCATTATTGAATTACATCTTTTTGATTTCAGACAAATTCTCCAATTTGTCAAGGTCGTTTTGAACTTTAATCCTGTCCTCCAAAGTCCTTACAACCCCTCCCAGCTTAGTGTCAGATGCAGATTTTATAAGCATACTCTCCACTCCCTTACCCAAGTCATGAATGAAAATATTGAATAGTATCAGACCCAGCACAGATCACTGTGGGCCCTCACTAGATACGCCCTCTCAGTTTGACAGCGAACCATTGATAATTGTTTGAATATGGTCTTTCAACCAGTTCTACAGCTACCTTATCGACTTTATAGTAACTTCATCTAAACCACACTTCCCTAGTTTGCTACAAGAATACTATGTGCGACTGTAAAAAGCCTTACTAAAATCAGGATATATCTCATCTACCACTCTCACCTCCCATCCTCTCAGAGCTTACAAATTGGTTGTTTAATAATTTGTTCCAGTATCTTTCCAGATATTGACGTTAGGCTCACTGGACTATAATTTCCCAAGCCCTCTTTTTTCCCCCTTTTTAAAAGAAAGGTATAGTTCTCTGGGACCTCACCCATTACTATTCTTCCTTTCTTTCTTTCACATTGGGAATAGTATACTCTAGATTCAGAAATTTTGTCCTTGCCTATCTGGAACATTAAAACATGGTATGTATTTACTCTCTGAATTAAGTAATCTGTCTACTTATTTGGCCTCCACCATAATATCTGAGCACTAACAGTGCTTTAGTGTTAATAAATAAATAATTCAGCCTGAGCGGAAAAGTAAGGTCACACCTTTCCACTTCATTTTTCCTTCTGACAAACTCAGTGGTGTACAGGCAACGTGACGTGTGTGTGTGTATTTCCAGCTCATATATGGTGCCTGTTTATATTACTCTAGGCCCTCAGCAGTACTGTGTGTGGCAAATTGCTTGTACGATTATGATGGGTCCCGCGCTTCCTCTTCTGGGGAGGGTTCAGGGCACAGTTTCCTGCCCCTGAACTAGGGTATCTACTGTCCCACTAGTAATCCAGAGAAGGATAGTGGAGAGGGAAGGACCCGGGCCCACCCTCTACTCCGGGTCCCAGCCCAGAGGCCCTAGGGATAATGATAAACCACTTGAACTATTGCTTCCTTCTCCGGGGCTACTTCCCTCTCCTGTTCCTCAGCTTGTGAGGCTTCCTGCCCTCTCTCTCTCTGCACAAGCCGGGTGTCTCTTTAGCTAGCATCTTGGTCTTCTAGCCAGCCACGGCACTTCTCCAAACTCTCCTCTACTTCAACTCCTCCAAACTGCACTCCTGCTCCAACTCCTTCCCCTGGCTGATTGAAACAGGTGGTTTTTATCAGGTGACTAGCTTCAGGTGCTCTAATTGGCTTCAGGTGCTTTTAATTAATCTATAGAAACCTTTCTTCCCTCTACAGGGAATAAGGCTCCTCCTCATCCTGGGACTTACATATCTCTCCTATATCACTCTCCTGCTGCCTTCTGGCCATGCTGTATCACATGTGCATAATTTAAAAATGTGTGAATTTAATTATCCAAATTTAAAAAATAATAGTAAAGCTCTGAAACGTTTTCTAATGTGTCAAAAGATAATAAAAATCTGCCCATCTCTGAGTAAATAGCCTAGAAATGTATCAAATACTGGCTTTCTTGGCTCAAAGAGGGAACTGAATTTTCTGGAGCATGCCCTTCTTCCAGATGTACATATATTGAGGTCATTGGCTCCGACAGCCCAGTTGACATCAACTGGCAGGATAAAGTAAGAGGAGAGGTACTTTCTAAAATACCCCGGAACTAAGCCTTACAGGGCTTCATATGTCAAAATCCAACATTCTGAATTGCATAAACTGGATATAGAAATTAGGTACAGTACATTGTGGTTGTACCATACTGAAAAACTCTTATGACTCAGCATATCATAACCTATTGTTTGGTGTGCTGACTGGGTGGTAATTACTTTCTCTAAGAAACATCTTCTGTAAATCAACAGTATGATCCATTAACTACTGTGTTCAAAGTCTCCTGTGGATAGGTCCATTTCCCCTTTTCTTCTGACCCATCTTATTAGTGATTTCATTTGCATCACTTATTAGTGATCTCATTTACATTTAGTTGCATGGGAGGAGGAAATGGCTGTATGCAATGAGCCAGGGGTTGGGGTGGGTGAGATGGACTTTTTACTGAGAGAGATGAGCAAAGGAGAGTGAAGTTGTGGGATCTGATAATTGAGAATACAGAAGTGAGTGAGCTAAACAGCTTTAATAATTAAAATTGTGCAGTGAAATACTTTAAATACACTATTCAGGGTAGTCATGATGATATCTATAGATACAGACTTCCCGGTTATTCCTTCTAAGTAAGGCAATTGTCAAAGAAGAAATTCAGCATTTTATATTAGTTAGATACTACTCTTGTATCTGAACACTGTCTTCTGAGAACATCCTTGTTTGCCAATAACTTGTTGTAAAAAAGATATAAAGATATTTTCCATCATCTCAAAAAAACAGACGAAACTAGGGTCCAATGTTCAGAACATACGTAAACAGTTCTCTGAATTCTGTGAATGTTGGCTCCATAGGAGGAAGACCTGTTCGTGGTTAAGGTAATTTGGTTGTGGCATCGCAACCCTCCAACACCTACAGCAAACCTGCTTTGAGAAAGAAGGGAAATCTGGTCCTTTACATTTTTACTGTGTTGGTTCTGCACTATGTAAACTTAGCACATCTCCCCCACCTATGCCAGGGATGGTGTAATTGTGTCTATAGCTTCAAAGTGGAAACATTCTTAAATGGTAAGAGGGACATTTTCCTGCCTCTTTCAAATCCTTCCCCTTCCTTCAAAATTAATATTCTGCTGCTCATAGAGTGAGAGTGGTGAACTTTGAGCTTCATGGCCCAACTTTTCTATCTGCTGACTGCTTCAGGCTACAGGTTCTTTTAAATTTCTTTAGACATATGCATGGCTCCCTTCCTCTGCATTAGAATGTCTGTCATTCCCATGTGCAAGACTGCCATATATGGCAATCAATTTGGGAGGATTCTCTCCTTTGAGTAGCTATGTAATGCCAGGAGTGGTTGCACATGGCCACCACACAAAGAGAAAAGCCCTCTCAGAATCTTGAGCAAACTCTGTGACTAGTGACCTTTACAAAAATCACTTTGAGGCCCAACCCTGCTCCTGCTGAAGTCAAAGTGGGCATGTATACACTGCATCTGGGAGCAAGCCTGGGTCCTTAGACTCTTGTTAGTGGGGCACATTCTAGCACTTGAAAAATAGCTATGTAGATGTTGCGGTTTGGGCTGGAGCTCGGGATCTGTAGTCAGGGGACAGGCTTGAGAGTGCGAGCCACAACCTCTGTACAGCTATTTTTAGAGCCCAGCTAGCACAAATCTGTGGACCTAGGCTGGGAGGCTCATTTCCAGATGCAGTGTAGATGTGCCCTGGGGTGATATCAATGGGAGAGGAATTGGTCCCAAAACTTCAGTGGGCCAACAGCTGCAGAGACAAATGTGGGTTGCATAGGGTCCATAGAAAATTGCTAATCTGTTGTTTTGTAACTTTGTTTTTAGTTGCCAATTCCATATTCCATAATATTGCTGTGGAGATTTTGGTTTTATTTGTAACTTTATATGTTGTCAAAAATATATTGTAAAAGAAATTGCTGATAACTGTCAGAGCTCAATAGTGACGTGAGACACTGAAGAAACAGAATTAATCACCACTACTTGAATGTTTAAAACTCTAAAAGTTGCCTTTTAGAACTGTATCCAGCTGATGTAAATTAATATTAATCTCTTGTTCAGAGTCTTGGCTAATGCACCAGTTGAATGAATAACTAAATAGAAAGAAATGCAGTTTTAATTCCAGTGAACATGCTGTTTTTATTGCTTGCTTGTAAAGTTGGCAGCAATGTTTCTTCAGGGTAGTTTTATTGGTTACTGACTTAGTGAAATGCTTAAAGTGGTTTGAAACAAGTATAAATTTAGTTGTTAATTGTAATTTGAAAGAAGTGTGAATTTATTTGTTATGGTTTGGTCTATTTTTGAATTTTACTGCCAGCAGAATAATGAAGGACATCGTCAAAAGATAAACCAAATATTAAATATTCTCACGTAAGTGTATGGCTGGCAGGCCTCATTGACGGGCAGTCATGCACTCATCAGAGATCAGAACCAGTCTGAATCTGATCACAGGTCACAGATTCAGTTCCTAATGCTCACTCACCCATCGTGTGGCCAGGTATTCTGTCTCTACAGTGGGAGCAGACAGCTACCGTTTCTCACTCTGGGCAGAAAAAATTATTTGTAACAAAAGCTTTCCCCCCCTCCTTTTTAACTGGATTTGTGACTAGCAATGCACTCTCTCATCCTTCCAGAATATAGTCTCTTTGGGCAACTTCAGTTTTGCTTGAAGAAGCAGTCTATTGCTTGTTAGGTCTCCTTTCACAATAGGGAGGACAAAATGGTAACCAAACAGGTTAGGATGAAGAACAAAGCTCCCTGCTGTCACTGCAAGCTTGCTGACAAGGCAGGGGAAGGTTCAAAATGCCCTGTAGCAAACCATGTTCCAGACTCTCCGGCACAGCCAGGGCTCCAGTCCACCATCAGCAGAGCATGTTGGCTCATCCTTGATGAAGCCTGTGGCTGTTGGACTCAACTGAAACCATTCCATTATCACTGCCACTGCCAAATATTGCTCCCCTGGTAAACACGTGCACTCCAGGTCTCTCTGGAGTGGCGAAAGATGTGTGTTACGCTGCAGCCACAGAATTAGCAGCAACTCCTCTGAGGTATTGAAAATGAGTCTTTTTGGCAATAGGAATGGAGAATGCTGTTCATCAGCTGGTATCACTCCATGCCCCTGTCAGCAGCTTCAGAACTCACTGAAATGTCACATTTGAGTTCTTCTCTCTCCTTCATCTCCTTATCTTGAAGCATCTCAGCAAATATATTAGAATGATATCACTCAGTATGGAAACACTGATACTAATTTTGTCTATTTCCATGGCAGATTATCTGACTTCAGTCATTCTCACCTATACTTTTCTCTAAATGCCCATCTGATATATGTTCAGATTTTTTTTCATAAGAACTGTCATTACCAGTATCAGGATCCTTTTGGTTTATACACAGCCTTTAGTGTCTTCACAAAAATGGTGGCTGATCCATTACAAATTTCACGGAGAAGGGAATTCACCTTTTCCCATATTTGGCTGACATTCTGGTAGAGGTCTCCATCCCCAGAGGTACTTATTTTTACCACCTCAGTTGTGATATTCACATTAAGGGTGCACGGATTCATAAAAATCTTAGAAAAAAGCAGTCTATTTTTATTTAAAATGTGAGCTATCTGTATATTCAAGTGTAAGCAAAATAAGGACAAATCATTCTATAGGAGAACAGGTTTGAGAACCAGCAACTGAATGACCATAATTCTTCCAAATTAGTCAGAAGTCATTTTGTTGCTTCTGCAGTTGTTGGGAACTGGGGTGTCTTATTTGGGCATAGCTCAGTGGGCAAAACTAAGTATGAACCCTCTTTGTTTTTTCCTGCTTCACATTTGACATCATTCCCAAAGTCTATGACTGGGATTGTTGATGTATGCCCACAAAAGCTAAGTCTTCTTTATGTTGGTGACCTTTGATGCAAGGCATTTATTTTTGTCAGGCACACTGAGATTCTGATGACTGATGCCAGTCTGCTCAAATGGGGGGCATGTTGGAGGAAGATGATGGTACAAGGAGTTTAGTCTCCACAGGAAGAATAATGTGTACAGCTCTGGTACAATCTAACTTGGTGTACTCTTGCCTTTTGTTAAGCTTTCAAAATAGTTCTAAGGTTGCCTACCTTAGTGACTGAAGGGGAGAGCCATAATGATTTTCTTCATTAGCAAGCAATGTTGCTGTTCAGTTGGGCAGAGGCTAAGATTAACTCTTTGATGATGGTAATGGTCTCAAGTTGCAGTGGGGGAGGTTTAGGTTGGATTTTAGGAAAACTTTTTCACTAGGAGTGTGGTGAAGCACTGGAATGGGTTACCTAGGGAGGTGGTGGAATCTCCTTCCTTAGAGGTTTTTAAGGTCAGGCTTGACAAAGCTCTGGCTGGGATGATTTAGTTGAGGGTTGGTCCTGCTTTGAGCAGGGGGTTGGACTACATGACCTCCTGAGGTCCCTTCCAACCCTGATGTTCTATGATTCTATGATCCACCTAAATGGAATCTGAGTCATGAGTGGTTCAATTCAAGAACCACTAAATCCAAGAGAGTGAGTTCTGAACTGTTTTTTTCCAGAATGACTCTTCCCAGTTTGGCCTTCCCAGGTGGCTCTCTTTGCAACATCAGAAAAATTAAAGTTCATCTGTATGACTTGAAAGGTCCAGATCCAGGAATTTTGGCTATAGTTGCCCCATCCCATTAATGGAAGGATAACCTGCTTTATGCATTCCCTGTGACACCCCGCTCTGACAATTCCCTAGAAAATCCCAAAAGACAGGTCCCTTCTGATTCTGTTAACTCCAAATTTAGTCTCATCATCCTTGGGTAGAGCACAATAGTAAAACTAATCAGAGACCTCCCTCAGCATCTAGGAAAAAGGCACTGGGATTCATCCTTCACCAAAATCCAGCATCACTGAAATTGTCTGCTTGGCTTTCAAAAGGCAAACCTTCAAAAAGTTGACCTGTTGTGGAAAATGTTACTGCTACTTTTGTCTTCCAGAAAACATTCTCCTCACTATGCTATTGAGTGGAGGCATTTTCTGGTATGGGGATAGGCAGCTGGAACTTTCAAAGTGTAAACTATCAGAAATTTTGTAGTTCTTATCAGATCCCATAGCTCGATGCTGGGTTCAAAATGGTATTCCACAGGTGCTTCTTTATTATCTGGAAACACTCACCAACCTCACTTTTGGCTTCAAATGTCTCCAGCTGATTTGGTAAATGTAATTTCCTGTATTCACCCTAGATGTGAGATCTTTTACATGAACTTTGAATCTGGCTTTATAAATTAATTATTTGAGACTCCTCAAGGAGTTTCCATCATTATTCTGCCAATTAAAGTTGTTTTCCTTGTGGCACGTAAGTTTGTTCAAAAGATATCTGAAGTAGGACTTCTTTCCATTGGGGAAAGAGTATCGCATCTTACGTCAAGATAAATTAGTTCTGTGTAGAACTCCAGAGTTCATATCCAATCAAATTTATGTTTTTTTCACAAAACAGGGCAATGTTCTTTCCTCCTTTTCTCCAAACTCTGCTCATCTGAAAGAAAATCTTGGCATTCATTTGATATAAAGTGGGCTATCAGAATTTGTCTTCATGGAACCAAACCAACTACAAAAGTTTACTATAGCCTCATGGATCAAAGATCATATAGTACAAGCCTATAGGGGTAAAAAGAGTTCTTGTTCTGTTCAGTCAAATCAAAATCCTGGTTAGAAAAAGTAAGGACATCTACAGAGGAAATTATGTTAAGCAACCACTTGGAAGAACATATTCAAAACATCAGGTTGACAAACTAGCATCCTCAGATGTTCCTTTTCAGAAGAAAGCCTTACAAACTGGATGGTAAATACAATTTTTTCTTCGTGTATATACTGCAGCATTTTTATTTACTCTTGGATATATTTGTTGATAGGTCCTTATGCTTGAATTATTTTGTTTTTACCTTTTTGAGCTTTGTGCATTGCTCCTTACTTCCCAATTGTGTAGATTGTCAGCCAAGTAGTCATCAGACAGAGAAAAAATTTGTTCTCACCCGTTAATTTATTTTCTCAAATGATCTGAATGGCTAGCAGTCCATCCCTTCTCTCTTTTTGGAGAATGTTCTTCAAACTGAATTTCCTGGACCACTTTTGCCTCCCATCTCAGGCAATTGCATGAAGTCCCTTCAGTGAATCATAGATTTTTAGGGCCAGGATGGACTATTATGAGCATCTAGTCTGGCCAGTGAGGATTACTAGCCTTGCATATCATTACAGTAAAGAAATTAAGTGAAAAGAAAGGAACAATCTCTTTTCTCTCCTTTTGTAATACTTTATTAACACAGACATTTTAAAAGATTGCAGTTAATGTTAAAAACCACTTTAGACTGATAGGTCTCAATCTGATGTAACTTGTAAATTTTTTTTTTGAATCTGCAAAGTTCATTAATTGTAATGGTGTGTGTCTTTAATGTGCAGAACAAATGTCTCAGAGAGGCTCAGCATGATACAGCAGATAGAGCATAGGATTGGGAGATCTGGAACCTCATCTTGGTTTAACCAGAGACTTGGACCTCTGAGAAAATCAGTTAATGCTCAATTTCCCCATTTGTAAAAATAGTGAGAGTGGTACCTCTCCTCTTAATAAAGTGCTTTGAGATCTAAAGATGAACATCACTAGAAAGTGCTAAGTATTATTGATTATTTAGTAATGCCAGTGTCTACTATTCCTGAGCAATTTTACAAAACACCGCATTTTGCACAATGGAGAAAAATTGCTAGGGAAAAAGATTTTCCTTTTCCCTTCATCCATCAGAGTGCTGCTTTAAAATTATGGAAAAAATACCCTGGCAGTATCATTTGAATGACTTGCTTTCCTCACTTTACCAGTTTAAAATGGTATAGATGATCAGATTCTGTAAATATTTAGGTTTCAGAGTAACAGCCGTGTTAGTCTGTATTCGTAAAAAGAAAAGGAGTACTTGTGGCACCTTAGAGACTAACCAGTTTATTTGAGCATGAGCTTTCGTGAGTGCGCTAAGGTGCCACAAGTACTCCTTTTCTTTTTTGTAAATATTTACATATTCAAAGAGCTGGGGAAAAATTTATGTTGCAAAGCAGAATTTGGGTAGACTCATATATTGACATTTGTAATACATTTTTTAAGTGAAATGTTTCTTTAGGTAATCTTAGGTATTCATTCTATAATAAGAATATATAAAAGGTTCCAGGATGCCCCTGCTATCTTTCTGATCGCCGGAAAGAGGTTTTTTTGCCAGTCAAGGCAGATTTTCAAGAAACAACGGTTCAAAAAGACTACAAGCAGAGAAAACTCTTTAACAAAGAACAGGAAATTTCTCTTTGACCATAGACTATGGGCATCTAATTTTATTTTTGGAAATAAGGACTCTGGATTGTGGGTTCTGTCCTTTATCTGTGGTTGCAAAGGAGTCTCTTCAGCTTTTGAATAGAGAAACTTTGTGACTTGAAATATTCTGTGCAGCTGCAGGTCACATTTTAAATCACCTGAAAAGATTTTTTCCCCTAATTTATTTTCCTTGAAGATCCACAGCTAGGACCCTTATTTTTTTTAAAGGGGGGAGAGGAGAAGGTGTGGGAGAAAGAATGGCACATATGTGATGCTAGCCTTTCTGTTTACAGTCTTTATGAAACCTTTGATGCAAAGCGGTGAATTATTACAGAAAAGAATCCTTAATTATTAGTATCTAAATTAGTATTTTTCACTTTAAGCTGATACCATTAACAAAGTTGCTTCTTTATGTCATTCATGGAAGAACCTTTATCTATTAGTGTAATTTCCAAGAATAAGTAAACAAACAAAAAGCCCTTATATTTAGTGTGCGTGTGGGGAGCTAACATACTGCTTTTTCTAGCAGAATATCAGCTATTCTAGTTGTATGTCTAGGCTGATATATTGATAAGGGTGACATCTATGAATGAGTCATGTGGATGATGAAACTTTTCACATCATTTTATGTTTTGGAGTTTTTAATTATTCTGTTTTATAGCCACTGTATCATGCCTTGGGTAGGCTAGATCAGTATTTGCTCTACAGTTGCACTTTGTAGTTTATATTCTATTCACAAGCTGAGCCTACGAGGCTACACTTTGAACTAATCAGGGCCTTTTTCCCCCAATATGGAGAAGTTTATTTTTATTCATTTAAAGAATACTCCTTATAGTACAGCTGCTGCTTGTACAAATCCTCTTCCCTCATGTGATGGATGGGTTAAGTAATCTGGCAGCTTGTTTAGAGCTCTACAGAGTGTGAAGGAAGGGAACTTCTGCAGCCCTTTTCACCCAAGAATGGCTGACATGCTTTCTGTTTCTACCTATTCAAACCAGAAATTTTAATTTTTTAAAGAAATGGAGAGAAGAGAAGCACAATACAAAGATCACAGTTAGGAGGTGATGCAGAGAGGTGTCTCCAAGGGCCTGTGTACATGAGGAAATTGACTGGCATAACTGTTGTGATGATTTATTCAGCTGTAGCTATTTTGGTCAATTTCCCTGTGTAGACAAACCCCTGAAAGGACTGAGAGCAGCAAAGCAGCAGTCCGAATCCCAGGGAGCTTTTTTGCTGACCTCAATCGCAAAGGAATTGACCACTGAAGAACTAGTGGCAGCCTTAACATCTTAGCTTTCCATTCAGTTTTGAAACTTTGAGCTGTAGAAGTTTCTTGCCAAGCCCATTAACAGAGTCATGGACCCAAGAGTGGCAATTAAGATTGGACAGTGTACATCCAGAGAACAACAATTACAGGCAAATTATTATCTCTTCTGCTCTTGACGCCAACATTTAAAAATAAAATTAAATTAAAAAATCTGGAAGCAGGGATGAATACATTGTTTTATGATATGGTGATGTAGTGGACTATCAAACTAGACATTTGGTAGCACTTCAGCACGTTTAGGTAAGGGCACCAAATAGTAAGACCTCAACTATTTTTACCCTTGGTATCACTTCCTGATGTATTCTTTCTGTATGCCTCAGTGCCCTCACCCCATTTTTGTTTTTATCTTCTTTTTCTCTACATTTTCTCTCCTTTTTCCTTTTTGTCTCCACTCTTTTCTCCTATTTTTAAGGAATTTCAACGGAACACATCTGTTTACCTCATTTTTTTCAGATGACTGATGTGTGAGAGAGAGATGTATATTTATATATTATGTGATCATAAGCATTCATTATGTTACTATGGAAAATACTGTAGTTGACTCACAGGATTGTGAGGCTTAAAAAGACATTTTACCTAATTTAAAAAAAAATGATTTTTTTAAAATCTCAGTTTCTGATAGAGCACTCTTTCAGTAGCTTAATGATCGATTGATCTAGTGTCCCTGTGAAAAAATAAGGACTTCTTCCTCCCTTGTTGATGTTTCTAAGGGCCTGTTCAGGAAGGGAGAAACTGGATAATAGATTATGGGAGGGGGCGATTACTGAAATTGACTATGTACAAAGTGCTGTCAAATGTACAGTTTAAACAAATTGAAAATATATTTTTCTTCACTGATTTTCCAGTTATCAGAGGTGTTACTGTAACTACAGTAGGTGCATGGCACAATTTTCAGACAGCAATGGGGTTATCAAATTCACTGCATCTGTTACATTACTGTTTATGAAGCACTTTGAGATACCAAGATGAAACATGCTAGATCAGTGTGAAGTGTTAGAAAATCTCAGTGTTTTAAGGGACAGTATGTCCTTAGTGATGCAATTTAGGCGTTGTAAATTTGATTGTATATAAATCATGGTAAATAAAATATTCAATGAAAGGGAAAACACGAGTGCTAAATTCCTTAGATCTCTTTTATTGAGGAGGCCGGATAGATCAAGGCACAATATGTTTCAGGCTTCACTTCACAGTTCTGCCAACACAAATCCAATCTGAGCTATGGCACAGCTGCTATTTCTGCCAGTCCTCCTCTCTCTCCTGATGGAGGCTGATCATCTTTCTTTGTTTTTCTGCATCCTCTTAAACTGAGGGCTATTTAATGATTCACTTGCAGTTAATAAATTAGCAGTGTCCAGTTAAGGGTCATTCTTACAGTCCTCTACAATGGCAAAGAATTTTTCTTCGATAAAGTGTCAGAATCAATAAATGAGGAAAATAAATGGAAAACTGAAGGTGACTTGCGATGGATAGAAATGCATAGAGAAAACTGGATGTTCTTACAACAATTGTGCTATTCTTTTTATCTCTGTAACACAGTTACTCCTCCTCCGCCCCCCACACAACAGATTTGTAATGAAAGAATAGAATCTTGTGCAGGCTGCAACTCCCAGAAGTAAAACCCACAGTACTAGAGTTCCATCTGTGTAGCCTGTTTCCCTTCAGAGAGATTTCATTTAGTTTTTCCGTGGTTAAATTGGTCTAAAATACTACCCTTGAAAATTTGTTACAATTATTCTATGAAGGGGAGTTATTGTAATTTTGAGGTTTGTGTTTTATATTTTGGAGTAAATTACAATAAATACAATTTAATGTAATTGTTAATAATTACAATTTTATGTAAATATAACCCTCACCACCACCTCACACGCCCTTATGCTACATCCCACGGACTGCTTTGGACTTAACCTTTCTCTTTATAACCTTATCTCTTCTTAGTAGGTTCAGTAGTCCTGATCGAGGCTTCATAGGATCCCTTTTCTCTTTCTCGTCATTCTTTTCCTTTATTGGAATATCATTTGGTTGTTGATAGAATTAAAGTTGAGAGGTCATTTTCATTCTAATCACCTTTCAGTCCCTTATTACTTTCTGGAGAAAATACCTTTTGTATTGCGTAGTACATGCTCATTGTTTACAGAATTTTCAGACGTTTTTGTGGTTAGACATCTCAAAATGAACTGTTTGCCATGTACATAGTCCTTAGTAAGCACTACAGGCCTTTGTCTTGCTTGAGGAAATGGAGGTTCAAAATAAAGTTGGAAAGGTAAGAAAGTAGCACAACATGTTGGATTTTTTTTCTTCCAACCAGCGTACTAAGATGTGTTGTTTCAGTATTTTGACATTTAAATTTATTCGAATATATTCAAATATGTGCTTGGTGTTGCTGAACCCAAGACTTGACGAAAAGCCCAACCCTGCAAAGACTTATGCATGTGAGTGACTTTATTTCTTGTAGTATTCATACTAGAGTCAATGAAACTACAACAGTGAGTAAAATTATGTGTACATGTTTGCAGGATTGGCCCTCAGAATCTTATAAGAACTTAACGTACTCTCTACAGAATGAAGAAATTTTAATTGGTGTAGGCACTACATCGGGGTAATCAATTATTTTTTCTCAAGGTCCAAATTTCTTTGTCAAGGAATAGTCAAGGTCCAAACTCCAGAGAAAACAATAATGATAATAAGTAAATAAAAAATTTCATGGTCAATTCAAAAGTGTCTGTCTGGTGGTCTGGATTTGGTCCGCGGTCCGTCTATTGACTGACTACCCCATGTACTACATAATAACAACTCCCCTAAACTTCCATCTTTTTACCTCTGCAGTAGTTTATATAATTTTAAAGATACATCTCAAGAAGAGAGCTGATTTAGAATTATAACCTAGGGTGAATAAATTATGTGAAGCAATGGCTGGATGTTTGAAAAAGAATGACAATATATGTTATTAACTGAATAATCAGAGTTTATGTTGGCTTAATAGCTGCTAAATAGCTCCACTGCATTTTGAATTCAATGTTCCCTAGTTCAGTTTCTTACTGGAATGGATTCCTTTCAAAGAAGCATAATCCTGCATTTGATGTTTTTCTAACTTCATTGCTTTTCTGAATTTTGCACTGTCCATATCGAGCTTTGCAATTTCTGTATATTTTTGTCAGAGTGTACTTATGCACTAGTCTATCTTATTTTAAATGTAACATTTACACATTGATAAATTTAGAGTCGGTAGAAAACAGAATAGATACAGGTGCCATTGCTGTACAAAATGGTGAGAACTTGATGCCAACATGAGTTACAATATGAGCTGTAGATTATTTAGTTTCACTGTGAAGTGGTGCAGTATTAAATAATGAGATGCTTCTATATTCATGATTCCTTTTCTCTCTCTTTTTTTCATATTCTTTGGTATATTTTGTAAACATTTAAAATATTAATTTTTTTTCCCTTCAAAAAACATAAAGGTAAGTTTATATGAACGGAGTTCCCTGGATCATTCATGCTGATTTTCAATAAGTCTTTGAACACTGGGGAAGTTCCAAAAGATGGGAAAAAAGCTAAAGTGCCAATATTTAAAAAAGGTAAACAGGATGACCTGGCTGATTATAAGCCTGTCAGTGAGACATCGATCCCAAGTGAAAATAAAGTATGGAAATCAATGTTTTATGTGTACCAATATAGAGGCAATTGTGCAGATGTGCACCAGCAGCCGAAACAAAAAAGCTATATATATATATTTTTAAAAAGTTACCACAGGGATAATTACTCCAGCCAGGACAGGTTAGGCATTTTAGAACTCTCTACCCAAAGAATTAAATTTAAGTATAAGAGAGAAATAAAAATTATGAAATGCAAAGACCAGTAAAAAAAAAAATAAAATAGCATTTTGAAAGAATAAAATGACAGAGAATATATGTTCTTTACAGGAAGTATGAAGAAGTAACAACAACAACAATAATACAAGTATGTGTTGGGAGGTGCGTGTGAAAGACTGCGTGGGTATGTGTGAGACATAGACTCTGTGTGTGTGTGTGTGTGTGTGTGTGTGAGACACAGAGAGTGAGTGTGTGTGTGTGTGTGTGTGTGAGAGAGAGAGAGAGACAGAAACGGTATGTGACAGTGTATGTGACACACACACACACACACACACACACACAGAGGTTTGTCGCTTGCAGGCTGCCGGAGCTGAGGCTGGGGGAGAGAGACATCTCTCTGGTCCCTGCTGTAGCCCCGGCTGAAGGAGAAGGGCTTCTCTCCCGTCCCTGCCGCAGCCCCGGCTGGAGCTGGGGCCAGGGGAGAGAGGTGTGTCTCTCCCGTCTCCTAGCCCTGCATGCCCCAAATCCCTATCACCTCAACCCACTGCCCACATTCTCCACGCTTACTTGTGTGCGCACTTGCACAACTGGTGCGTGGCCCTCGATGGCCTTGTGTGTGGCCGCGCACCTTAGAGGAAACACAGATAGCAAGCAATCAATAAAGAATTAAGGCAAAGTAATCTAATGCCAGTCATCATGTGTTTATAGATCCTGTCAAACTAACTTGTTGTTTTTTTATGAGATTACAAGTTTGTTTGACAAAGTTATTAATGTAAAATACTTTAAGTTCTGTAAGGGATTTGACTTGGCATTACACAGCATTTTTATGAAGAAACTAGAATGATACGATTCAACATTGCAAACACTGAATGGCTAACTGACCAATCTCAAAATGTTACTGTAAACTGGATATCATCATGGGGTGAGTGTGTTTTCTAATGCAGTCCTACAAGGATTGATTCTTGCTTCTATTCTATTTGACATTTTTATTAATGACCTGGAAGAAAACATAAAGTCATTACTGATAAAGTTTGCAGAAGCCTCAAAAACTGGGGGTGTGGTAAATAAGGAAAAGGACAGGTTGGTGCTACAGAACAATCTGGATTGCATAAACTGGACAAAAGCAAACAGTATGTGATTGAATATGGTGAAATATAAAGTTGTATTATGAGGACCAAAGAATGTAGACCATACAGGATGGGACACTCTATCTTGGGAAGCAGTGACTCTGAAAAAGACTTGGGGGTCATGTGCATAATCAGCTGAACATGAGCTCTCAGTGAGACACTGTGGCCAAAAGAGCTAATGCAATCCTTGGATGTGTAAACAAGGAATCTTGGGTAGAACCAGGGAGGTTGTGTTACCCCTGCATTTGGCTCTGATGCAGCCACTACTGTATCCAGTTATGGTATTCCCAATTAACGAAGGATGTTGCTACATTGGGGAGGATTACAGTGAGACACTCCAGTAGCTCAATCTATTTAGCTTAATAAAGAGAGGGCTAAGGGCTTGATCAGTCTAAACATACCTACCAGGGGAATAGAAATTTTATAATAGTGGGCTCGTCACTTTAGCTGATAAGGTTCTAACAAGATCTAATGGCTGGAAGTTGAAACTAGACAAATTCGGACATGTAACAAGGTGCAAATTTTCAGTAGTTATGGTAATTAATAATTGGAAAAACTGACCAAACATGGTGATGGATTCTCTGTAACTGTAAATTGTTAAATCAAGATCGAACATTTTTTTTTACAAACAGGAATTAATTCATGGAAGTCTTATGGACTGTGCAATGCAGAAGGCAAATGGATCCATGAATAAAGCATTGTGAAAGGGAGTGGGCCAAACTGAAAATCACATTTCTGTTTGGAGCTGTCTGGAAAGGGAGAATCTAGGATGTTGGTTGAGCAGTCCTTAGGAAACGGTCAGGGAGATTAGCAAAGCTATAAAAATAAAAAACTCAAATAATGGGGATTTCAGCTGTCCCCATATTGACTGGGTACATGTCACCTCAGAACAGGATGCAGAGATAAAGTTTCTTAACACCTTAAATGACTGCTTTTTGGAGCAGCTAGTCCTGGAACCCATAAGGAGAGAGGCAATTCTTTATTTAGTCTTAAGTGGAGCACAAGATATGGTCCAAGAGGTGAATATAGCTGAACTGCTTCGTAATAGTGACCAGAACATCATTAGATTTAATATCCCTGTGGGGGGAAAAACAACACAGCAGCCCACCATGGTAGCATTTAATTTCAGAAAGGTGAACTACACAAAAATGAGAAAGTTTGTTAAACAGAAATTAAAAGATACAGCACCAAAAGTGAAATCCCTGCAAGCTGCATGGAAACTTTTTAAAGACACCATAATAGAGGCTCAATTTAAATGTATACCCCAAATTAAAAAACATAGTAAGGGGACCAAAAAAGTGGCACCGTGGCTAACCAACAAAGCAAAAGAAGCAATGAGAGGCAAAAAGGCATCCTTTAAAAAGAGGATGCTACATCCTATTCAACATATTCATAAATGATCTGGAAAAAGGGGTAAACAGTGAGGTGGCAAAATTTGCAGATGATACAAAACTACTCAAGATAGTTAAGTCCCAAGGAGACTGCGAAGAGTTACAAAGGGACCTCGCAATACTGGGTGACTGGGCAACAAAATGGCAGATGAAATTCAGTGTTGATAAATGTAATGCACGTTAGAAAACATAATCCCAACTATACATATAAAATGATGGGGTCTAACTTAGCTGTTACCACTCAGGAAAGAGATCTTGCAGTCATTGTGGATATTTCTCTGAAAACATCCACTCAGTGTGCAGCGGCAGTCAAAAAAGCTAACAAACGTTGAGACTCATTAGGAAAGGGATAGATATGTCATCTTGAATACTGCGTGCAGATGTGGTCGCCCCATCTCAAAAAGATATATTGGAAAAGGTACAGAACTGTGGTACTTTGCTGTGTTGTTTTTAATTACTTTGTTAATAAAGCTAAAGTCCAGGAAGGAAGTGATTTTTGTCTCTGCACAGTAAGTGGACTTTAAAATAGAGAAGGTTAGGAAAGAACCCTATAGTAATATATGCATCCTAAGTGGCAATTTTATTTTTTGCCATGAGAACCTTAACTTTTAGTTTCTTGACTGTTGATTAAAATGTGTTAACTCTTAAAATGTCTTTATCTTCTCATCCCTAACCATCTTACTGCTACCCAAATGAAATCTGTTATTTTTACATTCCTGCAGTACCAGTCCAACATTCTTCCACTATGGTTCCCTCCTTCCACCCCGACATATGTTTTGCTTAACTTGCTAGACTTTCAGACTTTGTTGATGCCCTCCCAAACTCATGGAATTCCTCTTGTTACCTTGCTGCTGCATCATGTGGAGACAAACTTTCCGAGGAGGGTTTCTGGCAGTAGGGAAGTTGGGGCTAGCTCCAGGCAAAAGTCTTGATTTACGCTCTCTTCCATCTACTGGTACCACTCCCCAGTATCTGAACAATCATCAGTTACTGACCCATCACCCCCACACTAAAAACAGCCAGTTCCTAGTTGTCATCTGCCTCTAAATTAGCCTGTTTGTTAAGGGCTAATGTATACGTTATGCATGTAATTCTTTTATATAGCCAATATATACATAGTATACTATAAAGTAATAGTTACATATGTTGTGGTTCTAATATTTAGCTGACTTCATAGCTGTGTGTTTGTGTAGAATCAATAATAATAAACCTAGAGAGACAAGGTGAGTGAGGTAATATCTTTTGGTTTACCTCTAGCTCTCACTAACTAGAAATTAGCTTAACAAAATAAGCTAGAGTGTTCTCTTTTCTTTTGATTTTGCTCTTTGATCAGTATCCATGTGCGCCTGGATGATATTGAACTTTTCTGTATTCTAAGATTTGGTTGGTCGACTAACAAGAATTTTTGCTGTAAACTGGGGACATATCAGTTGGAAGTGACAGAGGAGGAGAAAGACCTGGGCATACTGGTTGCTCACAGGATGACTATGACGATGTGATGCAGCTGTGAAAAAGGCTAATGCAGTTTTAGGCAGGGGATACAACAGATGAGAAATGAGGCGATGTATTTCCAGTAGAGACAGGGAAATGTTAATACCATTATACAAGGAACTGGTGAGACCTCATCTGGAGTACTTTGTGTTCTGGTCTGGTCTCCCGTGTTTAAGAAAATATGAATTCAAACCGGAACAGGTGCACAGAAGGGCTACTAGGATGATCCAAGGATTGGAAAACCTATTTTATGAGAGGAGACTCAAAGAGCTTGGCTTGTTTAGCTTAACCAAAAGAAGGCTGAGGGGAGATATGACTGCTCTTTATAAATATATCAGAGGGATAAATAACAGAGAGGGAGAGGAGTTATTTAAGTTAAGTGTCAATGTGGACACGAGAACAAATGGATATAAATTCAAGTTTAGGCTTGACAATAGATGAAAGTTTCTAACCATGAGAGAAGTAAAGTTCTGGAACAGCCTTCCAAGTGGAGTAGAGGGGGAAAAAAACCTAATTGGTTTCAAGACTGAGCATGATAAGTTTATGGAGGGGATGGTATCAAGGGCGGCAGGTTTGTAGAAATTTTGGTGGTGCTCAGAACACACAGAGCCCACCCCCCAAACTTTAACCCCCCCCCACCTGCCTAAGGCTCTGGGAGGGAGTTTGGGTGAGGGGAGGAGGTCTGGGGTGCAGGCCCTGGGATGAGGGAGGGTATTGGGGTTCAGGAGGGGTGCAAGGTGCAGGTTCTGGAAGGGAGTTTGGGTGCAGAAGGGGTGAGAGGTTGGGGTTTGGGTGGGGGAGGGGTCTGGGGTGCAGGCTCCGGCCTGGGGCAGGGGGTGGGGGTGCAGGAGGAGGGGTTGGGGGGTGTAGGCTCTGGGACAGTTTGGGTGCAGGCTCTGGGGTGTGGGTGGGGGTGCAGGCTCTGGGAAGGAGTTTGGGGACAGGAAAGAGTGCGGCGGGAGGGGTGCAGGCTCTGGGAGGGAGTTTGGGAGGGAGTGTGTGGGAAGGGGGAGGGGTGCAGGCCCTGGGAGGGGTGGGGGGTGCTGCATTTACGTGGGGCTCCTAGGCAGGGTGGGCTGGAGGACCTCCGCACGCTGCTACCCCCAGGCACAGCACCCGCAGCTTCCTATTGGCCGCAGGGGTGTATGGGGCGGGAACAGCACACGTAGACACAGACCCACCCCGCCCAGGGGCAACAGGGAGGGGCTGGCAGCCATAAAGCCGCTCAGCTCCACTGCGCTGTAGGTGGCGCTCCCGGGGCCGTTTTAAATTGTCCGCGGGTCACGTGAGGGAAAGAGCGCCTGGGAGCGGGGCTGAGGGAGAGACCCAACCTCAAACATTGCTGGAGCTGGGTCCTGGGCCAGGAATATTCCTGTTGCCCAGGCACCACGGGCCCACAGAACTTGCTGCCTATGGATGGTATGATGAGACAGGATACCTGCCATTGTAGGCAACCTGTGACTGCTAGCAGCAAATATCTCCAGGGCTGGTGCTGGGACAGTAGATGGGGAGGGCTCTGAGTTACTACAGAGAATTTTTTCCCCAGGTGTGTGGCTGCCCACATGCTCAGGGTCTAACTGATTGCCATATTTGGGGTTGGGAAGGAATTTTCCTCTGGGTCAGATTGGCAGATACCCTGTGGGTTTTTCACCTTCCTGTGCACCATGGGGCATGGGTCACTTGCAAGTTTTAAACTAGAGTAAATAGTGGATTCTCTGTAACATGAAGTCTTTAAATCATGATTTGAGGAATTCAGTAGCTCAACCAGAAATTTGGGGTCTATTACAAGAGTGGGTGGGTGAGGTTTTGTGGCCTGCAATGTGCAGCAAGTCAGAGTAGATGACGATGATGACCGTCCCTTCTGACGTTAAAGTCTGAGTCTACTAGGATAAGAGTAGCCCATCTTCAAAAATATGTTGCAGAACAGCATAGTACTTTATTCTTAAGCTTCTGTTTGCTTAGCAATGCATGGTCCAGGTGTTTGGTTGGAAGTTTAAATAAATAGACGTTTATCATGGAGCACTGTGATTGAATACTCTGCTTGATGTTATGCTCTTTCAACTCTGAGATGCATGAGTAAAGCTTTAGCTTAGGTCCAGTGTACACAAGAAAAGTTTTGCCGGTATAGCTGTGCTGGTAGACCCACTCTAGACACAATTTATGATGGTAAAAAATGTGCTTTTGCCAGTATAGCTTATACTGATTCCTTGAACAAAATAAAATGCACCAGCAAAAGCACTTTTTTTCTAATATAATTGTCTACACAAGGACTTTTGCTTGTATTAAAAATGTAAAACACAAACAGAAACAAAAAACAAAACAAAACAAAAAAAACCACACACATTTCTGAACATAAAATATTTTGGTTGCTTTTTATTAGACTAGTAAGCAAATGGGTTGTTAAAACTTATTAGGAATTTCTTACTGCTAATAAGATTTTCTAGCCATATCTAGCATGTTGATCCATACTGAAAATTAATGAGCGTTGCCTTCAAACTCATTATTTTATCCAAAATGGGTTCTCCCCTTGCCTAACTGTAAGTGCTCAAATACTATGGAGTAGAAGGCCATATAAATAACTAGACAGAACTATTCCTCCAGCAGGCAGTTACTGCCATACTGGAAATTTATTGGGAGTTTTGCTGCCCCATCGTCCTTGGTAATCTTTTTATTTTTCTAACCTCTTACCCTCTACAGTAATTGCAAATAAATTATGCTTTATCTGTAGCCAGTAGGAAGGTTAATGGTTCCTTCTTTGCTGCCTTCCTTGGCAATGGTATTAGGGAGTGATAATCTTTGCATTCTGCATGTGTTTGGAAAGACCCAGCCTCTTAGAATTTATGTAAGGTTAATGATCTGCATAATTTTACAGATCATGAGCAAGTACTCAGCAGAATATGCCAAAACCTTTGGCAGATTTTTGCTGTGTTCTGTAGTCATACCACCTGTTTTGAAGTAAAAATGACACTAGCTAGAGATAGTAGCAGGCTACTTAATCGTATAGAATGAGGCATCTCCACAGTGCTGTGAAAGAGAAGCTTAGTTGTCAACCTGTGGAAACATTTGCCAGTGAGAATTAGTGTAACAAACTGGGACCGGGGAGTACTAGGTCCCCAGTGTGTGGAAGCTCCTGTGCACGTACTTCTGAATTTTGGGATATTTTCTTCTTAAGAGGGTGCGAGGAAAAGAACAGGAAAATCCTATAATTTATGAGAATGCATCCCTCCCCTGGTCCTTAAGCCCTTGCTTTGTTTGAAAAGTGTTGTCCCTTATAAAAATATTGATCCATCTTTGTAGAATTCTTTCCTCCTCTCTTTGCCTGCATGATTGTGGGCTTCCCAGTCAGTCACAGCTGCTGACTTCCTCTAATCCTTATCAAGACCCGGCTTCACGGGGTGGAGCTATGACGTGACTGTTGAAGAGGAGGCAATCAGCAGGTGAGGTGCTGTTGTTCTCAGAGCTACCTACCTGCTGCCATAGTGTACCCCATCCCCAACTTGTACTCACAGGTACTACAGTCTCCATTTGCATTCTGGGGCACAGGTCCCTCACAATGTGTGCCCGTCCCCTCCTGTAAATCAGCTTGCTGCTCTGACCCAGCTGCGGAACTGGAAGCTGTTTTACTGGAAAAGAGGGAGGAGCAGTGCCCTAGCTGCACCATGGCTCAGTGTTTCCCAGCTCTCATGATTTTATGGGAAAACCTTGTGGTATTTGCAGTTTTTCTTAATGCCTCAGCTGCTGGAATCAAGAGGTTGCATTAGAATCTCAGCTTTCCTTAAAAAGAATATACATTTTACTTTACATGTACTTTGTTGCAGAGGAAAGTGTGAAAACATAAAGTGAGTGCACCTGAAAGGTTCAGAAACCAGAAGGCAAATAAAAAGAGTGCATCATTTATTATTTTTTAAAATCGCAAGATTTTTAAGCCAATGTCATGATTTTTGGAGGCTGACTCATGATTTTTGAATGCCTGGGGTTAGTAATACTGATGGCTGACTGCTCTCTCCTCGTCCAGCAAAAGATAGTGGTTTGCTCAACCTTCTCTTTTCTCTAACTCCCCCTCAATCCTAAGTAAGCAGCTTGCAACTCCACTGCTGGGCCAAACCTGCCAACTTTCCCTGTAGGGGTATCAGAGCAGCCTGAGCCATTACTTCATTGTCTACAGAGGAGAGGACTATAGAGAGTAAGGAGAAGGATATCTGCAAACAGTCCTGGGATATCAATATCATGGGATGGTTGCTCAGTACATAGGTGTCTCCTAGCTGATATGGAAGTCGTAGAATTACTCAAATATTCTGCCCTAATGCCATGATTTCTGGCTATTTTTCATTAATTTTGCTAACTGACTCTTAAAAATGACTGTAGTGCTTCCTTAGAGGCTAAAACTGAAATCTTTACAGATTTATGTTGAAGATAAAAGTTCTGTTAGCTGTTAAAATGGCCCACTCAATTTAGGTACAATATTTGACCTTACTTCTAAATGACTAATGTAATGACTTATATATTCTAAACATGGAAAAGCGAATCATACTACTCGCTTTATTTGGAAATTGCTGACTCCCATCACCTTCCCTCAAAATAGCCAATATTATTTAATAGTAAAAAGATTTGGTCATAATATGTTTTGCTATCTTGTTTAATTTTCCCCTTCAAGATTAGCAGATACTGATTCCTTCTCTCTCTTTCTCTTGTACACACTTCCATTTTCTCCACATGCTTCATTTTTCTCTACTACTTTGTGTACCAGCGTAATTAGTGATGCTAGCAGAAAGTTTTTCAGTTTTTAGTTACCTGCTGCAGAGCCAACTGCACAATCGTATGAGCACAAAACATTTGTTAAAAAGTGGCTTTTTAAAAATTAATTCGTGAAGGAGCAGTAATTTTTTTTTTTTAGGGGAAATTGCTTCTCCTTCCCTCGCGTAGTGTTAAGTGAGGGAGGCGGGGATAACAAAATGCTGCACATGGGATGGGTGTGTGTGTGTTTGCGCGTGTGTGTTTTTCTTTACCTCTTTCTTATACAGGCTGCTGTTCCTGCTGAGGAGCGGCTTTAACAGAGCTCTGTTCTGTTTCCACTGGACTGGCTGCAGACATAATAGATAAGTAAGGTAGAAAGGGGGTGTGGCAGGTTCTCCAGACCTCCAGTCACATGCCATTATGCTTCAGTAATGGATTCTGCCAGGTCCATTAGTACAGTTTATACCACATCTCTCTCCATAATGTCAAGGCCAGTTGTAAATCAGTTGAGCCCTACTTCTGTTTCAGCTGTACTCTTGTGTTTTGGTTAATACTATTTGTATCCATGCAGATTTTGTGTCCTTACAGATTCTGACTCAAGACTGTCTCCACTCAGATATGTTCTTTCAGAAGTGTATGTGTTCCATTTATATGTAGTGTGATTTTTTTCCCCTCCCTCAGCCTTGTAACTAATCTGAATTTCCTGTTGCAGGGCTTGTGATACTCAATCTGATTTTTCTCTTACTGTATTTCTGAAACACCAGTTATGTTCGGATTTCTCCCAGTGCCAGGCACTCCAGCAAAGCCCTTTCCCTATTCCTAGTGGTATACAAACACTTGGATGTTCTATTTGTAAGGGTGTGCCTATTTTTATGTACCCTTCTTTACAGTGATTCCGCACCAGAAAGTGAGGAAGTGGAATTCCTTAAAGTAACGAACAAAATTATGTCTTATCTCCTGCTAGTGGATACAGAGTTTTATATATACATCTCCTGCTAGAGAGTTTATCTGGCTTTGAATGACCTTCAGCACATCCCTGCTTTCCTTAGCTCCAGTTCAATAGTTGACTCATTCTCCACAGTCACTCACCAAATCAGCAGAATAACGATAGTGGAGAACTCTTAATCAGTCTCTGCAGAGTAAAATTAATCTTCATTACTCAGAAGCACTTACAAATCATTTTTTTCACAATTCCAGTTACACAGTCCTAGTGTTGTTTATTATTTGTAATATGGCTGTGCTTAGAGTCTCCAGTCAGAATCAGGTCTCTGTTGTACAAGGCACTGTTACCAACATGTAGAGGGACACACTCCTTGTCAGAGTGGATTGATTTAAGTTGCTTTGATTTAAATCAGCACACAGGAAGTCTTGATTTAAATTGTTGATTTTAATCATGTTTTGCATTGGTACTGTTCAGGTATTTTTCCTAAAGAAAGTAGTTGATAGCCATTAAAACATGTTGATTTACAACTAAATATAGCATTAACACTAAATTGTGTTTCTTTTGCTAACCAAGAGGATCTGTACACATTCATTTAAGGAACTTTATAGCTTAACTTATATTTATTCAAATTCTTAATTTTTACTTTTGTATTATGTTAGAGGAGGGTGAATGACTCATTTACTGAGATGATTCATTTTTTACCGGTGATTTGTGAAGCTCTATTTGGATGGAAAGTCAATTCAATTAAAAATATTTTTCTTAAATAAGACTAGCTTATAAGGTGCTGGATACATAAGAAAAAAAGTTTATCAAAACATGTTTTGCATTTAAAACTAACTGATTTATTAAGCAAGGGAAGTATTATCTGTAGTTAGTGAATTGAACTGATTGTTTCTGGTCACCATGTCTTTCAGGATTTTTTTTTTTTTTTTTAAATCAAACCTTCAGTATGGAATTCTGATTTTTGGTGTGAATCTTCTAGAGACAGAAAGCCTGGGAACTCCTACAGCTCTAAGATCTTGGTACTTTGAGGCACTGGTAGCTGAGATTAGTTCCCTCTCTAGTGCTATGGCTAGTTGCCAGGGCCTCAGGTCTGTTTAGAGGCTTTCAGTCAGTTCCTTTCAGGCAGGCTGTAGTTAGTGAAGGAGCTCCCTGACTGAGCTGCACACTGGTCTCGTGGCTTTAATTCAAGCTCTCTGAAGGCACCGCTATACCAGTCTCTTGTCAGGCTCCCCGGGCCTCAGCCAGTCCTAATAAGTCATTTTATTTACCGATACTATCTGTGTTATGTCTCCCAAAATCCAATCAGCCAATCATGGCTTTTTAATTACCTACAATGTCTTTAATTGGATCAGAATAATAACAAGAACAGTAAAGTAATAGCAAAATAATCATGTTAGACCAGTGAGAGGGTTCTTGTTATAAGCTGCAGTCAGCCCACTTCATTCCTAAATTCATTCTCCACCCACTGTTCCTGCAACTGCTGCCAGCTGACAGTTCTTTTAAACTGTGCTCAGAATGTTCCAAACCTGAAAAGTGCAGTAGGTTTGCATCACCTTCAGAGACACACATCACCCTGGTGCTTCAAGAGCCCAAAACTGAGCTGGGGTTTCATGTGTCTAAGGCTGGGTCAGTGCCTCAGTGCGGTACTGCATCAGTGCACCAGGCAGCTGGTGTGCCACTTGATGTATTGTCCCACTGATGCCTCAACAGATGCTGGACCACCTCCACTGCCTACTTGAGCATTGCCAGTAGATGTATGCCCTCCAGAATTGCCTGTTCATGCTCTTCCAGCAACACCTGGCTCCGTTAACTTTTGTCTCGGTGCTCAAGATCCCCCTCACTCATAGTCACAGCATCAGCCCAGTTCTGGGTGAGCATGGTCATGCAGGTCTTTCATATCATGAAAGATGTGCCTCTCCCACAATGGATGTGATGAAGGTAGTGTTGTTGCTTGGCCTATTCCTCAGAATAATTCCATTGCCTGGGAACTCAAGCAGCCCTTTGCTCTCTGAGCTGGGCAGTGGTGGCAGCTCATGAGAATGCAACACAACTGAAAACCTCTGGAGGCATCCTGGAAAGGTGGTTTAAAAGAACCAAGATTAGGGTTACCATATATGAACATTCAAAAAAGAGGACACTCCAACGGGGGGTGGGGGTATTTGCTCGCCCCCGCAACTACACCCCTTCCCCGCCCCCATTCCAACCCCTTCTCCAAAGTCCCCGCCCCCACCCTGCCCTATTGGACCCCTTCCCCAAATCCCCACCCTGGCCCCGCCTCCTCCCCTGAGTGGGCCACATTCTCCCTCCTCCCCTTTCCCTCCCACCCATGCGAAACAGCTGTTTTGCGGCACAAACGTTGGGAGCTAGGGGGAAAAAGCAGGCTCTCTCTCGAGTGATCAATATTCACTCTTTCTTGAATGGTCAACATTCACTCTCTTTCTTGAATGGTCAACTCTTCTTTGGGGAAAAATAATAATGGCAACATCCCGGACGTTTTTAGATATTTAAAAATTCCTCCTGGACAGCGATTTAAGAACCAAAAAGCCAGACATGTCTGGGAACATATGGATGTATGGTAACCCTAGCCAAGATCCTAGAAGAGAGATCATTACTTCTCTTTAGTTCCTGGTGGGACTTCAGGCATACAGTTGGATGACTTGGCACGTTTCTCTTACTGATGTACTACTAAATTAGAGATTCTTCTGTCATCTCTCCTGGTGGTGGTTCCAGGCATGCACCTACCATCTCCTCATCAATGCTTTTCCTTTTTTAATTAATTTTTTTAAACAATTGTGGTGTTTGGGGGGTTTATTCTTCCTTCTCTTCTGCTTCCTTCCCCTTCAAAGTTCCAGTCCACAAACAACTTTTAGATTGGCTGGAGGGGCATCTTGGGCACAAATACACTTGTGAATAGTCATGCACACGTGTACACACAATAGAGCGCTTTGACTTTCCATGAATATTCTTACAAATAAAACCTCCCTCATCAAATGTTCACAGTTGGCAAAGAAGCAGGTAAAGGTGGTCAGAATATTAGTGAAGTGAATCAGTCAGTTTTAGTTGCAAAAGTACACTTTTTGATGCATTTTTTTGGCTTTAGAAATTAATATTTCATTACTTGTACAAGCCAATCGAGCTATTTTTAGCAACGTGACAAAGTGTTGTGGCTTCTGCTTAGGTCAGGCTTTTATATTGCACAAAGTCATGTTTGTTTGCTGTTTGTGCATGTAAGCCATAGAGTACTTCTATCATTTCAATAGAAATAATGGCTTCAGAAACATGTATCTGCGTAACCTTTACTAGATTTTGTGGGTTATATATCTGTCTTCTGAACAGGGATGTCCCAATTTGAGAACAAAAGCATTTGATATATGAGAGTTTTGAGTTTTAAATACTTAATATAAAATAAGATTCTCATTTCTGCTGTTACCTGTTGATTCCAATTTTCAGTAGTAGTAATCTCCTGTGTGCGGCAGCATGAATGAACTTGAAGACCGATATTTTACTCTGATGAATTTTCTGCTTTGGACAATTTTTTCTTGCTTTCTTGTAGCAAAAGCCATGCTTTGTCAGTTAGGTACATAGGAACTACAATATTGGATCAGCACAGTGATCCGCTTAGTTCAGTATGCTATCTCTTACAGTGGGTAATTATCAGATGTTTAAGAGAGAAGTTCAGTAAACATCATAATGGAATAATCTACCTCTACAAGAAGATTTCTTTCTAATCCCCATATGCAAGTGGTGGACTGATGCTGTAAAAAGATACTTTTTTTTTTAACCTAAAGGGCATTCTCATTACCATCTAATTCTTTCTAGAATCCTCAATATGTGACAATGTGACACGGGTTAGTTATGCAGTGTGTTTAAAAAACAAAATCCCCAAAACAAACTAACAAAAACTGTCATTTTTTAACAGTTCGAGTTGCATCAATAGTTAGAAGAATTAATGTGAACCACTTTGATACCCAAATTATCAACCCATATATGTTTTAAAAATGTTTAATTATATAACCATCATACTTCAGTATACACAGTATTTATATTTCAGTTTGGAAGCAGGAAATTTTTTGGTCCATTCAACCTGTTTGTATCAATTATATTTGACATAATTGGCTGCTAAAATCCATTGCCTGTATGTATACAGTTATGTTTCAAATAATCATTCATTTGATTAATTTCAGTCCAATTATCAACAATTTATGCCTTTAATAGTTGAAGAGCTTGCTTACATTTGTGGTTTTCTTGATTATGAATATATTCTTTCAGTAAGGCTCTTTTTTATCACTAGCGATAAAATTTTACTTAGATTATAAACTCTTTGAGGCAGAGACCATCTTTCTATTCTGTGTTTGTACAGCACCTAGCTCCATGGATTCTAGTCTATGACTGGGGCTACTAGACATTTTGTTAATGGAAATAATAAATATATACTCTCAGCTACAGAATATATTTTTTTAATAGTGAGTTCGTACTACACTACCCAATAATAAAATTAAAATGTGAGTGAGTGATGATTCTTATCCTATAAAGTATTGGGCTTTGATACTGAACCATGCTAAACCTAAGGAAAGGAGAAATTGTGTCTCTTAAAAAAACATTATTATTATATAGCACAATGGTTAAGATAATTGTATGTTTGGGTGAAATGTTAATCTGTGGTCACTCATAAATTAGGAAACATGTACGTTGTGAGTGGTATGGGATATAGATGGGTGTGAACCTGGTTTTTCCTTAGGAGAAAATCATGTCCCCCACATTCATGAGCATGAAAGGCCCCGAAACAGTGGAATTGATGTGCTTCCACAGCACAGTAGTGGGTGGAACAGATTTTGGAGAGTCAGCGTAAGTGGTTTGCGGGTCCCTATACCATTCTACAGTTCCCTGATCAGAGTCTTTCGGGGGCAAGGAAAAGCTATGCAGATCTCCTGGCTCCATTTCTCTCGCATGCACACACACAAATAGTAATTTAAGTCTGTGAACTGTTAAAAGTAAGTTGGCTCTTTTTTTGGGAGGGGTGGGGGGAGTGGAGGGGAAGAATTTCCTCTCCTGCTTCCTTAGTCCCTGCAGATCTTTCCAGCCAGAGCCCAGTAATTTGTGCTCAGCACTAGGGACAGGATTTGTGTCTTACAAATTTGTATCTATATTATTGCTTTTTAGCCATTGCAAAAAAAATATTGGGGTGGGGGGGGAGGGAATGAGATGTGCTACCTTGTTTTTTCAGCATTAACCACCTAAACTGGAAATTAACATTTGAAGCATTATTAATGTGACTCTTGTCAATGACTACCATTGACAAGTGTCTGGTGGTTATTACGATTTAGAATCTTGATCAACTTTATATCCACCTTGGGATTTGAAAGGAGAAGCACTTGCAGCACTTACTTCAAATGTGAATAATCAGATTCTGAACACTACTGTTACATCAGCTGTTGGTCATCATAGGTTTCTTACAGATCAATCCCAACAATAATGTTGTATTCAGTTATGACCAGAAGAAACCAAGAGAACTTCAGCCACAGGTTGGTCTCAGAGGGTAAAAGACTTTCATGCCTTTACTTTAGAAGATAAAATTTCACATATATGTTTTTAAAATTAAAATTTTCAAAAATGTTTTAAATATCTCTAACAGAAACAGTTAGTTTAATCTGCTGAAAAGTAGCTGAAGTACTGTAAATCTGACTGACTAAAGTGAATGCACCATCTGTTAACTGAAAAGGTGATGAAATGGAGTAATTCTGCAGCTAATTACAGGAAGCTATTGGTGATGTGCCACACAAGATGTGGGAGGAGATGAAGTGTGCTTTTTATTGAAGATGCCCATTTTAAAAAAAATCTTGAGGAGGTTAATGTTACTTGATTTACACAACATGAATTGCTGCTTTAAATGTTTTGATGAAGGCATGTGAGTGAGTATGGGTTAACAGGAGTTATATAAAGAGGAGGGAGAGAGCCATGAGGATAGGAGAATGGTAGAAGTAGGATGTAAGTCATAACTAGATGTGTAGAGCAGAAAATGTTGATTGTTTTGATACAAGGACAACATAATGGTATGATTCATTCTTTTTATTTAATTCTATCAGAAAGTTATACCCCATGAAACCTTTAGCTGATATTATCTAATCTCGACTTATACTATACCAATTACCGGGGTATTTTAGCACTTGGTAAGCAGAAACCGCTGAAACTAAGAAATCTACAATAGAGACCTGATTATGAACTTACGTAATATGTAACATTGACTTAATTGAAATTACTCCTGATTTACACTAGGGTAAATTAGAGGTGAACGAGGCTCTCTATCTCTTCCAAAAAATGCATTTGTGTGTACATCCTTACATAAAAAAGAGATTTACAAGAATCATGTAAAGATTTTTGTTTTCCTCCTAAAAGAAGTCATTGCGATGCAACTAGAAGTGAGCAGCCACTACTTTAAGGTTATTGAAGATTCTTGGGTCCCAGTTCTGCAGACACTTACCATCATGCTTCATTTTACTGATGAGTGTTAGATTTACTCTACCCTCAAAGTTATGCTGGCACAGCTATGTCAACTAGGAGTGTGAAAAAAATCACCCCCTTTAGCCAATACAGCTATCCTGGCGAAACCCCCACTATAAACATAACTATGCTGACAAAAGAGTGCTTCGGTCAGCATAGCTAACGTTGTTCAGGGAAGTGGTATTACTATGCCAGCAGAACTCCTCCTCCACAGCATATGCTGTGTCTACCCTTTAAGGAATGGGTTTTGTAGTATAGACATTTCCCAAGCCTTTGCAGGAACAGGGCCTTAGTCACTAACATTGTGAATTAAAATGTTTTAGATGAGCATCTCTCCTAGTTTGCCATGGGCCGTGTACATTCATTTCACACCCACATTTATCTGAATATGTCCCTGGTTCAGTGAGGCACATAAGTATGTGTGTTTTCATTATTAGAGAACCACATACTTCCGTGGAATTGACAAATACACACCCCTGTTCCATTTCACTCCAATTTATATAGGGCCAAATCCTGGTCCCACTGAAGTTAGTGGGAATTTTTGTCATTGACTTCAGTTGACCAGGATTTGACTCAGATTGGTTTTCATGTTCAAAGTGCTATACAAATATAGTCTTATCCTTCCAATGCAGTAGTTCAGTAAGCGTTATCCCTATTTTACGGATGAGAAACTAAGGCAGAGTGTTTGTTAACTGGGTTGCACAAGTCAGCAGATAGTTGGTATAACTATGACTGGAAATCTTGATTCCCTATCTTGTATCTAAACCCCTAGACTACACCTGTTTCTGTAGCAATTCAGCAGTACATTAGGCACCAAACAATTAAGTACCTGTTTGTTTTATTTTTGCTTATTAATTAAATCTGATGACATTTAGAACCAGAATCATTGCATTGATCTCCCTGCTGTCTCAGAGAGGACAGATTTAAGGGATTTATTAATATTTCTGGAAGTTCTTGGTATAGATCATAAGTTTTCCTTCATTTTCTTATAATTGTTTAAATTAGTTTCAGCACAGGATAGTATTTATGGAAATTTATATTAATATTTGCCCCTGTATACAGTGTTTGCTCAAAAATGCCATTTGACTGTGAAATGATAAAACATTTGAAATGTTTAAAGCCATGCAAAAGCCATGGTACTGTTAAGCCAATGTCAGGGCCTGTAATGGGGCTGTCTGACCTGTTTAGAGCTGGCGTGGGAGCTGGGTCACAGTTGGAGTTCACACGAAGGATCAATCCAGAATCGGAGTGAGGAGCCACACCAAAGGTCAGTGTCAGTAGCCATGCCAAGGATAATGCTGGAACTGGAGTCAGAAGTCACTCCAAGGGTCAAGCAGGAGTCAGTCACTGGAATTAAGGGAAGGAACCAGGCTTGGAAACAAGAGCAAGGAGCAGGACCAGGCCAAAGAGGCAGGGACTTGATCTTAGGATCTCTGGTCAGCAGCAGGCCTGGCAACTAGTTGCTCAGACAAGGGGTGGGAAAGGAACAGGAAGCTTTATGCTTGGTTGTGTCCAGTGAGCTGTCTGTTGCTATATCTGTCCCAGCTGAGTCAATAGATGTAGCCTCTGGTAGTGGGGTGTTAGCATAGGTGCTGGAACAATGGATGCTGGGGGTGCTCCTGCACCCCTGGCTTGAAGTGGTTTCCTTCGTATACAGGGTTTACAGTTTGGGTCAATGGCTCTAAGCACCTCCACTGTACAAATTGTTCCAACACCCCTGAGTGTTAGCTGCAGTTCCCTCATCTGACCTTGCGGTGCAGTGGCACAGAGGGTAAGGCTCTTGCTCAGCAACCCCATGCCTAGGTTTGAGACTGGTGACACCTGATAGGCCACCGTGTAAGTATATATTACACCGTGCAATATTTCCTTATTTTTATTAGTTAGTCATACTAGGAGCTTTGGTAAATCAAAAACACTGCGACAAATACCTTTGATTAGATGAGCCCTCATCTCTTTCCTGGAACAAGAAGTCATTCTTCAGCCAATGGAGCAGTCCAATTAGGTGGAATTATAATTGCTATGATATGAGTTTATGAAATGACTGCAATATGTCATTAATACAGTTATTTCCTGCAGAAGTGAGTGTGTTTCTCCCCTCCTCCCCATTTTGTGCTACTTTCATACTGTTATGAAGCATAGTTTCAGGGAGGGATTGTATATTGTACATCTGCTAGAATTTAAGAAATGTTCTGCAAGGAACTTTTGTTAAATTCTGAGTGATGTGTATGTGCAATTTGAAGATTTATATAAAAAGCTTTGCAGTTCCTTTGTTTCCCAGTCTTGGAAGTTCTCCTGAAGTTTGAGTGGGAATGCAGTGGGCATAGGTTAGTAAGTAACACACTACTGAATTGGTTAGGGGAGGGAACTGCTGAAGAGGAAAATTATTGATATGTACTGTATGATTCCTGCTAATTAACAAGTCCAGCCTGTACATACTGATGGGACTTTGTGTCATTTTGCATTTCCTACTCTTTCTTTTCTCTATCCCCAATTTCTCTTCCTTATTTTTATTTATTCTTCTGCCATTCCCATCTCTTCCTCCTCCTCTCATATATTCCCTTATCATTTTCCCCTGGTGCCTCTTATCTCTTTTTTTTCTCTGTGCTCATTCTTTCTTCCGTCCCCTCTCTTTTCTATCTCCTTATTTCTCACACATATGCTGTACGTGACTTTGCATCCATTCTTCTATTAAGTCTGTTTACATGTGTGTGTTTTAGGGCAGTTGGGGCAACTAGGTTTACCTGGGGATCAGTGAAGTATATGACTTTTATGTACCCACAAAGAATTCCTGCAGGGGTATTTCGAAGGCTCTAATTTTGGGTTCATTGACTCAGCTTACAGGAGAGCACTAGTATCTCTAAAATAACTCCAATATGAGTTTAAAAATTTGGCTATCTCCTGAGATTATTGCTGTCACTTTTACTGTCTCAAGTGAAGCCACAGTGGATTGATTATGGAGGGAGTGTTTTTTAATCTTGAATCTTTAATGAATAATAGTGCCTTAATTAGAAGAATAAAATGTGGTGGAATGCTGGCACACGTATGAATTGATAATATCCTTGATTATATTTGAAATAATACATAACACGATCATATATAAGATACAAAGGTTGATGAAATGTTTCAGATGATACAGAAATATATCAGTGCAAATGACAATATCTGGTTTTGCCTTATGTTATAGATGTAAATGTTAGAGATGTACTGCGTATCTGATTTTTTGCCTTTTTGGTGTTGTAAACTTTTTCTTTTATTCTTTTGAGTTTACATGATGTAGACCAAAAATATACTTAATTTTTAAAAAGATTTAATTCAGTCACTAGATGACATCAGAGTTGGAGATCTTTCTTCAGTAATTTGTCATCATGGAGAACTCAGAAAAATGTTGTCTTAGCTAGACCAAAATGGTTTTGGAGCTGTTGAGCATGCCTCAACAGAACACGATTCTTAAAGACTTTCTTTCTCGCAAGAAGCTGGAGTGAGTTTTAGTTTTCTAGGTCTTAAACCTTGTGTACTCTTTCAAAGGCAGCGGGGTAGCAAAAGAGAGGTGAACACTTTGTTACACATAATATTAAATTTCTACTATTGTGATATTCTGTCTCAAAGGTTCCTAAACTCTGCTCTGCAAATGTCAGATCACACACTGTTGACTCCTCTTTGCTCACAGCTGTTTCTATAGACATCCATTTTCAAAAAGGACAGAATGCTTAACACAAGGAAGTCAAAAATATATCAATACCTGGTTATTTTTCCATCTCAGAAATTGATGTAGATGCCCCAGTGTTGTTGCATGACTATGAATGAGTGAGTAGGTGACACATGCAATCCTGAATGAGAGGGGAGGTGGATACTCCCATATAGTATCTTTATGAAAGAATGCTTACCATCTCAGCTAATGCTGGACTACAGGATTAGGAAGGTAACTAAACTCCCTTTGTTAGGAGCATCAGGAGAAGGCCTCTTCCTGCTCTGCCACCACAAATATCTAATCTCCCTCCCTTAGATGTTAATGATTACATTGACTGTGTCAAATTCAACTGTATTTACAGGGTTATGTGCTGTGTATCAGATAATCATAGGGATCTGAGGTTTGTTTGGGTTACAGATGCCTTTTGAACTTTGAAATTATTGTGTGGATTGTGTTTCATGGGCATGAACTTCTCCATTTGGGTATTCAGGTGCTTCAGTTAAATTCATGGTATAGTGTTTTCAAAAGGGTTGAAATTATGGGTGACTTTTCTTGATAACTGGGGACAGTTTAATATTGGTGAGCTAGAGTAACTGGGATTGATGGCTGCGTCTCCCAACTCCCCAGAGGCTGAGGGGTAAATTAGGCATCAGACTACTGTTTGTGCCAAAGGAGGTTGGATTTGTGAGGAAACTGGCAGGGTTGCAGGCATTGATTAGGCCATGACATTGCATGAGCCCATCAAGACTGTAGGTAGAAGCTGGTTTGCGAGGCCCAGAACAGTAAGGGTGCTGTTAACTTTGAGCATTAAAGGCAGGGTAAGCCAGTGACACATTGGGGGCGGGGCAGCTGTTTCCTCTGTTGTTGTTTATATTACCATTGTGTCTAGGAGACCTTGTCATGGACCAGGACCCCATTATGCTAAGCGCTGTACAAATACAGAACAAAAAGATGATCCCTGCCCCAAAGGGCTTACAATCTAAGACAAGACACAACAGATGGATACAGGCAGACTGAAACAATGCAGTGGTATAACTGCACCAGTCGCTCTTTCACTGCCTCTTTTGTTGCTGGGGTGAGAGATGGGGTTGTCTATAGGTGTTACTTTGATTTGCCTTTTAAGTTTTAGTTGCTGCCACTTGGCCACATCTAATCTCTCTGCCCTTGTCATTTGCAAGATGTGGCTCAAACTATGAAAAGGTTTGAGAATTCCTACAGTTGCTTTTTCACATTTTTCTCATTCAGTTACAGCTGTTAACCATAATAAAGTTATTGCAGTGTAAATGTATTGTTGTCCTTTTGGCCCCTGAGGCTAGCCAAAATTCAGGGCCTTACAGGGTTGTTTCCATTAGAGTAAGAAATCAGGGGTATGTATCAGTTATATTCTTGGTGAAAAGTTATTTATTTAGGAAAAAATATTTACAAAGTTCTGTTTCTGGGAACACAATAGAAACAACTGTAGGCAGTTTCCTTGCTCAGAAATCCCCAAATCTGTCACTCCAGCAACATCTGTCCTATCTCTCTGCTTTCTCTCAGCGTCATGCTTGCAAGTCCTTCTCCAGGCTTTCTCTGCCCAGAACACACACAGGCTGCAAACCAGTATCCTAACCAGTGTGTTGCAACCTGGGAAACCTCTCAGTTCACATGGCTCAGCTCTGACCTGCCACATAGCCTATTGCTTCATGTGGTAGACTCATAGCTCCCAGCTGTTCTTCCTACATAACGTAGTTTGCTTCCTCCTTTCATTGAGCATGAAAGTGCTTGGTGCATCCACTGGCTTTGATGAAATCAGTGATTGTCTTTGCATACAAGACTCACCTGCCGGCAGCCATTAGAACCTTTCACCATAATAATATAAATAATGTCTATGGCACATCAAAAAGCTCACACAAAGCCTGATTTTGTGGTACAACAGAATAACTGTTGTTTGTTTTTGCTTGGAAAAGTGCAGGATCACCAGAGTGCATAGCATACAGTGAGGGTATCATACCCACATATATCATTTCCTCAAATATATGAAATAGTAAGCAGTCAGTGACTGAGCAACTGGGATATGTGCTAGGGAAACCCTTAGGGGGCTGGAATTCTTTTTCCCAGCAGTAATTCCATACCTCTTACTCCAGCCTTAAGGAGTAACAAGTTAATGTGTTTCACACATTAAATAAATTTAATGCCAGATTTTTACAACAAAATAAATATGCTAGTATGCATGTATGAAAACACCCCGTTCCCCCTCTTAGCATACAAACACTCTGTATGACTGTGTGTATGTGTTTTCCTAGTGCATTCATAAAGCTTATATATATATATCACATTGTTTTTCAGAAGCACCTTTTAAGATCCTGGGATAAGTCGGTGCCAGCTGGGTTACCTCATAGAAGCAATTTAAGTTTTTTGCTTTCAGAATGTACACAATTGTACCAAATGGTTTGGTTTTGTGTTTTAAGTCACTGGTGAGGATAATGTTAAAAGGGTTTTATTTCCCATCCTGTATATTATGCAGTATTCTGATAGGGAAGGCTGGGAAAAAAAAGATATTTCCTAGCCAATCTGCCTCTGTTGGAAAAAACCCCAAAGCTCACTTACCAAAAGAATATGAATCTGGTTGGTACAGTGAATGAAAGTAATGTTCAGTGAGGTCACGCATCTATGTGTATTAGAAAAAATTGGAAGGGGGCGGAGCTAAAGAAGTTCAAACCCTACTGTTTTAGCCCTAAGTGAATGTGGGAGTTCTGAGGCATAACTTGCAATTAGACCTAAGTAATGTTTGTCTTGATGCTTTTAAGCTATTTTCTGAATCATGGCATTTTCACAGGAATGCCTCCAAAATATGGTGCTGGTTGTCAAGTCAGTGATGATAAAAATAGAAGTAAATTAATTTCCATCAGTTCCAGATCCTGCCTAGCATCTGATTTCCAGACTGAGAGAACAAAAAAGGATTAACTCTTCCATCAAGATGCATAAAACTCTATTTTCATATGCTTTTAAAAATAGATAATCAATTTTCCTCAGTCATCCCCCAATATTGTTCTTGTTCTTTTAATGCATGCATAAACTCAGAAACACACTCTCCTGTGAGAAACGCACAACTTTCCACTGTGGGAGGGATTGGTCATAGATGATGATAACAGTACTAGGTAGGAAGTATTTATAAGATAAAATAAACTCTCTGTTCAGTTCAATGATAGTCATTTTTTGGAAACAGAAAAAAACAAACCCAAGTGTATGGTAGGCATGACAACCCCTACCCCACACATAGGAGTTTTCTAAAGCCATTTGTTTCACCATGCTGGAGAAAACCATTTCCTCTTTATCTAGATGCTCTTTAATATCAATGAGGACAAGTTTAGGTCTTTCCCCTACAGTGAAGCAGCCAGGTAAGATAAAACAATGTGTATGGCAGGGACCTGTTTAAAAGTGTGGAATAATGTGTATGTGGTTAATTACTGGTACAAATTACAGTTTGAGATTGAATTGTATATTTTCCAACTGTTTGGTTTTGTCACAAATGCCCCAGATCTTTAAATCCACCCTCGCACCCCCCCCCCCCAATATCTTTGAGAAACTATCTTGAGGCTGCCTCAATTGTCATATCCTCTGCTGGGGCTCTGTGACTAGAGCACATAGCACTAGGGGAAGCAGCCGACCCCCATGCAGTGTGTAGCCCCAGTAATCCAGCCCTACTGCCATGCTGAATGCTGCTAAAATACTAAAAAGTTAAACTCAATTGTACTATGCATGCATGAAGTGCAATTTTCAAAGGATAATTTTGTTAAACAAAAACCAGTTTTCATTGGAGCACTTACCCTCCTGCAACTAAAATGTGTATTTTGATACCATATTTCAAGTATCTGCACAGATGTTTCATCAGCAGAACTGTTTAAAGCAGAGGGGAGCTGCAAGAATTTTATGAGAAAAGTCCTTTAATTTTTTTTTCATACTTAAAAATGACTGCACTGTCTTTGCTCACAATTCCAAATGAAAACTCACCTTTTGGAAAGAGACTAAGCCTGGAAAATTTTAACCTGAGTAATGAAAGTTTCAACAATTTTTACGACTGACTACAGGACAACCTTGACTCTAGCTTTAATACAGTACTTTAAACCGTATTGTTGCTTTTTAGTGTGGGGTTCTCTCTGTTGTTCCAAAAGTTTTAATGTGTTATGTCATCCTTTGTTCATTTGCTACTCTGTATCCTGGTTCCCCATAATTTACAGATATGTAGTATTATTGATGAACAAATATGCCATTAGCGAAGTCTCTACAGTACACTGGTGAAATGCTGTTTCTCGTAGGCATTGTGTGCTAAGGCTGAAATATCTAAAAAATATATTCTTCTGTTTAACTTCTCTAAAGAATATAATTCTTTCCTAATAAATCAGTCTGTAAAAATGCACTGATGTTATTGCAATTTTTGATTAAACTACTGGCCACTATACAAGTCCATTATTCACGGGAGTTACCATCACTGTCCAGTGTGGTTCCCGGGATTTAAATTTATTGAAATTGTCATGTAGTAAACTAAATTATGCCAACATACGGTGGTATCTGTCTTCTTCGGAGTAACTTACATAGCACCATAAATTTACATGGTACTTTCCAGAGATAGACATATTGTCTGCCCTGAAGAGCTTCAATTATATGAGAGAACCGTAAATCAAGTACTGTTTGTAATCCTAACCATGCAATAACTTCCTTTTTCAACAGCCAGTCCTATACTTAGTGTTATTATTAGGAACATAAAGAATTGCCCTATTGGAACAGACCCTTGGTCCATCTGGTCCAATAGCTCATCTCCAGCAGTGGCCAGCACCAGATGCTTCAGTGGAAGGCGCGAGAAACCTCACTTTAGGCAGATGTAGGGTAGGGTATATGTAGGGTAATCTGCTCCCCAAAATTTGATCTCCTCCTAATCCTTGTATTTAAAGATTGGTTTGAGGCCTGAGGTTTATTACCCCTTCCCAAATTTGTAAGCATTTTGTAACTCTGAATAGTCTTTTTCACATAAATGTTCAGTTCTTCTTGGAATTTTGCTAAACTCTTGCCTCAATGGCTTCCTGTGACATTGAGGTCCACAGCTTCATTATGCATTTTGTGGAAAAGTATTTCCTTTCATCAGTTTTGAATTTGCAACAATTTAATTTCACTGAGTACCTCCTTGTTCTTGTGTTATGGGACAGGGAGAACAGAAGCTCCTGATCTGCCTTTTCTATACTATTGATTTATTTTACATATTTTTATCATGTTCTCTCTTACTTGTCTCCTTTCTAAGGTAAACAATCCCAGTCTTTTCAGTCTCTTCATATGAGAGTTTTTCCTCATATATTTGTTCTTTTCTGGATGCCCTCTAATGCTGTAATTCTTTTTGAGATGGGATGACCAGTACTGTACACAGTATTCTAGATGATGCCACACTATTAATTTATATAATGGCATTTTAATATGCGCCATATTATTTTTCATCCATTTCCATATGCATTCTAACATTGTTTGCTTTTTTCAACCACAACTGCACATTGAGCGGAACTCTTAATTCAACTGTCAACAATAATGCCCAGATTCCTTTCCTGAGTTAATACAGTTAACTAAGAACCTCATAAGGTGTATGATTAGTTTATTTTTTTCTCTCCAAAGTGCATTACTTTGCATTTATCAACATTGAACGTTTACTATTGTGCTACCCAGTCGCATAGCTTGTTTGGGTCTCTCTGAAGTTTCTCATAGTCCTCGCCAATCATGGCTTAATAACCTAAATAACTTTGTACCACCTGCAGATTTTGTTACCTTGCTACTCACCCCCCTTTCCAGATTGTCAATAAATATATTAAACACTAGTCCTTGTGTAGAATCTTGAGGCACCCTGCTGTTAACCTTTTGCTATGATCAAAATTGAGCATATACTCCTGTCCTTTGTTTTCTATCTCCTAGCAAGTTTTTGATCCATTATAATACACCCGCGACTACGTAGCTTTTTTAGTAGCCTCTTGCAAGGGTCCTAGTCAAAGGCCTTCTAGAGCTCTAAATAAATTCAAAGAAATCTAATCAATTTTTCCTTTGTGGAAATTATGCTGGTTAGACTTATATCCTGCTATTTCAGATGTTTTAATATTCTGTTTTTAGTTATTTCAAACAACTTGCCAGCTCCAGTTGTAAGGCTTACTGATCTCTAAATTCTCTGGGTCACATAGGTACAACGTTTGCTACTCGCCAATCCAATAGCTGTTTTAATAAGCGATCACACATTTTTGTTAGCTTTTCAGCCACTTCATTCTAAAGCCCCATCAGAGCTCTTGGGGGATATCATCGGGGCCTATGAGGTGACTTACTGCTTTTTAAATTATCATTTTTGCTCCAACACTTCCTCTTCTGATACCTCAATCTCTAATAGAATGTCATCTTTATTACCAGAAAAGAGCAGGTCCAGTGCATGCACCTCCCCATTTTTGATTGTGAGGACTTATATAAAAAAAATTATTGATTTTCAGCTTTTACTTTTAACCCTTGCTGATCCAGCAGACCCATCAATTAATTCACAGAGTTCCTGCTAGTAGTATACCTAAAGAATCTGTTGTTTTTACATTTTTAGCTATTTGCTCTTCAAAATCAATTTTAGCCCTTCTCATTTCCCTCTTCCATATTGTGTGTTGTAATTTTATGCTCCTGCTTATTGGCTTTACTGGTGCTGCATATCCAAATTTTGAAAGATTTCTGTTTGACTTGAATAAGCTCTCAAGCCTTGTCATCTCGTCATATTGGTTTACTTCTTGCTTTCCTGGTTCTCCTTTTGTTATTTCACCATTGCTATTAGTACGTTTCTGTTTGCTACCTTCTAGTGAGTGGTCAAGATCAATACAGTTGTAATATAGAGTACAACATCACTTTTATGTGCTTTGTATGAAGCACATACGGATTCTGTCTTTATACTCATAGATTTCTATTTATCATAATTTACAACTCTCAGTGAATGTTTTGTTTTAATCTAGCATTTCCCCCTCCATATCTTCATCGTATGAAGTTGTCAGAGTAGCATTAGAGGTCAGAAACTGAAATCACAAATATAGAAAGATTCCAAGCTTTGGAGTCGTCTAAATAGTTACAAAAACAGCTATTTGGCTCAGGATATTGTTTCACTACATAACATGCTGTACTGATGTCAGGTTTATCTCGCTCAGCTAAACTCCTGTTATATAACTATCTGGGAAATGTTGGTTTAAAGAAAGCACATAATTAAGCGTCATCTCTTGTGGTAGATTAGAAAAGCTGTTCAGATTTAGTAAACCAAAAAAATTTGGAATTCTAATGACCAAAATCTCTCTTCCTTTAAGAGACCTAAAGTCCCAACCCTTTCTCAGGTTGATACAGATTATAAATGTCACTAATCCATAGTGCTCAGTGTATTTTTCTTTAGCATATAATATTTTTGTTCATGAAGGGATTCATCAGGCAGTCGGTATTTTAAGTCCCCAAAATGTTTCCAGCAGTGCATTCCAAGCTTAATAAGGTGTGATAATTACTGGGTGAGCAATGCCAACATCTTATGGGACATGTAAGGTTTTTATTTGTGTTTTTTATAAACCAGAATATATATTGTTCCTCAAACTTATGATTTTAAGACAGAATTTAAACTTTTGCAAAACTAATACAAATACCTCTCTGTCAAAAAATATGTTCATATGTGCTCAGTGTTAAAATACTACAGTAAGATCAATGGTAGCATTAATAACAAAGAGTTCACTCATCCAATCTGTGCTGTTGTCGTTTATTTTTTATTGGTTTACAATAGTCCTTACAGGCCCAAAATGAGTTTGGGGCTGCATTTGTACACATGAGTTTACAATCTAAATGGTCAAGACAGTTAAAGGATGAGAGAAAGGAAGTATTATTAACCTAATTTTACAGATAGAGAACTGAGTTAGAGAGAGAGTAAATGACTTGGGTTAGGTCTCAGAGGAAGTCTATGACAGATCTGGGAATTGAACCCCGATCACTTGAGTCCAGTGCTTTCACTGGAAGACCAGCCTTTCTCTCTGTATAGTGTTTGGGCAATAAACTGAATCACTAATAGTTCTCTTCTTCTCAAACTTCTGTGACCGTGAGTCTATGCATATTGATTGTAAATGGGGAGCAGACATGACTGACAGTGGGATACAGTGCCTGAAGCACGGGTTCAAGGTTTGTTAATCTCTTGATTAAGTAACTGGAGGTAGCTTTTTAGATTCATAGATTCATAGATATTTAGGTCAGAAGGGACCATTATGATCATCTAGTCTGACCTCCTGCACAACGCAGGCCACAGAATTTCACCCACCACTCCCACAAAAAAACCTCACACCTATATCTGTGCTATTGAAGTCCTCAAATTGTAGTTTAAAGACCTCAAGGAGCAGAGAATCCTCCAGCAAGTGATCCGTGCCCCATGCTACAGAGGAAGGCGAAAAACCTCCAGGGCCTTCCAATCTGCCCTGGAGGAAAATTCCTTCCCGACCCCAAATATGGCGATCAGCTAAACCCTGAGCATATGGGCAAGATTCATCAGCCAGATACTACAGAAAATTCTTTCCCGGGTAACTTGGATCTTGCCCCATCTAAAACCCATCACAGGCCATTGGGCCTATTTACCATGAATATTTAATTACCAAAGCCATGTTATCCCATCATACCATCTCCTCCATAAACTTATCGAGTTTAATCTTAAAGCAAGATAGATCTTTTGCCCCCACTACTTCCCTCGGAAGGCTATTCCAAAACTTCACTCCTCTGATGGTTAGAAACCTTCGTCTAATTTCTAATCTAAATTTCCTAGTGGCCAGTTTATATCCATTTGTTCTTGTGTCCACATTGGTACTGAGTTTAAATAATTCCTTTTCAAACTCTTCAGGACAAATGTTTTTTCCTGTCAGCTAAAATTGCCAGGCTGGGATGTATATATACCATTGTTACTGTTTAGAAAAAACTTTGTTCTAAATGTGCTGTGTTTGTGGTTACTATCTGGCTTTGCCTATGCTAAGAAAGTTCAGTGTTTTTCTTCACCAGTTCAGCTCTGCTAGTGCTACCAGTGGTAGAGGTTTTATTGTAGAGAAGGGATAGGCGTGTCTATGGCCATATTGTCTGCTTAGATGGCAAAGTGGTAAAACGGCACATCTCCTGCCTACATTACAGTTTCCATTGTTTTTAGCGCTGGCAGAAAAACACTTATAGATGTTTCTAGTGTGGACATTCTGTCCCTTGAGGCTTTTTTCCTTTTTAAACTCTCAAGGTCATGTGACCTTCTCAACCAGTAAGAGAGTCCCTGCACTAATCTAAAAACAGTTCCAGCAGCTAATCTAGCTCCGAATCCTGCACGTATTTTGACGTTACTGCTTTGGAGTCCCATTGAAATGCATTGTCACCATGCTTTCTGTTTTTGATGTTGCACATAACTTTATATTGATAACGATATATAGTTTCATTGTAGAAGTTTTCAGGGAGGAAGCTGGAGGTGTTGGCAGTTGGGCAGGGGTTGGCTTTCATTTCTGGCACCTGTGGAGACCTGGGAGCATTTTGAAATTGTGGGGTAAACATGCTATCTGGATGTTTTTTCTAAAATGAGCACCACTGAAATAGTTATCCAAGTTGACATTCTACGTTACCACCTTTAGGTTTCAGAATTCACACTTGACTGAGATGACTGCGATCACTTCTCAGAGCTGTTGTTTGGGCTGGCTGTGGACTCAGGAAGACATTAATGCATCTGTTTATGCTCAGTTTGAATTTTCAAAGTTTGAGGGCTAGGAACACAAGGTTGAGGTCTGCACGGGGCAGTGACCTTTAGTATGTAGACTGGACAGAGCACACCTTGGCCACATGAAGAGTGGAGGTCTGGGCTATGGGCCAGAGTCAGAGTAGGAGGAACAGGAATTGGGATGCACATCCACCCAGCAGCTCAGTGGAACTCTGAGGGAAAGCAATATCTTTATTACTTATCAACTGTCTCTCCAGGGAAAGGTCCTGGAAGTGCAGGCCTGGTGTAGTGTGGTGTCAACAACTGGGGCCAGAGCTTCTGCAGGGGGACACTTTCTCCCACAGGAGGCCCTGGCCTCCTGCTTATATCTTGCAATCGTATGTTAAAACCAGCAGATCCAGGCAGTTTGGTGGTCATCCCCATGGCTGATTTCTGGGAAGGGCAATAGACAATAGGGGAGGCTTTCTCTCCTTTGGCCCCTTCTGCAGGCCTTCCTGTGGGAAGAAAGGATCAGAGCCATATTTTAATTTTGTTTAACAAAAGCTTGGCTTCTGGAGCACTGTTCTGTGGTATGATGAAAGGAATCCACAGCAAATTCTGTGGTGGTGGGACCTGAGGGGCCCTGGCTATACCCATGCCTCCTTTATCCCATTTTACCAGAAGTTATGCATTAATTTGGTGTGTCAGCTTCAGAGAACAGATTCTGAACCTCCTCAGTTTCCTCACACTTAGGAGTATCATTTGCCTCATTGAAATCTGTAGCAAAACTCCCATTGACTTCAATGGATGCAGGAGCCAGTCAACCCTATGGTTTGCCAGCATATTCACAGAAAAAATAGGTAGGCAGTAATCTGGTGGAAAGTGACATGTTGCACCCAGCAAAATCAGTGTTGTAAACCTCTATGTGTACAGTACTTCATTAAAAGAAAAGGAGTACTTGTGGCACCTTAGAGACTAACCAATTTATTTGAGCATAAGCTTTCGTGAGCTACAGCTCATGTCACGAAAGCTTATGCTCAAATAAATTGGTTAGTCTCTAAGGTGCCACAAGTACTCCTTTTCTTTTTGCAAATACAGACTAACATGGCTGTTACTCTGAAACCAGTACTTCATTAGCAGCCTTTAGGGGAGGAGGTCCTTTCTGCTGTCCTCCGTCCCGCTCTCTGTTCAGTTCTTAAAACACACCCACATACAAAAGTATTTGTCAGCCTGTCCGTGTTAAACTGAAGCCTATTAGACATTCAGTGTTGTTTGGGTAGGTTTTCTCTCTGCCTTATCAAGCTTTATCGTGTGGCACTACACGAGCCTTGTTTTAAATTTGTTATGCTGGGTTGCATATACAAGTGTATTGTGTCACAGTGCAGGGGAATAATACTCCCTGTCTGCATGGTTGTGATGTGACTCCTGATATGTTTTGTGTTCAGTTTTGAGCACGTTATTGTCAGACAAATTCTTAGAGTTAAATGAGTTGATAAAAGTAACAAAAAATATTGGGGGGCTGGAGCGACTGGTTTATTAGGGAAGATTAAAAGAGTTTTTCTAAGTGAGGCCATAAATCTAATTATTCTATGAACGTCAAGGAGGCAAATGAATTAGTTAGCATAGTACGATGATTGTAACTAAGAGCAGTGGAGTCATATTTAAAAAACAACAACAATTAGAGTTGTATATGGGTGGGGGGAATGTCCTGACCATGGTATCTGTTAGACTGTTGCGTATTCTTCCAAGGGAAGTGATGTAAGCACTGTTTTGCACAGAAAACATCAATAACTATACAATTCAGAAAACTCCTGCATTGATAAGAAGAGGGTCTAGATCACCCCTCCAAGATCTTTTCTGTCTCTACTTTATAGAGATATTCCACAAAATGAAAGGTTTGAGAAGCAGTGCACTAACAAGCAAACTCTCCCAACATTTCTGTAAGGTAAGTAAAGATTATCCCCATTTTGCAGAAGAGGAAATTGAGAAACCAAAAGGTTAAAAGATTTGCCCTAGGTCACATAGTGAGTAAGGGGGAGAGTGGGAATTAAAATGGATTTTCTGACCCCAATCCCAGTCCACTAAACCATGTTGCTTCTCCAAAAACATTAACTGCTTTTACTGATAAAAAATGCTTTCCAGTTCTGTGAGTAGATGAGAAATCTTCAGTGCTAAAAAGCATTTGATTTTAAAAATAAATGATAAATCATTAACTTGCCATTGAGTTCCGACCTCGTTTTAAAGCCAAAATAAGATGCCAATAAAATGTACTTATGCACTTTAATCTGGATTTAGCATCATATTGTAGTTCTGATTTGTGGGTTTGATTTTTAATAACATAACTAAATTAGTTAAGATGCAGTTTATAAGTGTTAAAGTGTAGACATACAAAAGATCATGGGTTCAAGTGACTGAAGAGTATAAAACATAAAAATTAGGGCGGTCAGGCGATTAAAAACATTAATCACGATTAATCGCACTGTTAAACAATAATAGAGTACCATTTATTTAAATATTTTGGATGTTTTCTACATTTTAAAATATATTGATTTCAGTTACAACACAGAACACAAAGTGTACTGTTATCACTTTATATTTATTTTTTATTACAAATATTTGTGCTGTAAAAACAAAAGAAATTGTATTTTTCAATTCCCTTATTGGAAGTACTGTAGTGCAATCTCTTTATCATGAAAGTTGAACTTACAAATGTAGAATTATTTACAAAAAAAAAAACTGCATTCAAAAATAAAACAATGTAAAACTTTAAGGCCTACAAGTTCACTCAGTACTACTTCTTGTTCAGCCAGTCAGTCAGACAACAAGTTTGTTTACATTTGCAGGAGACAATGGTGTCCACTTCTTGTTTACAATGTCACCTGAAAGTGAGAACAGACGTTCGCATGGCACTGTTGTAGCTGGTGTCGCAAGATATTTATGTGCCAGAAGTGCTAAAGATTCATATGTCCCTTCATCTTCAGCCACCATTCCAGAGGACATACGTCCATACTGATGACTAGTTCTGCTCGATAACGATCCAAAGCGGTGCAGGCCAAAATAAATTTCAATGGGTAGTCTACTGTTTAACAGTATGATTAAAATGGCAATTAATTGCGATTAATTTTTTAATCGTGATTAATTTTTTTGAGTTAATCGCATGAGTTAACTGTGATTAATCAACAGCCCTAATAAAAATGTATGTGGTAAATCCTGTCCCCATAGAAATGAATGGCAAAACTCTCACTGACATTAACAGGACCAGGTTTTCACTCATGAAGTTTAGCTGCTGTCCAAAATAAAACCCAACTTTTTTAAACTAAGGTTTGCATAATGTGTGTGGGAGTAAGAAGGTTTTGTCCTGTTATATGAAATTATCCCATAATATATGCCATGCATAAGAAATAATTTAAGAATTTAAAATAACGTCATAAATTAAAATAACAATAACAATTTAAGTAGTGTTGTAGTCATGTCAGTCCCAGGATATTATATTGGACCAACTTCTGTTGTCTCTGCCTGTCTCTCACCAACAGAAGTTGGTCCTGGAACTGGCGTACCACTGTGCCCTCTGTTTTACCAATCTGGGTTCCCTCTCACACTGTGACATTGTGACAAGCCGCAAAGCCCTCCAAGATTGCCCTCACACAAACATCTACAGGGAGGGGCCACACCCAGCTGTGTTCATGAATGCTCTGCCAGCCACTGCATGAACCAACAAGAGAGAGGCTCCAGCCAAAATACCCCCCAGTTCCCCAGCCTCCCACCCTGGAGCTGTACTGTCCTATCTTGGTCAAAAGCCTGAACACTATATGAGTTATTACCCAGTCTGCCGCTTCTACAAAGGAAAGTTGACGTGCATCAACTCTTGGTCTTGAGCTGAGATTTTTCCCCAAGCACTTCACTCAAACCACACTGTTTTAGGTAAAAATATAAAATAGATTTATTAACTACAGAAAGATAGATTTTAAGTGATAGTAAAGAGATCAAAGTAGATTACCTAGCAATAAACAAAATCGCAATCTAATCCTAGATAGGATTTGAATTAAGCAGTGTCTCACCCTGTTAGATGGTATAAACAGTCTGCCAAGGTTTCGTACACAGACAGGCTTCCTTCTTTTCTGCCTGGGACCAGCACTTCCCCCAATTCAGTCTTTGTTCCTCCGGTATTTCCAGGTGGGGAGTGAGGCCCCTTGGTGATGTCACTTCCCCCTTTTATAGCTTATTCCAAGCCATGTTCCCAGCCAAGTTTGTGGAAAAATACAGGTACCAAAATGGAGTTCAGTACCACATGAACTGGTCACAAGCCCTTGCATGCTCTGATGAGTCATGGTAGCCATTATCCATAGGCTGACTGACAGTTCATCAGGTGAAGATAAGCTTTCTCCGTGGCCCATTGTCTTTGTTGATGTGCCATTCAACTTGAATAGGCCATTCATAGTGTGCTGGCAGACTGTATGTAAAGCTTTATGGGTATTAACCAGATGCATGCACATTTGAAATATAAATACATAGTCAATAATCATAACTCCCGATACAAAAATGATACATTCATACAAATAGGGTAATCATATTCAGCAAACCATAACTTTTCCATTGACACTTTACATGACACATCTTGCACAAGATGCATCATAATTATGTCATAATCATGTCATAATTATATCACTATGGTGAATATGGGGTGCAAAGTGTCACAGGTCCAATAAAAGATATTACTTCACCCACCATGTGTCTCTAATAACAGTTTTAAGAAATTAGAAAGTTTTAAGTGTCAGTTACAATGAAAAAACAATTATTTTCAGATTGGTAGGTTATGATGTATTATACTGCAATTATTCCTTGATTATTTTTTTAAGGAAAACCCACCTTAACTGTTTTCTTTTCTTTTGCTCAAAATCTTGTCATTTGACTTTGTGTGCGCACGTAAGCTACCAAATACTAGGCTGCTTTCTGACCATTAGACAACATGCCAACGTATTCAGTTATTGTAAGATAAAATGACTTTAGTTTCATTGTATTATTTCTTCACTGCTTAGACAGTAGAAGTACAAGTCTGATCCGTAGCCCTTATATCGGATTAGCTATCTACACTTGTGTGCTTGGTATTTCCAGTGAATATACTTAAAATTGCATTATGTTCAGGTAAAGCAGACATGAGAACCAGACTATTGCCACAGAATTCACATTGAAAAAAGTGATCAACTTTCATATCTTTTTATATTTCTCTAGAGTTCAGCTATATTAAATTTAGAAATCTTACTGTATAAACATATTCAATTTGTACTCTCCTTACTCTTTCTGCATGTGGATTTGCAAGACTTCTTTTGTAATTGTATCCAATTCAGCACAATAGCCATGTCCCTGATCTACCAATTTTTTATTTGATTTGCTGATGTACTGTCAATGCTATGTACTGTGCTGGCATGAGGAAACTTAATTTGAAGACTGATTTGTGAGGAAATGACAGTATTGTTTATTTAGGACTTGAAAAATGTACTCTCCTAATTGTGTGTGGCAAGTAGGAGGCTTTCTTAGGGGTTAGCAAGAATCATGGCCATCAACATCTGCAAAATATCTGTTTTCGTGAGGGGAAAAAAATTGAATATCTACAGATGAAACCTGATGGAGTGCTGCCTTTTTAAATCTGTAGGCAGGAGGGGCTATGCTCCCTAATTCTTATTCACCATCTCCTCTGGACTGACCAGTAATCTTTGCAGCAACATCCTATGTGAGCTAGGAGCAGTTTGAGCAACTGTTCTGTCAACTTGGCTATAGGTACTCAGGAGCCCCACCAGTGGTTGGCCCGTCCCTTCTTGGAGATAGGAGGGAGGGAAGAGAGAGCTGCTTTGGCTGCCAAACTATGCTTTCTTGCTGGGCTTTGGTACCACATGGGAGCCTGCTGGAAGGAAAAGCAGGATAGGTGCTCCACTGACCACTTCTTCCTGAGCCCAGGACACCCCTTAGCATAGCACGGCTTCCTTCTCTATTCAGCCACGGAGTACAGCATGGGAGGGGAGAAGATACTGAGAACCTACTCTTTTTCCTTCATTCCCCTCAGCTTGGAAAGAAGGCTACAAATAAGTTGAGGGAGGCATATCATAATGTTTTGAAGGGAAGACAGCATGAATTTGGGAGGGAGATGGCAGTGAATCAGTTTATGGGGATTGGAAAGCCACACAATGAGTTTTGTCGGGGTGTACAGGGAAAGGGGAATGACTTCAGATACTTTTAAAAAATAATCTATGTCTGGTATCTGTGATATGTATTATACCTATTAGAAATGATCTGTTAGGTCGTTATTCTGGGGGCATGTGTGTAAATTTGATTTTTTCACCTAATTTAGATGTAGAATTGTTAAAGATGGTTTGCCGTATCATCTGTAGTATGCACCCGTGCCACAAAGCAACTGGCAGCGTTCAGTTATCATCTGCTGAAGTTCTGGCGAACAGGAGGAAACAATTTTCGCATGCCAATTGCAAAACTCATAATGTCCTAATCTGGAAGGAAAGTGTAAAATTAGGACCTGATGATATGTTTGCTTTTGTTGTCTTCCTGGGATTCTTTTTTGAAAGTATTCAAAGGGAACGAGAAGAGATAAATAAAAATTCATGCCCTGTATCTGCCAAGAGGATCAAGATCAGGCCCCTGGATAAGTTAGCTATAAAAGAATAGAAATGTGGAAATACCTTATTTAGGTGAGACATTTTTTCAAATGGGGTTAGAAAGAAGGATATTGTGGATATAGGAATGACTTTAGTAACACTCATAATTTTATTTGTCAACAGATAAACACTCTTGTAATATTGAAAAGAGATTTGACCATCCTTCCTCTTTGATTTAAAAATAGATTTTTCTGTCATCTTTGACATATAGGCTGCAAACTAAATCATGACTTCTGCACTTTAATTATAACACCCACGTATTTGGAATGTCTGGGTTTACAGGAAAACTATGAAACGAGTGCAGTGAATTTATTGTAGTAATGCTCACTTCTTGAATAATTTTCCTTTGATTTTCAGTTTGTTTAATACAATAAATTATTTGAATACATGCTACATTAAGTATCTTGTGAAAATGCCAGAAATATCTGTATGTTGTAAATGTTTCATTATCATACATGTCAGAATTTTTAAATTTTATCTAAATTCTGTTGCTTTTATAGATTATCTTTCACAAGGGATAGACCTCTCTGGAATAGAAGTAATTGAAAATGACCTGCTTTTTATTGCAAGAGCTCGACTTGAGGTTGAAAATCAGGCTAAACGGTTACTTGAGCAAGGGGTAGAGACTCAGGTAAAAAACATTTTTTTTCATTTCAAAAGCAAAGATGAATATGGAACTTTGAAGCTAATTATTCTGTTTACTATAGAATTGTCAAACTGAGGGACCAAACCTGAAAAATCTTACTTATCTGAGCAATTGTTACTCACATAAGGACACTCTCAGAAGTTACAGAGTAACAGCCGTGTTAGTCTGTATTCGTAAAAAGAAAAGGAGTACTTGTGGCACCTTAGAGACTAACCAGTTTATTTGAGCATGAGCTTTCGTGAGCTACAGCTCACGAAAGCTCATGCTCAAATAAACTGGTTAGTCTCTAAGGTGCCACAAGTACTCCTTTTCTTTTCTCAGAAGTTAATGGGGTTAATTGCATTAATAAGTTTACTCAAAAAAATAAGATTTTGCAGGATAAGGGCCTGAAAACTTGAGAAAAATTAAATGTGTATTTTATAGAACATAAAATAACAAACTTCTTTTTGTGGTAAAGGGATTTTTTGTTAATATTGAAAATATTTTGTATTAACATAATGCTCTGTGCTTTATATTTAAGGTTACTGAGCATTATAAATGAATTTGAAAAATGTATATTCTGAGAAGTGCAAGGAATCTGCTGCCATTTAGCTGTGCTTTGGTGTAATGAACTGATTCAGAAGATTTCCTATTAAAACTTTAAAGACACCTTAAACTTTGAGATAAAAATCTATTTTAAGGAGTATCAGAATGAATGTGCATAATTATATTCATTTATACTAAATCTGATTACCTGCAATTTAAAGGGGCTGAATAAATGTATTCTTGTATAACTATGTACAATACCATCTATGCTTTTTTCTGCATTTTTCTATTTTCATGTCTTAGTATTTTTAAAATAAATTTACATTTTTATTATTAAAATAACCCTTTTTTTTTTTTCATTTTAAAGCCCCTTAATTATCGTAAGTGGAATTTTGGTCTAATACAGTTCTGTAGTAAGTTGGGGTTCTATGGGAAACAAAGTCAGAATATTCGAAAAAGATATTTGTGTGCTCTTTTTCACAAAATTTTCTAGTCATGTTAAAAAATTAGGAATGTGATTTATAAGTAAAAACATTATAATAGCACCAATGTTCCCTACATTTTCAGTATCAGAGTGGTAGCCGTGTTAGTCTGGATCTGTAAAAGCGGAACTCTTTGCCGCTTTTACATTTTCAGTGTCATTTAAGAGTTGAAGACTTGGTTTAAGCTTAATCGCTTTTAAGATATAAAGTGGAGGAATTCTATTGAAAGTTAACAGGAAAAAAACAAATGAGACCATCAATTATATGCAATACTCCTTTACCATATTTGTTTGTGCTAGATAATGGAGTGCCAAAAAAGATCAGTCTGTCTCATACTTATACTTACACTGAGATTTCTTGCCTACTTAAGGCCAGTCTATGTAGGTTTTGATGTGGACACTGCAGCAAAATGAGAACAGATGCATGGAATTAAGCGGCAGGCTGCAACTTTTATTAAACTTTAACACAGGGGAGGAGTTCTATCTTCCCATTGCCCCTGCTCTCCTATATCAGGCATTTAATTGTTTCCAGTGTGGGGGTTGTAGGGCTCCTTACCATATAATCTGTTAACTGGTGCCAGGGTTACAGGGCTTGTTACCATATAACCCATAATGCAGAGTGGCTCTCCTCAGCCTATCCTGCAGGACTCAACTCTCTCTGAGTCCTAACAGAACTGTGACTTCCATCAGTATGGCTTTCCTAGTGTGTATTACACCAGTGTGAAAAACCTATTGAAGACAATACCTAAGAGGAAGTAGGCAGTAATTTTTTATTGTAAATAGGGCTGTCAAGCAATTAAAGAAATTAATTGTGCAATTAAACAATAATAGGATGCCATTTATTTAAATATTTTGGATGTTTTCTACATTTTCAGATGTATTCATTTCAATTACAACGTAGAATACAGTGTACAGTGTTCACTTTATATTTATTTTCTATTACAAATATTTGCACTATAAAAAAAACACAAAAGAAATAGCATTTTTCAATTCACCTAATACAAGTACTGAAGTGCGATCTCTGTCATGAAAGTTCAACTTACAAATATAGAATTATGTACAAAAATAACTGCATTCAAAAATAAAACAAGTAAAAATGTAAAGTCTACTAGCCCACGCAGTCCTACTTCTTGTTCAGCCAATCACTGAGATAAACGAGTTTGTTGATATTTGCAGGAGTTAATGCTGCCCGCTTCTTCTTTACAATGTCATCTGAAAGTGAGAACAGGCGTTCGTATGGCACTTTTGTAGCCGGCATTGCAAGGTATTTATGTGCCAGATATGCTAAACATTCCTATGCCCCTTTGTGCTTCGGCCCCCAATCCATAGGACTTGCTTCCATACTGATGATGCTCATTAAAAAAATGCATTAATTAAATTTGTGAACTGAACTCCTAGGGGGAGAATTGTATGTCTCCTGCTCTGTTTTACCCGCATTCCGCCATATATTTCGTGTTATAGCAGTCTCGGCTGATGACCCAGCACATGTTGTTCGTTTTAAGAACACTTTCACTGCAGATTTGACAAAACACAAAGAGGGTACCAATGTGAGATTTCTAAAAATAGCTATAGCACTTGACCCAAGTTTTAAGAATCTGAAGAGCCTTCCAAAATCTGAGGGACAAGGTGTGGAGCATGCTTTCTGAAATCTTAAAAGAGCAACACTCCAGTGCAGAAACTACAGAACCTGAACCACCGAAAAAGAAAATCAACCTTCTGCTGGTGGCATCTGACTCAGAGGATGAAAATGAACATGCATTGGTCCGTACGGCTTTGGATCATTATCGAGCAGAACCATCATTAGCATGTACGCATTATCCTCTGGAATGATGATTGAAACATGAAGGGACATATGAACGTTTAGCGCATATGGCATGTAAATATATTGCGATGCCGGCTACAACAGTGCCATGCCAATGCTTGTTCTCGCTTTCAGGTGATATTGTAAACAAGAAGCAGGCAGCATTATCTCCTGCAAATGTAAACAAACTTGTTTGCCTGAGCGATTGGCTGAGCAAGAAGTAGGATTGCGTGAACTTGTAAGCTCTAAAGTTTTACATTGTTTTGTTTTTGAGAGCAGTTATGTAACAAACAAAAAAAAATCTACATTTGTAAGTTTCACTTTCATGATAAAGAGATTGCACTAAAGGTGATTTGAGGTGAATTGCAAAATACTATTTCTTTTGTTTATCATTTTTACAGTGCAAATATTTATAATAAAAATAATATAAAGTGAGAACTATACAGTTTGTATTCTGTTTTGCAATTGAAATCAATATATTTGAAAATGTAGAAAAACATCCAAAAATATTTAATACATTTCAATTGGTATTCTATTGTTTAACAGTGCGATTAAAACTGTGATTAATTGCCATTAATTTTTTAATCGTGATCAATTTTTTTGAGTTAATTGTGTGAGTTATCTGTGAATAATTGACAGCCTTAATTCTAAGTATAGCAAACAGATCTTTAAGATTAGTGTTTACCCCTTTCAGTTTGGGTTCTTTTCACATGTCAGATTTGACCTTGTCTGACAATTTTCTATTCATATTAAATACTAACACAGGGCTGACAAATAAACCCCAGGAAAATTAACCTCACTTCATTTGAAGAATTGATAGTTTTATTAGACATTTCAGACCGTATCAAGATAATCAAGACATTATTATAGTAGATGCCTGTTGTGCTTTAGTGAGTGACCGGTTTCCAATCAAACTGGGGATTGTGTAGAAAAACTTTATTAGTGCTTAATTGTATCAAAAGAAAAAGAAAGATGAAACTGTCAGGATGAAATGTTGCTTGGTTTGCTTCACCGATTTCTTGATGAAGAGAATAATGTGCTTTAGAAGATTATGTGCTTTCTTCCATCGTCCTGAGAAATATAGAATTACAGAGATGAACAACAAAAAGAAAAGGAGTACTTGTGGCACCTTAGAGACTAACTCTAAGGTGCCACAAGTACTCCTTTTCTTTTTGCGGATACAGACTAACACGGCTGCTACTCTGAAATAAGAGATGAACAACAGATACTAAGTCTTTGTTTAGAATTTTTTATCATTCTAGTTGTATGTATTTATGTGACAGGTATATTTACTTTTCATACATTTCAAGCCTGGATGTTGACCGTAAGATAACTGGGATCCTCCCTACTTCTTTTTGTTCTGTTTTGTATAAGAGAAGCCATGAAATAGCCCAACTTCCTATTTAATCCTTTCTTAGCAGGCATGCCTCTGTGCAGCTGAAGATAATGCATTTGTAGTTTCTGATGTGATAACTTTGGAATAATTTGGATGTATATATACATTCTGTAGTTGTAGTTTGTGGTTTCATGTTCTGAATTTCTCTTTAAATAATAAACACACTAGATTATGTTCCTGCTACATTAAACAGATGTTTTTTTGTCTTAGCAACCATCATGATTCATGTCTGTGTGTGTTGCGTTTATAGCCCTTTGTATTTTTAGTTAGTTGATTTAGAATGTTACTCTGTTCTCAAGATCAGGTGGCAAGTATTGAATGCATCTTTAGCATACTATGCCAAAGTATCTAGTCGTATTTGTGGAAAGAATTATGAAAACCTTTACAGAAGTTATTTACAAGTTGTATTTCCCGAACAGTTTATTTCTGAGTATTCTTGCAACCACCTTGAGGGAGAAGGGAATTTAACTATAATGTTTTAAAAAGCTAGCTAGATAATGTCTATAATGAGGTCTGCTTCTTTACAATTGTATGTAATGTTGGGCTGGAAACTTAAAGAACATAAATCACAAGGTGAATAAAAGGAGACTTAATTTCATGTCTGTTACTGTATTTTACATATGCTAAAACTTATTCACACTGACTGAGGCAAAGAAGACAAAATTATTAAGCAGATATGCAGATGTGTGTTTATTATTAAAAAGTAATACTATTGGTTTGAGATTATTCAAATTAATATGCAAAGAACATTTTATATTTCTAATTTGTATTCTAGATACTATTTTTAAAAAGGTTTGTGCTTCTGTTGATCTGGGTTGACACTGTGGACAGAATTGTAATTAATGATTGTGTGAGACAATTATTTTTCTGTTTCTCACAATATACTGCACATGGAAATGATTAAAAATTGCTTGTTAAATCATCCATCAATAACATGGTGATAAGCCATTCTGGTGAATGCAATCTGCATCGTAAACATCTCCTGTTTCCTGTGTCCAACTAACAACTAAAGATCCATGGGAATTAGAACTGAATCTTGTATTCTCAGTTCATTATGCATTTTGAAGCCAAATCAGAAGACAGTTTGAAATTTACAATACAAAAAGTATTTAATTTCTTTTAAGGAAGTGATAAAAAAGGAAGATATAATTCCACTCTTCAAACATTTATGAAAAATACACAGGATTTGATCAGATGTTTTGATATAGGCTGATGATCTGTCATTTCTCAAAAAGAAAAGGAGTACTTGTGGCACCTTCCACAAGTACTCCTTTTCTTTTTGCGAATACAGACTAACACAGCTGTTACTCTGAAACCTGTCATTTCTCAGGATCTTAATACAGATGCATAGTATCTTGAGATTATTCTGAGTATAATTCTGAGTGGTGTCTGAAATAGAAATCTCTAGATATTTTTTTTCCTTTTGAAAGGAACGCAGTTGTGGTTGGTAAGATCAGAATTTGACTTTGTGTTTTTATGTAGATGCTTGCAAAGTCCATGCATCTCCTTTATAAGCCAAATACTCAATGCTCTTTTTTTTTTAATATAAACAATTCACGTTTTATAGATGAATAGATTCCAAGGCCAGAAGGGATGACTATGATCATCTAGCCTGACCTCCTATGTAACATAGGCCATAGAACTTCCCCAAAATAATTCCTAGAACATATCATTTAGGAAAAAGATCCAATCTTGATTTTAAATATGGTCAGTGATGGAGAGCCCTCCACAACCCTTGGTAAATTGATCCTCTGGTTAGTTAATCTCAGTGTTAAAAATTTACACCTTATTTCCAGTTTGAATTTGTCTAGCTTTACGTTTCAGCCATTAGATCATGATCAAAGAGCCAATTATTAAATATTTGTTCCCCATGTAGATACTTATAGACTGTAATCAAGTCACTCCTTAACCTTCTCTTTGTTAAACTAGGTAGGTTGAAATTGAGTCTGTCCTATAAGCCATGTTTTCTGATCCTTTAATTGTTCTTGCAGCTCTTCTCTGAACCCTCTCCGATTTATCAACATCCTTCTTTTCATGAGCCCTCTTACAGTAGTTCATCAGTAAGCATCTGAAAATGGGGCAAGGGGGATGAAAAAAATTATAACTATGAGAAACACATAGGTGTCACCTTTTAAGCAAAAGAATTGTAACAGCGCCAAAAATTCACCACTTGTCTCCTAGAATTGTACTATTCTCCAAGTGAAGCTACCCTGACTTATGATGGCTGTTAACCATGACATGAGGCACAGTGCTAACAAGGTGAAACTTCTCCTTCTAACATTTCATCAACTATCTGTCCAGTGAGGATATTGCTGCTATTATCTTTAGTCATTTAGATAATCCCTATTACCCTTGACAAAATATAGAGATCTCAACTGTCAGCAGGGCTTGACAAATCCATTCACTCCTTACTGGGGTCGAGCAGGATGTTTTTCAAATCTTCTCTCTGTCTAACCTAATCTTGTTTTGATGCCCACATCACCATTGTATTTGAGCACCTCCCAAGAGTAGGACTGACAACAATGATATCTCTCTCTTCCATGGCTAGCGTGGGAGCGTAAGTTATCAACTTCTTCAGAATTTAAGCTATTCCTCCATCTCTAAGGCCATGAAGATGACCTTAGAGATGTGACTTGAATATAAAGTAATGTACTGTTTGTCTTCCTGAGTCTGCAGACAGATACCTCCACTGCCTCTGCCACATCTTGTAGATCTTCCAGTCAACAGCAGAGTGAAATTTACCAGACTGGTCAGTTTCACTGCAGCTGTTCTATGGAAACCTGAGCAGTAGTGAACCTGTCGAGAATAATATCAAATTTATGCTATTGATACTGTTTCTTGGGAAAGCTATGAGCCAAAGGATCCCAAAATAGTGGATGCTAAGAAGGGTTGGGTAGTGGAAAACTTTAAATCTTCTCCTTTCCTTTTGTTGCAGTAGCCAGGGATCTAAGGGGAGCAGCAAAGATAAGCATCCAGAAGGCTCATGGAGAAAAGTAGATAACTGAGCATCCCCCCTCACAGCAGCCAGGAGTTTCTGAAGGGAAAAAAAACAAAAGCTCCTTCTTTTCTGCAGTTATGGGTGGGAAGATGGAGTTTCACATTTATCTGACATCTGTGAAAAAGGAGGCTTATTTTAAAATTGGAACCCCAAAGCTGGGTCCATGGGAAGCACCATCTTCCTTCCCAGCAGGTGAAGGTCTCAGAGGAGTTAGGCTTCTACCCTGGGGTTGCTCCAAGACCTTGGTCCGAATTCCCTCTGAGAGCTCATTCCATACCCTGATCTCCTTGGGAGGATATTTTTTTCCAGGAGGAAAAAAATAGACCCTGGCGGTACCCTGCATGAGGGGGCGTTCGGCATAGAGGAGTAATTGCCCACAGTTGTCCTCTGAGTCCTCTCTGAAGGGTAAAAATGGAGCCACTAAATCCCTGCTAAGAGTCACAAAGACAAGCAAACCTCACAAACAGTGACATCATAGACTGCTGCCAGATCTTAAGGAACTGTCATGCACACTTTATCATTCATTGGCAGAGGGAGACCACAGTAAAATTTTATCAGTGCAGTTTCTATCCCATAACCAGGCCTTACTGACCTATATCAAAGGAATATGAGGATTCAAGAACCTCCCTTGCTGCCCTGTCAAAGCCTTCTCAATGGCCATTTCCCAGAAACTGATGTTTGGAAACAGGTTGAAAATTAGCAAAATTGCAAGCATCAAGAGTTGGCTTCTTTAGCAGAGATCTCCCAGCAGCTGTCTGGTGTTCTGATACCTTGTCATTCCTGAACGGAAACATCAGCAATCTGTACCAATAATGGATATTGGTCCAACTTGCAGGCAGTGGCCTGATGCATTCCCAGCACATCCAGGGCCAGTGACACATGCTGAATGTTTGTGAATAAAGCCTTGAATTGTCCGCATGAGATACTGTTCTTTTTACACAGCAGTATATTGCTCAATGGGGATCTGAATAATTTCATCCATAAAGTAACATGAAAATTCTTCACGGTGAAAAATGCTACTCTGTACCAGCTAGGATTAACGAAGTTGTGAACCTTCTGGAATAGTTTTTCTGTGCATAGTATTGTGGATGTTATAATGGAGGTGAAGAAACCTTTGGTTTACTATAGAGACATAGCATAAGATTTCAAAAGTTTTTATGCTACCATTGGTGAGGTTCAGCATGAGACTTTTACCACTGTCACTCTTGCTCTTTCTACTCTCAGTTCATCTGAAGTAAACTATGTTGACTTGCGAGGCTGTTGCCAATGGACAGGGCACTGTCAACAAAGACAAAAGATCATTATAAATGCCTACCAAGCCATTGATAGAATGGTTGCTTGGTTAAACAATATTCTTTCTCATGACTGCCTGAAAACACATTGATACATACAAGGGCAGCCCACCAGAAACAACATAAATACACTTCAATTTTGAATTGAAGGAGTCAGTGGTTAGTCTATGACAAAAGTATAACTTCCACCTGCTGAAATTTTAGGCCAGAAACAAATTCCAGATCCAGAGTGGGACCAGTTCTATGTGTGTCCTACCAATCTGATATAGTCTCATGATTGTCATGGCTGAAATTCTAAATTGATCCAGAAGAATCATCAATTATGTAGACATTGAAATTATTCATATTAGGGTTGCAGGATTGGGCCGTAAGATGGGACCAGGGCTTGACTGAGTAACTTTCTACCTGGATGGTCCTCTGCCTGCTTCACGACTTCAGTTTGCAAAATAAACCAGGCCAGGACCATCTGATGATGGCATTTAGCTCTTTCATAGTGCCTTTGATTTGAGGAACTCCAGATGCTTTACCAGCAGTGAATAATCATATAAGTCAGAGAAGTAGTAGTATCTCTATATTATTTGTTTGTTTGTTTTTGCCATTGGAAAACTGAGGTGCCAAGAAGTCAGGTGACTTGCCCAAGTCAAACTGAAAGCATGAGGTAGAGCTGGGAAGGGAACTCAGGATTTCTGACTCTTACTCCTGCACCTTAACCATAAGGTTATCTTTCCTGTCTTGTGTTGGGTATGTAAATATAGTTTTGTCCTTGACCATGACCCTGACTTCCTGATTTGTTTTATGAGCCTATTCATCTATGTGCATCTGTACTTCTGGAAAAACTTTTTGCAAGAGCAGAAATTCTAGCAATTTTTCCTTTATGGTCAGCTTATTAGTTTAGACTTTCTTTAGACTGAAGAGATACTTCAGGACCCTGCACTCCTCAGGTACTTTGGGACTATCAACAATAGTTGTGAAACTCTTAAGACTGGAAGGCAAACCTTCATTAGCAGAGATCTTGGGACTCTGGAATTTCCTTGTATAGGAGTTAAGAATGAGAGTATATCTTAAGGAAAAATTATTTTGTAGTTAAGACCTAGACTGGGATGCAGACAAACTATTCTTGGATTCTCGGTTCTGTTCTTTCTGTGATACAGACTTCATGTGAGACCGTGGGGATATTATGTAATGTGTCTATGCCTCAGACTCTGCTCTATAAGAGGGAGATAATAGTATTTTCCTACCTCACATGGATGCTGTGAAAATAAATCCATTGATGTTTGTGAGGCATTCAGATTCTGGTGATCATGTTAGAGAATCCAATAAATAAATGTAAAATAAATAACTACTTTCCGATCTAAATGAATGTAAACTACACCATCGTAGCTTTTCATACGATGCTTTTTCTCAAAAAAACAACAAACCTCTGCCAACTACACCCAAACAAATTAAGGAAGAAAGGGAAGAAAACCCACAAAAAAGAGGAATTCTTTACTTTATTCCTTTTTTTACTCCTGGGAGGATACGGTGCCAAAAAATTAAAAATTCTGTGCAGGAAAAAAAAAATCTGCAAAATTCTGCGAATTCTGTCAAAAAAAATGCAATATAATCACATGAGTTTCAATTGTTTTGGTAAGTTATTTAAACTACAATATAGAAAAAAAACCACAATAGCTATTCAGCATTTCCTAAACACATGAAAGTTAAGTTACAAACGCTTGGTAACTAATACCCTGCATTCCAGTTATAATCTTGGATTTTCATTTAACTACATTACAGAACACCAAACAGAAAAAAACAAACAGAAATCAACAAAAAAACGAAGTAGAATATCATTTTAAAATGCTCAGAGTTTCACACGTGAAGGTCATACAGTTTTGCTAATCATTGTCCTGGACCTGGCTGGGTGCTTTGGGAAGTGCTTGGTTCTGATTGTCCTGACATTTTATTGACTGGTAAATGTTTTATTTGCTCTCAAAGTCTTTTAGTGGCTAAGTAAAATAAATCCTGCACTGTAATCTAACCCCATTGTGCCACTTTGGCACAGGAAAAAAGTGAGAAAGCACATAAGATCTTCTTAGCCGATTCTCTTGCTGACATTTATAAGGCTTTACATCACTGTGGCAATGTAGGGGCCTTAAAACTTTTACAGGTTTTATGCTCCTGGGGGAATTGACTGAGAATGGGAACAGTTAACTAACAATAGGAACATTAACAGTGTTACTACACAGGCAGTCTGCTACATTTCTGCCTCAGGGAATGAGATCAATTAACCATCAATAGCCACATTAACAAAGGCTATCTCTACACTACCAATTTTTGTCGACAAAAGTAATGGTGAGACACAAAAGTCGGCATAATAAAAATCGGAATCTCATGTTCACACTTGCTGCCTCTATCAGTAGATCGTGTCCAAGGTGGGGGCACCATCACTGACAGTGTGAGCATTGCAATGTAGATACCTATCCCACAGCTCAGCTCGACACCTTCTGTAGGTGTTGTGGGAAGGCGGAGCAAATCATGGCGCATCTTGTTACCTGGCTAAATGTCCCATGATGCATTGCTTTGTGTCCCAGCAGTCCATGGACTTCGGGCTTTGTTTTGCGGCATTTTTGCAACGGTCATTCTGTGCTGTGCACCCCAGCATCTTTGTGGGAGGGCAATGCAGTTAATCATCAAGTTCCTAATTGAAGAAGACTCCTAGTTGCCTGACATGCTGTGTGATATGGATAGGAGTAACTTTAGATTGCTTTTGGCATTCACAGAGCATCTGCATAGGGAAGACCATCGCTTTTGGGCTCAGGAAACAAGCACTGAATGGTGGGATCGTATTGTTATGCAGGTGTGGGATGAAGAGCAGTGGCTATAGAGCTTTCGGATGCGGAAAGCCACCTTCCTGGAACTGTGTGCAGAGCTCGCCCCAGGCCTTGCTGTGCAAGGACACCAGAATGAGAGCTGCCCAATTGATACAGAAGCATGTGGCAAACGCTGTGCAGAAGCTGGCAATTCTAGACTGCTACCAGTTGGTCATGAATCAATTTGGAGTTGGGAAGTCAACCGTTGGGGCTGCGTTAATGCAAGTGAGCAGGGCAAGTGTCCTGGATTGGAGGGTCTTGGGCTTTTCTGGGGTGCTGGCCCAGCCAAGGCAGTGGGGAAAAGAAGGAGCCTGCTGGCCAGGCTATTGGTGAGCTGAGCACTCCGACCAGGGGCTGGCTCTTCACACAGCACTGGGAGTGGGATGCCTCCACTGGGGGGGATATGGAGGAGCCGTGGAGAGTGTGATGTTGATCTCACCACGCGTAGTAGCTACGACACGAGATTGCTTGTGGCATTCACAGAGGTGCTGACCACAGTTGAACACCACTTTTGGGCTCGGGAAACAAGCACTGAGTGGTGGGATCACATCATGATGCATGTCTGGGATGATGAGCAGTGGCTGCAGAACTTTCGCATGAGGAAAGCCACATTCATGGGACTGTGTGGGAACTCGCCCTAGCCCTGCAGCACAAGGACACGAGAATGAGAGCTGTCCTGCCATTGGAGAAGCGTGGCGATTGCACTGTGGAAACTGGCTACTCCAGACTGCTACCGATTGGTTGCTAACCGGTTCAGAGTGGGAAAGTTGACCGTTGGAGTCTTGTTGATGGAAGTGTGCAGGGCCATTAATCGCATCCTGCTTGAAAGACCGTGACTCTGGGCAACATACATGACATTGTGGATGGCTTTGCACAAATGGGCTTCCCTAACTGTGGAGGGACGATGGATGGCATGCATATTCCAATTCTGGCACCAGACCACCTAGCCACCGAGTACATTAATCGCAAGGGGTATTTCTCAGTGGTTTTCCAGGCGCTTGTGGATCCCCGTGGGCGTTTCACAGACATTAACGCAGGCTGGTCTGGAAAGGTGCATGACGCACGTATCTTTCGGAACACTGGCCTGTTCCAGAAGCTGGAAGCAGGGACTTTCTTCCCTGACCAGAAGATTACTGTAGGGGAAGTCGAAATGCCCATTTTGATCCTGGGAGACCCCGCCTACCCCTTAATGCCATGGCTCATGAAGCCATACACGGGGCAACTTGACAGCAGCAAGGAGTGGTTCAACAACAGGCTGAGCAAGTGCAGAATAACTGTGAAGTGTGCATTTGGCCGTTTAAAAGCCTGCTGGCGATGTCTGTATGGGAAGCTGGACATGGCTGATGACAATATTCCAAAGCTTTTAGCCGCGTGCTGTATGCTCCATAATATTTGTGAAGGGAAGGGTGAAAGCTTCACTCAGGGCTGGACCGCAGAGGCTCAGTGCCTGGAGGCTGAGTTTGAACAGCCAGAGGCCAGGGCTATTAGAGGGGCACAGTGTAGGGCCATAAGGATCAGGGATGCTTTGAGGAATCAGTTTGAAGCTGAAAGCCACTAATATTTATTGCTATGCTCAGGATTGTAGTGCTTGTAATGCTAGGAGGTGATTGGTGCACATGATCCAAGAAGGGACCTTAACATAATTGTATGTTGCTTTGCAGTGCTCTTTTTGCTCTCACTTAATAGAATAAAGATTGCTTTCAAACAAACACAATTATTTTATTGAAAGACAACAACCAGAGGAAAGAGTCAAATGAAAAAAATCATCAGTAGGGAGGCGGATGGGGGAAGGGAAGGTCTCAAGCGGAGACCATGACAGCTACAGATTTGTGTATGTCCAGGGATCACATCCAACCTTCTCCTTTGGAGTACGATACAGCAGGTGCTGTACCTCAGCAGGGCCAAACTGCAGAGGGATGGGTATTGAGTGCAGTGGGTAGTGGGAATCCACCCTGATGGACTGTGAGGAGGGAGGAGTGGAATGTTGCAGGTAGAGAGTGGAGCCAGGAGGTTGATAAGTGTGTTGGCGGTGTGTGTGTGTGTGTGGGGTGCATGGGAAAGAATTTTGTCACAGAGGCTGCAAGGGAGGGCAGGCACGGAGCTGCTCGGTTTGAAGAGCTAGTATCGCTTGGAGCGTGTCTGCTTGGTGCTCCATAACTGTTAAGAGCCGCTCTGCGGCTTCTTTCTGGTGTGTTGCGTTCTCCTTTTGGTCCCTCTTCTTGGTGTCCCACCACTCCTTCAATTTTTTTTTCTCGGCGGCGGAGTGTATCATAATCTCATGCATAAAGTCTTCCTTAGTTCTTCTTGGACGTTTTCTAATTCTGCACAGCCGTTCTGCTGCCGATAACAGAGAGGGAGGCTGTGCTCCCAAGGTCATCTCTGTGAAGTTTAAATGCAACATTTTACAGAAGCAGTATTGTTTGCAACACAGACAACACTGTTTCAGTGCTTTAAAACACAGCCAGTACTTCCACACCTGTCACAACTGGCTGACCCCAGGCAAGCACACGTGAGCCACAAGACTCCCAAAATGGTGAGTAGCCGCAGGGGCAGGGTAAATCACTGTTCCCGGACCCTGCTGTACACTGGGCACGTGGCTCTTGGGCACTTGAGGAGAGCCAGCACTGTAGGGTGGACCTGATAATCATTCCTGTCCCCACACTTTCCACAGGAGGTGATCATTATGGAAGATATCTTGCTGCTGAGGGTGAGCAGGGAATCAAGGGAGGGTCTTCTCCAAGTCTGCGGCTTCTGCCCTGGCGCCTATGCGGCTAGCCTGTGTGCAGCAATGGTCCCCCCCTCCGGATTGGGGGCAGAAACAGCAGATTGCCCAGTATCTCCACAAGAGTTTCCTGGAGATCTCTGAGGGAGATTCCTGTGAAGTGAGGGAGTATATCAACAGCCTGTTCCGCCGCTCAGGCTAGGCATGAGGTGGGAGACGAACCTGCTTTCTGCATCCCTCCTGCCCCCAACAACTCGCTTCTGCAGTTCCCCAGATCAGATCCACTTACCCATTGACGTCACTAGGAACTGGATAGGGTCCCTTATGGCTTGTCTATACTGTCACCAATTAATTCAATTTGTTTTAAATCACACCTTTTGTTATTTCAGTGCAAAATGTGTGTGGGGCCATCCCAGTTAGAAATGTCAGGGGAATATTGAATAGGATTAGAGAGACTATTCTGAGTCAGAGAGACATTTTACCTGTGTATTTGACACTGGTGCAACCTCTTTTGGAATAGTGTGTCTAGTTCTGGTGTCAGAACTTCTAGAAGGATGTTGAAAAATTAAAGAGAGTTCAGTGAAGAGCCACAGAATGATTAAAGGGTCGGAAAGCATGCACTATCATGAAAGACTCAAGGAACTCGATCTACTTAGCTTATCAAAGAGAGGGCTAAAGGGTGATTTGATTGGACTATAAATACCTAAATGGGGATCAGAAATTTAATAATAGAGGGCGTTTCTTTTTAGCAGGCAAAGGTATAACAAGATCGAAAGGCTGGAATTTGAGGCTAGACAAATTCACACTAGAAATAAGGCGCGAATATTAACAGGGTAATTAATCATTGGAACAACTTTCTAAGGGTTGTGGTGAATTCTTCATCACTGTATTTTTTTTAAATCAAGATTGGATGTTTTTCTAAACATCATGTTCTAGTTCAACCACAGCTATTGGACCCAAATCAAGAATTAAGTCATGCAAGTCCAATGGCCTGTGTTATGCAGAACGTCAACTAGGTGATTGCAGTGATCCGTGCTGATATTAAAATAGATGAACTAAGTGCCTTAAATCAATTTAGCATCTGCTGTTGTTTTACAGTCACAGTTTATGTAGATGAACCCAGAGTCAGCTGGCTGTATATCTTTACCACCTTTCCCATATCCTCACGCACTATTTTCTTTTTAGCAGAACAATACTCATTTATATTGCATTATTCAACTTACTGTTCATCTTCAGTGTTATAGTTTTGGGTTGCACAAACTTTTGAACTGCCAAAATCAACCTCCTTCAACATCTGATACAAGGAACTACTAAAAGAGGTTTCTGTAAATCTAAGGGTGTTTCTTTAACTTCAAAGCGTGTTAGCTACCATGTAAAATAAATAATTTAAACGCTTTATTACTCATCCCACACCCAAAGACCATCTTCTAAATATGTATTACCGTTATATACAGCATTTGAATGGTGAACTTCACAGTGCTTGACCAACCTTATGAGATTTGCCCATTACTGTTACCGTCTGAAAAGTGTTCAGTTTATCTTGAAGCATGATCTAATGGAACTGAATTGCTTACCAGGCTTGGGCAATTCAGAATCAGCAAGAAACATTAAGAATACATTTATACCTTCTGAGCTATGGATTAAAATAAACCACAGATTTCTCTGCACTATGATCAGCTGATACTGATATAACCTAGAATATCCTTTTAGTTTCCATAGGAACTGATGGTAGTGTTTGAGCCTTGGAATAGCTGGAATAAATTTCTAGGGTCCTGTTCATTAACTTCTGTATTACTTTATGTAACCCCTGTACTTAAGGACTGTAAATGTGCAAACCACAAGTGAGGTAGACTGTCTTTTCAGATTACATATTTTATGTTTTTGTAAGAACCACCCTGCTGGTGGTCACTATGCATATTTCCTGTGGTGTGAGCACTGTATTTTTACAGTAACACAAAAAGGTTTTCCCAGATCCAGAGAAAACCAAAAGCAAAACTGAAACACCACAGAAACTGGAAATTATTGCTATATGGAAATACTCTTTTAAATATTTATCACCAAATATATTGTATACTAGGTAGACTCCTGCTCGGCACTACTACATCTCACTACCTTTCTCTGTATAGATCAGTGTTTTCTCATTGGAACAAATTGTACAACACTAGAGAAATCATGACTTTCTTTTTTAACATTTTTGGCAGTAATTCAGGTCATGTTGTATTTCAAATAGTTAATATAACAAAAAAGACTTTACATGGTATTTCAGTGTTTATAACAAAAGGTAATAAAGAAGCAAGACAATGAGAAAACAATGCTAAATAGTTTTTTGCCTAGTAGACAAATGTCAAACAGCTCATAAAACAACAGTTTATATTACTAAATCCCACAAGCTATGCTTATAGGTTAAACATAATTCAATACATTTAAAACTAAGTGTGGTGGGGAGGGGTGGGAAGGATGAGAGAAAGAGAGAGAGTTGAATGCATAGCCATGGGGAAAAGAGTAGAGGTTTTGTGACTTATCCACATGAAGATCTGTATGCGCATGATATAAAATCTACGAATTAATGGAAGGGAGTTCAAATGGAAATATAATCTGTATCTTTGTCTATATAAGAGCTAGGCATTATTGTATGTATGCTGTTCTATATTATAATGATGGCATTTCAGATGTGTCGGACAGTTCATTTATGGCAGGGAGGGAATGGGAGAAGTGCATGCAATCTGCTTTTTGGCAGCCATAATTAAATGTCTACACAGATCATTATTATAATCCATCTGGGAAAGTCATTTTAAAAAAAAATCTTACGAAGCAGCAGGAAGTTAACCTTTGTGATATCTTCTCTGTTTGTGTAGTGCCTGGCAAAGTGGGGTCCTGGTTTATGGCTAGGGCTCCAAGGTGCTACTGCAATTAAATTAGTAATCTAATGTAAGATTTTTCTGTATGCAAAAAGAATATAGGTGGGGCATATAGCTACCATTAATGTGTGTGAGGAATCCAGGGAGGCCATATGTCTTCTAACTCATAGGGAAGGATTAATAGCAATACTGAAAGTATTATATAGTTGATATACAGTTTTTACCCAGGTTTCCCTAGTCTGATTGGGAGTAGTTAATTTTCCACTGCTGCTGTCAATATGATGGGGACTATTATGTCACACATTATATTCTGAACAGCCATCTTAAATTAACAACCACAATAATAATGTTTTCCAT